>NW_027590214.1:37500-669941 GCF_964213995.1 Mustelus asterias
TGGAGTTTAGAAGGATGAGGGGGGATCTTATGGAGACTTATAAGATAATGCGGGGGCTGGATAGGGTGGAGGCGGTGAGATTCTTTACACTTAGTAAGGAAGTTAAAACTAGAGGACACAGCCTCAAAATAAAGGGGGGTCGGTTTAAGACAGAGTTGAGGAGGAACTTCTTCTCCCAGAGGGTGGTGAATCTCTGGAATTCTCTGCCCACTGAGGTGGTGGAGGCTACCTCGCTGAATATGTTTAAAGCGCGGATGGATGGATTCCTGATCGGTAAGGGAATTAAGGGTTATGGGGATCAGGCGGGTAAGTGGTACTGATCCACGTCAGATCAGCCATGATCTTATTGAATGGCGGGGCAGGCTCGAGGGGCAAGATGGCCTACTCCTGCTCCTATTTCTTATGTTCTTATGTTCTTATGAGAGTGTGTGTGTGTCAGCGAGAGAGAGAGTGTGTGTGTGAGTGAGAGAGAGTGAGTGTGTGAGAGAGAGTGTGTGTGTGAGAGAGAGTGTGTGTGTGTGAGAGAGTGTGTGTGTGTGTGTGTGTGAGAGAGAGTGTGTGTGTGTGTGTGAGACAGAGTGTGTGTGTGTGTGTGAGATAGAGTGTGTGTGTGTGAGATAGAGTGTGTGTGTGTGAGATAGAGTGTGTGTGTGTGAGTGTGTGTGTGTGTGAGAGAGAGTGTGTGTGTGTGTGAGAGAGAGTATATGTGTGTGTGAGAGAGAGACCGTGTGTGTGTGAAAGAGAGATAGTGTGTGTGAGAGAGAGAGTGCGTGTGTGTGTGAGAGAGAGGGAGTGTCTGTGTCTGAGAGAGAGTGTGTGTGAGTGAGAGTGAGTGTGTGTGAGTGAGAGTGAGTGTGTGTGAGAGAGAGAGAGTGTGTGTGTGTGTGTGAGTGAGAGGGAGTGTCTGTGTCTGAGAGTGAGTGTGTGTGAGAGAGAGTGTGTGCGTGAGAGTGTGTGTGTGAGTGAGAGAGAGAGTGTGTGTGAGTAAGAGAGAGAGTGAGTGTGTGTGAGAGAGAGTGAGTGTGTGTGAGAGAGAGAGTGTGTGTGTGAGAGAGAGAGTGTGTGTGTGCGAGAGAGAGAGAGGGAGTGTCTGTGTCTGAGAGAGAGTGTGTGTGAGTGAGAGTGAGTGTGTGTGAGAGAGAGAGTGTGTGTGTGTGTGTGTGAGAGAGTGTGTGTGAGAGTGTGTGTGTGAGAGAGAGAGAGAGAGAGTGTGTGTGAGTGAGAGAGAGAGTGAGTGTGTGTGAGAGAGTGTGTGTCAGAGTGTGTGTGAGTGAGAGTGTGTGTGTGTGTGTGTGAGTGAGTGAGAGAGTTTGTGCGTGTGAGTGAGAGAGAGCCGGAGGAAACCCACACAGACACGGGGAGAATGTACAGACTCTGCACAGACAGTGACCCAAGCCTGGATTCGACCCCGGGTCCCTGGCGCTCTGAGGCAGCAGTGCTAACCTCTGTGCCACCCCTGATTCCTGCATCTGCAGTATTTTGCTTTTAGCTTTCTTCTTTATTAACCCTCTCCATTTCGCTTATTATTTTGAAGGGTTTCATTAAATCACTCCTTAACCTCAATCCCAGTGTTTCAGAGTAAATCTTCATCGACACAAAAACCATACAATCACCAAAGTGCAGAAGGAGGCCGTTCAGCCTATCAGGTCTGTACTGACTCTCCGAAAGAGCATCTATCCGCATAACGCCATGCATTTACCAGAGCTAATTCCCCGAACCTACACATCCCTGGACACTAAGGGGCAATTTAGCATAGCCAATCAAAATAGCCCGCATATCTTTGGAGTGTGGGAGGAAACCGCAGCACCCGGAGGAAACCCGCGCAGACACGGGGAGAATGTGCAAACTCCACACAGACAGTCACCCGAGGCTGGATTGAACCCGGGTTCCTGACGCTGTGAGGCAGCAGTGCCAACCACTGTGCCATTGTACCACCCTGCTCAGAAAACACTTCCAACCCAAACACAACACACAGAGTAAAATCCCCTCTGCTCTGTCCAAGGAATTTTTAATTGCAGATTTTTAGATTGACTTTTTAGGAAAAACAGAACTCAAATTGCTCAGCATCCCAGAGTGGACTCTTGTTTATTCCAACCATGATCTCATCTCTGCAGATTCAAACATGAAGTTTAAGCTGTGGATACAGTTGTGTCTGTCTGTCTCAGAGTTTGTGTATTCAGTCTTTCACTGCCTTTTAAACTTATCTGAAGAATTTGAATGCTGGATGTTGCTTAATCATTCCTTTCTCTCAGCACATGGAACTGGTGAAACTTCAAGAGTCACAATCTAATGTCAGTAACAAAGAACTGTATCTTTATTCATCCATCTTTTCCAATCTCTGAATAGATCACACACATTTCCAGAATGCAGGAAGCTCTCAATGGAAACTGCTTCCAATTATTCCCCAATACAATTGTTCACACTTTACTGTGAACTACATTCCACTGACATTCCCAAAGCAGCCACAGAAAAGTGACTGGTTATTTTAAACATTGAAACTGAACTATATTAACTTACGATTCACTCACATTGTACAGAAATGTTGACCCTGTGGGATGACAGTTTGGGAGTAACATTGCAACATTAAGGTCCCCTGCGTATTGTGTTTGACAACATTTGCAGCATTTCCAAAATATCAGCGACATTGCTGTGTGTATTGTGTGAATACAGCTGTGAAATATCCACACATATTGAACTCCCACTGCTGCTGCCTTTTCATCATTTATAAACACACAAACTAGAAGCAGGAGGAGGCCATTCGGCCCTTCCAGCCTGCTCCAACATTCATTATGATCATGGCTGATCATCAAATTCAACATCCTGATCCCACTTTAGCCCCAAGAGCTCCATCCAATTGCTGGATAAAATTAGATCCCTGTTTGTTCCCACATTGAAGCGATCGAAGAGTGGATACCTCAAGTATTTCGATGCAGAGAAAACCTTCCTCGACACTGTCCCCACCAAACACACTCAGGACAGATACAGCACGGGGTTAGATACAGAGTAAAGCTCGCTGTACACTGTCCCCATCAAACACACCCAGGACAGATACAGCACGGGGTTACATACAGAGTAAAGCTCCCTCTACACTGTCCCCATCAAACACTCCCAGGACAGACACAGCAAAGAGTTCGATACAGAGTAAAGCTCCCTCCATACTGTCCCCATCAAACACTCCCAGGGCAGATACAGCATGGGTGTAGATACAGAGTAAAGCTCCCTCTACACTATCCCCATCAAACACTCCCAGGACAGATACAGCACGGGGTTCGATACAGAGTAAAGCTCCCTCTGCACTGTCCCCATCAAACACTAACAGGACAGGTACAGCACGGGGTTAGATGCAGAGTAAAGCTCCCACTACACTGTCCCCATCAAACACTCCCAAGACAGGTACAGCACGGGGTTAGATACAGAGTAAAGCTCCCTCTACACTGTCCCCATCAAACACTCCCAGGACAGGTACAGCACGGGTTAGATACAGAGTAAACCTCCCACTACACTGTCCCCATCAAACACTCCCAAGACAGGTACAGCAAGCACAACACGGTGTTAGGTACAGAATAAAGGTTCCGCTACACTGTCCCCATCAAACACTCCCAGAACAGGTACAGCATGGGGTTAGATACAGAGTAAAGCTCACTGTACAGTCCCCATCAAACAGTCCCAGAACAGATACAGCACGGGGTTAGATATAGAGTAAAGCTCCCTCTACACTATCCCCATCAAACACTCCCAGGACATGTACAGCACGGGTTGAGATACAGAGTAAACCTCCCTCTACACTGTCCCCATCCAACACACCCAGGACAGGTACAGCACGGGGTTAGATACAGAGTAAAGCTCCCTCTACAATATCCCCATCAGACAAACCAAGGACAGGTACAGCACGGGATTAGATAGAGAGGAAAGCTCCCTCAACACTGTCCCCATGAAACACTCCCAGGACAGGTACAGCACGGGGTTAGATACAGAGTAGATCTCCCTCTCCACTGTCCCCATCAAACACTCCCGGAACAGATACAGCATGGGGTTAGATACAGAGTAGATCTCCCTCTACACTGTCCCCATCAAACACTCCCAGGACATGTACAGCACGAGTTAAGATACAGAGTGAAGCTCCCTCGACAATGTCCCCATCAAACACACCCAGGACAGGTACAGCACGTGTTTAGATACTGAGTGAATCTCCCTCTACACTGTCCCCATCAAACACTCCCAGGACAGGTACGGCACGGGTTCAGATACAGAGTGAAGCTCCCTCTACACTGTCCCCATCAAATAATCCAATGACAGATACAGCATGGTGCTAGATTAAAGGAAAAGCTGCCTCCACATTGTGCACATCAAACACACCCAGGACAGGTACAGCACGGGAGAGAAAGTGTGTGTGAGAGAGAGTGTGTGTGTGTGAGAGAGAGAGTGTGTGTGAGAGAGTGTGTGCGAGAGAGAGAGCGTGTGCGAGAGAGAGAGCGTGTGTGTGAGAGAGAGCGTGTACAAGAGAGAGCGAGCACGTGAGAGAGTGCGTGTGTGTGTATGAGACAGTGTGTGTGCGAGAGAGTGTGTGTGCGAGAGAGAGTGTGTGTGCGAGAGAGAGTCTGTGTGTGAGAGAGAGTGTGTGTGAGAGAGAGTGTGTGTGTGAGAGAGAGTGTGTGTGTGAGAGGGAGTGCGTGTGTGAGAGGGAGTGTGTGTGTGAGAGGGAGTGTGTGTGTGAGAGGGAGTGTGTGTGTGAGAGGGAGTGTGTGTGTGAGAGGGAGTGTGTGTGTGAGAGAGAGTGTGTGTGAGAGAGAGTGTGTGTGTGAGAGAGAGTGTGTGTGTGAGAGGGAGTGTGTGTGTGAGAGGGAGTGTGTGTGTGAGAGGGAGTGTGTGTGTGAGAGGGAGTGTGTGTGTGAGAGGGAGTGTGTGTGTGAGAGGGAGTGTGTGTGTGAGAGGGAGTGTGTGTGTGAGAGAGAGTGTGTGTGTGTGAGAGAGAGTACATGTTTGAGAGAGAGTGTATGTGTGAGAGAGAGTGTATGTGTGAGAGAGAAAGTGTGTGTGACAGAGCGAAAGAGCATGTGTGTGAGAGAGAGAGTGCGTCAGAGATAGTGTATGTGTGTGTGAGAGACAGAGAGAGCATGTGTGTGTGTGTGTGTGTGTGTCTGAGAGTGTGTAAGGAGAGCGTGTGTGTGACCTGATCTTCCTCTACAGTCTATCAGTAACTGAAACACGGGATTAGATGCAAAGTAAAGCTCCCTCGACACTGTTCCCATCAAACACTCCCAGGAAAGGTACAGGTACAGCACAGAGTTCGATACAGAGTAAAGCTCTCTCTACACTGTTCCCATCAAACGCTCCCAGGACAGATACAGCACGGGGTTAGATACAGAGTAAAGCTCTCTCTACACTGTTCCCATCAAACACTCCCAGGACAGGTACAGCACGGGGTTAGATACAGAGTAAAGCTCTCTCTACACTGTTCCCATCAAACGCTCCCAGGACAGATACAGCACGGGGTTAGATACAGAGTAAAGCTCCCTCTACACTGTTCCCATCAAACACTCCCAGGACAGGTACAGCACGGGGTTAGATACAGAGTAAAGCTCCTTCTACACTGTCCTCATCAGACACTCCAAGAACAGATACAGCAGGGGGTTAGATATGGAGTAAAGCTCCCTCTACAATATCCCCATCAGACAAACCAAGGACAGGTGCAGCACGGGGCTAGATACAGAGTGAAGCTCCCTCTACAC
Source organism: Mustelus asterias (assembly GCF_964213995.1). NCBI lineage: Eukaryota > Metazoa > Chordata > Chondrichthyes > Carcharhiniformes > Triakidae > Mustelus > Mustelus asterias. Next base: position 43,230 of record NW_027590214.1, read on the forward strand.
TATCCCCATCAAACACACCCAGGACAGGTAAAGCATGGGTTTAGATACAGAGAGAAGCTCCCTATACACTGTCCCCATCAAATAATCCAATGACAGATACAGCATGGTGCTAGATTAAAGGAAAAGCTACCTCCACATTGTGCACATCAAACACACCCAGGACAGGTACAGCACGGGGTTAGATACAGCTCAAATCTTCCTCTACATTGTGCCCCATCATTGTGTGTGTGTGTGTGTGTGTGAGAGAGAATGTGTGTGTGTGTGTGAGAGAGAGAGTGTGTGTGTGTGTGTGAGAGAGGGTGTGCGAGAGAAAGAGTGTGTGAGAAAGTGTGTGTGTGTGAGAGAGAGTGTGTGCGAGAGAGAGTCTGTGTGTGAGAGAGAGTGTGTGTGTGAGAGAGAGTGTGTGTGTGAGAGAGAGTGTGTGTGTGAGAGAGAGTGTGTGTGTGAGAGAGAGTGTGTGTGTGAGAGAGAGTGTGTGTGTGAGAGAGAGTGTGTGTGTGTGAGAGAGTACATGTTTGAGAGAGAGTGTATGTGTGAGAGAGTGTATGTGTGAGAGAGTGAGTGTATGTGTGTGAGAGGGTGAGTGTATGTGTGTGAGAGTGAGTGTATATGTGTGAGAGAGTGAGTGTATGTGTGTGAGAGAGTGAGTGTATGCGTGTGAGAGAGAGAGTGTATGTGTGTGAGAGAGAGAGTGTATGTGTGTGAGAGAGTGAGTGTATGTGTGTGAGAGTGAGTGTATGTGTGTGAGAGAGTGAGTGTATGTGTGTGAGAGAGTGAGTGTATGTGTGAGAGTGAGTGTATATGTGTGAGAGAGTGAGTGTATGTGTGTGAGAGAGTGAGTGTATGTGTGTGAGAGAGTGAGTGTATGTGTGTGAGAGTGAGTGTATGTGTGTGAGAGAGTGAGTGTATGTGTGTGAGAGAGTGAGTGTATGTGTGTGAGAGTGAGTGTATATGTGTGAGAGGGTGAGTGTATGTGTGTGAGAGTGAGTGTATGTGTGTGAGAGAGAGAGTGTATGTGTGTGAGAGAGTGAGTGTATGCGTGTGAGAGAGAGAGTGCATGTGTGTGAGAGAGTGAGTGTATGTGTGTGAGAGGGTGAGTGTATGTGTGTGAGAGAGAGAGTGTATGTGTGTGAGAGTGAGTGTATGTGTGTGAGAGGGTGAGTGTATGTGTGTGAGAGAGTGAGTGTATGTGTGTGAGAGTGAGTGTGTGTGTGTGTGAGAGTGAGTGTATGTGTGTGAGAGAGAGTGTATGTGTGTGAGAGGGTGAGTGTATGTGTGTGAGAGTGAGTGTATGTGTGTGTGAGAGAGTGAGTGTATGTGTGTGAGAGGGTGAGTGTATGTGTGTGAGAGGGTGAGTGTATGTGTGTGAGAGTGAGTGTATGTGTGTGTGAGAGAGTGAGTGTATGTGTGTGAGAGAGTGAGTGTATGTGTGTGAGAGAGAGTGAGTGTATGTGTGTGAGAGTGTGTCAGTGAGAGAGAATGCATGGGTGAGAGTGTGTGAGCGTGAAAGTGTGTGTGAGAGAAAGTGTGTGAGAGAGAAAGTATGTGTGACAGAGCGAAAGAGCATGTGTGTGAGAGAGAGAGTGCATAAGAGATAGTGTATGTGTGTGTGAGAGACAGAGAGAGCATGTGTGTGTGTGTGTGTGTGTGTGTCTGAGAGTGTGTAAGGAGAGCGTGTGTGTGACCTGATCTTCCTCTACAGTCTATCAGTAACGGAAACACGGGATTAGATGCAAAGTAAAGCTCCCTCGACACTGATCCCATCAAACACTCCCAGGAAAGGTACAGGTACAGCACAGAGATCGATACAGAGTAAAGCTCTCTCTACACTGTTCCCATCAAACGCTCCCAGGACAGATACAGCACGGGGTTAGATACAGAGTAAAGCTCCCTCTACACTGTTCCCATCAAACACTCCCAGGACAGATACAGGAAGTGGTTAGATACAGAGTAAATCTCCCACTTCACTGTCCCATCAAACACTCCCAGGACAGATACAGCACGGGGTTAGATACAGAGAAAAGGTCCCTCTACACTGTCCCCATCAAACACTCCCAGGACAGATACAGCACGGGGTTAGATACAGAGAAAAGGTCCCTCTACACTGTCCCATCAAACACTCCCAGGACAGGTACAGCACGGGGTTAGATACAGAGAAAAGGTCCCTCTACACTGTCCCCATCAAACACTCCCAGGACAGATACAGCACGGGGTTAGATACAGAGTAAAGCTCCCACTTCACTGTCCTCATCAAACACTCCAAGAACAGATACAGCAGGGGGTTAGATATGGAGTAAAGCTCCCTCTACAATATCCCCATCAGACAAACCAAGGACAGGTGCAGCACGGGGCTAGATACAGAGTAAAGCTCCCTCGACACTGTCCCCATCAAACACTCCCAGGACAGGTACAGCATGGGTTTAGATACAGAGTGAAGCTCCCTCGACACTGTCCCCATCAAACACACCCAGGATAGGTACAGCATGGGTTTAGATACAGAGAGAAGCTCCCTATACACTGTCCCCATCAAATAATCCAATGACAGATACAGCATGGTGCTAGATTTAAGGAAAAGCTGCCTCCACATTGTGCACATCAAACACACCCAGGACAGGTACAGCACGGGGTTAGATACAGCTCAAATCCTCCTCTACATTTTGCCCCATCATTGTGTGTGTGTGTGAGAAAGTGTGTGTGAGAGAATGTGTGTGTGTGTGAGAGAGAGAGAGTGTGTGTGTGTGAGAGAGTGTGTGCGAGAGAAAGAGTGTGTGAGAAAGTGTGTGTGTGAGAGAGAGAGTGTGTGCGAGAGAGAGTTTGTCTGAGAGAGAGTGTGTGTGAGAGAGTGTGTGCGAGAGAGTGTGTGCGAGAGAGTGTGTGCGAGAGAGAGAGTGTGTGTGTGTGTGAGAGAGTGTGTGTGTGTGAGAGTGTGTGCGTGAGAGAGAGAGTATATGTTTGAGAGAGAGTGTATGTGTGAGAGAGAGAGTGTATGTGTGAGAGAGTGAGTGTATGTGTGTGAGAGAGGATTACTGCCTGTGCCACGGGAAGGTGAGGGCAGGAATGGAGTGAGGTGGAAGATGAATGTGTGTCTGAGGGACTGGTGCAGGGGGCAGGGATTCAGGTTCCTGGACCATTGGGACCTCTTTAGGGGCAGGGGTGATCTGTATACAAAAAACGGGTGGAACTTGAATCACACGGGGACCAATATCCTGGCCGGTAGGTTGGCTAAGGTTACTGGGGAGAATTTAAACTAGATAGGTTGGGGGGAGGGGAGCTAGAAGAGTTGACTAGGATCAAGGAACTAATTGATGGGGTGGAGGATGCAGGGGTAAGGGGAATTACAAAATTAATGGTAGAGGAGAGGGTGCAAGTGAATGAAGGCGGTAATTTAGATAAGGGAGTAGAGGGAGAGGGTGTTCGCGACTCATCAAAGCGGGTCCAGATAAAAGCTGGAATAAGGACACTTTGCCTGAATGCACGAAGCATTCGGAACAAGGTAAATGAGTTGATGGTGCAAATCAGCACAAGTGGGTACGATCTAGTGGCCATTACAGAAACGTGGCTGAAAGGTGACCAGGACTGGGAGATGAATATCCAGGGGTATCAGGCGTTTAGGAAGAATAGACAGGAAGGAAAAGGTGGTGGGGTCGCGCTATTAATAAGAGATAATATCAGGGTAGTACTGAGGGATGACATAGGCTCTGAGGAACAAAACGTGGAATCATTATGGGTAGAGATGAGGAATAGTAGAGGGAGAAAGACACTACTAGGTGTGGTATATAGGCCCCCAAATAATAATGTTGAGGTAGGGAGGGCTATAAACAAGCAGATAAGGGATGCGTGTAAAAACGGAACGGCAATAATCATGGGGGACTTCAACATGCACATTGACTGGCAGACTCAAGTCGGTAAGGGTGGAATGGAGGAAGAGTTCTTAGAATGCTGTCGGGATAGTTTCCTTGAACAGCATGTTACGGAACCGACGAGGGAACGAGCTATTTTGGATCTGGTATTGTGTAACGAGGTAGGTAGAATTAAGGATCTTATTGTGAAGGACCCTCTTGGGTCTAGTGACCACAATATGGTCGAATTTCTGATTCAGATGGAAGAGGAGAAAGTTTAGTCCCAAACCAGTGTCCTCTGTTTGAACAGAGGGAAATATGATAGGATGAGGGATGAATTGGCTAAGGTAGACTGGGAGAGCAGGCTGGCAGGTAGGATAGCTGAGGAACAGTGGAGGATTTTTAAGGAGATCCTTTTCAGTTCTCAGCAAAAATATATTCCAGCAAAAAACAAGGATTGTAAGAAAAGGGAGAACCAGCCGTGGATAACGAAGGAAATAAAGGAGAGTATTAAAATAAAAACAGCTGCGTACAGAGTGGCCAAAAATAGTGGAGAAACAAGTGATTGGGAAAAATTTAAGAAACAACAAAGAGAGACTAAGAAAGCGATAAAGAAAGGAAGGATAGACTATGAAGCTAGGCTAGCAATTAATATAAAAAATGATAGTAAAAGTTTTTATAAATATATAAAAAGGAATAGAGTGGCTAGAGTGAATGTTGGACCCTTGGAGGACGAGAGGGGGGAGTTAATAGTGGGAAATGAGGATATGGCTGAGTCTTTAAATAAGTTTTTTGTGTCGGTCTTCACGGTGGAGGACACAAATAGTTTGCCAAATATTAACGATAGAGGGTTGGCAGCAGGAGAAATACTTAATACAATTAATGTTACCAGAGAGGCAGTGCTGGGTAGACTAATGGGACTGAAGGTGGACAAGTCCCCGGGTCCAGATGGAATGCATCCCAGGGTATTGAAAGAAATGTCAGAGGTAATAGTGGATGCGTTAGTGATTATTTATCAAAACTCGTTGCATTCTGGGGTAGTGCCGGTTGATTGGAAAACGGCTAATGTTACGCCGCTGTTTAAAAAAGGAAGGAGACAAAAGGCGGGTAACTATAGGCCGGTCAGCTTAACGTCTGTAGTAGGGAAAATGCTGGAATCCATTATTAAAGAGGAGATAGCAGGGCATCTGGATAGAAATGGTTCGATCAATCAGACGCAGCATGGATTCATGAGGGGAAAGTCGTGCTTGACGAACATGTTGGATTTTTATGAAGATGTGACTAGGGCGGTTGATGGAGGAGAACCGGTGGATGCGGTGTTTTTGGATTTCCAAAAGGCGTTTGATAAGGTGCCCCATAAAAGGCTGCTGAAGAAGATTAGGGCACACGGAGTTGGGGGTAGTGTGTTAAAGTGGATTGGGGACTGACTATCCGACAGGAAGCAAAGAGTCGGAATAAATGGGTGTTTTTCCGGTTGGAGGAAGGTAACTAGTGGCGTGCCGCAGGGATCGGTACTCGGGCCGCAACTATTTACCATTTATATAGATGATCTGGAGGAGGGGACGGAGTGTAGGGTAACGAAGTTTGCAGACGACACAAAGATAAGTGGAAAAGTGAATCGTGTGGAGGACGGAGAAGATCTGCAGAGAGATTTGGACAGGCTGAGTGAGTGGGCGAGGATATGGCAAATGGAGTATAACGTTGATAAATGCGAGGTTATACACTTTGGAGGAAATAATAACAAATGGGATTACTATCTCAATGGAAACAAATTAAAACATGCTACCGTGCAAAGGGACCTGGGGGTCCTTGTGCATGAGACGCAAAAGCCCAGTCTGCAGGTACAACAGGTGATCAAGAAGGCAAATGGGATGTTGGCCTATATTGCGAAGGGGATAGAATATAAAAGCAGGGATGTCTTGATGCACCTGTACAGGGCATTGGTGAGGCCGCAGCTGGAATACTGTGTGCAGTATTGGTCCCCTTATATGAGGAAGGATATATTGGCATTGGAGGGAGTGCAGAGAAGGTTCACCAGGTTGATACCGGAGATGAGGGGTTTGGATTATGAGGAGAGGCTGAGGAGATTGGGTTTGTACTCGTTGGAGTTTAGAAGGATGAGGGGGGATCTTATGGAGACTTATAAGATAATGCGGGGGCTGGATAGGGTGGAGGCGGAGAGATTCTTTCCACTTAGTAAGGAAGTTAAAACTAGAGGACACAGCCTCAAAATAAAGGGGGGTCGGTTTAAGACAGAGTTGAGGAGGAACTTCTTCTCCCAGAGGGTGGTGAATCTCTGGAATTCTCTGCCCACTGAGGTGGTGGAGGCTACCTCGCTGAATATGTTTAAAGCGCGGATGGATGAATTCCTGATCGGTAAGGGAATTAAGGGTTATGGGGATCAGGCGGGTAAGTGGTACTGATCCACGTCAGATCAGCCATGATCTTATTGAATGGCGGGGCAGGCTCGAGGGGCTAGATGGCCTACTCCTGCTCCTATTTCTTATGTTCTTATGTTCTTATGAGAGAGTGTATGTGTGTGAGAGAGTGAGTGTATGTGTGCATGTGTGTGAGAGTGTGCCAGTGAGAGAGAGTGCATGGGTGAGAGTGTGTGAGCGTGAAAGTGTGTGTGAGAGAATGTGTGTGAGAAAGTGTGTGAGAGAGAGAGAAAGTGTGTGAGACAGAGAGAAAGAGTGTGTGTGTGTGAGAGAGAGAGTGCGTAAGAGATAGTGTATGTGTGTGTGAGAGACAGAGAGAGCATGTGTGTGTGTGTGTCTGAGAGTGTGTATGGAGAGCATGTGTGTGACCTGATCTTCCTCTGCAGTCTATCAGTAACTGAAACACGGGATTAGATGCAAAGTAAAGCTCCCTCGACACTGTTCCCATCAAACACTCCCAGGACAGATACAGCACGGGCTTAGATACAGAGTAAAGCTTCCTCTACACTGTCCCCATCAAACACTCCCAGGACAGGTACAGCACGGGCTTAGATACAGAGTAAAGCTTCCTCTACACTGTCCCCATCAAACACTCCCAGGACAGGTCCAGCACGGCGTTAGATACAGAGTAAAGCTCCCTCTACACTGTCCCCATCAAACACTCCCAGGACAGGTACAGCACGGGGTTAGATACAGATAAAGCTCCCTCTGCACTGTCACTATCAAATAACTATCAAATCTCCACATCATGACTATCAAATATTCCAATGACAGATACAGCATGGGGATAGATACAGGGAAAAGCTGCCTACACATCAAACACACCCAGGACAGGTACAGCATCGGGTGAGATACAGCGTATATCTCCCTCTACATTGTGTGTGTGAGAGAGAATGTGTGTGTGTGAGAGAGAGTGTGTGTGTGAGAGAGAATGTGTGTGTGAGAGAGAATATGACTTTGTGTGTGTGTGTGTGAGAGGGAGAGTGTGAGAAAGAGAGACAATGTGTGATGGAGACAGAGTGCGTCTGAGAGAGTGTGTGTGTGTGTGTGTGTGTGTGAGAGAGAGTGTGTGTGTCTCTGAGAGTGTGAGAGAGTGTGTGTGTGAGAGAGAGCGTGTGTGTGTGTGAGAGAGTGTGTGTGTGTGTGTGTGTGTGAGAGAGTGTGTGTGTCTGAGAGTGTGAGAGTGTGTGTGCGAGAGAGAGAGAGCATGTGTGTGAGAGAGAGTGTGTGTGTGTGTGTGAGAGAGTGTGTGTGTCTGAGTGTGTGAGAGAGTGTGTGTGCGAGAGAGAGAGAGCGTGTGTGTGCGTGAGATTATGTGTGTGTCTAAGAGTGTGTAAGAGAGAGTGTGTGTGTGTGAGCTGATCTTTTTCGACAGTCTATCGGTAACTGCAACACTATATTCTGCACCCTTTCCTCTCCTTCTCCCTGTGTACTCTATGTACAGAATGTTTTGTCTGTATAGCGCACAAGAAACAATACTTTTCACTGCATCCCAATTCAAATCAATCAAATCAAATCAAATTAACACGGTGAAGTTTGGACCCTGTGGGGTGACAGTTGTCTGAATACAGATTCTATCTTATTGTAACATTCAGGTACCACGTGTACTGAGCTCACCAGCGTTCTGTCTGTGTTATGTGAATCCAGTCTTGAAATATCCACTGATGTTGCTAATTCTGCCAAGACAGAAACAGAAAGAGTGTTTGAATTCTCCGTGATTAGACCCCTTAACGATAAACAACATGGTGGATGAGAGAGATAGAGAGGGAGAGGGTGAGAGGGAGAGGGAGAGAGAGAGAGAGGGAGAGGAAGAGAGAGAGATGGAGCGATGCAGAGTAACAGAGAGATAGGGAGAGGGAGCAATGCAGAGAGTAACAGTTAGACAGTGAGGAGTAGAGATTAATTCAGATGGATAGTGAGTGTCAGGGGAGTCCGACACGCTACATAAACAAGGTAAAGATTTGAAAATGGAGGAGTGTTTCTTACCCACTTTTAAAAGACAATCCACACTCACACCAGTCACATTTCACACTCTCTGCTCAGTCCTGTGTTGGGGGGTGTTGAGTGTGGGATCAGTGTTTGCTTTTCTCAAACCGCACTGATATTCCCAACAAGGGCAAGAGGTTTCAGTGTTTAATAATGTAAACATTTAAAAACAAAAGCAGACAGGATTTGGTGAAATCTCACGGGATCCAGGGTGAGGTAGCCAAATGGATATAAAATAGGCTTGATGACAGAAAACAGAGGGTGGTTGTAGAGGGTTGTTTTTTTGGTCAAACTGGAGGCCTGTGACCAGCGGGGTGCCTCAGGGATCAGTGCTGGGTCCACTGTTATTTGTCATTTATATTAATGATTTGGATGAGAATTTAGGAGGCATGGTTTGTAAGTTTGCAGTTGACACCAAGATTTGTGGCATAGTGGACAGTGAAAAAGGTTATCTCGGGTTGCAATGGGATCTTGATCAATTGGGCCAGTGGGCTGTTGAATGGCAGATGGAGTTTAATTTAGATAAATGCAAGGTGATACATTTTGGTGGATCGAACCAACACAGGACTTACTCAGTTAATGGTAGGGTGTTGCTGAGAGTTACAGAACAAAGAGATCTCGGGGGTACAGATTGACAGCTCCTTGAAAGTGGAGTCACAGGTGGATAGAGTGGTGAAGAAGGCATTCCACATGCTTGGTTTCATTGGTCAGAACATGGAATACAGGAGTTGGGACGTCTTGTTGGAGTTGTACAAGACATTGGTAAGACCACACTTGGAATGCTGTGTATTGTTCTGGTCACCCTTATAGAAAGGAGATGATTAAGCTGGAAAGTGTGCAGAAAAGAATTACTGGGATGCTATGGGGTCCTGATGGTTTGAGTTATAATGAGAGGCTGGATACTCTGGGACTTTTTTTCCCTTGAGTTGGCTTAGTGGTGTTCTTATAGAGGTCTCTAAAATAATGAGGGCATGGATATAGCAGCTTTATAGAACCTTAGTTAGGCCGCACTTGGAATATAGTGTTCAATTCTGATCGACACACGACCAGAAAGATGTGGAGAATTTGGAGAGGGTTCAGAAAAGATTTACCAGGATGTTGCCTGGTATGGAGGGCATTAGCCCTGAGGAGAGATTGGAGAAACTTGGTTTGTTCTCACTGGAACGACGGAGGTTGAGGGATGACCTGATAGAATTCTACAAGATTATGAGGGGCATGGACAGAGTGGATAGTCAGAAGCTTTTTACCAGGGTGGAAGATTCAAAATCTAGGGGGCATAGGTTTAAGGTGTGAGGGGCAAGGTTTAAAGGAGATGTACAAGGCAAGTTTTTTTACACGGAGGGTGGTGGGTGCCTGGAACTCGCTGCCGGGGGAGGTAGTGGAAGCAGATACGATAGTGAGTTTTACGGAACGTCTGGACAAATACATGAATAGGATGGGAATAGAGGGATATGGTCCCCGGAAGGGTAGGGGGTTTTAGTTCAGTCGGGCAGCATGGTTGGTGCAGGCTTGGAGGGCCGAAGGGCCTGTTCCTGTGCTGTAATTCTCTTTGTTCTTTGAGAAGCTCGTCAACATCTTTTCCAAAAGGGAGGGGAGTCTAAAACTAGAAGACACAGCTTTAAGGTGAGAGGGGAGAGGGTCCAGAGGGCAATTCTTTTCACACATAGGGTGGTGAGAGATTGGAACAAGCTGCCAGAGGTCGTAGTAGAAGCGGACACAATTTTATATTTTAAAAAGCATTTCGACAGTTATTCTGGTAAGATTGGTGTGGAGGGATTTGGGCCAAACGCAAGGCATTTGATACGAGCTTAATGGTAAAAACTGGGTGGCAGGGAAAAGTTGGGCCAAAGGGCCCATTTGTATCTGAGCTCTGTTTTCTGCCCGGAAACCATTTCTCAATCCATCCCAGTATTTTCCAAATTTGTGGATTGGACACAGTAAATTGCCGTTTCCTGTCCAAAGCTGTGTAGGTTCGGTGGATTAAGGTAAATGTGTGGGGTTACGGGGATAGGGCTGGGTCAAGGGCCTTGGTAAGATACTGTGTCAGAGAGTCAGTACAGACTCGATGGGCTGAATGGTCTCCTTCTGCACTGCAGGGATTCTGTGACTCTACTATTAAGATCCCTTTGTCATTTGAAGCTTCCAGCTAAAATGCTGACAATGCTGCCTATTTCTGTGCACTTTGGCAAACATTCTGTCTCATCACCGGGCGACACGGTGGCACAGTGGTTAGCACTGCTGACTCACAGCGCCAGGGATCTGGGTTCGATTCCCCGCCTCGAGTGACTGTCTGTGTGGAGTTTGCACGTTTGCTAAATTGCCCCTTAGTGTCAGGGGGATTCGGGCCTGGGTGGGATTATTGTCGGGGCAGGCTTGTTGGGCTGAATGGCCTCATTCTGCAGTGTAGGAATTCTATGGCTCTTGGATCTTAAATGGTTGATAAAGAGTGAAACTGAGACACAAACTGGGGCTTTGCAGCAGCAGACAAAATGGGAATCATTGCATCCTGCAGGGATTTTTATTACAGAATCAATTTCAGAAAATTTACAACTCAAAATTAACAACAGCAAAGTGTGGGATTGCAAACTTGGAATGATTAGCCCAGGACTAAAGTTTAAAAGCTACAGATTGACATTCAGAAACAAGAGATGGCCTCACATCTTCAATTCTGTGATTGTCTGCCATCTGCTGCTCTGAATATTACAAAATCTCTGCCCCCTTCATGCGTCTGGTGACTTTGAAAGTTACGCAGACATTGGTAAAACTTTCCTTTATCTCAAGGCATCTCCTGTGAAATACTCAACTTCTGCAAAGAGACACAATCTAATTGACACTTTCTGAATCTCCTTTCAAACAACCTCCCAACCCCACTGTGCAGGATGCAGGAATGTCACCTTTTGTCACATTCCCCAACACAATTGTTGACACGTTTTCGGGACAGGAAAAGTAGATTCAACTGACAGATTCTGAGCCCCAGGTTGAATTTTTAAGATGTAAAAATGAACTGAAACCCCAGGTCTCTCTGTTCCTGCATCCATTTTAACATTGACCCATTGATTTTAAATTGCTTCTCCTGTGTGTAAAATACCATCTATCAACTTCAGGTTTGAACATTAATAAGCGACTGAGCATCAACTGTGAATTATAGAAGGTAGTTCCAAACTAATATCACACCTGGTGTGGCAAAGTGTTCCTGAATTTCATTCCGAAAAGTCTAAAACCCTAAACATTGTCTAAAATCCAATGTCCCCCAAGTCCTGTCCCCATCAAACACTCCCAGGACAGGTACAGCACAGGGTTAGGTACAGAGTATAGCTCCCTTGACACTGTCCCCATTAAACACTCCCAGGACAAATACAGCACGGGATTCAATACAGAGTAAAGGTCCCTCGACACTGTCTCCATCAAACACTCGCAGGACAGGGACAGCACGGGGTTCAAAACAGAGTAAAGCTCCCTCGACACTGTCTCCATCAAACACTCGCAGGACAAGGACAGCACAGGGTAAGATACAGAGTAAAGCTCCCTCGATACTGTCCCCATCAAACAAACCAAGGACAGATGCAGCACGGGGTTCGATACAGAGTAAATCTCCCTCTGCACTGTCCCCAACAAACACTCCCAGGACAGGTACAGCACGGGGTTAGATACAGATTAAAGCTCACTGTACACTGGCCCCATCAAACAGTCCCAGAACAGATACAGCACGGGGTTAGATACAGAGTAAAGCTCCCTCTACACTGTCCCCATCAAACAAACCAAGGACAGGTACAGCACGAGTTTAGATACAGAGTAAAGCTCCCTCGATACTGTCCCCATCAAACACTCCCAGGACAGGGACAGCATGGGTTAGATACAGAGTAAAGCTCCCTCTGCACTATCCCCATCAAACACTCCAAGAACAGATACAGCAGGGGGTTAGATACAGAGTAAATCTCCATCTACACTGTCCCCATCAAACACTTCTGGAACAGATACAGCACGGGGTGAGATACAGATTAAATCTCCCTCTACACTGTCCCCATCAAACTCGCCCAGCACAGGTACAGCACGTGATTAGATACAGAGTAAAGCTCCCTCGACACTGTCCCCATCAAACACTCCCAGGACAGATACAGCAAGTGGTTAGATATAGAGTAAAGCTCCCACTTCACTGTCCTCATCAAACACTCCCAGGACAGGTACAGCACAGGGATAGATACAGAGTAAAGCTCCCTATACACTGTACCCATCATATAATCCAATGACAGATACAGCATGGTGCTAGATTAAAGGAAAAGCTGCCTCCACATTGTGCACATCAAACAGACCCAGGACAGGTACAGCACGGGGTTAGATACAGCTCAAATCTTCCTCTACATTTTGCCCATCATTGTGTGTGTGTGTGTGTGCGAGAGAGAATGTGTGTGTGAGAGAGAGTGTGTGCGAGAGAGAGAGTGTGTGCGTGAGAGAGAGTGTGTGCGTGAGAGAGAGTGTGTGCGTGAGAGAGAGTGTGTGTGAGAGAGAGAGTGTGTGCGAGAGAGGGAGCGTGTGCGAGAGAGGGAGCGTGTGCGTGAGAGAGAGTGTGTGTGTGAGAGAGAGAGAGACTGTGTGAGAGACAGAGTGTGTGCGTGAGAGAGAGTGTGTGCGTGAGAGTATATGTTTGTGAGAGTGTGTATATGTGAGAGAGTGTGTGTGTGAGAGAGAGAGTACATGTTTGAGAGAGAGTGTATATGTGTGAGAGAGAGAGTGTGTGCCTGAGAGTGTGTGCGACAGAGAGTGTGTGCGAGAGAGAGTGTGTGCGAGAGAGAGTGTGTGCGAGAGAGAGTGTGTGCGAGAGAGAGTGTGTGCGAGAGAGAGTGTGTGCGAGAGAGAGTGTGTGCGAGAGAGAGTGTGTGCGAGAGAGAGTGTGTGCGAGAGAGAGTGTGTGCGAGAGAGAGTGTGTGCGAGAGAGAGTGTGTGCGAGAGAGAGTGTGTGCGAGAGGGAGAGTGTGTGCGAGAGCGAGAGTGTGTGCGAGAGAGAGAGTGTGTGCGAGAGAGAAAGTGTGTGCGAGAGAGAGAGTGTGTGCGAGAGAGAGAGTGTGTGCGAGAGAGAGAGTACATGTTTGAGAGAGAGTGTGTGTGTGAGAGAGAGTGTGTGTGTGTGTGTGAGAGAGAGTGTGTGTGTGAGAGAGAGTGTGTGTGAGAGAGAGAGTGTGTGTGAGAGAGAGAGTGTGTGTGTGTGAGAGAGAGTGTGTGTGTGAGAGAGAGTGTCTGTGTGAGAGAGAGAGTGTGTGTATGTGAGAGAGTGTGTATGTGTGTGAGAGAGTGTGTGTGTGTGAGAGAGAGTGTCTGTGTGAGAGAGTGTCTGTGTGAGAGAGAGTGTGTGTGTGTGTGAGAGAGTGTGTATGTGTGTGAGAGAGTGAGTGTATGTGTGTGAGAGAGTGAGTGTATGTGTGTGAGAGAGTGTGTGTGTGTGAGAGAGAGTGTCTGTGTGAGAGAGTGTCTGTGTGAGAGAGAGAGTGTGTGTGTGTGAGAGAGTGTGTATGTGTGTGAGAGAGACTGAGTGCATGTGTGTGAGAGAATGTGTGTGTGTGTGAGAGAGAGTGTATGTGTGTGAGAGAGTGAGTGTATGTGTGTGAGAGAGTGAGTGTTGTGTGTGTGAGAGAGTGAGTGTATGTGTGTGTGTGAGAGACTGAGTGCATGTGTGTGAGAGTGTGACAGTGAGAGAGAATGCATGGGTGAGAGTGTGGGAGCGTGAAAGTGTGTGTGAGAGAATGTGTGTGAGAGAGAAAGTGTGTGTGAGAGAAAGTGTGTGTGACAGAGAGAAAGAGTGTGTGTGACAGAGAAAAAGAGCATGTGTGTGAGTGAGAGAGTGCGTAAGAGATAGTGTATGTGTGTGTGAGAGACAGAGAGAGCATGTGTGTGTGTGTGTGTGTGTGTGTGTCTGAGAGTGTGTAAGGAGAGTGTGTGTGTGACCTGATCTTCCTCTACAGTCTATCAGTAACTGAAACACGGGATTAGATGCAAAGTAAAGCTCCCTCGACACTGTTCCCATCAAACACTCCCAGGAAAGGTATAGGTACAGCACAGAGTTCGATACAGAGTAAAGCTCTCTCTACACTGTTCCCATCAAACACTCCTAGGACAGACACAGCACAGAGTTCGATACAGAGTAAAGCTCCCTCGTCACTGTCCCCATCCAACACACCCAGGACAGGTACAGCACGGGGTTAGATACAGAGTAAAGCTCCCTCGTCACTGTCCCCATCAAACACTCCCAGGACATATACAGCACGGGGCTAGATAGAGAGTAAAGCTTCCTCTACACTGTCCCCATGAAACACACACAGGACAGGTACAGCACGGGGTTAGATACAGATAAAGCTCCCTCTGCACTGTCACTATCAAATAACTATCAAATCTCCACATCATGACGATCAAATATTCCATTGACAGATACAGCATGGGGATAGATACAGGGAAAAGCTGCCCCACATCAAACACACCCAGGACAGGTACAGCATCGGGTGAGATACAGAGAGAGAGTGTGTGTGTGAGAGAGAGAGAGTGTGTGTGTGAGAGAGAGAGAGTGTGTGTGTGTGCGTGTGTGTGTGTGTGATAGTATGTGTGTGTCTGAGAGCGTGAGAGAGTGTGTGAGTGAGACAGAGAGTGTGTGTGAGAGACAGAGAGTGTGTGTGAGAGACAGAGAGTGTGTGTGAGCGAGACAGAGAGTGTGTGTGAGAGACAGAGAGTGTGTGTGAGCGAGTCAGTGAGTGTGTGTGAGCGAGACAGAGAGTGTGTGTGAGACAGAGAGTGTGCGTGAGACAGAGAGTGTGCGTGAGCGAGACAGAGAGTGTGTGTGAGCGAGACAGAGAGTGTGTGTGAGAGACAGAGAGTGCGTGTGAGCGAGACAGAGAGTGTGTGAGCGAGACAGAGAGTGTGTGTGAGCGAGACAGAGAGTGTGTGTGAGCGAGACAGAGAGTGTGTGTGAGAGACAGAGAGTGCGTGTGAGCGAGACAGAGAGTGTGTGAGCGAGACAGAGAGTGTGTGTGAGCGAGACAGAGAGTGTGTGTGAGCGAGACATAGAGTGTGTGTGAGAGACAGAGAGTGTGCGTGAGTGAGACAGAGAGTGTGTGTGAGAGAGACAGAGAGTGTGTGTGAGGGACCGAGAGTGCGTGTGAGCGAGACAGAGAGTGTGTGTGAGCGAGACAGAGAGTGTGTGTGAGCGAGACAGAGAGTGTGTGTGAGTGAGACAGAGAGTGTGTGTGAGCGAGACAGAGAGTGTGTGTGAGCGAGACAGAGAGTGTGTGAGAGAGACAGAGAGTGTGTGTGAGCGAGACAGAGAGTGTGTGTGAGAGACAGAGAGTGTGTGTGAGAGACAGAGAGTGTGTGAGAGAGACAGAGAGTGTGTGTGAGCGAGACAGAGAGTGTGTGTGAGCGAGACAGAGAGTGTGTGTGAGCGAGACAGAGTGTGTGAGGGCGAGACAGAGAGTGTGTGAGAGCGAGACAGAGAGTGTGTGAGAGCGAGAGAGTGTGTTTGTGCGAGACAGAGAGTGTGTGTGTGAGAGACAGTGTGTGTGAGAGACAGAGTGTGTGTGAGAGACAGAGTGTGTGTGAGAGACAGAGCGTGTGTGTGAGAGACAGAGAGTGTGTGAGAGACAGAGAGTGTGTGAGAGACAGAGAGTGTGTGTGAGAGACAGAGAGTGTGTGTGAGAGACAGAGTGTGTGTGTGAGTGAGACAGAGAGTGTGTGAGCGATAGAGAGTGTGTGAGCGAGACAGAGAGTGTGTGTGAGAGAGACAGAGAGTGTGTGTGAGAGACAGAGTGTGTGTGTGAGCGAGACAGAGAGTGTGTGTGAGAGACAGAGTGTGTGTGTGAGTGAGACAGAGAGTGTGAGAGCGATAGAGAGTGTGTGAGCGAGACAGAGAGTGTGAGTGAGACAGAGAGTGTGTGTGAGAGACAGAGTGTGTGTGTGAGTGAGACAGAGAGTGTGTGAGCAAGACAGAGAGTGTGTGTGAGAGAGACAGAGAGTGTGTGTGTGAGAGACAGAGTGTGTGTGTGAGCGAGACAGAGAGTGTGTGTAAGAGACAGAGAGTGTGTGAGAGAGACAGAGAGTGTGTGTGAGGCAGACACAGAGTGTGTGTGAGAGACGGAGTGTGTGTGAGCGATAGTGTGTGTGAGCGAGACAGAGAGTGTGTGTGAGCGAGACAGAGAGTGTGTGTGAGCGAGACAGAGAGTGTGTGTGAGCGAGACAGAGAGTGTGTGTGAGCGAGACAGAGAGTGTGTGTGAGAGACAGAGAGTGTGTGTGAGAGAGACAGAGAGTGTGTGTGAGAGACAGAGAGTGTGTGTGAGCGAGACAGAGAGTGTGTGTGAGCGAGACAGAGAGTGTGTGTGAGCGAGACAGAGAGTGTGTGTGAGCGAGACAGAGAGTGTGTGTGAGCGAGACAGAGAGTGTGTGTGAGCGAGACAGAGAGTGTGTGTGTGAGAGACAGAGAGTGTGTGTGTGAGTGAGACAGAGAGTGTGTGTGTGAGTGAGACAGAGAGTGTGTGTGTGAGTGAGACAGAGAGTGTGTGTGAGTGAGACAGAGAGTGTGTGAGAGAGACAGAGAGTGTGTGAGAGAGACAGAGTGTGTGTGAGAGAGACAGAATGTGTGTGAGAGACAGAGAGTGTGTGTGAGAGACAGAGAGTGTGTGTGAGAGACAGAGTGTGTGTGTGAGCGAGACAGAGAGTGTGTGTGAGCGAGACAGAGAGTGTGTGTGAGCGAGACAGAGAGTGTGTGAGAGAGACAGAGAGTGTGTGTGAGCGAGACAGAGAGTGTGTGTGAGCGAGACAGAGAGTGTGTGTGAGTGAGACAGAGAGTGTGTGTGAGCGAGACAGAGAGTGTGTGAGAGACAGAGTGTGTGTGTGTGAGCGAGACAGAGAGTGTGTGTGAGAGACAGAGAGTGTGTGTGAGCGAGACAGAAAGTGTGTGTGAGCGAGACAGAGAGTGTGTGTGAGCGAGACAGAGAGTGTGTGTGAGTGAGACAGAGAGTGTGTGAGAGAGACAGAGAGTGTGTGTGAGCGAGACAGAGAGTGTGTGTGAGCGAGACAGAGAGTGTGTGTGAGAGACAGAGAGTGTGTGTGTGAGAGACAGAGAGAGTGTGTGTGAGAGACAGAGAGTGTGTGTGTGAGTGAGACAGAGAGTGTGTGTGAGTGACACAGAGAGTGTGTGAGAGAGACAGAGTGTGTGTGAGAGACAGAGTGTGTGTGAGCGAGACAGAGAGTGTGTGTGAGAGACAGAGAGTGTGTGAGAGACAGAGTGTGTGTGTGAGAGACAGAGAGTGTGTGAGAGAGACAGAGAGTGTGTGTGAGAGAGACAGAGAGTGTGTGTGAGAGAGACAGAGAGTGTGTGAGAGACAGAGAGTGTGTGTGAGCGAGACAGAGAGTGTGTGTGAGTGAGACAGAGAGTGTGTGAGAGAGACAGAGAGTGTGTGTGAGAGAGACAGAGAGTGTGTGTGAGAGACAGAGAGTGTGTGTGAGAGACAGAGAGTGTGTGTGAGAGGCAGAGAGTGTGTGTGAGACAGAGAGTGTGTGTGAGAGGCAGAGAGTGTGTGTGAGAGACAGAGAGTGTGTGAGCGAGACAGAGAGTGTGTGTGAGCGAGACAGAGAGTGTGTGTGAGCGAGACAGAGTGTGTGAGAGCGAGACAGAGAGTGTGTGAGAGCGAGACAGAGAGTGTGTGAGAGCGAGAGAGTGTGTTTGTGCGAGACAGAGAGTGTGTGTGAGAGACAGAGTGTGTGTGAGAGACAGAGTGTGTGTGAGAGACAGAGTGTGTGTGAGTGACAGAGCGTGTGTGTGAGAGACAGAGAGTGTGTGTGAGAGACAGAGTGTGTGTGAGAGACAGAGAGTGTGTGTGAGAGACAGAGTGTGTGTGTGAGTGAGACAGAGAGTGTGAGAGCGATAGAGAGTGTGTGAGCGAGACAGAGAGTGTGTGTGAGTGAGACAGAGAGTGTGTGTGAGAGACAGAGTGTGTGTGTGAGTGAGACAGAGAGTGTGTGAGCAAGACAGAGAGTGTGTGTGAGAGAGACAGAGAGTGTGTGTGTGAGAGACAGAGTGTGTGTGTGAGCGAGACAGAGAGTGTGTGTAAGAGACAGAGAGTGTGCGTGAGCGAGACAGAGAGTGTGTGTGAGAGACAGAGAGTGTGTGAGAGAGACAGAGAGTGTGTGTGAGGCAGACACAGAGTGTGTGTGAGAGACAGAGTGTGTGTGAGCGATAGAGAGTGTGTGTGAGCGAGACAGAGAGTGTGTGTGAGCGAGACAGAGAGTGTGTGTGAGCGAGACAGAGAGTGTGTGTGAGCGAGACAGAGAGTGTGTGTGAGCGAGACAGAGAGTGTGTGTGAGCGAGACAGAGAGTGTGTGTGTGAGAGACAGAGAGTGTGTGTGTGAGTGAGACAGAGAATGTGTGTGTGAGTGAGACAGAGAGTGTGTGTGTGAGTGAGACAGAGAGTGTGTGTGAGTGAGACAGAGAGTGTGTGAGAGAGACAGAGAGTGTGTGAGAGTGACAGAGTGTGTGTGAGAGAGACAGAGTGTGTGTGAGAGACAGAGAGTGTGTGTGAGACAGAGAGTGTGCGTGAGACAGAGAGTGTGCGTGAGCGAGACAGAGAGTGTGTGTGAGACAGAGAGTGTGTGTGAGCGAGACAGAGAGTGTGTGTGAGAGACAGAGAGTGCGTGTGAGCGAGACAGAGAGTGTGTGTGAGAGACAGAGAGTGCGTGTGAGCGAGACAGAGAGTGTGTGAGCGAGACAGAGAGTGTGTGTGAGCGAGACAGAGAGTGTGTGTGAGCGAGACATAGAGTGTGTGTGAGAGACAGAGAGTGTGTGAGAGAGACAGAGAGTGTGTGTGAGCGAGACAGAGAGTGTGTGTGAGAGACCGAGAGTGCGTGTGAGCGAGACAGAGAGTGTGTGTGAGCGAGACATAGAGTGTGTGTGAGAGACAGAGTGTGTGTGAGCGAGACAGAGAGTGTGTGTGAGAGACAGAGAGTGTGTGTGAGCGAGACAGAGAGTGTGTGTGAGCGAGACAGAGAGTGTGTGTGAGCGAGACAGAGAGTGTGTGTGAGCGAGACAGAGAGTGTGTGTGAGCGAGACAGAGTGTGTGAGGGCGAGACAGAGAGTGTGTGAGAGCGAGACAGAGAGTGTGTGAGAGCGAGAGAGTGTGTTTGTGCGAGACAGAGTGTGTGTGTGAGAGACAGTGTGTGTGAGAGACAGAGTGTGTGTGAGAGACAGAGTGTGTGTGAGAGACAGAGCGTGTGTGTGAGAGACAGAGAGTGTGTGTGAGAGACAGAGAGTGTGTGTGAGAGACAGAGAGTGTGTGTGAGAGACAGAGTGTGTGTGTGAGTGAGACAGAGAGTGTGAGAGCGATAGAGAGTGTGTGAGTGAGACAGAGAGTGTGTGTGAGTGAGACAGAGAGTGTGTGTGAGAGACAGAGTGTGTGTGTGAGCGAGACAGAGTGTGTGTGAGAGACAGAGAGTGTGTGAGCAAGACAGAGAGTGTGTGTGAGAGAGACAGAGAGTGTGTGTGTGAGAGACAGAGTGTGTGTGTGAGCGAGACAGAGAGTGTGTGTAAGAGACAGAGAGTGTGCGTGAGCGAGACAGAGAGTGTGTGAGAGAGACAGAGAGTGTGTGTGAGGCAGACACAGAGTGTGTGTGAGAGACAGAGTGTGTGTGAGCGATAGAGAGTGTGTGTGAGCGAGACAGAGAGTGTGTGTGAGCGAGACAGAGAGTGTGTGTGAGCGAGACAGAGAGTGTGTGTGAGCGAGACAGAGAGTGTGTGTGAGCGAGACAGAGAGTGTGTGTGAGCGAGACAGAGAGTGTGTGTGTGAGAGACAGAGTGTGTGTGTGAGTGAGACAGAGAATGTGTGTGTGAGTGAGACAGAGAGTGTGTGTGTGAGTGAGACAGAGAGTGTGTGAGAGAGACAGAGAGTGTGTGAGAGAGACAGAGTGTGTGTGAGAGAGACAGAGTGTGTGTGAGAGACAGAGAGTGTGTGTGAGAGACAGAGAGTGTGTGTGAGAGACAGAGTGTGTGTGTGAGCGAGACAGAGAGTGTGTGTGAGAGACAGAGTGTGTGTGTGTGAGCGAGACAGAGAGTGTGTGTGAGAGACAGAGAGTGTGTGTGAGCGAGACAGAGAGTGTGTGTGAGCGAGACAGAGAGTGTGTGTGAGTGAGACAGAGAGTGTGTGAGAGAGACAGAGAGTGTGTGTGAGCGAGACAGAGAGTGTGTGTGAGAGACAGAGAGTGTGTGTGAGAGACAGAGAGTGTGTGAGCGAGACAGAGAGTGTGTGTGAGAGACAGAGTGTGTGTGTGAGAGACAGAGTGTGTGTGTGAGCGAGACAGAGAGTGTGTGAGAGACAGAGTGTGTGTGTGTGAGCGAGACAGAGAGTGTGTGTGAGAGACAGAGAGTGTGTGTGAGCGAGACAGAGAGTGTGTGTGAGCGAGACAGAGAGTGTGTGTGAGCGAGACAGAGAGTGTGTGTGAGTGAGACAGAGAGTGTGTGAGAGAGACAGAGAGTGTGTGTGAGCGAGACAGAGAGTGTGTGTGAACGAGACAGAGAGTGTGTGTGAGAGACAGAGAGTGTGTGTGAGAGACAGAGAGTGTGTGTGAGAGACAGAGAGTGTGTGAGCGAGACAGAGAGTGTGTGTGAGAGACAGAGAGTGTGTGTGTGAGTGAGACAGAGAGTGTGTGTGAGTGACACAGAGTGTGTGAGAGAGACAGAGTGTGTGTGAGAGACAGAGTGTGTGTGAGCGAGACAGAGTGTGTGAGCGAGACAGAGAGTGTGTGTGAGAGACAGAGAGTGTGTGAGAGACAGAGTGTGTGTGTGAGAGACAGAGAGTGTGTGAGAGAGACAGAGAGTGTGTGTGAGAGAGACAGAGAGTGTGTGTGAGAGACAGAGAGTGTGTGTGAGCGAGACAGAGAGTGTGTGTGAGCGAGACAGAGAGTGTGTGTGAGTGAGACAGAGAGTGTGTGAGAGAGACAGAGAGTGTGTGTGAGAGAGACAGAGAGTGTGTGTGAGAGACAGAGAGTGTGTGTGAGAGACAGAGAGTGTGTGTGAGAGGCAGAGAGTGTGTGTGAGACAGAGAGTGTGTGTGAGAGGCAGAGAGTGTGTGTGAGAGACAGAGAGTGTGTGTGAGAGACAGAGAGTGTGTGTGAGAGACAGAGAGTGTGTGTGAGAGACAGAGAGTGTGTGTGAGAGACAGAGTGTGTGTGTGAGCGAGACAGAGTGTGTGAGCGAGACAGAGAGTGTGTGTGAGAGACAGAGAGTGTGTGAGAGACAGAGTGTGTGTGTGAGAGACAGAGAGTGTGTGAGAGAGACAGAGAGTGTGTGTGAGAGAGACAGAGAGTGTGTGTGAGAGACAGAGAGTGTGTGAGAGACAGAGAGTGTGTGTGAGAGACAGAGAGTGTGTGTGAGAGAGACAGAAAGTGTGTGTGAGAGACAGAGAGTGTGTGTGAGACAGAGAGTGTGTGTGAGACAGAGAGTGTGTGTGAGACAGAGAGTGTGTGTGAGACAGAGAGTGTGTGTGAGAGGCAGAGAGTGTGTGTGAGACAGAGAGTGTGTGTGAGAGGCAGAGAGTGTGTGTGAGAGACAGAGAGTGTGTGTGAGAGACAGAGAGTGTGTGTGAGACAGAGAGTGTGTGTGAGACAGAGAGTGTGTGTTTGAGAGACAGAGAGTGTGTGTGAGAGACAGAGAGTGTGTGAGAGAGACAGAGAGTGTGTGTGAGAGACAGAGTGTGTGTGTGAGAGACAGAGAGTGTGTGTGAGAGACAGAGAGTGTGTGTGAAAGAGACAGAGAGTGTGTGTGTGAGAGGCAGAGTGTGTGTGTGAGAGACAGAGAGTGTGTGTGTGAGAGGCAGAGTGTGTGTGTGAGAGACAGAGAGAGTGTGTGAGAGACAGAGTGTGTGTGAGAGACAGAGAGTGTGTGTGAGCGAGACAGAGAGTGTGTGAGCGAGACAGAGAGTGTGTGTGTGCGAGACAGAGTGTGTGTGAGAGAGACAGAGAGTGTGTGAGAGACAGAGTGTGTGTGAGAGACAGAGAGTGTGTGTGAGAGACAGAGTGTGTGTGAGAGACAGAGAGTGTGTGTGAGAGACAGGGAGTGTGTGAGAGACAGAGAGTGTGTGAGAGACAGAGAGTGTGTGTGAGCGAGACAGAGAGTGTGTGAGAGACAGAGAGTGTGTGAGCGACAGAGTGTGTGTGTGAGCAAGACAGAGAGTGTGTGTTAGAGACAGAGAGTGTGTGTGAGCGAGACAGAGAGTGTGTGAGAGACAGAGAGTGTGTGAGCGACAGAGGGTGTGTGTGAGCGAGACAGAGAGTGTGTGTGAGAGACAGAGAGTGTGTGTGAGAGACAGAGAGTGTGTGTGAGAGACAGAGAGTGTGTGTGAGAGACAGAGAGTGTGTGTGAGCGAGACAGAGAGTGTGTGAGAGACAGAGAGTGTGTGTGTGAGCGAGACAGAGAGTGTGTGTGAGAGACAGAGAGTGTGTGAGAGAGACAGAGAGTGTGTGTGAGAGACAGAGAGTGTGTGAGAGACAGAGAGTGTGTGTGAGAGACAGAGAGTGTGTGTGAGAGACAGAGGGTGTGAGTGAGACAGAGAGTGTGTGTGGGAGACAGAGTGTGTGAGAGAGACAGAGAGTGTGTGTGAGAGACAGAGTGTGTGTGTGAGAGACAGAGAGTGTGTGTGTGAGACAGAGAGTGTGTGAGAGACAGAGAGTGTGTGTGAGAGACAGAGAGTGTGTGTGAGAGACAGAGAGTGTGTGTGAGCGAGACAGAGAGTGTGTGAGAGACAGAGAGTGTGTGTGTGAGCGAGACAGAGAGTGTGTGAGAGAGACAGAGAGTGTGTGTGAGAGACAGAGAGTGTGAGTGAGACAGAGAGTGTGTGTGGGAGACAGAGTGTGTGAGAGAGACAGAGAGTGTGTGTGAGAGACAGAGTGTGTGTGTGAGAGACAGAGAGTGTGTGTGTGAGACAGAGAGTGTGTGTGAGAGGCAGAGAGTGTGTGTGAGCAGACAGAGAGTGTGTGTGAGAGACAGAGAGTGTGTGTGAGAGACAGAGACTGTGTGTGAGAGACAGAGAGTGCGTGTGAGAGACAGAGAGTGTGTGTGAGAGACAGAGTGTGTGAGCAGACAGAGAGTGTGTGTGAGAGACAGAGAGTGTGTGTGAGAGACAGAGAGTGTGTGTGAGAGACAGAGAGTGTGTGTGAGACAGAGAGTGTGTGTGAGAGACAGAGAGTGTGTGTGAGAGACAGAGTGTGTGTGAGAGACAGAGAGTGTGTGTGAGAGACAGAGAGTGTGTGTGAGCGAGACAGAGAGTGTGTGTGTGAGACAGAGTGTGTGTGAGAGACAGAGAGTGTGTGTGAGAGAGACAGAGAGTGTGTGTGTGAGAGACAGAGAGTGTGTGTGAGCAGACAGAGAGTGTGTGAGAGAGACAGAGAGTGTGTGTGAGCGAGACAGAGAGTGTGTGAGCGAGACAGAGAGTGTGTGTGAGAGACAGAGAGTGTGTGTGAGCGAGACAGAGTGTGTGAGCGAGACAGAGAGTGTGTGTGAGAGACAGAGAGTGTGTGAGAGACAGAGTGTGTGTGTGAGAGACAGAGAGTGTGTGAGAGAGACAGAGAGTGTGTGTGAGAGAGACAGAGAGTGTGTGTGAGAGACAGAGAGTGTGTGAGAGACAGAGAGTGTGTGTGAGAGACAGAGAGTGTGTGTGAGAGAGACAGAGAGTGTGTGTGAGAGACAGAGAGTGTGTGTGAGACAGAGAGTGTGTGTGAGACAGAGAGTGTGTGTGAGACAGAGAGTGTGTGTGAGACAGAGAGTGTGTGTGAGACAGAGAGTGTGTGTGAGAGGCAGAGAGTGTGTGTGAGACAGAGAGTGTGTGTGAGAGGCAGAGAGTGTGTGTGAGAGACAGAGAGTGTGTGTGAGAGACAGAGAGTGTGTGTGAGACAGAGAGTGTGTGTGAGAGACAGAGAGTGTGTGTGAGACAGAGAGTGTGTGTTTGAGAGACAGAGAGTGTGTGTGAGAGACAGAGAGTGTGTGAGAGAGACAGAGAGTGTGTGTGAGAGACAGAGTGTGTGTGTGAGAGACAGAGAGTGTGTGTGAGAGACAGAGAGTGTGTGTGAGAGAGACAGAGAGTGTGTGTGTGAGAGGCAGAGTGTGTGTGTGAGAGACAGAGAGTGTGTGTGTGAGAGGCAGAGTGTGTGTGTGAGAGACAGAGAGAGTGTGTGAGAGACAGAGTGTGTGTGAGAGACAGAGAGTGTGTGTGAGCGAGACAGAGAGTGTGTGAGCGAGACAGAGAGTGTGTGTGAGCGAGACAGAGTGTGTGTGAGAGAGACAGAGAGTGTGTGAGAGACAGAGTGTGTGTGAGAGACAGAGAGTGTGTGTGAGAGACAGAGTGTGTGTGAGAGACAGAGAGTGTGTGTGAGAGACAGAGAGTGTGTGAGAGACAGAGAGTGTGTGTGAGCGAGACAGAGAGTGTGTGAGAGACAGAGACTGTGTGAGCGACAGAGTGTGTGTGTGAGCGAGACAGAGAGTGTGTGTTAGAGACAGAGAGTGTGTGTGAGCGAGACAGAGAGTGTGTGAGAGACAGAGAGTGTGTGAGCGACAGAGTGTGTGTGTGAGCGAGACAGAGAGTGTGTGTGAGAGACAGAGAGTGTGTGTGAGAGACAGAGAGTGTGTGTGAGAGACAGAGAGTGTGTGTGAGCGAGACAGAGAGTGTGTGAGAGACAGAGAGTGTGTGTGTGAGCGAGACAGAGAGTGTGTGTGAGAGACAGAGAGTGTGTGAGAGAGACAGAGAGTGTGTGTGAGAGACAGAGAGTGTGTGAGAGACAGAGAGTGTGTGTGAGAGACAGAGAGTGTGTGTGAGAGACAGAGAGTGTGTGTGAGAGACAGAGAGTGTGTGTGGGAGACAGAGTGTGTGAGAGAGACAGAGAGTGTGTGTGAGAGACAGAGTGTGTGTGTGAGAGACAGAGAGTGTGTGTGTGAGACAGAGAGTGTGTGAGCGAGACAGAGAGTGTGTGTGAGAGACAGAGAGTGTGTGTGAGAGACAGAGAGTGTGTGTGAGCGAGACAGAGAGTGTGTGAGAGACAGAGAGTGTGTGTGTGAGCGAGACAGAGAGTGTGTGAGAGAGACAGAGAGTGTGTGTGAGAGACAGAGAGTGTGAGTGAGACAGAGAGTGTGTGTGGGAGACAGAGTGTGTGAGAGAGACAGAGAGTGTGTGTGAGAGACAGAGTGTGTGTGTGAGAGACAGAGAGTGTGTGTGTGAGACAGAGAGTGTGTGTGAGAGGCAGAGAGTGTGTGAGCAGACAGAGAGTGTGTGTGAGAGACAGAGAGTGTGTGTGAGAGACAGAGAGTGTGTGTGAGAGGCAGAGAGTGTGTGAGCAGACAGAGAGTGTGTGTGAGAGACAGAGAGTGTGTGTGAGAGACAGAGAGTGTGTGTGAGAGACAGAGAGTGTGTGTGAGAGACAGAGAGTGCGTGTGAGAGACAGAGAGTGTGTGTGAGAGACAGAGTGTGTGAGCAGACAGAGAGTGTGTGTGAGAGACAGAGAGTGTGTGTGAGAGACAGAGAGTGTGTGTGAGCGAGACAGAGTGTGTGTGAGAGAGACAGAGAGTGTGTGTGAGAGAGACAGAGAGTGTGTGTGTGAGACAGAGTGTGTGTGAGAGACAGAGAGTGTGTGTGAGAGAGACAGAGAGTGTGTGTGAGCAGACAGAGAGTGTGTGAGAGAGACAGAGAGTGTGTGTGAGAGACAGAGTGTGTGTGTGAGCGAGACAGAGAGTTTGTGAGCGAGACAGAGAGTGTGTGAGAGACAGAGAGTGTGTGTGAGCGAGACAGAGAGTGTGTGTGTGAGACAGAGAGTGTGTGTGAGAGACAGAGAGTGTGTGTGTGAGACAGAGTGTGTGTGAGAGACAGAGAGTGTGTGTGAGCGAGACAGAGAGTGTGTGTGTGAGACAGAGAGTGTGTGTGAGCGAGACAGAGAGTGTGTGTGAGCGAGACAGAGAGTGTGTGTGTGAGACAGAGAGTGTGTGTGAGAGACAGAGAGTGTGTGTGTGAGAGACAGAGTGTGTGTGAGAGACAGAGAGTGTGTGTGAGAGAGACAGAGAGTGTGTGTGAGAGGCAGAGAGTGTGTGTGAGAGACAGAGAGTGTATGTGAGAGACAGAGAGTGTGTGTGTGAGAGACAGAGAGTGTGTGTGTGAGAGACAGAGAGTGTGTGTGAGAGACAGAGAGTGTGTGTGAGAGACAGAGAGTGTGTGTGAGCGAGACAGAGAGTGTGTGTGAGTGAGACAGAGAGTGTGTGTGAGTGAGACAGAGAGTGTGTGTGAGAGGCAGAGAGTGTGTGTGAGAGACAGAGAGTGTGTGTGTGAGACAGAGTGTGTGTGAGAGACAGAGAGTGTGTGTGAGACAGAGAGTGTGTGTGAGACAGAGAGTGTGTGTGAGAGACAGAGTGTGTGTGTGAGAGACAGAGAGTGTGTGTGAGACAGAGAGTGTGTGTGAGAGACAGAGTGTGTGTGTGAGAGACAGAGTGTGTGTGTGAGAGTCAGAGAGTGTGTGTGAGCGAGACAGAGAGTGTGTGTGTGAGACAGAGTGTGTGTGAGAGACAGAGAGTGTGTGTGAGACAGAGAGTGTGTGTGAGACAGAGAGTGTGTGTGAGACAGAGAGTGTGTGTGAGACAGAGTGTGTGTGTGAGAGACAGAGTGTGTGTGTGAGAGACAGAGAGTGTGTGTGAGACAGAGAGTGTGTGTGAGAGACAGAGTGTGTGTGTGAGAGACAGAGTGTGTGTGTGAGAGACAGAGAGTGTGTGTGTGAGAGACAGAGTGTGTGTGTGAGAGACAGAGTGTGTGTGAGAGGCAGAGAGTGTGTGTGAGCGAGACAGAGAGTGTGTGTGTGAGACAGAGTGTGTGTGAGAGACAGAGAGTGTGTGTGAGACAGAGAGTGTGTGTGAGACAGAGAGTGTGTGTGAGACAGAGAGTGTGTGAGACAGAGAGTGTGTGTGAGAGACAGAGAGTGTGTGTGAGACAGAGAGTGTGTGTGAGAGACAGAGTGTGTGTGTGAGAGACAGAGTGTGTGTGTGAGAGACAGAGAGTGTGTGTGAGAGGCAGAGTGTGTGTGTGAGAGACAGAGAGAGTGTGTGAGAGACAGAGAGTGTGTGAGTGCGTGCGAGTGAGTGAATGTGAGTGTGTGTGAGAGTGTGTGAGGGAGTATTCATGTGTGTGTTGATGTGAGTGTGTTAAAGTGAGTGTTTATGAGAGTGAGTGTGTGTGTGAGCAAGTGTGCAAGAGGGAGTGTGTAAAAGTGAGTATGTGTGTAATGTGTGTGAGACTGAGTAAGTGTACAAGAGTGAGTGAGTGCTGGCGGGAGAGTGCAGGAGTGTTAAGTTTCAGTTTATTTACGAGTGTCACAAGTAGGTTTACATTAACACTGCAATGAAGTTACTGTGAGAATCCCCTAGTCGCCACACTCCAGTGCCTATTCGGGTTACACTGAGGGAGAATTTAGCACGGCCAATGCACCCTAACCAGCACATCTTTCAGACTGTGGGAGGAAACCGGAGCACCCGGAGGAAACCCACGCAGACACGGGGAGAACGTGCAGACTCTGCACAGACAGTGACCCAAGCCGGGAATCGAACCCGGGTCCCTGGCGCTGTGAGGCAGCAGTGCTAACCACCGGTGATAAGGGGGAGAGTTAACAGAAAGCAGCTGGTGAGAATATACTGGCCGGTTTTAATTTAATCCAAATTAATGAATTAGAAACTTTTAACCTAAGGAATTGACATCCGAGGATTTCAGTTTAAAATCCCATTGAAGCTCCGTGTCTCATAATGGGATGTTTTTGTCTGTATTTAGTAATTAGTGACTTCATATCTCACAGCGAGATAAATAAAACTTTTTTCCAATTGATAGGGACAGCTCAATGGACAAAACTGGTGTGAGAAAGGGGCAAATCCTTTGAAAATGGAGGCAGAGAGGAGGCTTTGTTCAACTCCCATTCTTTCCCTGTCTTCAGCAGGCTGGGCAGGAAGTGTGAGCAGAGAGGGGGGGATAGACAGACACACACTGACACAATCCCCCCAATCCACTCACTCACACATCCCCATTCCCCCTCCACTCGCTGGGTTGTGGGGACCGGCTGCAAGGATTTTCAGGGCTGCTGTGGGGGGTGGAGAGTCAGGGGTGATTGAAATGGATGAACACGACCTACAGGGGAAAAGAAATAAAGTTTGAAACTAAACTAAAGAAACTAAAGGCAGGAACTTGCAGAATCCATTGCCGGCCTGCATTAACATATCAAGAGTCAGTCTGACATTGCCACAAACTCCTCTGGGGTGAGAGGGGGAGGGGGGGTGAATTAGCATCTCAATAGAGAGACAGACATTGCAGACATGTCAGAGACTTCGGGTGGGGTTTGCATCCAGCACACTCAGGATAAATGTGAATCTGAGAGCCTTCAGTCTCCACACCAATAATCCCCCTGCACTGAAAACATTCCCACTCTGATTCAGTGTGTGTGTGTGTCAGTGTGTGTGTCAATCTGCGTTTTTACCTGTGCTTTGCTTGTGTGGACATGATGCTGAATGGACTTGAATGGAAATGCTGGACTCCTCGCTGTGATATGTTGTGTGTCTTATTGTTCAAATGGCCGTGTCTCTTTTTCTCTCTTTAACCAATTTTTATCTCTTTTTCTCCTGAGGAATTTTGAAAACTGGGGATGTGTCGAGGATCCAAAGGACGGGAATGTTTGTGACCAGGATGAGGGAGAGGAGCTTCTTCCAGAGGGAGGGCTGACTGAGGCCTGTTGCTTAGGCTTCACCCTGAGTGAGTTGTGTCTGTTTATTAACCTGACCCAGATTTAATGTTTCATATCAGAGGGAGCGAGATCTGAATGAGAGTGGAATAGAGAGAGAGAGAGAAACACACAGGGAGGGAACTGTCTCATAGAATCATAGAAACCCTACAGTACAGAAAGAGGCCATTCGGCCCATCGAGTCTGCACCGACCACATATCCCTACATATTTACCACTAATCCCTCTAACCTAGGCATCTCAGGACACTAAGGGCAATGTTTAGCATGGCCAATCAACCTAACCCGCACATCTTTGGACTGTGGGAGGAAACCGGAGCACCCGGAGGAAACCCATGCAGACACGAGGAGAATGTGCAAACTCCACACAGACAGTGACCCAAGCCGGGAATCGAACCCAGGTCCCTGGAGCTGTGAAGCAGCAGTGCTAACCACTGTGCTACCGTGCCACCCTAACTCTTTAGTCTCTGCTTTACAACTGACTTGTTGTGTTTGGGTGTTACTGAGAGATTGTGTAACTGAGAGGAGATCCTGGGTTTTTGCTGTGCTATTTAATTTAAATATTTTCTTGTATTTTAATTATTTTCTCTCTCTTTCCCCAAGAATTAATGTTTAGATTTTACTGAGAGATTGTGTAACTGAGAAGGGGGAATCCTGGCCTCTTGTGCTATTTAATTTAAAGAAAGTAGCCACATGTGAAGTGGAAACACCTTCCCTCAGCTTGTTACACACTGACCTTTCCACAAACCCAACATGTTTACAAACACTCGCTGCAGTTTCTGCAAACTTTGTATCAAACTGCCTCCCATTCTGCTCAATACTGACCCCCTCTCAACCTGGCACTGAACTAGTGTCTGAATTGAGACAGAGACACACAGACAGAGTTTTTAAAGTTGAAAGTTTTGAAGTTTATATATTAGTGTCATAAGTAAGGCTTACATTAACACTGCAATGAAGTTACTGAGAGAGACAGAGAGAGGCAGAGACACACAGACAGAGACATAGATAAAGAGACAGAAAGAGACAGAGAGATAAAGAGACAGAGAGGATGTTTAAAGTTTTAAAGTGTGTTTATTCCTGTCACAAGTCAGGCTCACATTAACGCTGCAGTTACTGAGAGAGACAGAAAGAGAGAGTTTTTAAAGTTGAAAGATTTAAAGTTTATTTATTAGTGTCACAAGGCTTACATTAACACTGCAATGAAGTTAGTGAGAAAGACAGAGATAGAGGGAGCATCCAGAGTGGGTTCAGTAACACATTTATTTATCAGATATCTCTCTCTGTGACTCTTTAGCGATGAGATATTCAGCCAGGATGGTTTCACTGACCCTCTTCAGCAGGCAGATATTCCCAAATCCAGCCTAGGTCTCAGACACACACACACACCACTCACACATTCCCTCTGCTCTGTCCAAGGGAATATTTTAATCCAGGAATTTCTATTTTATATTTACAGGGTGAGGGGGGGAGAAACTCAACTCAAAAATCCTGCAGTCTCTCCAAGCTGCTTTTAAATTTCAATTCAAACCCTGGGCCACATGGGAAGCTGCAGAGATTGGGAAACTTACCAAACCCAGTTTGTGTGTGTGAGTGTCTGCAGCTTTTGTGTCTTTGAACTTGCGAGGGTGCCAGGGAGAGAATGTCACTGTCTTCACCTCTCTCTCTGCCTCTCTGTATAAAAAAAATCACCAAATTAAACCACACTCAATCATGCGACCATACACAATTAATTATCAAATATCTATCTCTCTCGCTTTATCTCTATCTCTCCCCGTCTCTCTCTCTCCCTGTTCTCTCTCTCCCTGTCTCTTCTCGAGCAGAAACAGGTGGAGACAGAGAGGCAGGGAGAGAGAGGAAGAGGGAGGGATGGAAACAGCTGGAG
Source organism: Mustelus asterias (assembly GCF_964213995.1). Classification (NCBI taxonomy): domain Eukaryota; kingdom Metazoa; phylum Chordata; class Chondrichthyes; order Carcharhiniformes; family Triakidae; genus Mustelus; species Mustelus asterias. The sequence continues at coordinate 74,140 of NW_027590214.1, forward strand.
TTGTGGGTTAGATGCAGGGGGAGAGACACAGGCTGTTAGAGGGAGGGGGGGGTTTCAGTGAGGGACAGGGTCTCCAGTTTAATTCTGAGGGTCCTGAGAGAGGGATTTCACTGTCTCAGCCCCTCTTTGGCTCCCTCACTCTGTATAAACAATTCCCAAATTTAAAAAACGCTCAACACAGCTGACTGCACTTTGTGGGATCTTGCTGTGCACCACAGGGATTTTAGTTTTAAAAAGGGTTACTTTTAAGAGGGAGTTCCAGCCTTTCTGGAGATTTGGGATGATGCAGACACACACACACAGGGTAGTGAGTGGGGAAGGGGGGTCACAGCAGGCGAGAGAGTGGGGGGGAGGGGGGGAGGACTGTGTCCCATCTGATTCAGGTTCACATTGCTGCTGCTGCTGTGGGATCTTGCTGTGCACACACTGGGCCTGTGGCCTTTGCCTGCACTGCAACAGTGACCACACTTTTTATTTTCAAACAAAATCTGGCTCAGGGACCGCAAAGTGGGTTCAAGGAAAAAGCTTGAAAAGGGGTCGGGTAAATTCAAGCACTTTAATCGCCAAGGCATCGTAGGCTCTGGAGCAAGTGCTGGGGAATGGGAGGAGGATAGATTGGGATTTGATGGCCAACATGGAGCTGGTGGGCCGAAGGGCCTGTTTCTGTGCTGTGTGACTCCAGATTCTTTTCTCTCTCTCTTTTCCCAGGAATTTCTATTTGGATGGGGGGGTGGGTATAGAATTTCCCTGTCTCTGTCTCTCCAGTATTCTTACCAATCCCAGCACCCCTCCCCTCTCTCTCTCCCCAGACATTCCTGTCTATATTTCATCTTTCAATAAAATGTTTAAGAAAACACCAATGTGAATTGTTGCCAATTTAATTTGGGAAGAGAGAGAGAGTGGATCCCATTTCCCACACACTCTCCTGCAGTCCTCACCCACAACATTTATTTAATCTGGCCCTCACCAGGTTGTGTGTGTGGGATCTTGCTGTGCACACAGGTGGGTCTGGCTCCCTATTCCTCGCACTGTGACCGTGAGCAGAACTTTAAACAGGAAAGATTGAGGGGAAGGAGAAGGGTTGGGGAGGCGGAGGAGGCAGAGAGAGAGATAGAGAAATGGAGGGAGAGCTAAACAGAGAGAGTGTGGGGGGGGGGTGTGAGAGGGTCTCAGGAGGGGCAGGGGGAAAGAGACACAGAGTCTGGGGGTGTCCTCCTCCATCGGGGGACTGGCAGTGGGATCTTGCTGTGCAGAATTACCTTCATTGTCATTTGAATCATTCATTCATTGACTAAGGGAGGGTGGGTGTGTGATTGTGGGATTATAAATATTGTTACCACGCTGAGGTGATGTTTCCCTCTGCGCTATTTTGTAACCCCCTAAATGGATACACCTCACCTCGTAATCTTAAGTAAGTGTGTGTGAGACAGGAGGAAGCTACTGGTTTTAGACAGATGTGCAGAAGGAGGTCATTCGGCCCATCTAGTCTGTACCGACCACAATCCCAACCAGGCCCTATTCCCATGACCCCACACTTTTAACCTGCTAATCCCCCTGACACTAGGGTCAATTTAACACGGCCAATCCACCCAACCCGCACAGCTTTGTGCTGTGGGAGGAATTGGTAAATTAAAGCAAGATCTGACACTCTCTGTATCAGGAACAACTAACAGGTCTTTAATTTAGACTGGGTGACAACCTTATTAAAACAATGAACAAACTGAATAAACTCCCCAGTAGAATGCTGTTCCAATGACAAGACTCACTCAGGAATAATGAAATAAATCATTACAGAATAGAGTCACTCTCAAATAATATAACACCAGGCGTCTGTTGGAAGTGTGAACTTTCTTCTGCTGCTTGGGTCTGGAATACTTTCTGAGTTGGTTTCTGCTTCTATTTAGATGGTGATGTGATGAAGCTGTATATATTACTGCAGGATTCAGTATCAGACTCTCCCTCCTTCAATCTAAAGAGGCAGCAAGGTCGCTCCCTCCCCGTTATTTCCCCCTGTCCCGGGTTTAAATACCCAGAATTTCCTCACAGTATTCCTGCAATTTGAGTGGCTTGAGGCTGTCACCAACGCTCCAATTTGAGTGCAATTGGTTGTGTGTGTTTGAGAGCTTGTTTTAAAATCATTCACCCAATTCAAAGCCTGTTTTGCTCTGCTGGGACTCTGGCTGCTGCTTTGGACACAACTGTTGTAAAGTTGTCTTCTGCAGTTTAAAATCCCCAGCACAAAGACACAGGCTTTCTAAAGACACAACGCTGGATGGTTCGGTTTGGTTTTCTCAGCATTTCTTTTCAATATTTACATTTGTCAAACACCACATCTTTAACCTTATATATGCAACTTCATAACAATATTGGACAGGGAGAGAGAGATCGGGAGAGACAGAGAGACAGTCACACAAAGAGAGAGGGAGAGAGAGACAGAGAGAGAGAGAAAGTCACATGGAGTAATGAGGATGGGGCCTGGATGTGAATGTGGTCGGTGTAGACCTGATGGGCCGAATGGGCCTCCTTCTGTACTGTAGGGTCCTATTATTCTGTAATGGGGGCTGCGTGCGGTGTGAGGGGAGGGTGGAAGGGGACAGGGGGTGGGGGCAGCACTGGTTCCCTTTTCCCCCCCTCCCTCCTCCCAGGCCCTGTCCGGGAGGTTTCGGGGCTGGAGGGGATTGTTCTGGTGAACTGGCCGGGGCCTGGGGAACCTGTTCTTTGTCCAGGATGTATAATGCAGCCTCTGTGACCAGGCCTCAATCCCAGGCCTAACCTCAGGAAGGCTTTTGCATTTTGCTCCTTTTCCAAACAGTGCCTGTGTTTAAATCGATGGGACTCGACGGTCGAATAAAACCTGCAGCAGACACTTTAATACAAAGAACAGCACAGCACAGGAACAGGTCCTTTGGCCCTCCAAGCCTGCGCCGATCATGTTTCCCTATCGAGACCAATGGCCTGTAACCCTCTATACCCCGTTTGTTCATGTGTCTATCCAGATAAATCTTAAATGTCGCTAATGTATCTGCCTCAACCACCTCACTTGGCAGCGCATTCCAGGCCCCCACCACCCTCTGTGTAAAAACCTTCCCCGCACAGCTCCACTCAACCTTTCCCCCTTATCTTGAACTTGTTCCCCTTGTAATTATCATTTCTGTCCTGGGAAAAAGCTCCCAACTGTTCATCCTCGCCACACCCCTCATAATTTTATAAACTTCCAGCTGGTCGTCCCTCAGCCTCCGTCTTTCCAGGGAGAACAATCCCAGTTTATTCAATCACTCCTCACAGCCAATACCCTCCATACCAGGCAACATCCTGGTCAACACTTTCATTGGATTTGGGATGTGATTGTGGGTTTTCCTGCTATATCTCTTTCTCTTCAATCTTTCTCCCGTGATTGAGAGTTATCAGGGAGGGAGAGAGAGAGAAAGGGATGGTAACAGAGAGAGAGAGAGAGAGAGAAAGGGATGGTAACAGAGAGAGAGAGAGAGAGAGAGCAAAGGCAGAGGGGCAGGGAGAGGAGAGAGATTGGAGGGGAGTGGGTTAGCGGGTGGGGGAGGGGGAGCCTCCGCTGTGCACTCACAGCCCAGCCAGCTCCCCAGTCTCTGGTTAGGTGCATTAATCCACTCTGGCGCATTAACAGGCGCCAGAGTGTGGCGACTAGGAGAATTTCACAGTAACTTCATTGCAGTGTTAATGTAAGCCTTACTTGTGACTAAGAAATAAACTTTACTTTATACTTTACTCTGAGATAAAGACCCTCACTCACAGCCTCCCAGAAGGTGGGATTTATAAACAGCGACTGTGTAACTGAGGCTGAATCTGTGCTGTTGTGTTTGAAAATATATTTTCCTCATATTTGATGTGTTGTAAAGATATTGGAATCTGGCTGCTACCACATTGCAGTGAGAGAGAGATGTAGCTTTGCAGAAGGAGCTTCCCTCCCCATTTCCCCATGGAAATCACTGAGAAATAGCAAACGTGGCCCACAACACGTCATTATTTGAAACGGTCAGACAGAAACTTATCAGAGAGAGCATTTTAATCCCCATTCATCCCCAGATGGAGAAACAGAGCAGAGATCAGGACAGATTATCCAGAGTAGGAGAGACCGGGGCAGAGATGGGGTATTGGATATATATATAGATCTGGGGGGAAAGCAAAAGAGACACAGAGGGGGCTGGACAGGTTCAGAGATAGAGGCAGAGAAACGGGCAGAGAGAAAGAAACAGCGAGAGACAGAGGGAATGGGAGAGAGAGGTGTGACTGTGCTCGGAGTGGAAGGTTCCCTGTTCATATCGAATATACAAACAGCCCCAATCCTGGAGTGACTCATTATTTTTATTTGGGGTGGGGGAGAGATGGAGGGGGGGGGGAGCGAGGGAGAGAGAGGGAGAAGTGTGGTTCCCTCATTGCCCACTCACTTTAGCCCAATCCTCACTTAAAATATCACTTTGTATCTGGCCCTGCTCAGACTGTGTGTGGGATCTTGCTGTGCCCTCCTCCCCACCCCATATTCCCTGCACTGTGACAGCGCCCCACACTTTAAACATGAAAAGATGGAGAGGAAGGAGGGTGGGGTAGAGAGAGAGGAACAGAGAATGGGTGGGGAGTGTCGGGGGCTCAGTGGAGGGGGGTAGGGGGATAGAGACAGAGGCTCTGGGGGTGGGTGGGTGTCCTCCTGCAGTGTGGGACTCCCTGTGGATCCTGATTGCAGCATTCCCAGTCTCTCTCTCTCTCCCTCTCACTGTGAAGCACTCGGGAGGGAGAGGGAGCTGAAATTCAAATTCCTGAGCCTGGGGGAAAGGCTTGTTCTCAATCCCACAGTCCTGCTTGTGTGTTTAGACAGGGCGCTGGGATTTGTGGGTGTGGATGGGGAAGATTGTTCTGTTTAACTGGGGGGTGGGAGAGAGGGGGGTTTGTTCTTTCTACCTGAGGAATAATGCAGCCTCTGTGACTAGACCGCACTTCATGGCCTAAATCTCAGCAGCACTTTTGCATTCGCTTAATTCCCCTTTAAGTGGCTGAATTCAATGGTTCAATAAAATGTGAAGCAGCCGCTTCAGGGTGGGATTGTGGATTTTCCTGCCCCCACCCCCCTCTCATTTCCCTTTTGATTGTGAGTTTTATTTTAAACGGTCAGACAGAAACTTAGAGAGAGCATTTCAATCCAGATTCACCTCGAGGTAGAGAAACAGAGCAGAGATCAGGACAGGTTATCCAGAGACGGGGTATTGGACAGATATAGGTCTGGGGGAAGTGTGTAGGAGACGGAGAGGGAGAAACAGAGGGGGGGGGGAGAGGTGACTGATAGAAGTGGGAACTTCATTGGGGCCATAAACATAAAAAGATGGAGGGGAAGGAGGGTGGGGTAGAGAGAGGAACAGAGAAGGGGTGGGGAGTGTGGGGGGCTCAGTGGAGGGGGGTAGGGGTTAGAGACAGAGGCTCTGGGGGTGGGGGGTGTCCTCCTGCAGTGTGGGACTCCCTGTGGGATCCTGATTGCAGCATTCCCAGTCTCTGAGAGAGAAAGAGAGAGACAGAAAGAGAAAGAGGGGGAAAGACAGAGAGAGAGAGAGAGAGACAGGCAGGGAGAAAGAGAGAGAGAAACAGTGTGAGGGAGAGAGAGAGAAAGACAGAGAAAGATGGAGGGAGTGGGAGGGAGAGAGAGAGAAAGATGGACGGAGAGAGAGACAAAGGCAGACAGGGAGTGAGAAAGATGGAGGGAGTGGGAGAGAGAGAGGGGGAGAGTGAGGGGGAAAACAGGAAAAGAAAGCAAGAGGTGAGGTTTGTGGGGGTGCAGTGAGGGGGTGGGGGAAGAGACACAGGATCACAGTGACCCGAGCCGGGAATTGAACCCGGGTCCCTGGAGCTGTGAGGCAGCAGCGCCAACCACTGTGCCCCGGTGTGGCCCTACACGTTATGATTCAATTCTGAGGGTCCCGGGGCGAGGGGGGGGGGGGGGGTGGATTTCACAGCCTCAGCCCCTCTCTGCCTCACTCTCCCTCTGTATAAACATTTCCCAAATTAAAACACACTCAACTCAGCGAACTGCACCTTCTGGGATCTTCCAGAGCACCACAGAGATTGTGTTTTGAAAAGGGTTTGGCTTCGTTTTAAGAGGGAGTTCAACCCTTTCTGGGAATTTGGGATGAGACACACACAGACAGATACACACACACACACAGACAGATACACACACACACAGGGTAGTGAGTGGGGAAGGGGGCTCACAGCAGGCGAGAGTGTTGGGGGTGTGTTGGGGAGGACTGTGTCCCATCTGATTTAGGTTCACATTGTTGCTGCTGCTGCTGTTGTTGTGGGATCTTGCTGTGCACACACTGGGCCTGTGGCCTTTGCTCGCACTGCAACAGCGACTACACTTTATTAAACAAAATCTCGCTCACGGACCGCAAAGTGGGTTCAAAGGAAAGAAAGTGGAAACGGGGTCACGTAAATTAAAGCACTTCAATCACCGAGGCATCGTAGGCTGTGCAGCAAGTGCTGGGGAATGGGGGGAGTATAGATTGGGATTTGATGGCCAGAATAGACCTGGTGGGCCGAAGGGCCTGTTTCTGTGCTGTGTGACTCCAGATTCTCCTCTCTCTTTTCCCAGGAATTTCTATTTGGATAGGGGGGGGGGGGGGTTCATAATTTCCCCGTCTCTGTCTCTCCAGCGTTCTTACCAATCTCTGCACCCCTCCCCTCGCTCTCTCCCCAGACTTTCCTGTCTATATTTCATCTTTCAATCAAACGTGAAGGAAAACACCAATGTGAATTTTTTGGATTTAATTTCAGGGAGGGAAAGACAGAGAGAGAGAAAGAGAGAGACAGGGAGGGAGGGAAAGACAGACAGAGACAGAGAAAGACAGGGAGGGGGGGGGAAGGAGAGAGAGAGAGAGAGAGAGAAAGGCAGCCAAATAAAACCTGCAGCAGCTGCTTTAATCCATCGGATTGGGGATGTGATTGTGGGTTTTCCTGCTATCTCTCTCTCTCCCATCTTTCTCCTTTGATTGTGAGTTATCAGGGAGGGAGAGAGAAAGGGAGGGTAACAGAGGGAGATCAAAGGCAGAGGGGCAGGGAGAGGAGACACACTGGAGGGGGGTGGGTTAGGGGGGGGTCCTCTGCTCTGCACTCACAGCCCAGCTCCCCAGTCTCTGGGGAAAAGACCCTCAGTCACACCCTCCAGAAGGTGGGATTTGTAACCAGCGGCTGTGTGACTGAGGCTGAATCTGTGCTGTTGTGTTTGAATAGATTTTTTCCCAATATAAAGATATAAACTGAATAAACTCCCCAGTAGAATGCTGTTCCAATGACAAGACTCACTCAGGAATAATGAAATAAATCATTACAGAATAGAGTCACTCTCAAATAATATAATACCAGGCGTCTTAGAATGCTGTCGGGATAGTTTCCTTGAACAGCATGTTACGGAACCGACGAGGGAACGAGCTATTTTGGATCTGGTATTGTGTAACGAGGTAGGTAGAATTAAGGATCTTATTGTGAAGGACCCTCTTGGGTCTAGTGACCACAATATGGTCGAATTTCTGATTCAGATGGAAGAGGAGAAAGTTTGGTCCCAAACCAGTGTCCTCTGTTTGAACAGAGGGAAATATGATAGGATGAGGGATGAATTGGCTAAGGTAGACTGGGAGAGCAGGCTGGCAGGTAGGATAGCTGAGGAACAGTGGAGGATTTTTAAGGAGATCCTTTTCAGTTCTCAGCAAAAATATATTCCAGCAAAAAACAAGGATTGTAAGAAAAGGGAGAACCAGCCGTGGATAACGAAGGAAATAAAGGAGAGTATTAAAATAAAAACAGCTGCGTACAGAGTGGCCAAAAATAGTGGAGAAACAAGTGATTGGGAAAAATTTAAGAAACAACAAAGAGAGACTAAGAAAGCGATAAAGAAAGGAAGGATAGACTATGAAGCTAGGCTAGCAATTAATATAAAAAATGATAGTAAAAGTTTTTATAAATATATAAAAAGGAATAGAGTGGCTAGAGTGAATGTTGGACCCTTGGAGGACGAGAGGGGGGAGTTAATAGTGGGAAATGAGGATATGGCTGAGTCTTTAAATAAGTTTTTTGTGTCGGTCTTCACGGTGGAGGACACAAATAGTTTGCCAAATATTAACGATAGAGGGTTGGCAGCAGGAGAAATACTTAATACAATTAATGTAACCAGAGAGGCAGTGCTGGGTAGACTAATGGGACTGAAGGTGGACAAGTCCCCGGGTCCGGATGGAATGCATCCCAGGGTATTGAAAGAAATGTCAGAGGTAATAGTGGATGCGTTAGTGATTATTTATCAAAACTCGTTGCATTCTGGGGTAGTGCCGGTTGATTGGAAAACGGCTAATGTTACGCCGCTGTTTAAAAAAGGAAGGAGACAAAAGGCGGGTAACTATAGGCCGGTCAGCTTAACGTCTGTAGTAGGGAAAATGCTGGAATCCATTATTAAAGAGGAGATAGCAGGGCATCTGGATAGAAATGGTTCGATCAATCAGACGCAGCATGGATTCATGAGGGGAAAGTCGTGCTTGACGAACATGTTGGATTTTTATGAAGATGTGACTAGGGCGGTTGATGGAGGAGAACCGGTGGATGCGGTGTTTTTGGATTTCCAAAAGGCGTTTGATAAGGTGCCCCATAAAAGGCTACTGAAGAAGATTAGGGCACACGGAGTTGGGGGTAGTGTGTTAAAGTGGATTGGGGACTGGCTATCCGACAGGAAGCAAAGAGTCGGAATAAATGGGTGTTTTTCCGGTTGGAGGAAGGTAACTAGTGGCGTGCCGCAGGGATCGGTACTCGGGCCGCAACTATTTACCATTTATATAGATGATCTGGAGGAGGGGACGGAGTGTAGGGTAACGAAGTTTGCAGACGACACAAAGATAAGTGGAAAAGTGAATCGTGTGGAGGACGGAGAAGATCTGCAGAGAGATTTGGACAGGCTGAGTGAGTGGGCGAGGATATGGCAAATGGAGTATAACGTTGAGAAATGCGAGGTTATACACTTTGGAGGAAATAATAACAAATGGGATTACTATCTCAATGGAAACAAATTAAAACATGCTACCGTGCAAAGGGACCTGGGGGTCCTTGTGCATGAGACGCAAAAGCCCAGTCTGCAGGTACAACAGGTGATCAAGAAGGCAAATGGGATGTTGGCCTATATTGCGAAGGGGATAGAATATAAAAGCAGGGATGTCTTGATGCACCTGTACAGGGCATTGGTGAGGCCGCAGCTGGAATACTGTGTGCAGTATTGGTCCCCTTATATGAGGAAGGATATATTGGCATTGGAGGGAGTGCAGAGAAGGTTCACCAGGTTGATACCAGAGATGAGGGGTTTGGATTATGAGGAGAGGCTGAGGAGATTGGGTTTGTACTCGTTGGAGTTTAGAAGGATGAGGGGGGATCTTATGGAGACTTATAAGATAATGCGGGGGCTGGATAGGGTGGAGGCGGAGAGATTCTTTCCACTTAGTAAGGAAGTTAAAACTAGAGGACACAGCCTCAAAATAAAGGGGGGTCGGTTTAAGACAGAGTTGAGGAGGAACTTCTTCTCCCAGAGGGTGGTGAATCTCTGGAATTCTCTGCCCACTGAGGTGGTGGAGGCTACCTCGCTGAATATGTTTAAAGCGCGGATGGATGGATTCCTGATCGGTAAGGGAATTAAGGGTTATGGGGATCAGGCGGGTAAGTGGTACTGATCCACGTCAGATCAGCCATGATCTTATTGAATGGCGGGGCAGGCTCGAAGGGCTAGATGGCCTACTCCTGCTCCTATTTCTTATGTTCTTATGTTCTTATGTCTGTTGGAAGTGTGAACTTTCTTCTGCTGCTTGGGTCTGGAATACTTTCTGAGTTGGTTTCTGCTTCTATTTAGATGGTGATGTGATGAAGCTGTATATATTACTGCAGGATTCAGTATCAGACTCTCCCTCCTTCAATCTAAAGAGGCAGCAAGGTCGCTCCCTCCCCGTTATTTCCCCCTGTCCCGGGTTTAAATACCCAGAATTTCCTCACAGTATTCCTGCAATTTGAGTGGCTTGAGGCTGTCACCAACGCCCCAATTTGAATGCAATTGGTTGTGTGTGTTTGAGAGCTTGTTTTAAAATCATTGACCCAATTCAAAGCCTGTTTTGCTCTGCTGGGACTCTGGCTGCTGCTTTGGACACAAATGTTGTAAAGTTGTCTTCTGCAGCCTGCTTTCTGCAGTTTAAAATCCCCAGCACAAAGACACAGGCTTTCTAAAGACACAACGCTGGATGGTTCGTTTTGGTTTTCTCAGCATTTCTTTTCAATATTTACATTTGTCAAACACCACATTTTTAACCTTATATATGCAACTTCATAACCATATTGGACAGGGAGAGAGAGAGTGGGAGAGACAGAGAGAAAGTCACACAAAGAGAGAGGGAGAGAGAGACAGAGAGAGAGAGAAAGTCACATGGAGTAATGAGGATGGGGCCTGGATGTGAATGTGGGCGGTGTAGACCTGATGGGCCGAATGGCCTCCTTCTGTACTGTAGGGTCCTATTATTCTGTAATGGGGGCTGCGTGCGGTGTGAGGGGAGGGTGGAAGGGGACAGGGGGTGGGGGCAGCACTGGTTCCCTTTTCCCCCCCTCCCTCCTCCCAGGCCCTGTCCGGGAGGTTTCGGGGCTGGAGGGGATTGTTCTGGTGAACTGGCCGGGGCCTGGGGAACCTGTTCTTTGTCCAGGATGTATAATGCAGCCTCTGTGACCAGGCCTCAATCCCAGGCCTAACCTCAGGAAGGCTTTTGCATTTTGCTCCTTTTCCAAACAGTGCCTGTGTTTAAATCGATGGGACTCGACGGTCGAATAAAACCTGCAGCAGCCACTTTAATACAAAGAACAGCACAGCACAGGAACAGGTCCTTTGGCCCTCCAAGCCTGCGCCGATCATGTTTACCTATCGAGACCAATGGCCTGTAACCCTCTACACCCCGTTTGTTCATGTGTCTATCCAGATAAATCTTAAATGTCACTAATGTATCTGCCTCAACCACCTCACTTGGCAGCGCATTCCAGGCCCCCACCACCCTCTGTGTAAAAACCTTCCCCGCACATCTCCACTCAACCTTTCCCCCTTATCTTGAACTTGTTCCCCTTGTAATTATCATTTCTGTCCTGGGAAAAAGCTCCCAACTGTTCATCCTCGCCACACCCCTCATAATTTTATAAACTTCCAGCTGGTCGTCCCTCAGCCTCCGTCTTTCCAGGGAGAACAATCCCAGTTTATTCAATCACTCCTCACAGCCACTACCCTCCATAGCAGGCAACATCCTGGTCAACCCTTTCATTGGATTTGGGATGTGATTGTGGGTTTTCCTGCTATATCTCTTTCTCTTCAATCTTTCTCCCGTGATTGAGAGTTATCAGGGAGGGAGAGAGAGAGAAAGGGATGGTAACAGAGAGAGAGAGAGAGAAAGGGATGGTAACAGAGAGAGAGAGAGAGAGAGCAAAGGCAGAGGGGCAGGGAGAGGAGAGAGATTGGAGGGGAGTGGGTTAGCGGGTGGGGGAGGGGGAGCCTCCGCTGTGCACTCACAGCCCAGCCAGCTCCCCAGTCTCTGGTTAGGTGCATTAACCCACTCTGGCGCATTAACAGGCGCCAGAGTGTGGCGACTAGGAGAATTTCACAGTAACTTCATTGCAGTGTTAATGTAAGCCTTACTTGTGACTAAGAAATAAACTTTACTTTATACTTTACTCTGAGATAAAGACCCTCACTCACAGCCTCCCAGAAGGTGGGATTTATAAACAGCGACTGTGTAACTGAGGCTGAATCTGTGCTGTTGTGTTTGAAAATATATTTTCCTCATATTTGATGTGTTGTAAAGATATTGGAATGTGGCTGCTACCACATTGCAGTGAGAGAGAGATGTAGCTTTGCAGAAGGAGCTTCCCTCCCCATTTCCCCATGGAAATCACTGAGAAATAGCAGACGTGGCCCACAACACGTCATTATTTGAAACGGTCAGACAGAAACTTATCAGAGAGAGCATTTTAATCCCCATTCATCCCCAGATGGAGAAACAGAGCAGAGATCAGGACAGATTATCCAGAGTAGGAGAGACCGGGGCAGAGATGGGGTATTGGATATATATATAGATCTGGGGGGAAAGAAAAAGAGACACAGAGGGGGCTGGACAGGTTCAGAGATAGAGGCAGAGAAACGGGCAGAGAGAAAGAAACAGCGAGAGACAGAGGGAATGGGAGAGAGAGGTGTGACTGTGCTCGGAGTGGAAGGTTCCCTGTTCATATCGAATGTACAAACAGCCCCAATCCTGGAGTGACTCATTATTTTTATTTGGGGTGGGGGAGAGATGGAGGGGGGGGGGAGCGAGGGAGAGAGAGGAAGAAGTGTGGTTCCCTCATTGCCCACTCACTTTAGCCCAATCCTCACTTAAAATATCACTTTGTATCTGGCCCTGCTCAGACTGTGTGTGGGATCTTGCTGTGCCCTCCTCCCCACCCCATATTCTCTGCACTGTGACAGCGCCCCACACTTTAAACATGAAAAGATGGAGAGGAAGGAGGGTGGGGTAGAGAGAGAGGAACAGAGAATGGGTGGGGAGTGTCGGGGGCTCAGTGGAGGGGGGTAGGGGGATAGAGACAGAGGCTCTGGGGGTGGAGGGGGAGGTGGGTGTCCTCCTGCAGTGTGGGACTCCCTGTGGGATCCTGATTGCAGCATTCCCAGTCTCTCTCTCTCCCTTTCACTGTGAAGCACTCGGGAGGGAGAGGGAGCTGAAATTCAAATTTCTGAGGGAAAGGCTTGTTCTCAATCCCACAGTCCTGCTTGTGTTTTTAGACAGGGCGCTGGGATTTGTGGGTGTGGATGGAGAAGATTGTTCTGTTTAACTGGGGGGTGGGAGAGAGGGGGGTTTGTTCTTTCTACCTGAGGAATAATGCAGCCTCTGTGACTAGACCGCACTTCATGGCCTAAATCTCAGCAGCACTTTTGCATTCGCTTAATTCCCCTTTAAGTGGCTGAATTCAATGGTTCAATAAAATGTGAAGCAGCCGCTTCAGGGTGGGATTGTGGATTTTCCTGCCCGACTTGCCCCCTCTCATTTCCCTTTTGATTGTGAGTTTTATTTTAAACGGTCAGACAGAAACTTAGAGAGAGCATTTCAATCCAGATTCACCTCGAGATAGAGAAACAGAGCAGAGATCAGGACAGGTTATCCAGAGACGGGGTATTGGACAGATATAGATCTGGGGGAAGTGTGTAGGAGACGGAGAGGGAGAAACAGAGGGGGGGGGAGAGGTGACTGATAGAAGTGGGAACTTCATTGGGGCCTCCTGTGTTTATTCACTGGCCTGTCTCTGGAGTAAAGCCCCCAGAATGCTTTGACGTGTTTAATAAATTCAATATCGGGACAGTCAGGAGGCAGTTCATTGCATTTGAAACGCGTTCCCATTTTGTCAGGGTTTAATAATGAGGAGGTGAAAATGAATGTTTCCCCCACCCCCCCCCCAGTGAGATTGTGAATTTCAGCAAGTCCTGGGATCTTGCTGTGCCTTTTATTGTTTTTAATCAGCTTTTGTTTTGTGTTTAATCAAATTTCACTTTATTTTCTCTTTCTCTCTTCCAAGGAGAATTCCTTTGGAAACTTTGGCGATGCAGAGAGCGAATAGTTTTGCCATGAGGAATCCTCGGACAAGAGCTATAACCAGAGAGAAAAATATTAATAAAAGTCCCCGTGTCTTTGTCGTTCATTTTTATACACAGATAGACTGGTGGGGCTTTTACACTGAGGGTTAGTGGTCTGTGTGTCAGGGGGAGGGGGTATTCCCAGTGATCCCTGCTCCAATGTAATCCCACAGATTTCAATCTCTCTCCCTGAAGCTCTGTCTGTGCAACTCCCCCATCCTCAGAACTGTTTCTCCACATCTTTCCAATCCCTGTCTCTCCTCATCCTTTATACCTCAGCCTCACAATGGCAGCATCTTTCCCCTGTCTTTCACTCTCTCTGAAACGTTGTCACTCTGTCTTGCCAAAGCCCCACTTTCTACTTATCTCCACATCTCACTTTGTATCTCAGCCTCTCTGGACATCTCCCTCTCTCTCTTTGTGGATCATTTTATCTCAATCACAGCAGCCTCCTCTCCGTCTCTCTCTCTATCTCTGCTCCCCCCTCTGTCTATCTCTGCTCCCTCTCTGTGACTCATTCTGTCTGAAGTACAGCAGCATTCTCTCTCACTCCCCATCTCTATATCTTTTCACAATAACTTCATTGCAGTGTTAATGTAAGCCTACTTGTGATTAACAAATAAAATTTTAACTTTAACTCTACTTTTGTCTCTTATCTCTCTCTCTATCGCTTCCCTCTCTCTATCTGCTTCCCCCTCTCTCTGATCTCTGCTTCCCCCTCTGTGAATCAGTCTGAATTACAGTCGCATCCTCCCCATCTCCATCTCTCTGATCTCTGCTTCCCCCTCTCTGTGAATCATTCTGTCTGAATTACAGCAGCATTCTCTCTATCTCCATCTCTATATCTCTGCTTCTCTGTCTCTTATATCTCTCTCTCTGCTCTCTCGTGGGGGACGGGCCAGATCACGGGTTTGCTGTTCACAAGCAGCAAAGGCCCAGGAACGCAGAGGGAGGGAATCAGGGGCAATTCAGAGGGATCCAGCACTGCTGAAAGGGGGGGAGTGTGTAATACAGGGGCTTGTTCAGAGCCGGGGCTATTAGACAGAGAGGGAAGGGGCCGGTGGGGGAGGCTGTTGTACAAGAGCGGGAAAAATTATAACACAGGCTGACCAGAGTCAGGGGTTATCAGAGAAAGGGGGCAATGGAGGAGGGGAGGGGGAATCAGACAGGGGGTCTGTTGTACAGGATGGGGGTGGGGGATGTTATAACACAGGCTGCTCAGTGTCAAGGGAATTAGTCATTTGAACGTTAATGTTTAAAATGGGCAGAGTTTCCACATCCAACTCCACCAGGAGCTGTTTACAGGGGGGTGGTGGACGGGGATGGACGCGCGGAGGGGGGGGGGGGTACTAATTAGAAAGGGGGGGATCTGTCAGTCCAGAGGCTGTTCACAGGGAGGGAGTGGGAATTTGCCAGGTTGAGAGGGGCGGGGGGGGGAAAGAGGGGAACTTAGAGGGATACGGGGCTCAGAGGGAAGGATCGGGAGATTTAGAGGGATTGTGAGGAGGGACGACAGATTTGGCTGGAGTGGGGGGGGGATTGAGGAGGATTAAAGGGGGAGAGTGGAGAGGGATGTAGGGGGAGACTCAGGGATTGTGGTCGGGAATTAGAGGGATTCAGGGGGATTTAAGGGTCTCATGGGGACTTTGGGATTTAGCGGGGCTGAGAGGGAGGGAATCGGGGGGAATTCGGGAAGAGGGGGCTCAGAGGGGGATTTCTGGGGTTCTGAGGGATACAGGAGGGATTGGGGGGTTTACGGGGATTAAAAGACATGGTTTGGTGCTCAGACAGATAGAAGGGGTGGGATTGGAGAGGGAGCAGGATTCGGGGGCAGAGGAATGTGGCGAGGGTGGGTGCGATCTCGGGAGACATTCAGGGGGGATTCCAGAGGAATCTCAGGGGCTTAGAATCTGGGGAGGGTCTGGATGGGGTAGGGAGTCAGAGGGAGTTAGCAGGGGGGGCGAGTCGGGGTGGAGGGAAAGGGATTGAGGGCGGGGTGGATTTATAGGGATTTGGGAGGGGGGAAATTCAGAGAGGGATTTAGGGTGGGGCCTTGCATCAGGGTTAGAATTGGGGGGGTGTTGAGCGATTCGGAGTGGGGGGGTGACTCAGAGGGATTCAGGGGTGGGGAGGACTGAGGAAGGATTGGGTGGCTTGATTTTGGCAGGGGGGGGGCAAAGGGAGCCTTTGGGGGGGGGGCTGAGGATTTGGGGCAGGAACTTGGAGGATTCAGGGGGCTGAGAGTCAGATTGGCAGTGGGTGTCAGAGAGATTGAGCGGGGGGAGGGGGTGCTTACAGAGTCGGATTAAAGGAGATCGGGCAGAGGGACAGGGAATCAGGTGGGGGAAAGAGGAGTTTTGGGGGGGAATTAGTGGAGATTGAGGGCAGCGGGTTGAGAAGGATTGGGAGTGGCTCAGAGGGCTTTGGCGGTGAGTTCCTGAGAGAGAGTGAGTGGGGGGGTGATTAGAGTGGGATTGGAGAAGATTGGGCAGAGAGGATCGGGGGGAGGGGCCGAGAGAGATTGGGCAGCAGGGAGGGTTAGAGGCGTTGAAGTGGAGGGATTTAGAGTGGGTTTCTGGAGTGGGGAATTAAGGAGGGGTTTGGGGGGAGGGGAATTTGGGGGTGAGAGACTGAGGGTGGCGGGTTTAAAAGGATTGGGAGTGGGTTCAGGAGAAGGGTTCGGGGGGGATTGAGCTGAGAGAGGAATCTATAGGGCATTGGCAGGAAGGGGAGGGGGGGGGAGATTCAGCAGCGGTTTTTGTGTCTGGTGGGAACAGCTGGAGACGGGAAGCGGGGGGGGGGCGCAAGTCGGGGGGGGCGCAAGTCGGGGGGGCGCCGCAATTCGGGGGGGGGGGCGCAATTCGGGGGGGGGGGGCGCAATTCGGGGGGGGGGGCGCAATTCGGGGGGGGGGCGCAATTCGGGGGGGGGGGGGCGCAATTCGGGGGGGGGGGGCGCAATTCGGGGGGGGGCGCAATTCGGGAGGGGGGCAATTCGGGGGGGGCAATTCGGGGGGGGGCGCAATTCGGGGGGGGGCAATGCCCGGGGGGGGGGGACAAAGCCCAGGGGGGGGGGGGACAAAGCCCAGGGGGGGGGGGGGGGACAAAGCCCAGGGGGGGGGGGGGGGACAAAGCCCAGGGGGGGGGGGGGGGACAAAGCCCAGGGGGGGGGGGGGGGACAAAGCCCAGGGGGGGGAAAGATTGAGACAGAGAGAAAGACAGACACAGAGAGAGAGAAAGAGCGAGAGAGAAAGAGCGAGAGAGAAAGAGCGAGAGAAAGACACACAGGCAGAGAAAGACAGAGAGAGAGAGTGAAGGACAGAGAGAGAGAGAGAGAGACAGAGAGAGAAAGAGAGAGAAAGGGAGAGAAAGGGAGAGAGAGACAGACAGAGAGACAGAAAGAGAGAGACAGAGAGAAAGACAGAGAGAGAGAAAGACAGAGAGAGAGAAAGACAGAGAAAGACAGAGAGAGAAAGACAGAGAGAAAGACAGAGAGAGAAAGACAGAGAGAGAAAGACAGAGAGAGAAAGACAGAGAGAGAAAGACAGAGAGAGAAAGACAGAGAGAAAGACAGAGAGAAAGACAGAGAGAGAAAGACAGAGAGAGAAAGACAGAGAGAGAAAGACAGAGAGAGAGAAAGACAGAGATAGAAAGTAAGATTGAGAGAGAAAGATTGAGAAAGACAGAGCGAAAGATTGAGAGAGAGATTGAGAGAAAGATTGAGAGACAGAAAGATTGAGATAGAAAGACAGAGATTGAGAGAGAGATTGAGAGAGAGATTGAGAGAGAGATTGAGAGAAAGATTGAGAGAAAGATTGAGAGATAGAAAGATTGAGAGAGAGATTGAGAGAGAGAAAGATTGAGAGACAGAAAGATTGAGACATAGAAAGATTGAGACATAGAAAGATTGAGACATAGAAAGATTGAGACATAGAAAGATTGAGAGATAGAAAGATTGAGAGATAGAAAGATTGAGAGATAGAAAGACAGAGATTGAGAGAGAGATTGAGAGAGAGAAAGGTTGAAAGAGAGAAAGATGGAGAGGGAGATTGAGAGGAGGCTGCAAACAGAGAGAAAAGCAGGGCTGAGGCGGGAAAGGTGCGGACAGAAAGTGAAGAGGTTCATACTCACCATCGCACATGTTTTCCCTCGGTGATCTCTCCAACTCCTTCCATCCCCTCTCCCATGGTGGGGAGAGAGATCCTTGGCCAGGGGCTTTGTGCTGGGAAAGGGGGGTTAAAATATCAGAGCTGGAACTCCATGCAAGCACACACTGACTCACTCACAAAGACACAGCTTACCTGATACTTACCAACCCACGTGTAGAGAGAGACTGGACAATGCATCGCCAGCCTTTTTATAACCTCACTGAGTCCCACACCTCCCCAATCAATCCTTATCCAACCACAGCTCCTCCACCTCACCTGAACACACCTCCTCCTACCTGGCCCAGTCCAACACCAACCTGTCTCTGAGTGTGTGGGGGGGGTGTTTGTGTGTGTGGGTTAGTGAGCACCAGGCAAATGGTTTATCCCAAGGCTCTCCCTCCCCCCCACTCCCAGCTTCACATCACCAGCACTGGGAGCTGAGAGAAGATGGATTTAAATGAACCAGCAGCCCTGCACTGCCAGAGAGAGAGAGAGGCCAGGTCTGAATGTGGATTGTACAACTTGTTCATCCAGGACTCCATCGGCTACAGGTTTGCACCCTTTGCTGATTCTTGCAAAATTCACTTTTCCTTAAGTTGCCTGAACTGAAACAATATCTTGCAAAGTTCTTTGTTGCTGCGTTTACAAATCCCAGTTCTGATTTACAATCTGTCTGTTGTCTGTCCGGGTGTGTGAATGTGTGTGTGTGCCCTGTGCTTAGTGGTTAATGATTCACCAGAGATCAGAGCTGCAAAATAAAGCGTTTCAACTTCTTTTAACAGAAGCACTGGCTGGGGGAGGGGAGGGAGAGAATGAGAGTGAAGTTTCTGTCTGATGAATGCTGTAAATGTGTCTTTAACCAGCAGCTCTGCAGAGAGACAGATGCAGGATTTTAAACTCTCTGGGAGCTGCAGGCAGGGACTCACACACACACACACACACAGATAGACATCAGCTCCTGTTTCACACCAACAACCAGGCTGGAGTCTGTGCAGCTAATTTCCATCCGGAAATGTACTTGATCCATGAAGTCAGTGAGGGTTACATTCCCATGACTTCCCATTCAGTCCAATCCAGCTCAGTTTGTTGGAATGCAGTGTGGGAGCCTCTGAGGGAGTTTGGCTCTGTGGGGGGGTTCACTTTTCTCTCATTCAATCTCTCCTGTCTTCCACCCTCTCACAGACCTTCCTTTCGTCCCTGTCCCACCCGCCCCTTTCTCCAAACCTGTTACATTTCTAACTTTCCCCAGTTCACAGGAAAGGTCACAGAGCTGAAATGTTAACTCTGTTTCTCTCTCTCTCTGCACAGATGCTGCCGAACCTGCTGAGTTTAATTCCAGCATTTCCCTGTTTTCTAAGATTTCACAGAATAGTGTTGGTGCAGGAGGAGGCCATTTGGCCCATCGTGTCTGCACCAGCTCTCCAATGTGCTGTTAAATCAGAGATTGGTGTAAAACTGGGATCTGTTCCTGACTGAGAGCAAAACGGCAGCTTTACATTTCCAACCTGAAAATAACTGGCCAATATTTTGTGCAGATTGTTACCAGATCCTTGCTTGTGGTCTATCCCTAACTGCCCTTGAACTGAGCAGCTTGCTTGCTGGGCCATTCCAGAGTCAACCACATCGTGTGGACCTGGATTCACATGAAACACTTACAGGGACTACCAGACCTGCTGAGATTTTCCAGCATCCTCTGGTCTTATTCTGGAGTCGGATAAATTCCTTCTCTGAAGGGCATCGGTGAACCAAATGGGTTTTAACGGCAATGGTTTCATGGCCATCACCAGGCCTTTAATGACAGATTTTTATTGAATTGAGATTTCACTATTTGCTGTGGTGTGATTGGAAGCTGGCTGGCTCTGGGCTCCCAGCCCAGTGACAATACCCCCACACCATCAGACTGAGAGCATTTGTGTGATAGTCCCCAGTCTACCACTTTCAGGCCGGTCTCAATATGTTTAAAATAAACCGTTTTAAAATAAATCAATTCAAGTCTAATTAAATACGAGTTGGAGGAATTCACAGGAGCCTGGGGCAGTTTTCTAACACATTACCATCTTTCTATAGATAAGGAATCAAGTATTGTACACAATACTCCAGATGTGGTCTCTCCAATGCCTTGCACACTGGAAACATACTGGAATTTAGAAGAATGAGAGATCACTGACAAGATGATAAAAGGTACGGATAAAGTAGACGTGGAGCGGATGCTTCCTCTTGTGGGGCATTCTAGGACGAGAGGTCACAGTCTTAGGATAAGGGGCAGCAAATTTAAAACAGAGCTGAGGAGAAACTACTTCTCCCAAAGGGTTGTGAATCTGTGGAATTCGCTACCCCAAAGAGCGGAGGATGCTGGGACAGTGAGTAAATTTAAGGAGGGGTTAGACAGATTTTTAATTGGTGATGAGTTGAAGGGTTATGGGGAGAAGGCAGGAAAATGGGGATGAGGAGCATATCAGCCATGATCGAATGACGGAACGGACTCGATGGGCCGAATGGCCTAATTCTGCTCCAATATCTGAGGAATTTCTGACCCGTCCTATTTAATAATACATTCTCTCGTAATAAATGGTAACATTTTATGACATTTCTAATTAATTGCTGTACCTGTATATTAGCCCCTTTTGATTCATGCCCAAGGACGGCCCAATCCCTCTGTCCCTCAGAATGTTGTGATCTCGCACCATTTAGTTATTAAGTGTATTTTATATTCATCAGGCCAAAATGTACATTTTCACATCCGCCCACATAAACACAATTTGGCGAAGCTTTGCCAATTCACTGAACTATTTATGTCCCTTCATCGTCCCCTTACATCCTCATCACCATTTATTTTCCAATCTATCGTTGTATCGTCAGCAAACTTAACATCCATATCTGCTCTGTAACATATCACTGTGTAATCTAACAATTACTCCAGTTCTCCTGGATTCCTGCTCTGTGACATATCACTGTGTAATCTAACAATTAATCCAGTTCCCCTGGATTCCTGCTCTGTAACATATCACTGTGTAATCCAACAATTACTCCAGTTCCCCTGGATTACTGCTCTGTGACATTTCACTGTGTAATCTAACAATTAATCCAGTTCCCCTGGATTACTGCTCTGTGACATTTCACTGTGTAATCTAACAATTAATCCAGTTCCCCTGGATTACTGCTCTGTGACATTTCACTGTGTAATCTAACAATTAATCCAGTTCCCCTGGATTCCTGCTCTGTAACATATCACTGTGTAATCTAACAATTAATCCAGTTCCCCTGGATTACTGCTCTGTGACATTTCACTGTGTAATCTAACAATTAATCCAGTTCCCCTGGATTACTGCTCTGTGACATTTCACTGTGTAATCTAACAATTAATCCAGTTCCCCTGGATTACTGCTCTGTAACATATCACTGTGTAATCTAACAATTAATCCAGTTCTCCTGGATTACTGCTCTGTGACATATCACTGTGTAATCCAACAATTACTCCAGTTCCCCTGCATTACTGCTCTGTAACATATCACTGTGTAATCTAACAATTAATCCAGTTCCCCTGGATTCCTGCTCTGTAACATATCACTGTGTAATCCAACAATTAATCCAGTTCTCCTGCATGACAAGGTACCGCAAGGTAGGTTGTTGCTTAAGGTTAAATCTAATGAAATCCAGGGTGAGTTAGCCAAATGGATACAAAATTGGCTTGATGACAGAAGACAGAGGGTGGTTGTAGAAGGTTGTTTTTCAAACTGGAGCCTGTGACCAGCGGTGTGCCTCAAGGATCGGTGCTGGGTCCACTGTTATTTGTCATTTATATTAATGATTTGGATGAGAATGTAGGAGGCATGGGTAGTAAGTTTTCAGATGACACCAAAGTTGGTGGCATTGTGGACAGTGGAGAAGGCTATCTAGGATTGTAGCGCGATCTTGATCAATTGGGCCAGTGGGCTGACGAATGGCAGATGGAGTTTAATTTAGATAAATGCAAGGTAATCCATTTTGGGCGATCGAACCAGGACAGGACTTACTCAGTTAATGGTAGGGTGTTGGGGAGAGTTACAGAACAGAAATCTAGGGGTACAGGTACATAGCTCCTTGAAAATGGAGTTGCAGGTGGACAGAGTGGTGAAGAAGGCATTCTGCATGTTGGTCAGAACATTGAATACAGGAGTTGGAATGTCTTGTTGAAGTTTTACAAGACATTGGTAAGGCCACACTTGGAATACTGTGTACAGTTCTGGTCACCCTATGATAGAAAGGATATTATTAAACTAGAAAGACTGCAGAAAAGATTTACTGGGATGCTACCGGGACTTGATGATTTGAGTTATAAAGAGAGGCTGGATAGACTGGGACTTTTTTCCCTGGAATGTAGGAGGCTTAGGGGTGAACTTATAGAGGTCTATAAAATAATGAGGGGCATAGATCAGCTAGATAGTCAATATCTTTTCCCAAAGGTAGGGGAGTCTAAAACTAGAGGGCATAGGTTTAAGGTGAGAGGGGAGAGATACAGAAGGGTCCAGAGGGGCACTTGTTTCACACAGAGGGTGGTGAGTGTCTGGAAAAAGGTGCCAGAGGTAGTAGTAGAGGCAGGTACAATTTTGTCTTTTAAAAAGCGTTTAGACAGTTACATGGGTAAGATGGGTGTCGAGGGATATGGGCCAAACGTGGACAATTGGGATGAGCACAGGGGTTAAAAAAGGGGCGGCATGGACAAGTTGGGCTGAAGGGCCCGTTTCCAAGCTGGAAACCTCTATGACTCCATGACTAAATCAACTGTCTGCTGAAAGGGTTAACTTTTCTACAGAACCGAAAGGGGTGGGGAGTGAGAAGAAACTTGGCACACAGTTACATCACTTTACATAATTTTTAAAAACTTCTCTAACAACAAAACAAAGTTGATTTTAAACTTTATCTATGAATTCTTTTGTTCTCTTCCTCAACCTAATTATTTTAATTTGTTCAGTTTTTGTTAGGGATGGGTAACTTCTGTTCTTTATAAACTGGTTCACTCATTTTGTTAATTCTACATGGGCTCGGAGAATCAGAACCCAGACTTTATCATCCTGATCCTTTTTCTCCTTCTGCCACCACTCCCTCTGTTTTGAAGGAGGGTCATGGGGATTCCAATCAGAACTAATCATTTCATCAGAAGAGTAAAATACTGCAGATACCGGAATCTGAAACAAAAACACAAAATGCTGGAAAATCTCAGTAGGTCTGACAGCACCTGTGAAGAATGGAGCCAAGGTTTCGATAATGGATGACCCTTCATAACAGCTCTCATGAAGTATCATTCAGACTCAAAATGTTGGCTCTGTTCTCTAATCATTTTATCGATACATTTCTTGTTCTTAGTTTGAGGTTTAAAGTGAGAGGGGAGAGATACAAAAGGGTCCAGAGGGGCAGTTTTTCACTCAGGTCGTGGTGAGTGTCTGGAACGAGTTGCCAGAGGCAGTGGTAGAGGTGGGTACAATACTGTCTTTTCAAAAGCATTTAGACAGTTACACGGGTAAGATGGGTACAGAGGGATATGGGCAAAATACGGGCAATTGGGACTAGCTTAGTGGTAAAAACTGAGCGGAATGGACAAGTTGGGCTGAAGGGCCTGTTTCCATGTTGTAAACCTCTATAACTTCCTAACACCCTGTCACTCTGTGATCCGTGTGAAATCTAAAAACCAGGTATTCGCAACAAGACTCAAAGAGCATCAGCCCACTGGAGGCAAAGTCATGAGACCGGCCAGTCCAGCAGAAAGAAACCCTCCGACCCTCCCCATTGACCAACTGTGAGAATGAACAAAATGCAGTCCTGGATGTAATTGAGAGCAGAAACAATAACAGCAGAATCCAACCTCTGGAATCACTCGTGAACTCGCTGGTGTCTCAGCAGGTGGGATGAAACTCTGAATCCCTTCCCACACTGAGAGCAGGTGAATGGCCTCTCCCCAGTGTGAACTCGCTGGTGTGTCTGCAAGTTGGATGACTGAGTGAATCCCTTCCCACACTGAGAACAGTTGAATGGTCTCTCCCCAGTGTGAACTCGCTGGTGTCTCTGCAGGTGGGATGACTGAGTGAATCCCTTCCCACACTGAGAGCAGGTGAACGGCCTCTCCCCTGTGTGAACTCGCTGGTGTGTCCGCAGATCAGATGAGTTAGTGAATCCCTTCCCACACTGAGAGCAGATGAATGGTTTCTCCCCAGTGTGAACTCGCTGGTGTATTCGCAGGCTGGATAACAGAATGAATCCCTTCCCACACTGAGAGCAGGTGAACGGCCTCTCCCTTGTGTGACGTAGCTGGTGTCTCTGCAGGTCGGCTGACTGAGTGAATCTCTTCCCACACTGAGAGCAGGTGAACGGTCTCTCCCCAGTGTGAACTCGTTCGTGTGTCCGCAGGATGGATGAGTTCGTGAATCCCTTCCCACACTGAGAACAGTTGAATGGCCTCTCCCCAGTGTGAACTCGTTGGTGTCTCTGCAGGAGGGATAACAGAATGAATCCCTTCCCACACTGAGAGCAGGTGAACGGCCTCTCTCCTGTGTGAACTTGCTGGTGTTTCTGCAAGCTGGATAACTGAATGAATCCCTTCCCACACTGAGAGCAGGTGAATGGTTTCTCCCCAGTGTGAACTCGCTGGTGTATCCGCAGGCTGGATAACAGAATGAATCCTTTCCCACACTGAGAGCAGGTGAATGGCCTCTCCCCAGTGTGAACTCGTTCATGTGTCCGCAGGGTGGATAATTGAGTGAATCCCTTCCCACACTGAGAGCAGGTGAACGGCCTCTCCCCAGTGTGAACTCGCTGGTGTCTCTGCAGGTCGGATAACTGACTGAATCCCTTCTCACATTGAGAGCAGGAAAATGGCCTCTCTCCAGTGTGAACTCGCTGGTGTCTCTGCAGGAGGGATAATCGAGTGAATCCCTTCCCACATTGAGAGCAGGTGAATGGTCTCTCCCCAGTGTGGCTGCGTCGATGAGCTTCCAGCTTAGATGGGGCTCTGTATCCCTTCCCACAGTCCCCACATTTCCATGGTTTCTCCATGGTGCAGGT
This sequence comes from Mustelus asterias, assembly GCF_964213995.1. Lineage (NCBI taxonomy): Eukaryota > Metazoa > Chordata > Chondrichthyes > Carcharhiniformes > Triakidae > Mustelus > Mustelus asterias. The sequence continues at coordinate 99,004 of NW_027590214.1, forward strand.
GTCCTTACCTCTCTCTTGACTGGACAATTAGTTGAAACTTCGCCCACACTCAGAACAAGATTACAGTCTCTCCCCGCTGTGAATGGTGTGATATTTATTCAGACTGTGTAACTGGTTAAAGCTCTTTAGTCAGTGCATTGGAACACTCTCACTCAAGTGTGGCAGTGTGTTGATGCTTTTTCACTCACACTGACATTTCAAATCTTTTCAAATCGACAGACTGGACAATCATTTCTCCTTCTGGATTCAAAGTCCGATGATATTGAGGTCCCAAGGAATATGACTCTGTCACGTCTAGACATGACGTTTGAGATTTCGGCCTGTGATTCCTCTTTCAATATCCTGTAAAACGAGTTTACAAAAGTCATCAGTGTCAGTACAGCATAGAAATTCAGAACAGACAATTTCTATGGAACATTCTTGCCTCTCTCATTCCCCAAAAGCTGTAAATCTCCATCCCACACACTGTCTCCCCATTCTCAGCAGGTCTGGCAGCATCTGTATGGAGAGAAAAGAACTGATGTTTCAGAGCTTTGACAAAGGGTCATCGAGACAAGAAACATCAGCTCTTGATGTAGGAAGAGAGATTCCTATTCGCTGATTCAGGCAGGCTCCATTGTGACGTCACAATGCGGAAGTTGTCCAATGAGCTTCAGATTGAAACTTCCTCTTCTGGACAACATCTGGGAGGAAATCAATGTTTCCCCCTTTCCATTTCTTTTCTCATTCTGGGGAAATTGGGGACTTGCAGCAACTGAAGGGAGTGAAGTGAATTCGGTCTGTATATTCCACACATTTTTACTCCAGTAATGTAGACATTTATTTGTCTGGCAGCCTGCATGGAAATTTTCAGCTCTCTGCATCCAGGGCAAGAAGCAGTGAGCATGGATCTGTCAATCACACATGAGGACGGCCTCAACCGGGATCTTGGGTTCATGTCACACTATCTGTAACTCACACTGTCTGTAACCCCCACAAATTGCCTGGGCTTGCAAAATCTCACTAACTGTCCTGGCTGGAGACAATACACATCTCTTTAACCTGTGCTTCACCCTCTCTCCACTCACATTGTCTGTACCTTTAAGACTTGATTACCTGTAAAGACTCACATTCCAACCATTATTTTGTAAATTGAGTTTGTGTCTCTGTGCCCTGTTTGTGAATAGAACTCCCACTCACATTCTCCAATTGTCTGCCTGTTTACTCCCATTGTCCAAAGATATGCCGATTAGGTTGTTTGGCGATGATGAATTGTCCCATAGAATCAAGTGAATTAGCAGGGATGGGAATAGGGCCTGGGGAAGAGCGTTGTCGGTGCGGGCCCGACATGCTCCTTCTGCACTGCAGGGATTCTATGGACATGGGTGCCGCTGGCTGATCAGCATTTATTGCCCACCCATTGTCGAGGGCAGTTGAGAGCTAAACACATTGCTGTGGCTCTGCAATCACATGTCGGCTCGATGAGTTAAGGACGGCATATTTCCTGCTCGAAAGGACATTAATGAACCAGATAGATTTTTACACAATCGACAATGATATCATGGTCATAAGTAGATTCTTAATTCCGGACGTTTTTACTGAATTTGAATTCCACCATCTGCCATGGTGCGATTCGAAGCCGGGTCCTGAGAACATTAGTTGAGTTTGTGGATTAATTGTCTAGCGATAATAACGCTCGGCCACTGCTTCCCTACTTCTTATATCCAGTCCCAAATTACAGTGATAGCTATCCACACCTGAAACACAATCATCCCAGCATTAAGTTACATAAATCGATAATAATTCTTCTAATGAATTATATTTCGTTTTAATGTGTCAGAGACACAGAATTATTGTAAATCAGACTGACGTCTTTACCCTGATAATGTAATGTCATCTGTTTATGTCCATTCCCTTGTGAAGGGGTGCAGAAATAAAGGCACTTAATTTAGAATGAAATTGTTTATTTTCTCTAACAGATGCTCAAATGCAATTTCACCTCTTGGACGAGCAGAGACATGACAATGGATTTCACTGTCACTCCCTCGGTGTTAGTCTGTCTCTGGAATGTTCCATTGTCCGCAATCAATTCACCGGGAATAGTCCTTGGTGTTTTTGATATATTTTATTTGATTTCATTTGACTTATTATTATCGCATATATTAGTACACAGTGCAAATTATAGTTTCTTGCTCACTATACAGTCAGAGCATAACGTATATAGGGAAGGAAGGGAGAGAGTGAATAATGTAATTTTGCAGTCATAGCTGTTGTGTAGAGAAAAATGAACTTAATGCGACGGAGGTGCATTCAAACGTCTGATAGCAGCAGGAAATAAATTGTATTTCATTCGGTTTATACGTGTCCTCAGACTTTTGTATCTTGTTCCCGATGTAATAAGGTGAGAGAGTATGTCCGGAGTGCGTGGAGTTTTATTTTCATAGGATTTTAGATATTTTTACAAGTGTCGAATCGGAGGTTATGTTGAGTCAGCGAGAGGCAGAAAGTGGGCGCCCCAGAAACTCTTTGAGACTGACCTGCAAAGCCAACATATTCAATGTTGGCAGTAACTGGATGGTCTGAGTCCGACAGGTCCCTGAACAGTGTTCACAGTGTCTTCTTCATGACGATAGTCGTGGATCAAGCCACAATTCCTCCGCCCCAGGATTCAGAATCAATTGACTCCTACAAAAGACACTACAAACAACGTCAAGAGAAAATGCTGGAAAATCTCATCAAGTCTGGCAGCACGTGTAAGGAGAGAGAAGAGCTGACTTTTCGATTCCAGGTGACCCTTTTGTCAAAGCTTTGTCAAAAGGTCATCTGGATTCGAAATGGCAGCTATTTTCTCTCCTCCCAGATATTGCCAGGCCTGCTGAGATTTTCCAGCAATATCTCTTTTGGTTTCAATTCCAGAATCCGTAGTAATTTGCTTTTATACTTCAAACGACATCGTCTCTTTGGAAATAACTGAAAACCGAAGATTCCTATCTTTACCCTGTCTGTTCTGCATAGACTCCAATTCCACTATGATGAAAATGACTCTTAGCCACTACTGAAATTGCCGAGCAGGCCAGTCAGCTGTATCAAAGCTGCTATGGAAAAACAAATAATAAAATCATCCAGAGGGCAGGTTTCAACAAGGTGGTTCACAACAGCCTTCTCAGGTATCTTTGTACAAGGTATCCTTGTACAAGGACGGCCTCAACCGGGATATTGGGTTCATGTCACAATATTTGTAACTCCCACAGTTGCGTGGACCTGCAGAGTTTCACTGGCTGTCTTGTCTGGAGACAATACACATCTTTTTAGCCTGTCTTGATGCTCTCTCCACTCCCATTGTTTTGTTTCTTAAAGACTGGATTAGTTGTAAGTATTCGCATTCCAACCATTATTCATGTAAATTGAGTCTGTGTCTTTATAAATTCTGTTTGTGAACAGAATTCCCACTCACCTGAAGAAGGGGCTTAGAGCCTCGAAAGCTTGTGTGGCTTTTGCTACCAAATAAACCTGTTGGACTTTAACCTGGTGTTGTTAAACTTCTTACTGAATTACTATCACAGACAGAGATATCTTACCAATCACCAATTGTCCTTTGTGATGGTGATAGTTGGCCGCCTTCTTGAACCTCTGCAGTCCATATAGTAAAGGTGCTCCCACAATGCAAGAGTATTAGAATTTTAACCCAGATTTTAACCCAGGGGCGGCACGGTAGCACAATGGTTAGCACTGCTGCTTCACAGCTCCAGGGACCTGGGTTCAAATCCCAGCTCAGGTCTCACTGTCTGTGTGGAGTTTGCACGTTCTCCCTGTGTCTGCGTGGGTTTCCTCCGGGTGCTCCGGTTTCCTCCCACAGTCCAAAGATGTGCGGGCTACGTTGATTGGCCATTCTAAATTGCCCCTTAGTGTCCCAGGATGCATAGGTTAGAGGGATTAGTGGGTAAATATGTAAGGATATGGGGATAGGGCCTGGGTGGGATTGTGGTTGGTGCAGACTCGATGGGCCGAATGGCCTCTTTCTGCACTGTAGGATTCTATGATTGTAAGAGTCACATTGAAGGGACAGTGATATTTGTCCAAGTCAGGGAGTTGTGTGGTTTTCCCATGTTCCAGCTGCTCTGGTACTTCCAGGTGGGGAAGATTGTGGGTTTAGGAGATTCTGCCAAAATCCTGGTTGAGTTGCTGATGTATAAAGTCTCTCTTCGTCATCCTCCTCCCGACCTCTCCCTCTTCACGCATAAAGGCTGAATTCTTGTTGTAGCTCTGAAGAGGTGGAGGGTTCCTTTCTCTCAGTGCATTGGTGAACAGTTTGAGGCTTTGTCACAATCCAGCAGCTTTCATATCCACTATTTCCTAGTCCCAATTCCACAGTTTACCAGATTAGTTCAGCTGAATTTCGTATTTTGTGTTTTAATGGCTTGTCTCTCATGTTTCCCTCTTTCTGTTTTCACTTCATTTTTCAAGGGATTAGAACGTGAGGAATGACAGACAATTGTAAATCAAGGATCACATCAAGATCTGACAGAGTGTCTCGATTCATCAGGATCTAAACATCATCAGCCTTTCAACATGGAAGAAAGAAGGACCGTTCACAGTGGGGAGAAACCATACACGTGTTCTGTGTGTGGACAAGGCTTCAACCAATCATCTGGCCTGTAGAGTCACAAGCGCAGTCACACCAGGGAGAGACCGTATAAATGTGGAGACTGTGGAAAGGATTCAATTATCCAGTTGACCTGGAAAATCACTAACACATTCACACTGGAGAGAGAACTTTTACCTGCTCTGAATGTGGACAGCTGGCCTGTTGACACACCAGCGCATTCACAGCAGGGAGAGGCAGTTCACCTGCTCTGAATGTGGAAAAGGATTTACTCAGTCATCGGCCCTGCTGATGCATTGGCACATTCACACAGGGGAGAGGCCTTTCACCTGCTCCGTGTATGTGAAGGGATTCACAGATTTCTCTGCCCTGCAGAGACACCAGCGGGTTCACACCGACAAGAGTTTAAATGCCCTGAGTGTGGAAAGAGTTTTAAAACTCCACGCACACTGCGGGAGCACCAGTACATTCACACCGGTTCCACACCGTTCAGCTGCTCCCACTGCCAGAAGGGGTTCAGGACATCATTCCACCTTGTGGCACATGAGCGCATTCACACTGGAGAGAGGCCATTCACCTGCTCTGAATGTGGGAAGGGATTTAACCGATCATTCAACCTGCAGAAACACCAACGAGTTCACAGTGAAGAGAGACCGTTTAAATGTCCAGACTGCGGGAAAGGCTATAAAAGTTCTGAGGAACTGCGTCACCATCAACGTATTCACTCTGACGAGAGACCATTCACATGTTCTCACTGCGGGACTGGCTTCAGGCGATCAGGCGACCTCACTGTACACCAGCGAATTCACACTGGGGAGAGGCCGTTCACCTGCCCTGTGTGTGGGAAGAGATTCACTTGTTTATCCTCTCTCACTTCACACCAACTTGTTCACACAAATGAGAGACCGTTCAAATGTTCTGACTGTGAGAAGAGCTTTAAAAGCAGAAAACTTCTGCTCGCACACCAGCGAAATCACTCTGAGGACAAACCGTTCACCTGCACTGAGTGCGAGAAAAGATTCACCCGGTCATCCATTCTGCTGAGACACCAACAAGTTCACAGTGAGGAGAAGCCGTTCACTTGTTCAATGTGTGGAAAGATTCACCCAGTCATACAACCTGGTGAGACACCAGCGACTTCACCAGTGATCACAGGGGTGTGATTCTGCTGTTATTGCTGCTGCTAATCACATCCCAGACTGAATTGTGTTTATTCTGATAGCTGGAGTATATTTTTGATGTAAATCGGCCCTGTTGAACTTGGGGTGAGCCCCACAGCATCTCACATTCATATGTCAATAAATCTTCACGCCTGCAGACCTTGTTTTAAATTTAAATCACTCAGAAACTGTATTGAACTAAAGATGAATAATAAACAGATCACAGTCCAATCCACCCCTGTGTGAATGTGCCGATGTATCAGCAGGCCGATGACTAAAGTCTGTTTTGTAACTTCAGGATAAGGATGTGAAAGCTCTGAATGTTGGTTCTCTCATATGTCGGCTGGAGCTATTTGATAGGCAGGATGTTAATAGCTGTAACCTTGTCAGATGTTAAGGAATTACTATTGGAGTAAACTCACCCATTTATAACCTCAGACTCTGGTCCCTATTGTAATGAATAAGTAACACAGTGGAATAGCGGGATAAATATGTGGGGCTACGGGGATAGGGCCTGGGTAAGATGCTCTGTTGGAGAGTCGGTGCAGACTCGATGGGCCCTGTACCCTTGTGCATTTACCCTGCTAACCCCCCCAACCTACACATCTTTGGTCGCTAACAGATAATTTAACATGGCCAATCCACCTAACCTGCACATCTTTGGACTGTAGGAGGAAACTGAAGCACCCAGAGGAAACTCAGACACAGGGAGAAGGTGCAAACTCCACACACAAACCCAAGGCTGGATTCAAACCCAGTGCTGTCAGGCAGCAGTGCTAACCACTGTTCCACCGTGCAGCCCTTCATCTGCTGCTGAATCCCACATCCACACATTACTGCCAGACTGGACAATTTCAACACATTCCTGACTGGTCTCCCACATTCTGTAATTTTGAGATAATCCAAAATGTCCCCATGTCTTGCAGACGCTTCCTCCATCTCCACAACCCCCTCTTCTAATTCTGGACCTCTGTGCAGCCCCTTTGCAATTCCTGCAGCATTGCTGGCCGTGCGGACTAATGTATGGTTCAATTCCCATTCCAGCTGAGGTCAGTGTCGGAGCTGTCTCCTCACCCTGCCCAAGAGTGGGTGGTAACGGCAGCCTACTACTGACACAAACTGCCAAGAAAACAGCTCTGGATGACACATCAGCAGACATTTGGGGTTCCAAATGCTTGAAAACTGTTAACCTGTGTGAAATTGAGGTGTATTCCAGACTAATTTAAATATAGGATGAGTGTCATTGCTTATTTAGTCACTGCTATAAACAGCGGAATTTTCACTTTGTAAACCTCAGCTTGAAGGAATAAAGTGAATAAATTGGGATATTAACTTTTACCATTATCCATCTGAAGCCAATGGACTCCTTTTTCCCTGTCCTGATGTGACACTGAATCTTCTTAGGTTTGAAGAAGAAACTTAACCTTAGAGCACTGGGTGGTACAGTGACACAGTGGTTAGCACTGCTGCCTCACAGCACCAGGGATTTGGATTTGATTCCCGGCTTGGGTCACTATGTGGAGTTTGCACATTTTCCCCGTGTCTGTGGATTTCCTCCGGGTGCTCCGGTTTCCTCCCACAGTCCAAAAGATGTGCTGGTTAGGGTGCATTGGCCAAGCTGAATTCTCGCTCAGTGTACCCGAACAGGTGCCGGAGTGTGGCGACTGGGGGATTTTCACAGTAACTTCATTGCAGTGTGAATGTAAACCTTCTTGTGACTCATAAATAAACTTTACTATTGGCCTCAGTACCCGAGACCTGGCAGGGTGGCAATAATGGCCTGGGGCTCCAGTGAGGTGGACTGGAGGGGCTGGAGTGGGCAAGAGGTGACACTGGGAGGAGCAGCAGCTGGGAGGCCTACAGCGACCTCTGGTGGACAGGAGGGGCGACAGCAGCAGCGCAGTCTGCGCAAAAGCTTCCCCAGTTCAGCTGATCAGAGAGACTGGGAACCTCTTCAAATGTAAACTTCAGCTTCTCACATTCACCCCCATTCATCCCTCTCTCCCTCCATCCACCTCACTCTCCCTCCCTTCTCCATCCCTCCCTCTCACCATCCATCCCTGTCTCCCTCCTCCCATCCCTCCCTACAATAAGAACCATTCACTGAGCACAGCAGTTTCAGCCTCATTCCCACAGTCTGTATTCCAGCCTTTATCACATCCACTCTGCTCCCAGATACTTTACACCATTAGATATTACAATTCAAACTTTATAATCTCTACAATTTACTATTTGTTCAAGGAGATGAGGGCGGCATGGTGGCACAGTGGTTAGCACTACTGCCTCACAGCGCCACGGACCTGAGTTCAATTCCTGGCTTGGGTCACTGTCTGTGCGGAGTCTGCACATTCTCGCCGTGTCTGCGTGGGTTTCCTCCGGGTGCTCTGGTTTCCTCCCACAGTCCAAAGATGTGCTGCTTAGGTTGACTGGCCATGCAAAATTGACCCTCGTGTCAGGAGGATTAGCAGGTTAAATATGTGGAGTTACCGGGGTAGGGCCTGGGTGGGATTGTGGTTGGTGCAGACTCAATGGGCTGAATGGCATTCTTCTGCACTGTAGGATTCTACGATTCTATGAGTTCACAAAATTAAAGTTAAAAGTTAAATTTATTTATTAGTTACAAGTAAGGCTAACATTAACACTGCAATGAAGTTACTGGATGGAGCTATTACAAGGGGGCATAACTCTCGGGTTCGTGGTGGGAGATATAGGAAGGATATCAGAGGTAGGTTCTTTACGCAGAGAGTGGTTGGGGTGTGGAATGGACTGCCTGCAGTGATAGTGGAGTCAGACACTTTAGGAACATTTAAGCAGTTATTGGATAGGCACATGGAGCACACCAGGATGATAGGGAGTGGGATAGCTTGATCTTGGTTTCAGATAAAGTTCGGCACAACATCGTGGGCCGAAGGGCCTGTTCTGTGCTGTACTGTTCTATGTTCTACTGTGAAATTCCCCTAGTCGCCACAGTCCGGCACCTGTTTGGGTCAATGCACTTAAATAGCGCGTCTTTCAGACTGTGGGAGGAAACCGGAGCACCTGGAGGGAACCCATGCTGACACGGGGAGAACGTACAGACTCCACACAGACAGTGACCCAAGCCGGGAATTGAACCCGGGTCCCTAGCGCTGTGAGGCAGCAGTGCAGACAGACAGTCAAGAAATCATCAATTCCACTCCCACCCGGAGCTATGGGGATATATTTATAAATTATCTCATTTCACAATAAAATCCACACACTGAGTTTCAGATTTGCTTCTGTTATTATTTTGGTGCCCAGCACGTGGATTAGACTGAGACTGACATCAACCCTTCATGGTCTCAGTCTGTCTCTGTGTTTGTGAGAGTGCCTGAGATTGAGTGTGTGTGTGTGCGTGTGTCCGTGCATGCGTGTGCGTGCGTGTGTGTGTGTGTCCATAGAAGGATAGAAACTAGAAGCAGGTGTAGGCCATTCGACTCTTCGAGCCTGCTCCACCATTCATTTTGATCATGGCTGATCATCGAATTAATTATTCTGATCGCCGCTTCCTCCCATATCCCTTGGTCCCTTTAGCCCCATGAGCGATATCTAATTACTTCTTGAAATCATATATGCGTGTCTGTGAATGTATTTGTGCATCTGTGAGTTTGTCTGTATCTAGAATCATGGACGATTGACTCACCCGATGAAAGCTCGTGATACCAAATAAACCTGTTGGATTTTAACCTGGTGTTGTGAGACTTCTAACTAGAATCATAGAATCCAACAGTGCAGAAGGAGGCCATTCGGCCCATTGAGTTTGCACCGACCACAATCCTATCCAGGCCCTATCCCCTTAACGCCATGCATCTACCCTAGCTAGTTCCCCCTGACACTAAGGGGCAATTTAGCATAGCCAATCCACATAATCCACCCAATCTTTGGACTGTGGGAGGAAACTGGAGCATCCAGAGGGAACCCACGCAGACATGGGGAGAATGTGCAAACTCAACAAATAAACTCAACAGTGACCCAAAACTTGAATCAAACCCGGGTCCCTGGTGCTGTGAGGCAGCGGTGCTAACCACTATGCCACAATGCAGTAATCCAGGGGAATGGGATTAATTGTTGGATTACACAGTGATATGTTACAGAGCAGAAATCCAGGAGAACTGGATTAATTGTTGGATTACACAGTGATATATTACAGAGTCTTAAAATCTGAAATAAAACAGTCAATGCCACAAATAGTCAACAGGCCCAGCAGCTTCTATGAAGGCAGAAACAGAGTGAAACATGCAGCCAAACATCCATATGAATGAGGAGCAGCAGTGGACCATTGGGCCCCTCTGCTGCAGCATTTGACAAGATCCCGACTGATCTGATTGTGGCCAGAACTCCATTTTTCTGTCTCCCCCCTCTCCCCCCCGCCCCCCCCCCCCGAATCCTCCCCCCCCCCCCCCCCCCCAAATCCTGACTCTCTTGTCAATCAACAATCCATTTATTCAGCCTTAAAAATATTCATTGACTCTGCCTCCACTGCTCTCTGGGGAAGAGAATTCCACAGACCAAAGGCCCTCAGAGTGAAAAATCTCGTTCTCTCTGTCCCTAACGTCTCAAGCGCTCTCCAGAGCCACACAGAGAAAATCAGGATAAAAGCAAATTACTGTGAATGATGGAATCTGAAACCAAAAGAGAAAATGCTGGAAAATCCCAGCAGGTCTGGCAGCATCTGTCAGGAGAGAAAAGTGCTGACGTTTCGAGTCCAGATGACCCTTTGTCAAAGACTGACCTCTGAAGAATTGAGAGAGGGAGGTGGAGAAGAACAACATGAAAGATTTGCAAACTGACAAAATGTTTCACGGCCCAAGACCAAAACGAGTGGTAATGGGACAAGTAAAGACACAAAAGATGTTCTGGATGAGGTGTGAATAGCCGGTGAGCGATAGTCTGAATGTAAAGTAAAGAAAACAAGAGGGAAATGAGGTGAAAAAAGCAGCAACGAAACACAGAACACAATGGGGGCAAAGATTGTGGTGTAAAATTGTTGAGCTCAGTTTTGTTCTGAAGGCGGTAAAGTGTCTCTTTCAGTTGCGAGAAATAATATTATATTTCCCAGTTCCGATGACAGGTCACATTCAGTCTGTTTCTCTCTCCACAGAGGCTGCCTGACTTGTTGAGTATTTCCAGCCTAAAGAGAAAACGCTGGAAAATCTCAGCAGGTCTGGCAGCATCTGTAAGGAGACAAAAAGAGCTGAGGTTTCGAGTCCAGGTGACCCTTTGACAAAAGCAGCAATTTGCTTTCATTCATGAATAATTCCAGCGTTTTCCGTTTGATGTCAACCAGAGAATGTGTAAGAATTGTCACACCTGGAACAGATGTCTCTTACTCAGGACACTCCAGCTCGGGTCTGGGTGGCCGGGTGGGGGAGGGGGAGGGGGAGGGGGAGGGGGGGGGGTAACGGTCACAATTTTGTGTTTATGTCTGGTGTGAATAATCCCTTAGATTAAACGGAGAAGTTTTTTTAAACTGAGGAGAGTAACTGCATTTGGGCGCTGACTTTAAACAACATTAACAAGCCAGGGCTGCTGGAGAAACATTTGGGGATTTGTGAGCAGTCAGTTCCGGCTGGTTTGAAGTGAAATCCTGTCGGTGCTGCGGCAAATCTGAACTCAAACCAGACAAACTGGAACCGCTGGGTTGGAGATTCCGGGTGTTGGGATGTGGAGGCTGGGGGAGGGGGAGATGGCGGGAAAACTCTGAGCCTGACTTCAGACAGGGTGAGCGGGGTAAAGGGGAGGAATGACAGAGTTAATGTGGGAGTCAGGGACAATAGCAGAAGGTGGGAAGCTCTGGAAAGGAGCACGGAGGGTAAAGGCCGTCAAAGAATGCGTGTTTAAATGAAGATAAAAGCAAAATACTGCGGGTGCTGGAATCTGAAACAGAAACAGAAAATGCTGGAAATCTCAGCGTCTGTGGAGAGAATAGAGTTAATGCTTCTAGTCTGGATGATCACAGATGCTGTCAGGCCTGCTGAGGTTTTCCAGCACTTTCTGTTTTTGATTAACTGAAGGTTCAGCAGGGAAAGAAGCAGGGAACTGAACACACTGAACCCAGGGGGAGGGGGTGACCCAGGATAAGGTACAGGCACAGTTCAGTGAGGCTCTGCAATGTCCATCAACACATCCACATTCAGACCTTAGAGCGCCAAGGGGGAGGGGAAGGAGAAACTATTTGGGGCACAGCAGGAGGTCACCCCTCCCCCCACTCTGGGGTTCCACATCCCTCCCACACCTGGATAGGGTTGGCTCAAGGTGCAGGAAGCTGCAAGCTGAGAGGCTGAGCTGTGAACTGGGCCGGGTTGGGGGTTTGAGTGACAGTCCTGGGGCTATATCAGGACAGGAACTGCCACAGATTCCCCCTTTTTCCTGGGACGTTTCAGTGGAGCTGTGTTGGTGAGTGTTTGTAATCTCTGTCTCACTGTCTCTGTAATGGGGGTGGGTTGTAGATTGCTGTGAGTGTTAGACTAAATAACCTCTCCTCATGCTGCCAGTTCCAGTCTGCAGACTCCATTTCTCAGTCCAGTCTGCTGCTCTGTCTCTCTCTCTCTGTACTTTGCTGCAGTGCTCCACATTCTGAGCAACATCCAGCCCATTGTTATCACCCGAAATTTGCGGCAAACGACCTTCACTGTGGCACAGCGGTCAGCACTGCTGCCTCACTGAGTCTGGGTTCGATTCCAGCGGTGGGTGACTGTCTCTGTGGAGTTTGCACAGTAAGAAGCCTCAGAACACCAGGTTAAAGTCCAATAAGTTTATTTGGAATCAAAGCAAATTACTGCGGATGCTGGAATTTGAGACCAAAAGAGAAATTGCTGGAAAATCTCAGCAGATATGGCAGGATCTGTCAGGAGAGAAAAGAGCTGATGCTTCGAATCCACATGACCCTTTGTCAAAGCTTTGACAAAGAGTCATCTGGTCTCGAAATGTCAGCTCTTTTCTGTCCTTACAGATGTTGCCAAACATGCTGAGATTTTCCAGCATTTTCTCTTTTGGTTATTTGGAATCACGAGCTTTCAGAGCACTGCTCCTTCATCAGCGCTCTGAAAGCTTGTGGTTCCAAATAAACCTGTTAGTCTTTAACCTTGTGTTGTGAGGCTTCTTATTGTGCTTACCCCAGTTCAGCGTTGGCATCTCCACCTCATGTGTGGAGTTTGCACAATCTTCCTCTGTCTGTGTGCATTTCCTCTGGGTGCTCCGTTTTTTCTCTCATAGCCCAAAGATGTGCAGGTTAGGTAAATTTGTCCCTTGGTGTCCAAGATATGTAGTGTCTAATTTGATTTATTATTGTCGCATGTTCTGGGATACAGTGAAAAGTATTATTTCCTGCGTGCTATACAGAAAAAAAGTAAATTGATAGAGTACATAGGGGGAAAGGAAAAGAGTAGGGTGCAGAATATATTGTTGCCGTTCCAGTACAGACTCGATGGATCGAATGGCCTCTTTCTGCACTGTAAGGATTCTATGATTAGTGAATTCCGGCGAACAACTTTTGAATGGAGGGGTTTCTGAGGCGCTGGGCATTGTGGGAATTGTGACCGCCATTAGTCAGTGACTAACTCTAAATGTTTAATTGCAGACTGAGGGCAGGTCAGCAACCTGAACCCTCAATTCTGTTTGTGACTCTCACAGGCTGTCTGGCCTGATGACTATCTCCAGTATTTGTTTTCTTTGTCCCAGAAACAATCTCTACAGAGTTTTGTTTCTGTGTTACTGTTTTATAGGTTCGAGTTTAGAAACACAGTTAGGAGCTGGCATAAATCAGGCTGTCTGTTGGATGCAGAACTCAGTTCATGGTCCTCCGTGTGGGTTTTTTTATTGTTGTTTCAGTCTGAACTCTATTCATAACTTGCCTCTGTGGGTTCTCTCTCAATCCTGCTGCGTTTTTCCTGCACCTTCTCTTTTAATTTTAAGTGGAACATTAATATCTGCTTAGTACACAGGCCAATTAATCACAAATTCAGAGGAATGTATTAAAAAAATCAATTCATCTCAATTGCACCAGATAGTTTTCTATTATGTCTTTGACAATGGCGCCGTTAATTCCCAAGCACGCCTGCGGGTGGGAAAGTGTCCTCTTCATTCCACAGGAGCCTATTGCGCAGGCGCAGTGCTGAATCTGGAGTGTGCGCAGTGCCACTTTGCTCTCAGCCCTGCGAGTGCGGGGGACGCTTTTTCCAGCGGGTGAGAGTCAGTGTGGCGGAGGGAGGAATGGAGTCGGGGTGGGGAGGGAGCGGAGGCTTCACAAATGCCCGCTCCAGATTGCAAGGCCCAAATAAGACCATGCCGGTTCCGGGTTTGTAACTCCCGGGGTTTTTTCCCGGGAACAGGCCCCGGTTTTCGGTCGCCATCTTGTTTCAGCGGGGAAGGAGAGCGCATGCGCTGCTGTCGGTGGCAGGTCACAATGGGCGTGGTTTCAGGGGCTGGTTCAGAACCACGATCTTCAGAGAGACAATAGGTAGCAGGGCGCATGCGCAGCTATCCAAGAACATCGGAATAAGAACATAAGAATTCGGAACAGGAGCCCGTCATTCGGCCCATCGAGCTTGCTGCATCACTCAATAAGATCATGTCTACTTTGGAGGGGCTGGATAGACTGGGACTTTTTTCTCTGGAGCATAGGAGGCTGAGGGGTGATCTTATAGAGGTCTATAAAATACTGAGGGGCACAGATCAGCTAGATGGTCAATATCTTTTCCCAAAGGTAGGGCAGTCTAAAACTAGAGGGCAAGGGTTTAAGGTGAGAGGGGAGCGATACGAAAGTGCCCAGAGGAGCAATTTGTTCACACAGAGAGTCATAGAGTCAGAGAAGTCTACAGCATGGAAACAGGCCCTTCGGCCCTCCTTGTCCATGCTGTCTTTATATTAAAATCCCAATTGCCCGCATTTGTCCCATATCCCTCTATACCCATCGTACCCAAGTAACTGTCTAAATGCTTTTTAAAAGACAAAATTGTACACACCTCTACTACTACCTCTGGCAGCTTGTTCCAGACACTCATCACCCTCTGTGTGAAAAAATTGTCCCTCTGGACACTTGTATCTCTCCCCTCTCAACTTAAACCTATGCCCTCTAGTTTTAGACTCCCCTACTTTTGGGAAAAGATATTGACCAGCTGATCTATGTCCCTCATTATTTTATAGACCTCTAAAAGATCACCCCTCAGCTTCCTATGCTCCAGAGAAAAGTCCCAGTCTATCCAGCCTCTTCTTATAATTCAATCCATCAAGTCCCGGTAGCATCCTCGTAAATCTTTTCTGCACTCTTTCTAGTTTGATAATATCCTTTCTATAATAGGGTGACCAGAATTGCACACAGTATTCTAAGTGTGGCCTTACCAATGTCTTGTACAACTTCAACAAGACGTCCCAACACCTGTATTCAATGTTCTGACCGATGAAACCAAGCATGCTGAATGCCGCCTTCACCAGTCTGTCCACCTGTGACTCCACTTTCAGGGAGCTATGAACATGTACCCCTAGATCTCTTTGTTCTGTAACTCTACCCAACTCCCTATCATTAACTGAGTAAGTCCTGCCCTGGTTCAATCCACCAAAACGCATCACCTCGCATTTGTCTAAATTAAACTCCATTTGCCATTCGTCAGCCCACTGGTCCAATTGATCAAGATCCCATTGTAATTCGATAGCGTGGTGAGTGTCTGGAACAAGCTGCCAGAGGTAGTAGTAGAAGCAGGTACAATTTTGTCTTTTAAAAAGCATTTAGATAGTTACATGCGTATGATGGGTAGAGAGGGATATGGGCCAAATGCGGGCAATTGGGACCAGTTTAGGGGTTTTAAAAAAAGGTGGCATGGACAAGTTGGGCCAAAGGGCCGTTTTCCATGCTGTAAATCTCTATGACTTTGCTACCCCCACCCCATCCATACCCATGAGTTTCTTGTGGTTCAGAACCTCAGCTTTGAATATATTCAATGACCTGCCTCCAATCCTCACTGGTGAAGACAGAGTTCCAAAGATCAATAGGCCACTGAGAAAAAAGATCTCTCCATCTTAACCTTAAATCCTTTATTTTTCCTTGATTCCCGCACCAAAGGAAGCATCCTCTCAGCATCTACGTTGTCAAGCACCTTATATCATATGAATCATAGAATTCCTACAGTGCAGAAGGAGGCCATTCAGCCCATCAAGTCTGTATCCACCACAATCCCACCCAGGCCCCATCCCCACAACCCCCTGCTTTTACACTGCTAATCCCCCTGACACGAGGGTCAATTTAGCATGGCCAGTCCACCTAACCCGTACATCTTTGGACTGTGGGAGGAAACCGGAGCACCCGGAGGAAACTCACACAGACATGGGGAAAATGTGCAAACTCCACAAAGACAGTGACCCAAGGCCGGAATTGAACCTGGGACCCTGGTGCTGTGAGGCAGCAGTGCTAACCACGATGCCACCCTTAAATTCCCAGATGTTTCAATAAGATTATTTCTCAGTCTTCTAAACTCCAAAGAGTACAGGCCCAAACTGCTCAACCTGAAAGGAATCAACCAACTGGATCTTCTCTGAACTGCCTCCACTGCAATTTTGTCCCACTAAAGTAATTCTGTGCAAGCAATAGGAGAGAATGTTTTGAATTTCTGTTCTGGACAAATGCTGATGGATTTTGGAAACTCCTTTTACAGGGGGTTAGAAGGGGAGGATTTACTCACAGCAAACTCAGACCAAAAGAAATGTTTGTCTGTCCTGAATTACAAACCTTGAATTACACCTATAACTTTCCTCATTTACACGGCGAAGATTTGAAGATTGCAACATTTTTCCCGGACACCAAACTCTCTGAGATCTTTGCAGATGTAGACTCCAGCAGATTTAAAATGTTGAAAACAGTGAAATTGTTTTGGGGTGAGTGTTGGTGAGCATTAATTTAAATTTAGAGCATGCTCTGATTCCATGGATCTCGGGCTATTGTGGCTCCTTTGCCAATGGTGCAGTGTTGGTGTCATTGGACTAGTAATACAGGGATCCAGGGCAATACACTGTGAACCCTGGGTTCGAATCCCACAATGGCCAGATGTTGAAATTTGAATTCAGTACAAATCTAGAATTAGAAGTCCATTGATGACAATTGTTGTAAAAATTCATCCAATTTAATAATGTCCTTTAAAGAAGGAAATTACTACATCCCCCAGCAATGCAAGCCACTCAGTTCAAGGGCAATAGATGCTGACGCAGCCAGCACATAGAGTCATAGAGCAATACAGCACAGAAACAGACCCTTCGGCCCAACTGATCCATGCCAACCATGGTGCCCTCCCAGCTAGTCCCAATTGCCCATGTTTGGCTCATATCCCTCTAATCCTTTCCAATTCATGTACTTATCCAAATGCTTTTTAAATGTTTAAACCTGCTGTTTGAACCTGCCTCAACCACTTTCTCTGGCAGCTCATTCCATGTACACACCACCCTCTGCATGAAGACGTTGCCCCTCAGGTCCCTTTTAATCTTTCCCCTCTCACCTTAAACCTATGCCCTCTAGTTTTCAATTCTCCTACCCTGGCAAAAAGACAATGTGGGTTCATCCAATCTATGCCCCTCATTATTTAATACACCTCATTATAGTCACCCCACATTCTCCTACGTTCGAAGGAATAAACCCGAGCCTGTCCAACCTCACGCAATCACTCAGGCCCATTAGTCCCGGCAACATCCTCATAAATCTTCTTTGCACTCTTTCTAGTTTATCAATGTCTTTCCTATAACAGGGTTACAAAAACTCTACACAATACTCCAAGTGCAGCCTCACCAACGACTTATACAACGATAACATAATGTCCCAACTCCTATACTCAGTGCCCTGACTGATGAAGGCCAGTGTGCTAAATGCCTTCTTCACCACTCTGTCTACCTGTGACGCCACTTTCAACAAACTATATACTTGTACTCCTGGGTTCCTCTGTTCCTCAACACTCCCCAGGGCCTTACCATTCACTTTATAAGTTCTACCCTGATTTGACTTTCCAAAATGCAACACTCACACTTAAGACCATAAGACATAGGAGCAGAATTAGGCCACTCTGCCCATCGAGTCTGCTCCGCCAATCAATCACGGCTGCTATTTTTCTCATCCCCATTCTCCTGCTTTTTTCCCATAACCCCAGATCTCCTTATTAATCAAGAACCTACATATCTCTTTCTTAAAGACAGTCAATGACCTGGTCTCCACAGCCTTCTGCGGCAAAGAGTTCCACAAATTCACCACTCTCTGGCTGAAGAAATTCCTCCTTATCTCTGTTTTAAAGGATTGTCCCTTTAGCCTGAGGTTGTGCCTCTGTACTCTATTATTTGTACTAAAATCCATTTGCCAATCATCGACCCACTTCCCTAACCGATCAACTGATCAAGATCCCCCTGTAATTTTTGATAACCTTCTTCACTATCAGCGATACCTCCTAATTTAGTATCGTCTGCAAACTTACTAACCATGCTTTTTATGAATTTTTAAACGGCCATCCATTTCTCTGTTTCACCTCTGCCCTCCCTGATCAGCTCTCTGCCATTGTCTACCTTCCTCTGCCTCTAATAATGGGTGTATTTTAACTATTATTTCCGCAAGCTATGTCTTGATGAGGTCTTTACCACTTCACAACTCTATTCACTGCTGATTTACCAGCTTAGTCTTACAATGTTCAGGAATTGTTTCTCTTCCACTGGAGATCATTTCCCTTCCACTTCTAACAACAAAGAACAATACAGCACAGGATCAGGCCCTTCGGCCCTCCAAGCCCATGCCGCTCCCTGGCTCAACTAGACCATTCTTTGTATCCCTCCATTCCCACTCCGTTCATATGGCTATCTAGATAAGTCTTAAACGTTCCCAGTGTGTCCGCCTCCACCACCTTGCCCGGCAGCGCATTCCAGGCCCCCACCACCCTCTGTGTAAAATATGTCCTTCTGATATCTGTGTTAAACCTCCCCCCCTTCACCTTGAACCTCTGATCCCTCGTGAACGTCACCACCGACCTGGGGAAAAGCTTCCCACCGTTCACCCTATCTATGCCTTTCATAATTTTATATACCTATTAAGTCTCCCCTCATCCTCCGTCTTACCAGGGAAAACAACCCCAGTTTACCCAATCTCTCCTCATAACTAAGCCCCTCCATATCAGGCAACATCCTGGTAAACCTCCTATGTACTCTCTCCAAAGCTCCCACGTCCTTCTGGTAGTGTGGCGACCAGAACTGGACGCAGTATTCCAAATGCGGCTGAACCAACGTTCTATACATCTGCAACATCAGACCCCAACTTTTATACTCTATGCCCCGTCCTATAAAGGCAAGCATGCCATATGCCTTCTTCACCACCTTCTCCACCTGTGATGTCACCTTCAAGGATCTGTGGACTTGCACACCCAGGTCCCTCTGCGTATCTACACCCTTTATGGTTCTGCCATTTATCGTATAGCTCCTCACTACATTATTTCTACCAAAATGCATCACTTCGCATTGATCAGGATTGAACTCCATCTGCCATTTCTTTGCCCAAATTTCCAGCCTATCTATATCCTTCTGTAGCTTCTGACAATGCTCCTCACTATCTGCAAGTCCTGCCAATTTTGTGTCGTCCGCAAACTTACTGATCACCCCAGTTACACCTTCTTCCAGATCGTTTATATAAATCACAAACAGCAGAGGTCCCAATACAGAGCCCTGCGGAACACCACTAGTCACAGGCATCCAGCCGGAAAAAGACCCTTCCACTACCACCCTCTGTCTTCTGTGACCAAGGCAGTTCTCCACCCATCTAGCCACCTCCCCCATTCTGAGCTTATATTGACCAACAAAATCTGATACATTTTTATTCCCTGTAATTCATTCTGCCCACCCTGAAACGTTAATCTTCTTTCTGTCTAAAAGGATGGTCTCTTTCCTCATGTACACAATTAAAGGGCAGGAGATGGCTGACATTTAAGGGGACAGTAAATTAATATAGAACAGAGATATGTCTCGTGTTATTATATGGTACCCAGATTAGATATATAATTTATGTTTCTGTAATAAAATACATTTATTATTATTTCTTGCATTGTAATATAATACTGTAGCAATGTTATACATTTCCAATCATAAAGTCATTACAGCACAGAAGGAATCAATTTGGTAACTCGAGTCCAGGCTGACTCTCTGTATAACATTCCAGTCCCATTCCCACTCTACATCCCCATTCTCCTGAAAGTTTATTTCCTTCAAGTGCCCATCCACTTTCATTTTTAAATAGAATCCTATTCTGAATTTCTATCCTGTTCTGACACTGATGATATGTGTAAACTCATTTCACAGGATATTGAAAGAGGAATCACAGCCCGAAATCTCAAACATCACGTCTAGATCTGACAGAGTCATATTCCTTGGGAGCTGAATATCATCGGACTTTGAATCGAGAAGGAGAAATGATTGTCCGGTCTGTTGATTTGAAAAGATTTCAAACATCAGTGTGACTGGAAAAGCACCAACACTCTGCCACACTGGAGTGAGAGTGTTCCAGTGCACTGACTAAAGAGCTTTAACCAGTTAAACAGCCTGAATAACTATCACACCATTCTCAGCGGGTAGAGACTGTATCCGTGTTCTGTGTGTGGATGAGGCTTCAATTGATTGTCCACCCAAGACAGAGGCAAGGACACCTGCACCATGGAGAAACCATGGAAATGTGCGGACTGTGGGAAGGGATACAGATACCCAAATGAGCTGGAAGCTCATCGGCGCAACCACACTGGGGAGAGACCATTCACCTGCTCTCAGTGTGGGAAGGGATTCACTCAGTCATCCAGCCTGCAGACACACCAGCGAGTTCACACTGGGAAGAGACCGTTCACGTGCTCTCAGTGTGGGAAGGGATTCACTCAGTCATCCAACCTGCAGACACACCAGCGAGTTCACACTGGGGAGAGGCCATTCACCTGCTCTCAGTGTGGGAAGGGATTCACTCGGTCATCCAATCTGCGGGCACATGAGCGCATTCATACTGGGGAGAGGCCATTCACCTGCCCTCAGTGTGGGAAGGGATTCACTCAGTCAACCCACCTGCGGATACACCAGCGAATTCACACTGGAGAGAGACCGTTCACCTGCTCTCAGTGTGGGAAGGGATTCTGTGATTCATCCAGCCTGCTGTCACACCAGCGAGTTCACACTGGGGAGAGGCCATTCACCTGCTCTCAATGTGGGAAGGGATTCACTCGGTCATCCTGCCTGCGGACACACCAACGAGTTCACACTGGAGAGAGGCCCTTCACCTGCCCTGTGTGTGAGAAGAGATTCAGTCGGTCATCCCACCTGCTGAGACACCAGCGAGTTCACGAGTGATGACAGGGGTTGGATTCTGCTGTTATTGTTTCTGCTCTCAATTACATCCAGGACTGCGTTTTGTTCATTCTCACAGTTGGTCAATGGGGATGGTCGGGGGGTTTCTTTCTGCTGGACTGGCCGGTCTCATGACTTTGCCTCCAGTGGACTGATGCTCTTTGAGTCTTGTTGCGAATACCTGGTTTCAAATTTCAGACGGATCACAGAGTAACAGGGTGTTAGGAAGTTAAGAAATATTTAGTCACTATTTCTGTTTGAAACTCCCCCAGATGTCCATCCAATTTCCTTTGTAATTGTTTATTGTCTCCACTTCCTCCACCCTCGTAGGCAGCGAGTTCCAGGTCATTATCATTCGCTGCATCAAAATATTCTTCCTCATATACCCCCCCCCCCCCCCCCCCCCCCGCCCCCCCCCCCCGCATCTCTGACCCAAAACCTTAACTCTATGCCCCCTTATTCTTGTGCCATCAGCTAATGGGAACAGCTTTTCTTTGTCCACCTCATCTAAACCTGTCAGAGTCTTGTCCACCTCTATCAAATCTCCCCTCAACCTCCTTTCCTCCAAGAGGAACAACCCCAGCCTGACATTGACAATAAAGAACAAACTAACAGAATATGTTAATACCTGAAATCAAATGGGAATGTTTAATTTCTGTTTTAAAGATATTGTGAATATATTGTCCTGGACAATAAAGGAATTGGAATAACTCACCTTGGGTGTGGTTGAATGGAATATATCAATCTGGTATCCATCTACAGTCTAGTGAAAGTTTTGGAATGTGTAGCTGGAAATCCCTCCCTAACAGCACTGTGGGTGTACCTACACCTCAGGCATTGCAGCAGTTCAGGAAGGCAGTGTTGGGGTTGACCATGGCCGAGGCAGCTACATACAGCCACATATTCTGTTATAATTGAAGGACTGCAGATTGAATGTGAGGCATTGTGGGACTGGACTATCATGACCACATTCCTGTGACTGCTCAGTTTCTGCAATCACGGACCATTAAACTGCTAAGCAGGGCCCCAACAGAGGACTTGGTGAGAATATTTACTCAGAATGAGTTAGAATTAAACTGGGGTGGCACGGTGGCACAGTGGTTAGCACTGCTGCCTCACAGCGCCAGGAACCCGGGAACTAAGAACAAGAAACTTATCGATTAAAATGATCAGAGAATAGAGCCAACCTTTCGAGTCTGGATGACACTTCGTAAGAGCTCTTATAAAGGGTCATCCAGACTCGAAATATTGGCTCTATTCTCGCTCCACAGATGCTGTCAGACCTGCTGAGATCTTGCAGCATTTTCTGTTTTTGTTTCAGACTCCAGCATCCGCAGTATTTTATTTTTATGATAAAATGATTCGGTCTGATTGGAATTCCCACGACCCTCCCGCAAAACAGAGGGAGTGGTGGCAAAGGGAGAAAAAGGATAAGGATGATAAAGTCTGGGTTCTGATTCTCTGAGCCCATGTAGGATTAACAAAATGAGTGAATCAGTTTATAAAGAACAGAAGTTACCCATCCCTAACAAAAACTGATCAAATTAAGTAGGTTGAGGAATAAAACAAAAAAATTAATAGATGATGTTTAAAATCATTTGTTTTGTTTTAAACTTGTGTAAAGTGACGTAATTGTGGGCCAAGTTTTTGCTGCTCACTCCCCACCCCTTTAGGTTCTGTCGAAACGTTAACCCTTTCAGCAGACAGTTCATTTGTTTTTAAATCGCCTGAAGACTCATCTGTCTATTTTAGTTCAGAATTGAAGATTTATGGGAATTGGCTAAGATGGTCTTTTGACATTTTTAAAGTATAAAAACGTGGTCTTGAGAAGGCAATTTGGGAGAGAGGTGGAGAGAGATATGTTTACAGAGAGGTGTGGAGAGCTGTTGGTTTTACAAGTTATCCATGTTTTTGGAGCGGTCACTTCATGTCCTGGTCTGAGAGGGATGGAGAGAAGTCTGTTCAATTGTTAATGTTAAACTTTCTCTATTAATTGTTAATTGACATTCTGTTTTTTATCTTTCTGACTTGTTACATTTTTAATGATTAATAAACTTTCTGAATTCATGATTTAAAGTATTCTTTCTTGCCATATGGTTAAGTCACTGGAACCTGGTGTGATTTACGATTGGGGAGGTTATTGTAAACAAGAGAACCCCCATAAATCTTAGTTCAAATAAATCAAAGTTCTGACAAATGGAATGTTATCCTTTATTATTCCGGACAAATGTGAGGTATTGCATTTTGGAAGGTCTAATACAGATAGGAGATATACAGTAAATGGCAGAACCCTTAAGAGTATTGATAGGCAAAGGGATCTGGGTGTACAGGTACACAGGTCACTGAAAGTGGCAATGCAGGTGGAGAAGGTAGTCAAGAAGGCATACGGCATGCGTGCCTTCATCGGCCGGGGTATTGAGTTTAAAATTTGGCAAGTTATGTTGCAGCTTTATAGAACCTTAGTTAGGCCGCACTTGGAATCTAGTGTTCAATTCTGGTCGCCACACTACCAGAAGGATGTGGAGGCTTTGGAGAGGGTACAGAAAAGATTTACCAGGATGTTGCCTGGTATGGAGGGCATTAGCTCTGAGGAGAGGTTGGAGAAACTTGGTTTGTTCT
This sequence comes from Mustelus asterias, assembly GCF_964213995.1. Taxonomy (NCBI): domain Eukaryota; kingdom Metazoa; phylum Chordata; class Chondrichthyes; order Carcharhiniformes; family Triakidae; genus Mustelus; species Mustelus asterias. Next base: position 122,707 of record NW_027590214.1, read on the forward strand.
CACTGGAGCGACGGAGGTTGAGGGGAGACCTGATAGAAGTCTACAAGATTATGAGAGGCATGGACAGAGTGGATAGTCAGAAGCTTTTTCCCAGGGTGGAAGAGTCAATTACTAGGGAGCACAGGTTTAAGGTGCGAAGGGCAAGGTTTAAAGGAGATGTACGAGGCAGATTTTTTACACAGAGAGTGGTGGGTGCCTGGAACTCGTTGGCGAGGGAGGGAGTGGAAGCGGATACGGTAGTGACTTTTAAGGGGCGTCTTGACAAGAACATGAATAGGATGGGAATAGAGGGATATGGTCCCCAGAAGGGGTTTTTAGTTAAGTCGGGCAGCATGGTCAGTGCAGGCTTGGAGGGCCGAAGGGCCTGTTCCTGTGCTGTAATTTTCTTTGTTCTTTGTTCTATTACGAGAGAAATTGAACACAGGAGTAAAGATGTTGTAGTTCAGTTATACAGGGCGTTGCTGAGACTGCATCTTGAACACTGGCTGCAGCTTTGTCTCCTATTTAAGAAATGATACAAATGCATTGAAAGTGGTTCAGAGGAGGTTTAATAATTGCTTCCCAATTCTTGACCCTCACAGGATAAATTTTGTCAGAACTTCCTTGTCTTCAGCTCTGACAAAGAGTAATCCTGACTCAAAATGTTGCCTCCATTCTCTCTTTACAGATGCTGTCAGACTTGCTGAGATTGTCCAGCATTTTCTGTTTTTGTTTCAGATTCCAGCAACAGCAGAATTTTGCCTTAATACCAGTTCTTGTTGGATCAGGGCATCAAAAGTATCGGGTATAGCACGAGAACGCAACACAAACAGATCAGCCATGATCTAAATAAACGGTGGAGCCGACTCAAAGGGCCAAATGGCCGACTTCTGCTCCGATGTCGAATGTTGGTCACAAATTCCTGAGAATTGTGAAACAAGGCTGGAAGATTCGCCTTGCTTGTGTTAGTGGGAAAATGTCCAGGAGAACCATCACTGTGAAGGACAGTTCTGGGATTAAAGGTTGCCAGACTGGAAAAGGAAAACAATGGAAATAAACGCTTGGGGAGTAAAGAATCACTTTGGGCTGGTTTTTGGAGAAAGAGTGTCAACATTCTAAGGCAAAGTAAAATATATTCATTGAGTGGATATTTAATGGTGTTAAGAGTAAAAGGGCAAAGTTTAATTGTACAGTTTAAGGGCTATGTTCCCTATAAAAAAGTGTTTAATCATTGTTGCTTCCAGTTTGTTGGAATAAACATAAGAAAACTTGAAGTTTTGTCGTGTGATTCTTTAATTTGTTTACTGGGTTCAGAATTCATTTTTTAAAATTGTTGATCGTCAGAGATCCTAACAGTTCATTTAAAGCCACATGTTTTGACTTCCCATTTGAGCCTGTGGCACCTTTCTGTCTCTCTATTGCTCGTGTCAATGACAGCCAGGCGACGGAGCTGAGGGCTGAATTTAGCTGAGAATAATGGGGCCAGCGGATTCACACTGAGGATAACCCGTTCACCTGCTCCAAATGTGGGAAGGAATTCGCTAACTCTTCTAACCTGATCTGCCATCAACGAATTCACACTGACGAGAGACCTTTTAAATGCCCAGACTGTGGAAAGTGCTTTAAAAGTTTTGGGAACTTGATGACCCATCAACGGGTTCACACTCGAGTCCGTTCAGATGCTTTCACTGTGGGACTGAGTTCAGACAATCATCTCCTCTCACTGTAAACCAGCGAGTTCACACTGGGGAGAAACCATTCATCTGCTTCAAGTGTGGGAAAGGATTCAATCAGTCATCCAACGTGCTGACACACCAGCCAGATTGGAGTTTGCTGTTAATCACATCCAGAACTGAACTATATTTATTGGGGTCTGATGTTAACAATATCCAGTGCAGATTTAGATATTAGTATTCTGGGTTAAAAATAAAATAAAAAATCAACTTTGTTTTAATTTTTGAATGACTGCATCTTCATTTGGGAGGCTGGGATTATCCCCGTTTCGAGGGAACTAAGGAATAGACCATAAGCCGTAGGAGCAGCATTCGGCCATTCAGCCTTCATTATAACAATGATCTCATTGTGATTCCTGCTGGTTGGGAAATGTGCGATATTGATGCCAGTCTGTCTTTCTTTAATTATCTTCAATCCCAGTCCTCTGGTTACTGACCCGCATCAGTGGAACAGTTTCTCCCGATCTGCTCTATCAAACCACCCGTCCCCACCCCGATAATCTTGAACAGATCCATGAAATCTCCATTTCAGCTTCTTTGTTCTAAAGGGAACAAATTTGGGGGAGGCGATGCCTAATGGTATTATCGATAGACTATTAATCCAGAAACCCAGCTAATGTTCTGGGGACCCGGATTCGAATCCACATTTTGAAAAAGATGAACAGTGTCTGTGGTACCTGCTGGATGTGGTGCAGCACATTTCCCAGGACATTGGAGCAGTAATGAATGAGGCCAGGATGACAGAGTCAAAACAACATTATATTCTTTATGCTTGAAACCTGTCTTAGAATTCTCTTCATTAACTGGACCATCAATGTGAGGGGAATTAGCATCTTCTGTAATTCCAGAGCCCAGAGACACTGATTACCCAGGGATGTTGTTCTGTAATTTACACTATCCCCCAGCAGGGCTCTTCACCCAGGCTGACAAGAGGCAGCTCAGTGTTAGTGATTTGTCACTGCTGCTGTTCCAGATGTTGTTCAATATAGATTCAAGTTTAGAGAAAGGAGTGGAAATGGGTCATCAGAACTGCTCACTGTCCCTGGAGGGTAATGGTTACTTGAATTTCTCAAACATCGTGGTTTGTAAAGACACTGTTATTTCATCTCCAGTGTTAGTCAGAATGGGCTGTATTCTCCACATGATCCGGCTGGAATTATCTGTGTGGGTGTGTCTATGAATGAAGATGTCTGTCTGGGTGTGGGTGTGTGTCTATGAATGAAGATGTCTGTCTGGGTGTGGGTGTGTGTCTATGAATGAAGGTGTCTGTCTGGGTGTGGGTGTGTCTCTATGAATGAAGATGTCTGTCTGGGTGTGGGTGTGTCTCTATGAATGAAGATGTCTGTCTGGGTGTGGGTGTGTGTCTATGAATGAAGATGTCTGTCTGGGTGTGGGTGTGTCTATGAATGAAGATGTCTGTCTGGGTGTGGGTGTGTCTCTATGAATGAAGATGTCTGTCTGGGTGTGGGTGTGTGTCTATGAATGAAGATGTCTGTCTGGGTGTGGGTGTGTGTCTATGAATGAAGATGTCTGTCTGGGTGTGGGTGTGTGTCTATGAATGAAGGTGTCTGTCTGGGTGTGGGTGTGTCTCTATGAATGAAGATGTCTGTCTGGGTGTGGGTGTGTCTCTATGAATGAAGATGTCTGTCTGGGTGTGGGTGTGTGTCTATGAATGAAGATGTCTGTCTGGGTGTGGGTGTGTCTATGAATGAAGATGTCTGTCTGGGTGTGGGTGTGTCTCTATGAATGAAGATGTCTGTCTGGGTGTGGGTGTGTGTCTATGAATGAAGATGTCTGTCTGGGTGTGGGTGTGTCTCTATGAATGAAGATGTCTGTCTGGGTGTGGGTGTGTCTCTATGAATGAAGATGTCTGTCTGGGTGTGGGTGTGTGTCTATGAATGAAGATGTCTGTCTGGGTGTGGGTGTGTCTCTATGAATGAAGATGTCTGTCTGGGTGTGGGTGTGTGTCTATGAATGAAGATGTCTGTCTGGGTGTGGGTGTGTCTCTATGAATGAAGATGTCTGTCTGGGTGTGGGTGTGTCTCTATGAATGAAGATGTCTGTCTGGGTGTGGGTGTGTGTCTATGAATGAAGATGTCTGTCTGGGTGTGGGTGTGTCTCTATGAATGAAGATGTCTGTCTGGGTGTGGGTGTGTCTCTATGTTTGCCCATGTCTGTGTAAGAGACAGGGAGAGACAGTGTGTTTGGATCTCTGTGTTTGGATATCTTTATGTGCTGCTCCTTCTTAGATGGTTTGTCTCAAAGGTTCCTCTCCGGGTGATTTGAATAGAATCATTCAGAGATTCTTCATCCTGGGTGAATCCACAGGCTAACCATCTGCTGTGTAAAACCTGACATCCACACCACCAGACCCCACTTTTCCTGGAACAACATCAAGTGTTTGCTGCTTTCCTGATCCTTCCTTTTCCCTCCCTTCTCAATTATATCACTTCTCATGATTCTGAATTTCAGAGAGGACAGACTCATCCCACTGAATGCCCTCCAAGGACAACCGCCTCATCTCAGGAATCAATCCAGTGAAATTTATTTGCACAAAGACAGTGAGCAGATAGAACAAAGACCAAAAGAGGGAAATAGATAGAGACAAAGACTGTTCGAGTGAAAGAGACTGAGTGAGATTTACAGTCATAGTCATACAGTGCAGAAAACACCCTCCGACCCATCGAGTCTGCACCAACAATAGCTACCACTAAACCCCATGCTAATCCCATTTTCCAGCACCTGTCCCATATCCTTATATGAATGCTAGAATATTTCAAGTGCTCATCCAAATACCTTTTAAAGGATGTTAAGTTTCCAGCCTCCACTACCTTCCCAGGCAGTTTATTACAGATTCCCACCACCCTCTGATTTTTTTTTCTCAACTCTCCTCTGAATCTCTTGCCAGGCATCCTAAAACTATGTCCCCTCATGATTGACCCCTCAACCAAGGGCTCTACTCACCCGGTCCATATCCTTCATGATCTTATTCACCACAGTCATGTCCCCCTCAGCCTTCTCTGCTCTAAACACTCTAAACCTATCCAGTCTCCTTATAGCTCAAATGTTCCATCCCAGGCAGCATCCTGGTGAATCTCCTGTGTACCCCCTCCAGTGCAATCACATCCTTCCTATAGTGAGGTGACAAGAACTGCACACAGTACTCCAGCTGTGGCCTAACCAACATTCTGTACAGCTCCAACATTATCTCCTTGTTCTTATACTGTATGCCACGACTGATAAAAGCAAGTGTCTCATATGCCTTCTTATCTATTCTATTCAGCAGCTCTGTTACCTTAAGTGAATAAGTACCCCAAGATCCCCATCTGCTCCTCTGATTTTACCTCGTGTCCTTCCATTCATTAATTATTTCTTTGTCTTGTTGCTTCTTCTAAAGTGCATCACTTCGCACTTATCAAGGTTAAATACCATATTTTAAAAATTCATTTGTGGGACATGGGCGTCGCTAGCTGGCCATCCCTAGTTGCCCTTGAGAAGGTGGTGGTGAGCTAGTGGTGAGCTACCTTCTTGAATCGCTGCAGTATATGTGCTGTGGGTTTACCTACAATGCGGTTAGGGAGGGAATTCCAGGATTTTTACCCAGTGACTGTGAGGGAATGGTGATATATTTTGAAATCTACCAGTGTTCTGCCCATGTGACCAACCCAACTATATCTTGCTGCAACCTACGGCAGAGTGGGGTAGACTCTAAAAGGACCCTGGGTCTCTGGAATACTCGTCCAGTAACAATCCCACCATGCACATTGGTAGATGTATCAATTGGTTTAATAATTTTATACATTAACCCTATAGTTCTGACCGTAATTGGATGACAAAGCACAATTTTGTGTTGAACATTATCTCCTTCCTATGGCGGTCCTCTTACCCAGCATTCGCAGCGAGAGAGAATGTGCCGCATTGTCACAAGAGCAGCCGCTTGCGCAGGCGCAGTACCTGATTCTGAGTGGAGCATGCGCTGTGCGGATTCGGACTGGTCCATGCGCAGTGTGGGTGCTGGAGCTGCAGGGAGGCGGGGAAGTGAGTGCAGAGGCTTCAGAAACAGCCAGTGGAGGAGGCCTCAAACCCCAAATAAAAAACCCCCGGGCCCGAGTTTGCACCGACCCGGGGGGTAATTGCAGCACCTCTACAATCGGGGAGGTGGTGGTGACATCAGTGACACAGCCTCATGTTCTGGGGATGGGTTCAAGTCCCATCATGGAGCTGGGGGGGATTTAAATAGAATTCACAAAACGCTGGAAAATCTGGAATATAATTTCATTTGAGTAACCATTACAGCTGTGAACAATTTAAAAAACCCATCCTGTTTATTCATGGGAATCTGCTGTCTTTCCATAGACTTGCCAACATGCGATTCAGTCTCTAACTGCCCTCCTCAGGGGCAGGAAATAAATGCTGGTCTTGGCAATAAAACACACATCACATGAAATAGTGAAGGAGAAACACTGATAGACTTGGGTTAATGGCTGTCATCTTTCTCGGGGGCAAGACACAGGCACGGTTATCACTGTCCCTGTGAGAAAATATGAATTTCTATCCTGGACTGACATTGATAGATTTTGGAGTCTCCTTTTCCAGAGGGTGAGAAGGGGAGGAATTACACACAATAAACTCAAACCAAGAGAAATATTTGCTTCAATTTTTAACTTTGGACTTTTTTTTTACAGGATATTAGAAGTGCAGGAGTGGAAGGGAGAAAACTCAAACCAAACATCGCATCAGGATCTGACGCTGTCGCCTAAATTAGTGTAATCTGAATATCATTGGGTTTTGAACATGGAAGGGGAAAGCACGGTTAACAGTGGAGAGAATCCGTACACGTGTTCTATGTGTGGACGAACATTCAGCCGATCATCTGGCCTGTTGAAACATAAATGCAGTCACAACAAGGAGAAACAATGGAAATGTGGAGACTGTGGGAAGAGATTCAGATTCCCATCTGAACTGAAAACTCATCGACACAATCACACTGGAGAGAGACCATTCACCTGCTCTGAGTGTGGGAAGGGATTCACTACCTCATCCATCTTGCTGACACACCGGCGAGTTCACACTGGGGAGAGACCGTTCACCTGCTCCAAGTGTGGGATGGGATTCATTTGTTCATCCCTTCTGCTGAAACACCGGTGGGTTCACACTGGGGAGAGGCCATTCAACTGTCATGAGTGTGGGAAGGGATTCGCTACCTCATCAATCCTGCTGACACACCAGAGAGTTCACACTAGAGAGAGACCATTCAGATGCTCTGATTGTGGGAAGGGATTCCCTACCTCTTCTATCCTGCTGAAACACCAGCGAGTTCACATTGGAGAGAGGACGTTCACCTGCTCTGATTGTGGGAAGGGATTCACTGATTCATCCGACCTGCTGAAACACCAGAGAATTCATAATGGGGAGAGGCCATTTATCTGCTCCGAGTGTGGGAAGAGATTCACTCAATCATTCAACCTCCTAAAACACCAGCGAGGTCACACCGGAGAGAGGCCGTTCACCTGCTCTGAGTGTGGGAAGGGCTTCAGTCAGTCATTCATCTTGTTGAAACACCAGCGAGTTCACACTGGGGAGAGGCCATTCACTTGCTCCAGTTGTGGGAAGGGATTTATTGATTCATCCACCCTGCAGAGACACCAGCGAGTTCACACGGGGAGAGACCATTCACCTGCTCTGATTGTGGTAAGAGATTCAGTCAATCATCCAACCTGGTAAAGCACCAGCGAATTCACACTGGGGACAGGCCATTCACCTGCTCCGTGTGTGGGAAGGGATTCACTCAGTCACCTCACCTGCTGAAACACCAGCGTGTTCACGAATGACTGCAAGGACTGGAGTTTGCTCTTAATCACATCAAGGTCCTGACTATTTTCATTGGTGTCTGTTTCTGCTGATAAATCCTAGCCCAGTTGGAAGGTTTATATTTTGGGTGGAACTCAAATACACAAGCTTTATGTTCAACACAGTGTGATGAATGCTTTTAATACCTCAAACATGTTAGTTCCATTTGAAGGGCTTCCCCCTCTCCCGTCTCCTCCATCCTCACCTCCAACAAGTGTGAGGAGCTCATGGAGCTTCTTTGTCACCAAGATTGAGACAATCTGATCAGCTGCCTCTGCTCCTTCCCTCTCTTCCATTCGCCCACCGGGCCAAACTGTCTTTAAATTTCCTTCTGGTCTGACTCCTGAACTCATAAATACAAACAGGAAGTGCTGTAAAAACACAGCGCGTCTGACAGCACCTCTGGCGAGAGAAACAGATTTAATGTTTTGGGAGGCACGGTAGCACAGTGGTTAGCACTGCTGCTTCACAGCGCCAGGGACCCAGATTTGATTCCCGGCTTGGGTCACTGTCTGTGTGGAGTTTGCACATTCTCCCCGTGTCTGCGTGGGTTTCCTCCAGGTGCTCCGGTTTCCTCCCACATTCTGAAAGACGTGCTGGTTAGGCGCATTGACCCGAACAGCTTGTCTGGACTTGCAGAATCTCACTGGCTGTCCTGTCTGGAGACAATACACATCTCTTTAACGTGTGCTTAATGCTCCCTCCATTCACATTGTTTGTACCTTTAAGACTTGATTATCTGTAAAGACTGCATTCCAATCATTATTCTGTAAATTGAGTTTGTGTCTCTGTATGCCCTGTTTGTGAGCATTTCTCCACTCCACCTGACGAAGGGGCAGCGCTCCAAAAGCTAGTGGCATTTGCGACCAAATAAACCTGTTGGACTTTAACCTGGTGTTGTTAAACTTCTTACTGTCTTTACCCCAGTCAACGCCGGCATCTCCACATCATGGATTCAGTTCTCCAGCTCCTGTCTGCAGACTGACAAAACCAATGGCTCTTATTGGGGGTGTTGGGGCCTCCAGCGAGTGTTTGTGAATCCTCCCCGCCCACCTCCCAGGGTTTCCTTCCTTCCCAGAGATCAGAGTCCTCATTGATTTGAGGCCAAAGTGTAACCTCTTATTTATTGTCCCCCTCCCCCATCCTCTGATGTGAACCATCCTCCAGTGGCTGAGCCAGGATGGGGCCGTTAACCTGGGCCTGTTCCCGGGAGGGAGGGAGGGAGAAGCCCCGCAGCTGCAAACCAGGGAGCTGACAATGATTCTGAAGGGTTTGCGGATCCACAAAGTGTTTCCAAATCCTCCCAGCCACCGCCTAACGCTGACTCCGCTTCTCCGGGACAAACAAGCGCCAAGGACAGCAATGACACTGCGCATGCTCCACATCACAATGCCCGGGGATTGATTGACGGCAGCTCCGGACCAATAGGAAGAGGGGGCGGGGCTGGTCCCCCAACCAATCGTAGTGAATGAGGGGCGGGACTGGAGGACCGAGCGGGAGCGGCTGGTCCTCCAACCAATCGCACTGAATGAGGGCCCGGACCAATAGGAAGAGTTCCCTATTCTTTGCATGGGAGAGATGCACATGCGCAGTAAGCAACGGCGTTCGCAGTGTGGGTGAAAGCAACTGGAGAGAAGTTCCTCTGTCTCATCAGCAGCCGGTAAGGATGCAGAAATATAGAGGGAGCAATGGAAGCGGCGGATGGACGTAGAAGGTTTCTAAATATCTGGTGAAGGCCTCAAACCTCGAATATGAGCCCGTAGGTCCCGTGTTTGCAGCTTCAGGTCTTTGTCCCGAGACGAAGCTCAGGTTAACGGCCGCCATCTTGATTCAGCGGGGAGCAGAGCGCACGCGTTGGTGTCTTGGTGACGCAACCGTGAGTGGGCGGGTCTTTGTGTTTCTGCTCCCACCGGGTCCTAATGCACCCATCGGGTCCTAATGCATACCAACAATGAACAATAGATTTTCAAACAGCTTCACCCACTCCCAGGCTGCACCTCACGTTTGCAGCCGAGAGAAGTTTATGGGTCATGTACATATTCAGTGTGAGAGGTTGCATCCCAGAGTACTGACATGAAGCGGTTACAAGGCTTTTGTACTCGTTGGAGTTTAGAAGGTTGAGGAGGAATTTATTGAAACTTACAGGATACGGCGAGGCCTGGACAGAGTGGATGTGGCGAGGATGCTTCCACGAGTAGGAAAACCTGGAACCAGAGGCACAACCTCAGACTAAAGGGACGATCCTTTAAAACAGAGATGAGGAGGAATTTCTTCAGCCAGAGAGTGGTGAATCTGTGGAACTCTTTGCCGCAGAAGGCTGTGGAGGCCAGGTCATTGAGTGTCTTTAAGATAGAGATAGATAGGTTGTTGATTAATAAGCAGATCAGGGGTTATGGGGAAAAGGTAGGAGAATGGGGATCAGAAAAATATCAGCCATGATTGAATGGTGGAGCAGATTCAATGGGCCGAGTGGCCCAATTCTGCTCCTATGTCTTATCGCCTTTTCGTTACAGTTCAGCCCCAGGCTCCTCATGTTTACATAGAAGCGGAAGTAGACCATTCAGCTCTTTGAGCATTCCCTGCCATTCATTATAGTCATGGCTGATCCTCAAATTCAATACCCTAATCCCACCCCCCACCCCATAATATCCCTTTAGCCCCAAGAGATATATCTAATTGAAATCAGGCTCTACTTCCACTTTTGAGGAACGGAGATCCAAAGATTCATGACCCACTGAGAGAAAAACATCTCATCTCTGTCTCTATGGGCAGCACTGTTTTTTAAATAGTGACCGCAAGATTCTCCCATAAGAGTAAACAACAGTTCTAACAAGTTTTTAGAAGGTATTTTGAGAGACAGGATCTACAGGCATTTAGAGACACAAGGACTGATTAGAGATAGTCATGTGAGTGACATTTAGAGACAGTATGGCTTTGGAGTGGAAAATCATATCTCTCAAATTTGATTGAGTTTTTTGAAGGAGTAACCAAGAAGGTAGATGAGGGCAGTGCAGTTGATGTTCTCTACATGACCTTTAGCAAGGCCTTTGACAAGATACCACATGGTAAGTTGTTGCATAAGGTTAAATCTCTCGGGATCCAGGGTGAGGTAGCCAAATAGGTACAAAATTGGCTTGATGACAGAACAAGTCTCACAACACCAGGTTAAAGTCCAACAGGTTTATTTGGTAGCACAAGCCACAAGCTTTCAGAACACTGCCCCTTCATGACAGAAGACAGAGGATGGTTGTAGAGGATTGTTTTTCAAACTGGAGGCCTGTGACCAGCGGTGTGCCTCAGGGATTGGTGCTGCGTCCACTGTTATTTATCATTTATATTAATGATGTGGATGAGAATTTAGGAGGCATGGTTAGTAAGTTTGCAGACACCAGGATTGTGGTATAGTGGACAGTGAAGAAGATTATCTCTGATTGCAACGGAATCTTGATCAATTGGGCCAGTGGGCTGACGAATGCCAGATGGAGTTTAATTTAGATAAATGCGAAGTGATGCATTTTGGTAGATCAAACCAGGGCAGGACTTACTCAGTTAATAGTAGGGCATTGGGGGGAGTTATAGAACAAAGAGATCTAGGGTAACAGATTCATAGCTCCTTGAAAGTGGAGTCACAGGTGGACAGAGTGGTGAAGAAGGCATTCGGCATGCTTGGTTTCATTGGTCAGAACATTGAATCCAGGAGTTGGGACGTCTTGTTGAAGTTGTACAAGACATTGGTAAGGCCATACTTGGAATACTGTGTGCAGTTCTGGTCACCCTATTATAGAAAGGATGTTATTAAATGAGAAAGAGTGCAGAAAAGATTTACTAGGATGCGAACAGGACTTGATGGTTATAAGGCGAGACTGGATAGACTGGGACTTTTTTTTCTGGAGCGCAGGAGGCTGAGGGGTGAACTTATAGCGGTCTATAAAATAATGAGGGACATAGATCAGCTAGATAGTCAATATCTTTTACCAGAGGTAGGGGAGTCTAAAACTAGAGGTCATAGGTTTAAGGGGAGAGATAAAAAGAGTCGAGAGGGGCAATATTTTCATACAGAGGGTGGTGAGTGTCTTGAACAAACTGCCAGAGGTAGTAGGAGAGGCAGGTACAATTTTGTCTTTTGAAAAGCGTTTAGACAGTTACATGGGTATGATGGGTATAGAGGGATATGGGCCAAATGCGGGCAATTGGGACTAGCTTCGGGGTTAAAAAAAGAGGCGGCATGGACAAGTTGGGCTGAAGGGCCTGTTTCCATGCTATAAACCTCTATAACTCCTCTCCACATCCAAGACTTTTCAGGATGTGAAAGGTTTAAGTTAAGTTGCCTCTTACTCTTTTAAACTCGAGCAGAAGCTAAACTCGAGCAGAGACTGTCTCACTGCTCCTCATCAGACAATCCACCTATTCCAGGTGTTAGTCGACTAAACCTTCTATGAACTTCTTCTAATGCACTTATATTTTTCCTTAAATAAGGAAATCGATAATGTAGACATTGCTCCAGATACAGACTCACCGTGTGCAACTGAAACATAACTTCCCAGCTTTTACTCCATTCCCCTCATAACAAATGATAGCTTTCTGAATTACTTGTACCTGTATTTTCTATCGTGATGGATTTTGAACACTTTTTTGTGACAGGGGGTTAGAAAGGGAGGATTTACACACAACAAGCTCAAACCAAGAGAAAATGTTGTCTCTTCTGATATGGGCTTTCTGAATGGGATAAGTAGGTAGATGTGAATGGAATGTTTCCACTTGTTGGTTCTTCCATTACTGGGAACCATGAACAGACAACAAATAAATCAAACAGGAAAATAGGAGATGTTTCTTTCTTCAGACAGTTGTTAGAATTTGGAACTCACTGCGACTGGAAGTGGTTGACTCAAATACTTTAGATGCTTTCAAAAGGAAAATATATGAGCCTATGAGAGAAAAGGGATTGGAAAAATCAAGTGAAAAGCTGAGATGTGGTGATCAGAATGAGAGGAGACTCATGTGGAGGATAAACTCCAGTACAGACTCGATAAACCGAATGGCCTGTTTGTGTATTGTCACAGACAGAACAAACAATTCTCCTTCCCTGTTCAAAGACAATAACAATCAGCTCCGAATGATCCGAGTGACTGTCAGATCTCAACGTAATGTTTGGTTTGTGTTTTCTTGCTGTAAATCCTCCTTTCCAATATCCTGCAAAGGGAATTTACAAAAGTCATCACTGTCAGTTCAGGATAGATATATTCATAGAATTCCACAGCTCGGAAGGAGGCTATTTGGCCCATCAAGTCAACTCTCTGACAGAGCATCCCACCAAGGCCCCAACAACATAACCCAACTTATTTACCCCACTAATCTCCCTAACCTACACACCCTGGGGGGAAAATGGATAATTTAGCATGGCCAGTCCACCTAACCTGAATATCTTTGGACTGTGGGAGAAAACCGGAGCACCCGGAGGAAACCCACGCAAACAAGTGGAGAATATGCAAACTCCACACAGCAGCGCTCCGAAAGCAAGTGGCGTTTGCTACCAAATAAACCTGTTGGACTTTAACCTGGTGTTGTTAGACTCCTTACTGTGTAAACTCTACACAGACAGGTAACCACGGCCGGAATTGAACCCAGGTCCCTGGCGCTGTGAGGCAGGAGGACTAACCACTGTGCCACCGTGCCAGCGACGTAATTCTTTGTAAACTTGTTTTGCAGGAAATAGAAGAGGAGGATTTGCAGTCTGGACAAACAAATCTCACGTCAGACAGAGTCAATCAATTCATTGGGATTTGAAGATTTGTGCATCTGAAGGGATTTAATTGACCATCTCAGTTGGAAACTGGTGAGAATCTGTTTCCTTGCTCCTCCTGTGGGGAGGGATTGATACAGCTGGAAAACATGCTGACACGACAGCGATCTCGCAATAGTGAGAGTTCATTCACCTGCTCCGTGTGTGGGAAGAAATTCATGTGTTCGTCCAACCTGCTGGCTCACCAACTCGATCACATTATTCAGAAGCCTCTTCAAAGCTCTGACTCTGGGCAAAGCATTGAAACCTCTGAGGAACAGGCCCAACACCAGCTCCTTCACACTGACGAGAGACCGTTCAGCTGCTCCCACTGCGGGAAGAGGTTCAGCCAGTCCTCCCGCCTTGCAGAGCACCAGCTCCTTCACACACACGAGAGACCGTTCAGCTGCTCTCACTGTGGAGAGTCATTCAGCGACTCAGTGCATCTCACTGAGCACCAACAAGTTCACACCAAGGACAGGCCATTCAGCTGCTCCCAGTGTGGGAAGAGATTCACTCAGTCCTCCCACTGCACCGTTCACCAACAGATTCATTTTCAGAAGAGACATTTTAAATGCTTTAAATGTGAGAAGACCTTCAAAAGAAGGATTAGTCTGCTGAGACACCAGGGCAGTCACACTGGGGAGAGGCCATACGTTTGCCCTGTTTGTGGGAAAGCATTTACTTGTTTGCAGCATCTGCTAAGTCACCGGCCTATTCACACCGGGGAGAAGGCATTCAGCTGCTCCGTGTGTGGGAAGGCTTTCACGGAGTCATCCAGCCTCCGGAGACACCGCCGCATTCACACAGGGGAGAAGCCGTTCTCCTGCTCCATTTGCGGCAAAATATTTGCTCAGTTTTCCTCCTGCAATCAACACCAACACATTCACTCTGATCAGAGACCTTTTCAATGCTCAGAATGCAATAAGACCTTTAAAAGAAGTGATGATCTGCTGAAACACAAACGCATTCACACCGGGGAGAGGCCGTTCCTGTGCTCTGTATGTGGAAAGGGATTCGCTCAGTCATCTGGCCTGCTGAGACACCAACGCATTCACACTGGGGAGAAGCCGTTCACCTGCTCTGTGTGTGGGAAGGGATTCACTGATTCATCCTATATGCTGAAACACCAGCGAGTTCACACTGCGACAGAACCGTTCACCTGCTCCCTGTGTGGGAAGGGATTCACTGATCCATCCCGCCTGCAGAGACACCAGCGAGTTCACACTGCGACAGAACCGTTCACCTGCTCCCTGTGTGGGAAGGGATTCACTGATCCATCCCGTCTGCAGAGACACCAGCGAGTTCACACTGGGGCAAAACCTTTCAACTGCTCCATGTGTGGGAAGGGATTTAATCAGTATTACAGCCTGCTGAAACATAGACGACTTCATGTGTGACCGGCAACGTTGGATTCTGTTGTTTCTGCGCCCTGAGATAAACAATAACAATTGGATGAATAGGGGAGGCAGTGGCACAGTGGAATTATCACTGGACTCAGGGTAAGGCTCTGGGGACCCAGGTTCGAATCCCACCACAGGCAATGGTGAAATTTGTATTCAATTAAAATCTTCAATTAAAAGTCTAATGACAAACCTCAACCTTTAATCAATTGTCGTAAAAACCCATTTGGTTCAGTAACGTCCTTTGGAAAAGGAAACCTGCCGTCCTTACTTGGTCAGGCCTACATGTGACTCCAGACCAGCAATGTGGTTGACTCTCAAATGCCCTCTGAAATGGAGGCAGTTAGAGATGGGCAAGAAATGCTGGCCCAGCAAGTGACGCCTACATTCCGTAAAAATGAACTTTAAAAAGTTCCTCAGTATCTCAGTAACCTCCTCCAGTCCCACAACACTCTGTGTAAATACAAGTTGTTGATGATTATACCCTGAGATCGATAACGTGAACCCGATTCCCCTCGTCCGCCAACTCGGCAACTTCTTCACAAAAAGTAAAGCACATGGGATTGGGGCTGTTGTACTGAGATGGGTAGAAAACTGATTGGCAGACAAGAAACAAAGAGTAGGATTAAACGGGTCTTTTTCCAACTGGCAGGCAGTGACTATTTGGGTAACGCAGGATCAGTGCTGGGGCCTCGGTTACTCACCTGCCATGGGTCTTGTTTTTTTTCCCTTGTTTATTATACATCATTTTTAAATTGTTGCTTCCTAAGAATCTAATTTAAAACCATGGATAAACTCAAACCACTTTTGGAAAATCTGTGACTCTCTGATCAAGAATCTTACTGACCACTGCACACCATTCTAGTCACCGTATTATTAAAAAAAATATCCAGGCACTGGAGAGGGCGCAGAGAAGATTTTAATGATGAGATTTTAATGTAGAAGGCAGCTCACCACCACCTTCTCAAGGGCAATCAGGGATTAGCCATAAATGCTGGCCAAGCCAGCAATGCCCACATCCCATAAATGAATTTCAAAATGTGTGTTTTTTTATCAGGAAAGAATTGACAGGCTAGTTCTTCTTTCTTGAGAAATGAAGGCTGAGGGGTAACCTGAGCAGAGGTCCTCAAATTTATAAAATGCTTCGATACAGAAATAGTGTTTCCTCTTGTGGGGAAGAGCAAAAAGTAAAGTTTATTTATTAATCACAAGTAGGCTTAGATTAACACTGCAATGAAGTTACTGGGAAACTGGAGACAATCAATATAAAACAGTCACTGAGAAATCCAATCGGAAATCCAGGATAAATTTCTCTACACAAAGAGTGGCGAGAATATGGAAATCACAACTACAGGGAGTGAAATGAACAGTATAGATGTCTTTCAGGGGAATCTCAACAAGTACTGATGAATGATTTTATAGTTCATTCAGGATTTATTTCAAAACGACTAAAAGTGACAGGAGATAATTTGCAGGGTGTGAGACTCTGTGTGTGAGGGTGTCTGTGAGTGTGTGTGTTGCTTTTCATTGGTGTCATAGAAACCTTCCTCTTTCTGAGCAGACAATCTGGCTCCTGAATGAGGTGAATTGTACAACTCAGAGATTCTCCATTCAGAATGACCATGTGCTGTGTAAAACAGGCATTCGGCCTCTGATCTTCGGGTAAGCATTCTCCAAGGCGGCCTTCACGACACAACAACGCAGAGTCGCTGAGCAGAGACTGATAGCCAAGTTCCGCACACATGAGGACGGCCTCAACTGGGATCTTGGGTTCATGTCACACTATCTGTAACCCCCACAACTTGCCTGGACTTGCAAAATCTCCCTTACTGTCCTGGCTGGAGACAATACACATCTCTTTAACCTGTGCTTAATGCTCCCTCCACTTACATTGTCTGTACCATTAAGACTTGATTACCTGTAAAGACTTGCATTCCAACCATTATTCTGTAAATTGAGTTTGTGTCTTTATATGCCCTGTTTGTGAACAGAACTCCCACTCATCTGACGAAGGGGCAGCGCTCCGAAAGCTTGTGTGGCTTGTGCTACCAAATAAACCTGTTGGACTTTAACCTGGTGTTGTGAGACCTCTTACTGGGCTTAGCCCAGTCGAACACCGGCATCTCCACATCATGGAATCTCTCTCCACAGTTGCTGTCAGACTTGCTGAGGTTTTGCAGCATTTTCTGTTTTGAAGTCAGTGCTTTGCTGTGTTGTCTCTGTGCTCCATCTCCACTCTGATTGTATTGGAGCCTGTGTGTGTCATTGTTACACTCAGAGTAAGTCAGTGCTTTGCTGTGTTGTCTCTGTGCTCCATCTCCACTCTGATTGTATTGGAGCCTGTGTGGGTCATTGTTACACTCAGAGTAAGTCAGTGCTTTGCTGTGTTGTCTCTGTGCTCCATCCCCACTCTGATTGTATTGGAGCCTGTGTGGGTCATTGTTACACTCAGAGTAAGTCAGTGCTTTGCTGTGTTGTCTCTGTGCTCCATCCCCACTCTGATTGTATTGGAGCCTGTGTGGGTCATTGTTACACTCAGAGTAAGTCAGTGCTTTGCTGTGTTGTCTCTGTGCTCCATCCCCACTCTGATTGTATTGGAGCCTATGTGTGTCATTGTTACACTCAGAGTAAGTCAGTGCTTTGCTGTGTTGTCTCTGTGCTCCATCCCCACTCTGATTGTATTGGAGCCTGTGTGGGTCATTGTTACACTGAGACTCTGTCACTGTTATTATTGGACAAACAGCAAGCCACCGTCACAATGCCCGGCTGATTGACGGTAGCGCGGACCAATGGGAAGAGAAGGGGCTGGAGGACCAGCCTTTCCCGCTCGGACCTCCAACCAATCACAGTGAATGAGGGGCGGAGCCCGCTCTGACTGGAGCATGCGCATTGTGGGTAATGGCGACGGAGACGGGCTGTTTTTTCGGCTCGGAGATAGATTAGCGGTGATTGACGGTACGGAGGGGGCGAGGGATCTCGCGGGTGGACGGAAACGCTGCGTAAGCAGGTTGTGTCAGCCACGAACCTCGGTAAAGAGCTTCACGGACCCAGTTTGTACCGAGCGATACCGCAGCTCCTCATGTTCGGGCCGTGTTCATGGCCGCCATCTTTATTGGGGGCAATATGCAACAAGGCGCATGCGCAGGCCGGCATTGTTTTAGGGGGTAATGTTGTCAATGAGTGGGAGGAGCTTGTTCCCCATTGTTCAAAATGGAGACAACTTGTCCATCAAACTGCATCAACCCTCTGAGTCCCAATGTCTTATTGACGAGGCAGAGCGGTGGCAGAGAAGGAAAGAAAGGGAAATAGCTTTGACAAAGGGTCATCTGGCCTCAACGTCAGCTCTTTTCTCTCCTCACAGATGCTGCCAGACCTGCTGAGATTTTCCAGCATTTTCTCTTTTGGAAAGGGAAATAAATTCTGCTTTCCAGATCCCACTATATCATGAGATGTATTTCCCATTCATCTTCTGTTCCACCATCCTTATGGGCAGCGAGTTCCAGATCATGTGCTCTCCCTACCCAAGTATAAATCTTCCTCAAATACCTGCTCTATCACAATTCAAATAATGTCCTGTATATTACACTTTTATCCAGTATTATAGACATCTGTCTGGCAGCCTGCATGGAGATTTTCAGCTCCCTGTGTCCAGGACAGGAAGCAGTGAGCATGGATCTGTCAATCAGCCTCAATCAGCACCTTCAGGAGAATTGGGAGGGTGAATATTAGATACAGCAGAGTGAGAATGGAGGGAGAGTGTGTGGGATGGAGATTTGCAGCTTTTGGGGAATGAGAGAGGAAAGAATGTTCCATAGAAACTAGAACTGTCTGTTCTGAATTTCTATCCTGTACTGACTGTGATGACTTTTGTAAATTCCTTTTACAGGATATCAGAAGGTGAGGATTTACAGACAGAAATCTCAAACCAAATGTCACATCAACATCTGACAGAGGCCTCAATTCGTCGGGACCTGAATATTATCGACCTTTGAATCCAGAATGGAAATGTTTCTCTGTTCTGTCTGCTTCAGGAGATTTTAAATTTCAGTGTGACTGGAAAAGCACCGAGACACACACCCGAGTGAGAGTGCTCCAGTGCACTGAGTGTGGAAAGAGCTTTAACCAGTTACACAGCCTGAAAATACATCGCAGCATTCACAGCGGGAGAGACTGTACCCGTGTTCTGTTTGAGATTTAACTAATTGTTTAACCTGGAGAGTCACAAGGACACCCGCACCACGGAGAAACCGTGGAAATGTGGGGACTGTGGGAAAGGATTCAGTTTTCCATCTCAGCTGGAAATTCATCGACGCGGTCACACTGGGGAGAGGCCGTTCACCTGCTCTGTGTGTGGGAAGGGATACACTCAGATAATTGATTTACAGAGACACCAGCGAGTTCACACTGGGGAGAGGCCATTTACTTGCTCTGAGTGTGGGAAAGGATTCACTTGGTTATCCAGTCTGCAGAGACACCATCGATTTCACACTGGGGAGAGACCTTTCATCTGCTCTGTGTGTGGGAAGGGATTCACTCAGTTAATTGATTTGCAGAGCCATCAGCGAGTTCACACTGGGGAGAGGCCGTTCACTTGCTCTGTGTGTGGGAAAGGATTCAGTGTGGCATCAGGCCTGCGGAGACACCAGTTAGTTCACACTGGGGAGAGGCCGTTCACATGCTCTGTGTGTGGGAAAGGATTCAGTCAGTTGCCCTACTTGTTGAGGCACAATGTCACTCACACCCAAGAGAGACCCTTTAAATGCTCTGACTGTGGGAGGGATTTCAAAAGCTCTCAGCTAATGATGTCCCACCCGCGCATTCACACTGAGGAGAGACCTTTCAGCTGCTCTCACTGCACAAAGAGGTTTAGATCATCATCTGCCCTGCGGACACACCAGCGAGTTCACACTGGGGAGAGGCCATTCACCTGCACCGTGTGTGGGAAGGGATTCACTCAGTCATCCCGACTGCAGAAACACCAGCGAGTTCACAAGTCATAGAGTCATACAGTACAGAAGAGGCCTTTCAGCCCATCGAGTCTGCACTGACAAAACTACACTAAATTTACACTCATCCATTTTCCAGCACTTGGCTGATGGTGTTTGAACTGTCAAAACATTCAAGTGCCCATCCATGTGCTTTTTAACGGTTGTGAGGTTTCCCGCCTCCACTCCCCTCCCAGACAGTGAATTCCAGACTCCCACCACCCTCTGGGTGAAAACATTTTTCCTCAAATCCCCAAAACCTCCTGCCCCTCACCTTAAAATGATGCCCCCTCGTTATTGACCCTTCAACTAAGGGGAACAGCTGCTTCCTATCCACTCTGTCCATACCCCTCACAATCTTATACACCTCAATCATGTCCCCCCTCAGCCTTCTCTGCTCTCAAGAAAACAATCCAAGCCTATCGAGTCTCTCCTTATAGCTCAGCTGCTCCATCCAAGGCAACATCCTGGTGAACCTCCTCTGCACCCCCTCCAGTGCAATCACATCCTTCCTATGGTGAGGCGATCGGTACGAGTACAAACTGGGGTCAAGCAGGGCTGCGTCATCGCACCAACGTTCATCCCCACCTTCCCCGCAGCAACACTCCACCCAGCACCATGAAGCTTCCCACTGCAGTCGAGCTAACTGACTGGACCAGTGGGAAACTAACAATATCCGACCCCTCCAGGCCAGAACCAAGACCAGCCAAGCCTCAGTCATCGGGCTGCAGTACGCAGACTCTAAGGGGGGTGGGGGGGAGGTGATGGCCCAGTGGGTATTATTGCTAGACTATTAATCCAGAAATTCAGCGAATGTTCTGGGGGTCCGGGTTCGAATCCCGCCATGGCAAATGGTGGAATTTGAATTCAATTAAATAAAATTAAGAACCTACTGATTATCATGAAACCATTGTCGATTGTCGGAAAAACCCATCTGGTTCACCAGTGCCCTTTAGGGAAGGAAATCTGCTGCCCTTACCTGGCCTGGCCTACATGTGACTCCAGAGCCACAGCAATGTGGTTGTCTCTCGAATGCCCTACAAGGGCAACTCGGATGGCAATAAATGTCCCATAAATGAATGAAGAAAATGCCTATTTGATTTGATTTATTATTGACACGTATTAGTACACAGTGAAGAGGATTATTTCTTGCACGCGATACAGAAAAACCATAAAGTACATAAGGAAGGAAATGAGAGAGTGCAGAATGTTACAGTCATAGCTGGGGTGCAGAGAAACATCAACTTAATGCGAGGTAGGTCCATTCAAAAGTTTGATGGCAGCAGGGAAGAAGCTGTTCTTGACTCGGTTGGTTCGTGTCCTCAGACTTTTGTTTCTTTTTCCCTGATGGAAGAAGGTGGAAGAGAGAATGTCTGGGTGCGTGGGGTCCTTAATTATGCTGGCTGCTTTTCCAAGGCAGTGGGAAGTGTCGACAGTGTCAATGGATGGGAGGCTGGTTTGAACGATGGACTGATCTTCGTTCACGACCTGAGTGAGTCTGTGCGCACACTCAGAGGTTGATTAAGGGCATTTTTACAGTAACTTCATTGCAGTGTTAATGTAAGCCCACTTGTGACACTAATCAAAAAGCTTAAACTCGTCAACATATTCACTGAGACATATGAGAGAATGGGCCTCAGACTAAACATCTGGGAAACTAAGGTTCTCTACCAGCCCACTCCTGCTCCCCCTCCCCGACCCATCAAGATCCACAGTGAGCCCCTGGGTAACGTGGATCATTCCCCACACCTCAGGAGCCTCCTGTCGGCACGGGCAGACATCGACGATGAAATCCAACATCGACTCCAATGCACCAGTGCAGGCTTCGGACGCCTGAGGAACAGAGTTCAAAGCCCGAGACCTCAAATCCAGCACCAAGCTCATGGTCTGCAGAGCAGCCGTG
The DNA here is from genome assembly GCF_964213995.1 of Mustelus asterias. Taxonomy (NCBI): domain Eukaryota; kingdom Metazoa; phylum Chordata; class Chondrichthyes; order Carcharhiniformes; family Triakidae; genus Mustelus; species Mustelus asterias. The sequence goes on from NW_027590214.1 coordinate 144,339, forward strand.
GTCCCTGCCCTCCAGTATCCATCAGAAACATGGACAATGTACAGCAGACACCTCAAATCCCTGGAGAGATGTCACCAACGTTGCCTCCACAAAATCCTGCAAATCCACTGGCAGGATAGGCTTACCACCGTGAGTGTCCTCTCCCAGGCCAATATCCCCAGTATCGAGGCACTGGTCACACTCGACCAGCTGTGATGGGCGGGCCACATTGTCCGCAAGCCCCAGACAAGACTCCTGAAACAAGTGCTGTACTCCGAGCTCCGCAATGGCAAGCTGTTGGAGAAAATTCCTAATAGTTTGGAGAAATGTTAAACCATGAGGCATCTCAGACACGAACAGAACTACCAGCATTGAGTTAAATGACTAAATCAGACTGAGAAGCTAACAAGGGAACAGTCTACACACATGTGAACACAGTAAGAGATTTAAACAAGTAATTCTGATTTAAACATGAATTTTCTGAATTTAAAATGTATGTGAGCTGTATTTTTAAAAGCAATTGTAAACTTTAGCCAAAGGCAGGCTGCTGCAAGGCATGATGGTACAGAACACTGACAGACAGGCTACATTCTTCGGAACAATGCAGTCACAGAATGTGACAACCTTTATTCAGGAAGTTTCCAACAAAGTTTCTAAAGGCAGCTTCATGAATATGATTGATTCACACTGGCCAGACAAGACAGTGTCTTCTCAGACGTGAAAACGTGCATTTGTCTGGTTTGGCCAGTGACGGAATAAGAGCCGATTGGAACATTAACTTTGACCTTTGTAGCTAAGCTTCTGGGGTTGCTCAGCAACAAGGGGAAGCAGAGTCAGCAATAGGGGGAGGAAGTGTCCGGATTCTACGGACCAATGAAATCCCATTATGTCAGAGGGTAAAATGCAATTGGTTAAAGTATATGACGTGTAATTAATGATTGATTTGTATTGAAAATGATTGGTTTACACCTGATGAAAGGCAGGAGAATTGATATGAAGAATGTATTATTGATCTATCCTAATGATTGTCTGTCAGAGTTATTAGATCAGGATGCTTCTCTTCCAGAGCAGGATTAACACTGTCCAATAATTTCTCCCTTCAATCGTTGGTCAAGTAAAAGATAAGTCTTTAAACTGGGATACTGGCTTTCATGAGTCTTTGTATTGTCTGAAGGTTTTGGCAATACCTGGTCTCCAACGGTAATGTACCCAGTGTGTTTTGGGAATGAACTCAGAAGAATCATTCAACACTCAAGCCTGATTCAATTGACAAACAGTTTATTGAGTTATGCCAGTGGGGAGAAGTTTGCCTGTCTGGAGACAATACACATCTCTTTAACCTGTGCTTCATGCTCCGTCCACTCACATTGTCTGTATCTTTAAGATCTGGTTGGCTGTAGAGATTCACATTCTAATCAGTATTCTGTAACTTGATTTTGTGTCTATGTGCCCTGTTTGAGAGCAGATTTCCACTCCATCTGACGAAGGAGCAGCGCTCTGAAAGCTAATGGCATTGGCGACCAAATAAACCTGTTGGACTTTAACCTGGTGTTGTTAAAACTCTTACAGTGGGGAGAAGCCACAGGGGCTGACCATGTACAACTCCACCCCACAAGGAAAATCATCAATTCTTATACAGTTACTCAGCCCATCCCAGCTGGACACAATCCAATCAGAATGGTTATAGATTACATACATTATATATAGGTCCAATTAAATTAGTATCTGGGCATCATGGGGCTTTGCGATGATCTCATGAACAGATCGGTGCCCCCATCATGATGTTTTCCAGACCCCCTTATCTACCATCCCTGGGCTTTCTTTGTACATCGACTCTCTTAGTTTGAAAAGCGTGGATTAAAAGTTCTCAAATGGATATCAGTGCCCTTCCTTTGTTTTAATCGAACAACCACACGGTCTGGGAATCATTTCTATTTATAATCTCTCCTTTTAAACTCTTTCCTTCAGTATCCAATTTCCTTTTCATTGTGTTAATTGCATCAGGAATAAATCTTTGGACCTGACAGGAGGTTTAACCCAAGATCAATCCAACACAGGATTGGTCAGAATCATTTCACATGTCCCAAATTTTAAATAACTATTACAAATTAAAACTCTCATTCTCACAGGTGTGAATTTATCCGGATTAACATTCCCACATGTTCAGTAAAATGTCCTGGAAACATATCCCTGGCCAGTAAATATGGGTCCAGGTTCATAACTTTTGAAAAAAAAGTTTTATTAATCACACTTCCATTTTAAAGTCCATTTGATTTAAATCACAGACACAAAACCTCAAAGCTTGAAGCGTTCAACACACAAATATCATACATACACAAGCAGAGAATCTTAGCATGTGCTTTACAACAACAATAACCAAAATTAATTCCTTAAGCGTTCTTGTGGTTCTGTTTTTAAACTTTCAGGAATGCCTTTAATTAAATACTCAAGGTAAGGTTAATTCCCCAGAAAGATAAACCTTAGCAAATGTAGCCCAAAACAATGATAAAACACATTTACAAACATCCACATAAAACAAGAGATGGGTGAGATCCTAAATGAATATTTCTCATCAGTGTTTACTGTTGAGAAAAGCATGGATGTTTCGGGAACTCGGGGAAATAAATAGTGATGTCCTGAGGAGTGTACATATCACAGAGAAGGAGGTGCTGGAAATTTTAAAGTGCATCAAGGTAGATAAATCCCTGGGATCTGATGAAGTGTATCCCAGGACACTTTGGGAGACGAGGGAGAAAATTGTGGGTCCCCGAGCAGAGATATTTCAATCATCGATAATCACAGGTGAGGTGCCTGGAGGTTGGAGGGTGGAAAATGTTGTGCCTTTGTTTAAAAAGGGCTGCAGAGAAAAGCCTGGGAACTACAGGCCAGTGAGCCTCACATCTGTAGTGGGTAAGTTGTTGGAAGGTATTTTGAGAGGATCTAATCAAGTCTTAAAGATACAGACACTGTGAGTGGAGAGAGGGCTAAGCACAGGTTAAAGAGATGTGTATTGTCTCCAGACAGGACAGTTAGTGAGATTTTGCAAGCCCAGGCAAGTCGTAGGGGTTACAGATAGTGTGACATGAACCCAAGATCCCAGTTGAGGCCGTCCTCATGTGTGCGGAACTTGGCGATCAGTCTCAGGGGAGGTCCCAGAGGATTGGAGAGTAGCCAATTTTGTTCCTTTGTTTAAGAAGGGTGGCAAGAATAATCCAGGTAATTACAGGCCGGTGAGCCTTACATCAGTGGTCGGGAAATTACTGGAGAGGATTCTTCAAGACAGCATTTATTCCCACTTAGAAATAAGTGGACGTATTAGTGAGAGTCAACATGGTTTTGTGAAGGGGAGGTCGTGTCTCACTAACTTGATCGAGTTTTTCGAGGAAGTGACGAAGATGATTGATGAGGATAGGGCAGTGGATGTTGTCTGCATGGACTTCAGTAAAGCCTTTGACAAGGTCCCTCATGGCAGACTGGTGCAGAAGGTAAAGTTGCATGGGATCAGAGGTGAGCTGGCTACGTGGATACAAAACTGCTCGGTCAAAGACAGAGGGTAGCAGTGGAAGGGTGCATTTCTGAATGGAGGACTGTGACAAGTGGCGTCCCTCAGGGATCAGTGCTGGGACCTTTGCTGTTTGTTATATATATATATATAAATGATTTGGAGGAAAATGTAACTGGATTGATTAGTAAGTTTGCAGATGACACAAAGGTTAGTGGATTTCCAGATAGCGATGAGGACCATCAGAGGATACAGCAGGATATAGATCAGTTGGAGACTTGGGCGGAGAGGTGGCAGATGGAGTTTAATCCGGACAAATGTGAGATAATGCATTTTGGAAGGTCTAATCCAAAAAGGAAATATACAGTAAATGGCAGAACCCTTAAAATAGGTCAAGGGACCTGGGTGTACAGGTACACAGGTCACTGAAAGTGGCAATGCAGGTGGAGAAGGTAGTCAAGAAGGCATACGGCATGCTTGCCTTCATCGGCCGGGGCATTGAGTTTAAAAATTGGCAAGTCATGTTGCAGCTTTATAGAAGCTTAGTTAGGCTGCACTTGGAATATAGTGTTCAATTCTGGTCACCACACTACCAGAAGGATATGGAGGCTTTGGAGAGGGTACAGAAAAGATTTACCAGGATGTTGCCTGGTATGGAGGGCATTAGCTATGAGGAGAGGTTGGAGAAACGTGGGTTGTTCTCACTGGAACAGCGGAGTTGAGGGGTGACCTGATAGAAGTTTACAAGATTATGAGAGGCATGGACAGAGTTCATGCTGCACTATATAATTATGCCGCACTATATTCCAAGTGTGGCCTAATTAAGGTTTTATAAAGCTGCAACATGATTTGCCAATTTTTACATTCAATGCCCCAGCCGATGAAGGCAAGCATGCCATATGCCTTCTTCACTACCTTCTCCAACTGTGTTGCCACTTTCAGTAACCTGTGTACCTGTACACCCAGTTCCCTCTGCCTATCAATACCCTGCAGGGTTCTGCCATTTACTGTATATTTCCTATCTGTATTAGACCTTCCAACATGCATTACCTCACATTTATCCGGATTAAACTCCATCTGCCATCTCTCCGCCCAACTGATGTATATCCTGCTGTATCCTCTGATGGTCCTCATCGCTATCCGCAAATCCAACAACCTTTGTGTCGTCCACATTTTCCTCCAAATCATTTATATATATTACAAACAGCAAAGGTCCCAGCACTGATCCCTGCGGGATGCCACTAGTCACAGCCCTCCATTCAGAAACGCATTGTTTCACTGCTACCCTCTGTCTTCTGCTGACTAAATATTTCTGAACTTCTTAACACCCTGTCACCCTGTCACCCTGTCACTCTGTCACTCTGAGATCCTTGTGACATTTGACTCAAAGAGCATCAGCCCACTGGAGGCAAAGTCATGTGACCAGCCAGTCCAGCAGAAAGAAACCCTCTGACCCAATCCATGGATCAACTGTGAGAATGAACAAAATGCAATCCTGGATGCAACTGAGAGCAGAAACAATAACAGCAGAATCCAAACCCTGGAATCACTCGTGAACTTGCTGGTGTCTCAGCAGCCGGGATGAAACTGTGAATCCCTTCCCACACTGAGAGCAGGTGAATGGTTTCTCCCCAGTGTGAACTCGCTGGTGTGTCCGCAGGTCGGCTGACTGAGTGAATCCGTTTCCACACTGAGAGCAGGTGAACGGCCTCTCTCCAGTGTGAACTCGCTGGTGTCTCTGCAGGTCGGCTGACTGAGTGAATCCCTTCCCACACTGAGAGCAGGTGAACGGCCTCTCCCCAGTGTGAACTCGCTGGTGTCTCTGCAGGTCGGCTGACCGAGTGAATTCCTGCCCACACTGGGAGCAGGTGAATGGTCTCTCCCCAGTGTGAACTCGCTGGTGTGTCCGCAGATGCGACGACTGAGTGAATCCCTCCCCACACTGAGAGCAGGTGAATGGCCTCTCTCCAGTGTGAACTCGCTGGTGTGACTGCAGGTTGGATGACTGAGTGAATTCCTGCCCACACTGGGAGCAGGTGAATGGCCTCTCCCCAGTGTGAACTCGCTGGTGTGTCTGCAGGTGGGATGACTGAGTAAATCCCTCCCCACACTGAGAGCAGGTGAATGGTTTCTCCCCACTGTGAACTCGCTGGTGTGTCCGCAGGTTGGATAACTGAGTGAATCCCTTCCCACACTGAGAGCAGGTGAATGGCCTCTCCCCAGTGTGAACTCGCTGGTGCATCTGTAGGCTGGATAAATGATTAAATCCCTTCTTACACTGAGAGCAGATGAATGGCTTCTCCCCAGTATGGCTGCGCCGATGAATTTCCAGCTTAGATGGTGCTCCATATCCCTTCCCACAGTCCACACATTTCCATGGTTTCTCCATGGTGCAGGTGTCCTTGCCTCAGTTGCAGCCTTGTCCACACACAGAACACAAGTACAGTCTCTCCCAGCTGCGAATGGTGTGATATTTATTCAGGCTGTGTAACTGGTTAAAGCTCTTTAGTCAGTGCACTGGAACACTGTTGGTGTGTTGGTGCTTTTCCAGTCACAGTGATGTTTGAAATCTTTTCAAATCGACAGACTGTACAATCATTTCTCCTTCTAGATTCAAAGGCCAATGATATTTAGCTCCCAAGGAATATGACTGTCATGTCTCGATGTGACTTTTGAGATTTCTGCCCGTGATTCCTCTTTCAATATCCTGTAAAAGAAGTTTTAAAGAGTAATCAGTGTCAGAACAGAATAGAAATTCAGAACAGAAAATTCTAGTTTCTATGGAACATTCTTTCCTCTCTCATTCCCCATACCTGCTGGGGGGTCGGTACAGGGGAAATGTTAGGGGGAAGTTTTTCACACAGAGGGTGGTGGGCGAGTGGAATCGGCTGCTGTCAGTGGTGGTGGAGGCAAAATCAATAGGGATTTTTAAGAGACTCCTGGATGAGTACATGGGACTTAATAGGATGGAGGGTTACAGGTAGGCCTAAAAGGTAGGGATATGTTCGGCACAACTTGTGGGGCCGAAGGGCCTATTTTGTGCTGTAGTTTTTCCATGTTTCTATGTTCTAAAAGCTGTGAATCTCCATCCCACACACTCTCCCTCCATTCTCACTCTGCTGTATCTAATATTCACCCCTTCCAATTCTCCTCAAGGTGCTGATTGAAGCTGATTGACAGATCCATGCTCACTGCTTCCACTCCAGCACATAGAAATCATAAGAAATAGAAGCAACAGTTGGCCATTCAGCCCATCAAATTGCCTCAACCATTCATTGGGAATTGGCTGATCTACCTCAGCGCCATTTCCCACATTATCTCCCAGATCACCCAATGTCCTCAATATCTCAAAATTTATCAATCTCCAGCTTGAAAATTCTTGATGACTGAGGCTCCACAGTCCTCTGGGGTGCAGAATTCCAAAACGTCACCACATCCTTGAGTGAGGAAATCCCTCCACATCTTATCTTTCTCTCCATTTTCCACCTGTTCCCCAAAGCGCTTGACTCTATCAATCAAAAATCAGTCTAACTCACCCTGGAATATATTCAATGACACTCAGCCTCCACTGATCGCTGTGGAGAAGAAATCCAAAGACTCGAATAGGCAAGAGATGAATGACTGGAAATATATAATGTAGCTCCAGTACAATATTGGTCTGTTTTAAGCTCAATCTTCATCCAGAGCGAGAGGAGCAACAATGGAGGAAGCTCCATGCGGCCATGCACACAAGTCCCGGACTCTGATTGGCTGGAGGACCAGCGTCCATCCGGTCCTCCACACGTTCCCATTGGTCAATCTGCCGCATGTAGACAATAAGGGGGCGGAACCCGGGCCCACGTGGGGGTGGGCGGGGCTTTGACCGCCTGCTGCGCTGAGCTGGTGTCCAATCCGCTTCTGTAACCAGTGATATTGCTGCCAATGGGACACTGTGTGCTGGGATCGCCCCTCTGAGTCATTGTGACGGCACAATGGAGCCCTGCCTGAATCAGCCAATAGCAATCACTCTGCTCCGCGGTGACGTCTCCGGGTTCAGGCGTGCGGACCCGGGAGCCCCGCCGCCCCCCCCCCCCCCCAGTCTGTACATTCCACACATTGTTAGTCCAGTCAGATAGACATATATCTGTCTGGCCGCCTGCATGGGGATTTCCAGCTCTCTGTGTCCAGGACAGGATAAACACAGTAAGAAGTTTAACAACACCAGGTTAAAGTCCAACAAGTTTATTTGGTAGCAAATGCCACTAGCTTTCGGAGTGCTGCCACTTCGTCAGGTGGAGTGGAGAAATGCTCACAAACAGGGCACAGAGACACAAACTCAATTTACAGAATAATGATTGGAATGCAGTCTTTACAGATAATCAAGTCTTAAAAGTACAATGTGAATGGAGGGAGCATTAAGCACAGGTTAAAGACAGGACAGCCAGTGAGATTCTGCAAGTCCAGACAAGCTGTGGGGGTTACAGATAGTGTGACATGAACCCAAGATCCCGGTTGAGGCCGTCCTCATGTGTGCGGAACTTGGCTATCAGTTTCTGCTCATCCAGGACAGGAAGCATGAGCATGGATATGTCTATAGAACAGGGTAAAGGTTTGCTCTGCAGAGAGCCAGCATTGAATCAGTGGCCCGAATGGCCCCATTCCAAGCCCTGATGTCTGACTGATCTAAAGAGAGAAATTTCAGCAGCTCCAGTCTCTCCAACCAACTGAACTGCCTCATCATAGAATCGTACAATGCAGAAAAGGCCCTTCAGCCCATCGAGACTGCACCGACACGCAAGAAACGCCTGACTTCCCGCCTAATCCCATTTACCCGCACCTGGCCCATAGTCTTAACTGTTCTGACTTGCCCAGTGCTGATCCAGGTACTTTTTAAGGATGCGAGGTGCCATTCTCGCAAATCTCCTCTGCATCCTCTCTAAGAACTTCACATCTTCCCGAAAGTTTGAGGCCCACATATAGAGTTCCATTCTCAAGGGATAGAATCGAACAGCAGGGAGGTTATGTTCGACTTGATTAGAAGCGCGATTATACTACACTGGGAATACTGTCAACAGTTGTGATCTCCATTTAGAATCATAGAATCCCTCCAGTGCGGAAGGAGGCATTCAGCCCAATTGAGTCTGTACTGACTCTCCAAAAGTTCATCCCAGCCAGGTCTATTCCACCCGAGCCTCGAACCCCGCATATTTGCCATAGCTAATCTACCTAACCTGCACATCGTTGGACTGTGGGTGGAAACCGGAGCACCTGCAGGGAAAATGTGCAAACTTCACACAAACAGTCACCCAAGGCCAGAATCAAACACGTCTCCCTGGATTTGTGAGGCAGCAGTGCTAACCACTGTAGAAATAAAGGCACTGGAGAAGGGGCAAAAAAAGTCACAAGAATAATCCCAGAACTGAGAGCATTTAACCCTCAGGAGAGGCTGGGGCTGCTGATTGTTACAAAGACATTATCAGTTTAAAAAAGGTTTATTTTTGATCTGTTACATTGTTCCAATTTGGCTGTACGCTGCCCAATTATAGAACCCAAATTGTCCTTTTAAAGGGTTTGAATTTGGCAGAGATATAACCATCAAGCAAAGACTCAGACACCAAATCAGTCAATTGTGTCAAAGTTTATTGATTATAAGCAACTTTTAGAAACTGATCGGGTCAAGTTTACTCATCAATGAAACTCTCCCAACTCCACACTTTCAAGTCAGTGATCGATCCAAGAGAAGTGGACGACAATGTGAAATCCTGGGGCTGACAGAGAAACAGTCACTGCCTCTGAGAAGCACGGACGGCACCTTCCTGGGGTTTCGAATAGCAGGGAACCCTTCGCTGAACCATTCCCAGGACTAACTACTCATCTTTTTTTAATTCATTTGTGAGACATGGGCATTGCTGGTGAGGCCAGCATTTATTGCCCATCCCTAGTTGCCCTTGAGAAGGTGGTGGTGAGCTGCCTCTTGAATCACTGCAGTCCATGTGCTGTGGGTTGACCCACAATGCCGTTAGGGAGGGAATACCAGGGTTTGACCCAGCGACAGCGAAGGAACAGCGATGATCACTTCACTGATGATCAAGAGTAGGCTGATTGGGCGGTATTTGGCCGGGTTGGGTTTGTCCTGCTTTTTGTGTTCAGGACAATTTTCCACATTGCCGGGTAGATGCCAGTGTTGCAATTGTACTGGAAGAGCTTGGCTATGGAACCGGCAAGTTCTGGAGCACAAGTCTGGAATGTTATCAGGGCCCATTGCCTTAGCAGTATCCAGTGCCTCCAACTGTTTCTTGATATTATGTGGAGTGAATCGACTTGGCTGGAGACTGGGATCTGAGATGTTGGGGACCACTGGGACCCGCTCTTTGCTCCAATGCACCATGAATTTAGGCTTGCTATTTTTCACATGTAACTATTCATATCTGCACACTCACACCCGTATCCCAAAATCATGTCACACATTCTTGACTCTCAGATGTGCTGATGAAAAGATCAAAGTGAGTGTCTGTCTTTCTTATCTCCTGCTGTTCTGGTGCTGATATTTCATGTAGTGGCCGGACTTTCAAATGTGGATTTCTTTAAAACAAAGTTCATGGACAAGGATGTAAGTATTTCCAAGAGAAAGTGATCAACTTATTCATCCCATCTACACATTCCAGACTTTCTCAAGAATGCAGGTGGATACCAGATTGATATATTCCATTCAACCGCACCCAAGGTGAGTTATTCCAATTCCTTTATTGTCCAGGACAATATATTCACAATATCTTTAAAACAGAAATTAAACATTCCCATTTGATTTCAGGTATTAACATATTCTGTTTGTTCTTTATTGTCAATGTCAGGTTGGGGTTGTTCCCATTGGAGCAAAGGAGGTTGAGGGAAGATTTGATAGAGGTGGACAAGATTCTGACAGGTTAAATAAGGTGGACAAAGAAAAGCTGTTCCCATTAGCTGATGGGACAAGGACGAGGGGGACACAGATTTAAAGTTTTGGATCAGAGATGCAGTGAGGGGATATGAGGAAGAATATTTTGATGCAGTGAATGGTAATGACCTGGAACTCGCTGCCTATGAGGGTGGAGGAAGTGGAGACAATAAACAATTTCAAGGGAAATTGGATGGGCATTGGGGGAGGTTTCAAACAGAAATGCTGACTAAATATCTCTGAACTTCCTCACACCCTGTCACTCTGTGATCCGTGTGAAATCTGAAACCAGGTATTCGCAACAAGACTCAAAGAGCATCAGCCCACTGGAGGCAAAGTCATGAGACCGGCCAGTTCAGCAGAAAGAAACCCTCCGACCCTCCCCATTGACCAACTGTGAGAATGAACAAAATGCAGTCCTGGATGTAATTGAGAGCAGAAACAACAACAGCAGAATCCAACCCGTGTGATCACTTGTGAACTCGCTGGTGTGTCTCCAGGTTAGATAACTGAGTGAATCCCTTCCCACACTGAGAGCAGGTGAAAGGCCTCTCCCCAGTGTGAACTCGCTGGTGTGACTGCAGTGTGGATAACTGAGTGAATCCCTTCCCACACTGAGAACAGGTGAATGGCCTCTCCCCAGTGTGAACTCGCTGGTGTGTCTGCAGGTTGGATAAATCACTGAATCCCTTCCCACAGTGAGAGCAGGTGAATGGTCTCTCCCCAGTGTGACCTCGCTGGTGTGTTTGCAGGCTGGATGAATGACTGAATCCCTTCCCGCACTCAGAGCAGATGAAGGGTCTCTCCCCAGAGTGAACTCGCTGGTGTGTCAGCAAGGTGGATAACTGAGTAAATCCCTTCCCACACTGAGAGCAGGTGAATGGCTTCACCCCGGTGTGAATTAGCTGGTGTTTTTGTAGGCTGGATAACTGAGTAAATCCCTTCCCACACTGAGAGCAGGTGAATGGCCTCTCCCCAGTGTGAACTCGCTGGTGTGACTGGAGGGTGGATAAGCGAGTGAATCCTTTCCCACACCAAGAGCAGGTGAATGGCCTATCTCCTGTATGAATGCGTTGATGAGCTTGCAGCTCTGATGGGGCTCTGTATCCCTTCCCGCAGTCCACACATATCCACGGTTTTTCCATGTTTTGGGTCTCCTTGTATCCCTGCAGTTCAGACAACCCTTTGAAGCCGTGGAAACACACACAGAACACGTGTGCGGTTTCTCCCCACTATGAATGGATGTTTTTTTTACAGGCTGTGTAACTGCTGAAAGCTCTTTCCGCAGTCAGTGCACTGGAACACTCTCACTCAGGCGTATGTGTGTCTTGGTACTTTTCCATCCACACTAATGTTTAAAATCTTTTGAAGTTGACAGACCGGTCAAACATTTCTCTGATATTCACGTCCCAAGGGATCGAGTGATTTTGTCCAAAATGCACATCACGTCTGAGATTTCTGTCAGTGATTTCTCCTCTTCCAATATCCTGTAAAAACAATTTAGAAAATATCTCACTGTCAGTACAGGATAGAAATTCAAAACAGACAATTCAAGTTTCTATGGAATGTGCTTTCCTCTCTCATTCCCCAAGAGCTGTAAATTCAGGCTGATTGACAGACCCATGCTCACTGCTTCCTGCCCTGGACACAGATCTGAAGAAATAGTTGCTGCTGTTGACTATTCGGCCCATCGAGCCTGCTGAACCATTCAATGAGCTCACTGACCGATTTACCTCTGCCAGATTATCCCCCATATCTCTTGATATCTTCAATGTCTAGAAATATATCAATCACCTGCTTGAGCATACTTTATGACGAAGGTTCTGGTGTAGAGAATGCCAAAACTTCACCACATCCTTAAGTGAAAAAATCCCTCATCTTAAATTTCTCTCTGTTTTCCCCATAACTCTTGACTCCCTTGTCCCCTCAATGATATATTCAATGATCTTCAGCCTTCACTGGTCTTTAAGGAAGAGAAACCCAGATAGTACAACACTCTGAGGGAAGAGATGACTGGAAATATATAAGCTAGCTAAGATTACACAGCAAGAAAAGATATTAAATATATTTTATTACAAGACAATAGATAATGTATCTGATATGGACCATATAAAAACACTAGACATATCTCTTTCTGATTTTAATTTACTGTCCCCTGAAATGTCAGCCATCTCCTGGGGAAACCAGCCATTTAATTGTGAACATTGGGAAAGAGATAATCTTTTTAGCCAGACAAATAAATGTGTCAAGCTGAGGGAGCAAAGGATGTCAATGTCTTTAAGAGAGAGCGAGGGAGACCTGGGCCAACCTTTCCAGAGTCTGCAGCCTCCCTGGATTCACTTCCTTTCCCTTCACTTGCTGCAAGTCCCCAATTTCCCCCAGAATGAGAAAAGAAATAGAAAGGGGGAGAAAATAAAGTGTTTTACTCACAGATGTTGGCCTCAAGAGGAAGTTTGAGTCTGTCTGAAGCTCAATCTTCATTCAGAGAGAGAGGATCTTTATTTAGGCAGCGAGTGGTGACCTGGAAGTTAAAAATTCAACTCCAGAATGAGAAAAGAAATAGAAAGGGGGAGAAAATAAAGTGTTTTGCTCACAGATGTTGGCCTCAAGAGGAAGTTTGAGTCTGTCTGAAGCTCAATCTTCATTCAGAGAGAGAGAAGCAGCAGCAGCTTTGCTGGGCAGGAATGGGCAGCTGAACAAGCTCATTGTCCACTTCCGCATTCAGACAATGAGGAGCTGTGATTGGCTGGAGGAGCAGAGTACGTCCGGTCCCCCAGAGTTCCCATTGGTCAATGCCCCGCAGACAGACAATGAGGGGCGGAGCCCCACGTGGGGGTGGGCGGGACTTTGCCCTCCAGCCGCGCTGAGCTGTTGTCCAATGGGACAGGCTGGAAGACCCGGACAGACAATGGTCAGTGCGCCGGCTCTGTCCCGGGCCCCGCCCCGCACATTCCACATAACGCGCATCCTCCGAAATCCACACATGCGCATTCCCCAAATTCCGCCAATGTGCACTTCCGACTCACTGCCTCTCACCGTAGCTGGCCAATGGGGAGTGTTGGAACACCGGACGGACTCTTGGTCCTTGTGTGAATGAAGATTGAGCTTCAGACCGACTTAAACTTCCTCCTTAAAAGAGGCCAACATCTGTGAGTAAAACACTTTCTTTTCTCCCCCTTTCCAGTTCTTTTCTCATTCTGGGGGAAATTGGGGACTTGCAGCAAGTGAAGGGAAAGGAAGTGAATCCAGGGAGGCTGCAGACTCTGGAAAGGTTGGCCCAGGTCTCCCTCTCTCTTAAAGACATTGACATCCTTTGCTCCCTCAGCTTGACACATTTATTTGTCTGGCTAAAAGGATGGTCACTTTCCTAATGTTCACAATTAAAGGGTTGGTTTCCCCAGGAGATGACTGACATTTAAGGGGACAGTAAATTAATATAGGACAGAGACATGTCTAGCGTTGTTATATGATACAGATTAGATATATTATTTATGACTCTGTAATAAAATACATTTATTATTATTTATAGTCTTGTAATATAGAAATGTAGCTACATTATGTATTTTCAGTCATCACTTTCCTCAGGCAATTGTTATTCTTGAATTTCCTTTCCACAGGGATCATTGCAGGTTGAGAATCATTTAAATATATTCCAGGATGAGTTAGACTGATTCTTGACTGAGAAGACTGTCAAGGCTTATGGGGAACATATGGGGAAATGGAGAGAAAGCTAAGATGACGAGGGATTTCCTGATTCAAGGATGTGGTGAAGCGTTGGAATTCTCTACCTTGGAGGCCTGTGGAGCCTCAGTCATCAAGAATTTTCAGGAGAGAGAGATTGGTTTCTAGATATTGAAGAAATCAAGGGAGATGGATTTAGTGTGGGGAGAATGATGCTGAGGTAGATGAGCCAATGATCTCCCGGAATGGTTTAAAAGGCATGATAGGCCAAGTGGCCAACCGCCATTCCTATTTGTTATCATTTCTGTGCTGGACAGGAAGCAGTGAGCGTGGATCTGTCAATCAGATTCAATCAGCACCTTCAGGGGAGGGTGAATATTAGATACAGCAGAGTGAAAATGGAGGGAGAGTGTGTGGGATGGAGATTTACAGATTTTGGGGAATGAGAGAGGAAAGAATGTTCCATAGAAACTAGAATTGTCTGTTCTGAATTTCTATCCTGTACTGACACTGATGACATTTGCAAACCTGTTTTACAGGATAATGAAAGAGGAATCACAGTCCGAAATCTCAAACGTCACGTCTAGATCTGACAGGGTCATATTCCTTGGGACCTGAATATCATCAGCCATTGAATCCAGAAGGAGAAATGATTGTCCAGTCTGTTGATTTGAAAGGATTTCAAATGTCAGTGTGACTGGAAAAGGACCAACACACTGCCACACTCGGGTGAGAGTGTTCCAGTGCATGGACTAAAGAGCTTTAACCAGTTACACAGCCTGAATAAAGATCACACCATTAACAGCGGGGAGAGACTGCACTCGTGTTGTGTGTGTGTTAACGAGGCTTCAACTGATTGTCCACCAAAGAGAGAGGCAAGGACACCTGCACCATGGAGAAACCATGGAAATGTGGGAACTGTGGGAAGAGATACAGATCCCCATCAGAACTGGAAGTTCATCGGCGCAGTCACACTGGAGAGAGGCCATTCACCTGTTCTCAGTGTGGGAAGGGATTCAGTGAAATATCCCACCTGCGGACACACCAGCGAGTTCACACTGGGGAGAGGCCGTTCACCTGCTCTCAGTGTGCGGAGGGATTCACACAATCATCCCATCTACAGTCACACCAGTGGGTTCACACTGGGGAGTGGCCATTCACCTGCTCTCAATGTGCGAAGGGATTCAGTCAGTTATCCAGCCTGCAGACACACCAGCGAGTTCACACTGGGGAGAGACCGTTCACCTGCTCTCAGTGTGGGAAGGGATTCAGTCAATTATCCAACTTGCAGACACACCAGCGAGTTCACACTGGGGAGAGGCCATTCACCTGCTCTCAGTGTGGGAAGGGATTCAGTCAATTATCCAACTTGCAGACACACCAGCGAGTTCACACTGGGGAGAGACCGTTCACCTGCTCTCAGTGTGAGAAGGAATTCACTCATTTATCCAGCCTGCAGACACACCAGCGAGTTCATACTGGGGAGAGGCCATTCAGCTGCTCTCAGTGTGGGAAGGGATTCACTCATTCAACCAGCCTGCAGACACACCAGCGAGTTCACACTGGGGAGAGGCCGTTCACCTGCCCTCAGTGTGAGGAAGGATTCACTCAATCATCCAACCTGCGGAAGCACCAGCGAGTTCATACTGGGGAGAAACCATTCACCTGCTCTCAGTGTGGGAAAGGAGTCACTCAGTTATCGAGTCTGCGGACACACCTGCGAGTTCACACTGGGGAGAGGCCATTCACCTGCTCTCAGTGTGGGAAGGGATTCAGTGATTCATCCAGCCTGCGAAGACACCAGCGAGTTCACACTGGGGAGAGGCCGTTCACCTGCTCTCAGTGTGGGAAGGGATTCACTCAGTTATCCAGTCTGCGGACACACGAGCGGATTCACACTGGGGAGAAACCGTTCGTCTGCCCTCAGTGTGGGAAGGGATTCACTGACCTATCCAACCTGTGCACACACCAGCGAGTTCACACTGGGGAGAGGCCATTCACCTGCTCTCAGTGTGGGAAGGGATTCAGAGTTTCATCCCAGCTGTTGAGACACCAACGAGTTCACGAGTGATTCCAGGGGTTGGATTCTGCTGTTATTGTTTCTGCTCTCAATTACATCCAGGACTGCATTCTGTTCATTCTCACAGTTGGTCAATGGGGAGGGTCGGAGGGTTTCTTTCTGCTGGACTGGCCGGTCTCATGACTTTGCCTCCAGTGGGCTGATGCTCTTTGAGTCTTGTTGCGAATACCTGGTTTCAAATTTCACACGGATCACAGAGTGACAGGGTGTGAGGAAGTTCAGAGATATTTAGTCAGCATTTCTGTTTGAAACCCCCCAAATGCCCATCCAATTTCCTTTGTAATTGTTTATTGTCTCCACTTCCTCCACCCTCGTAGGCAGCGAGTTCCAGGTCATTACCATTCGCTGCATCAGAATATTCTGACTCACGTTCCCCCCTGCATCTCTGACTCAAAACTTTAAATCTGTGTCCCCCTCGTCCTTGTCCCATCAGCGAATGGGAACAGCTTTTCTTTGTCCACCTTATCTAAACCTATCAGAATCTTGTCAGGAATGTGTAGCTGGAAATCCCTCCCTAACAGCACTGTGGGTGTACTTACACCTCAGGCATTGTAACAGTTCAGGAAGGCTGGGTTGGGGTTGACCACGGCCGAGGCAGCTACATACAGCCACATATTCTGTTATAATTGAAGGACCGCTGATGAATGTGAGGCATTATGGGACTGGACTATCTTGACCACATTCCTGTGACTGCTCAGTTTCTGCAATCACGGACCATTAAAGCTGCTTAGCAGGGCCCCAACAGAGGACCTTGTGAGAATATTTACACAGAATGAGTTAGAATTAAACTTATTCCATAAGTTTGGGTGCCATGATGGCACAGTGGTTAGCACTGCTGCCTCACAGCGCCAGGGATCCGGGTTCGATTCCTGGCTTGAGTTACTGTCTGTGTGGAGTCTGCACATTCTCCCCGTGTCCCTGTTTCCTCCGGGTGCCCCGATTTCCTCCCAAAGTCCAAAGATGTGCGGGTTAGGTGGATTGGCCATGCGAAATTGCTCCTTAGTGTCAGGGGGACTTGCTAGGGTAAATGCATGGGGGATAGGGCCTGGGTGTGACTGTGGTCAGTGCAGACTCGATGGGCCAAATGGCCTCCTTCTGCACTGTAGGAGTCTATGAATCTATGAATAACCAGCTGATATTCAGCGGCTGAGATATCCAAATCTGTAAAAAGGGGGTCTGATCAATCAACAAACGGTGGTAGGTAGTCGATTAAGAAGCATTCTCAGGCATTGCTGAAATTATTTTATCCTAGATTTGTGATAAGTACTGTGAGGGACTTGTGACCGGTAGTCGGTGAAGTGACGGTACACTCCAAGTAGCACTGGACTGAAAAGTGGACCTCTAAGAGTGGATTCTAATGGTTATAATCCAACCCAAGCATGGCCAGTGAAAAATTCAGAGCTCGAGTAGGGACTGGACAGATTTCTTACCTGTCTTTTGGAAACTAAGAGCAAGAAACTTAGCGATAAAATGATTTGAGAACAGAGCCAACATTTTGAGTCTGGATGACACTTCATAGGAGCTCTCATGAAGGGTCATCCAGACTTGAAACGTTGGCTCTATTCTCTCCCTACAGATGCTGTCCGATCTGCTGGGATTTTCCAGCATTTTCTGTTTTTGTTTTACTTTTACAATAAATGATTCGGTCTGATTGGAATCCCCACGATCCTCCTGCAAGACAGAGAGAAAGTGGTGACAAAAGGAGAATAAGGATATGGATGATAGAGTCTAGGTTCTGATTCTCCGAGCCCATGTAGAATTAACAAAATGAGTGAACCAGTTTATAAAGAACAGAAATTACCCATCCCTAACAAAAAACTGATCAAATTAAAATAGGTTGAGGAATATAACAAAAAAATTAATAGATGAAGTTTAAAATCAAGTTTCTTTTGTTGTTAGAGAGGGGATTTTTCACAGTAACTTCATTGCAGTGTTAATGTAAGCTTACTTGAGACTAATTATAAACTTTAAGTTTTTTAAAGTTATTTTGTCAGAGGGGTTCAGAATACCTTGAGATTAAAAAGTAATAAAGGTTATTGAAACAGGGTGGACTGACTTAGACTAACATAGAATAAGGACCACAACGTGCCTTATTTATATTATACAAAGGTACTGTCTGCATAGAGACACATATAACCACTGGTATCGAATTTAAACATGTATTTCAGATTTAAATATGTACTTTTTGTACTGAAATGTACACCTTGGCCAAACTGCAGACTGCCCTAAAGCATAATGGGATAAAAGCTGAGTGAGACGGGCCACATTCTTTCAGAATAGTGAAGCCACAGAGCACAGTTTTTATCAGTATGAGTTATAAGGGATGGCTCAGCAGACAGTGGAAAGGAACTTTTGAACCCTATAACCTATGTAATAGAAGTTGCTGACAGTCAGTTAGAAAGCAACCTTTGAACCCTATGGACCTACGTAAGTGAAAGTTGCAAAGTAACAGTGGGCAGGAACTTTCAGATTCTACAGACCAATGAATTCCCATTCTTCCAGAAGATCGGATGTTATTGGCCAAGGTAAATATTGTGCACGAACATGATTGGAGCATCCAGTTAGGATGACAGAGTGGGCGGGTGAAATGAACTTTCAAAATAGTATAACTACGCGGCCAATGTATTGTAACTTTAGAAAGGAGTTGGACTCCCAGCTGCCTTTCTCCCAGCGCGTGTTGGTCAATAAAGAATGTCTTTAACCAGTATACTGTCTTTTGCAAATCTTTGTATTAACTGGGTTCAGCTCAATACTTAGCCTCTGAGAAAAACCCCCACCATATGTAAAGTGAAGTAATTGTGGGCCAAGTTTTTTCTGCTCACTCCCGACCCCTTTAGGTTCTGTAGAAAAGTTAATCCTTTCAGCAGACAGTTCATTTCTTTGTAAATCACCTGGAAACTCATGTGTCTATTTTAGTTTTTGATTGAGGATTTATGGGAACCAGTTAAATGTGTAAATTTTAAGCGGAGCCTGGAGGAATTTGGAAGAACTGTGAGGATTTTATCGTGTTGTCACCTCAACCCCAGACAAAGAACAAAGATTTTGCAGCTGGCAACATGTTTGGGATTTTAAATCAACAAAGACTTGATGTTTCCGATAAAATCAGGCTTTGGAAGTTGGCTAAAAAAAGTTTAAGTTATAATGAAGGGGAATGAAGGCTCTTGTATCTTATTTTAATCAAGGAGTTGTGAACTTAGACCATAAGACATAGGAGCAAAATTAGGCCACTCGGCCCATCGAATCTTCTCCGCTATTCAATCATGGCTGATATTTTTCTCATCCCCATTCTCCTGCCTTTTCCCCATAACCCCTGATCCCCTTATTAATCAAGAACCTATCTATCTCTGTCTTACAGACACTCAATGAACTGACCTTCACAGCCTTCTGCGGCAAAGAGTTCCACAGATTCACCATTCTCTGGCTGAAGAAATTCCTCCTCATCTCCGTTTTAAAGGATCATCCCTTTAGCCTGAGGTTGTGCCCTCTAGTTCTAGTTTTTTCCTACTAAGTTTCAATAAGATCCCTCCTCATCCTTCTAAACTCCAATGAGTACAGACCCAGAGTCCTCAACCATTCTTCATACGACAAGCTCTTCATTCCAGAGATCATTCTTGTGAAGCTCCTCCAGACCCTTTCCAAGACCAGCACATCCTTCCTTAGATGTGGGGCTCAAAACTGCTCACAATACTCCAAACGGGGTCTGACCAGAGCCTTATACAGTCTCAGGAGTACATCGCTGCTCTTTATTCTAGCCCTCTTGACATGAATGCTAACATTGCATCTGCCTCCCGAACTGCCAACTAAACCTGCACGTTAACCTTAAGAGAATCTTGAACAATGACTCCCAAGTCTCTTTGTGCTTCTGATTTCCGAAGCATTTCCCCATTTAGGGGATCCTCAAAAAAGCAAATACAACAATGGCTTTGGCATCTGCTACAATGTGACTGACAGTTTGACAACGGAGTCAAGGGCATCAGGAGTAAAAGATACCCTGGGAGGTGGAGAAGAATGTGACGGAGCTTACGAGCGGGTCCTTGATAGGTTTTCTAAAGAGATTCAGAAAGGAAACAGCGAGTTGGAAAAAGTCCAGAATAAATTAATTTCCAGTTACATTGGAAACCTGTTGCCTCACAGCTGAGTACAAAATATAAAGAGTTGAGGGAACTGGTGGATAAGCTGCAGAATGGAGCTGATTGCTGGCAGGAGAGCACGTCTGACCTGGACAATCAGTTACATTGGGAACAGGGCGCAGATGATAGGGTGAGTGGAGCTCAGAAAAATCTACTGCTGTTCGGCCAAACTCTGGAACAAGATATCAATTTACAGTCAGAAAATATCAAATCACGTGAAGGGTTAGAAAATGCCATGGGGACTTTGAGGAAGTTAATTCAGCCACAAAGTGACACCTCCCCTGAAGCAGACCACTCCCTGTGTTTAGCTAACATCAAACAACCTGAGACAGAAATCAGTCACCAGTGAGCAGATGTTGTTGTTTTCTCCAAAAAAAAGAATCACTGAAAGCACTCCTCCCTCTCCTCTGCCTCTCCTGTGTGATAAGGGAATGCAGGTGTATGAGGTTAGCCATGACTTCTGCACCGTCATGATCCACAACCCTTACTCCAAGTTGGTTTGCCCCGTTGAAGGAATACCGTACATTTGAGTCATAATTGTTGAAGCAGGGCGTTGTTTGAAAGCATCATAGATTCGAAGAATTAGTTTGGAAAGGGAATAAAAATTAATTTAATTTGAACTGCCGTGTGTTTCTGTTTGAAATAAATTCAGACTGTACTAAAATGTGAAAGGAATGTATTTGGGTTTGAAATTAAGTTGTTCAAGGTTAGAATTGTGAAGGCCAATTTGCTCCCAAAACACAAAGATAAGGCTGCAGTTTGGCAGCAAACCAGTTCCAACTTTCCAAAACATCTGAGTTAAAATTGTTGAGATTCGGTTAACAACACATTTCACAAAGTATTTCTTTCAACTTTGATTAAGTAGCAAATATTGAAAATTGAAATTGGTGTTCAAAAAAGGAGAGATAAAAGAGATGAAATTTGAACAAAATTGAAGAAAATAACATGAGAGAAGTTTTTTAAATTATATAAATTGACACAATTGCCAAGTTTCCTCTGCCCACTCCCCGCCTCTCTTGGTTCCACAGAGAAGTTAACCCTTTCAGCAGACAGTTGATTTTTATAAATCTCCACACAGCCTTTGTTTTTTAATGTAACCTATACTTGGACATATTAACTCACTGGGATCTTGGCAAGAGCCAGATGGATTGTTTGTGTTTTTTAAACAGGTGATGATGTTTTCCAGCTCTGAGTGAAGTCAACAGTTTTGAGAATTAAAGCAGAGAATAAAAGACTTTACTTTTCAGAAAACCACCAAGCCTGCCTAGGATATTGGAATTGATAAACATCTGACGTGAGTTGCGATTTCAAGCATTGAAAATGGAAATCACCTGTTGTTTAAGGGAAAGAACAAAGTTGAAAATGCCTGGAATCAAACACAAATTTGGGGTGGCACGGTGGCACAATGGTTCGCACTGTTGCCTCACAGTGCCAGGGACCCGGTTCAATTCCTGACTTGGGTCACTGTCTGGGCGGAGTCTGCACGTTCTCCCTGTGTCTGCGTGGATTTCCTCCGGGTGCTCCAGTTTCCTCCCACAGTCGAAAAGACGTGCTGGTTAGGTGCATTGGCTATGCTAAATTCTCCCGCAGTGTGCCAGAGCAGGCGCTGGAGTGTGGCGACTAAGGGATTTTCACAGTAACTTCATTGCAGTGTGAATGTAAGCCGACTTGTGACGAATGAATAAACTTTGACTTCAAATATTCTTAAAGTTTTTAAAGTTAGTGTCACTACGAGACTTACATTAACACTGCAATGAAGTTACTGTGAAATGTTTGGTTTCTTTTTAAAGATATTATGAATATATTTCATGTTTTAAAAGATTCTCCAGAACTCCGGAAAGTGCAGTTTAAAGGAATGCATACATTCGGGTATGGAACATTCTGGTAAAGGGGAAGTATAGACGAGGTAAATGAGGTGACAGTTTTCTCTTGGAGATATTTAAAGTTTATTTATTAGTGTCACAAGTAAGACTTACTGCAATGACGTTACTGTGAAATTCCCCCAGTCACCACATTCCGGCACCTGTTTGGGACAATGCTCCTAACCAGCACGTCTTTCAGTCTGTGGGAGGAAACCGGAGTACCCGGAGGAAACCCACGCAGACACGGGGAGAATGTGCAAACTCCACACAGACAGGGACCCAAGCCGGGAATCAAACCCAGATCCCTGGTGCTGTGAGGCAGCAGTGCGAGCCACCGTGCCACCCCTTGTTTGTTTCTTTGTCCATGAACTATTTGAGAGAACTGAATTTTATAATCTGGCCACCATCTGAGACATTGGGATTGTACAGGGGGAAATCAGCAAATACGTCGAGATGGAAAACCCCTTTGACCCTGACTTTTGACTTTCTTTTGAAGTTTCCAGCAGAATTATTGGATGGTGCATCCTTTGAAAGAGAGTGGAATTCAGGATGATGATTGGTAAAATACCCAGCACCATCGCTATAGACCTGATAAACCTTTCACAAATACACAACAAGGATTTGTGGGAGAG
Organism: Mustelus asterias; assembly: GCF_964213995.1. Taxonomy (NCBI): domain Eukaryota; kingdom Metazoa; phylum Chordata; class Chondrichthyes; order Carcharhiniformes; family Triakidae; genus Mustelus; species Mustelus asterias. Next base: position 167,118 of record NW_027590214.1, read on the forward strand.
GACAGAGAGATAACAACAAGCAAGACAAAGTACATGTCTGGTTCATAACAACAACATGAGAGACAACATTTAACATGTAGGGAAATGTGTGAAGATGGCTTCTGAGTGTGAGACTCCAACAGAGAATTAAAGAAGGAATTGGAACACTGATGTGAGATTGCAGAATTGGTTTGTAAGTTGTGAATGAACTAACATCCGAGAGTGCACAGTGCAGCTGTACTGAAGAGTGAAGTGTGGCACGGTGGCACAATGGTTAGCAGTGCTTCGTCACAGCGCCAAGGACCCGGGTTCAATTCTGGCCTCGGGTGACTGTCTGTGTGAAGTTTGCACAATCTCTCCGTATCTGTATGGGTTTCCTCCAGGTGCTCCAGTTTCCTCCCACACTCCAAAGATATGCAGGTTAGGTTGATTGGCCATAGTAAATTGCTTCATAGCGTCAGGTGGACTAGCAGGGTAAATAAATGGGGTTTTGGGGATAGGGCCTGGATGGGATTGTGGTCAGTGCAGACACGATGGGCCAAATGGCCTCCTTCTGCACTGTAATGATTCTATGATTCAAATGGGACTTTCTCAGCTGCTTGACTAACAGCGTGACATGAAATGGTTAATATGGCCTGAAGAGTAAGAAATCATTTTGAAATGATCAAGGCACGGACACAGACTCCAGAGAAACTGACTGGAAGAACAAATTAAAGTCAATGGAATATTGGATTGGGACAAATAAAGGCGGGGGAGAAATAATACTGAATAAGAATTATTACAAGATGAAGCAGGTTAACATAAGAACAGAAGAACATAAGAAATAGGAGCAGGAGTAGGCCATCTAGCCCCTCGAGCCTGCCCCGCCATTCAATAAGATCATGGCTGATCTGAAGTGGATCAGTTCCACTTACCCGCCTGATCCCTATAACCCCTAATTCCCTTACCGATCAGGAATCCATCTCTCCGTGATTTAAACATATTCAACGAGGTAGCCTCCACCACTTCAGTGGGCAGAGAATTCCAGAGATTCACCACCCTCTGAGAGAAGAAGTTCCTCCTCAACTCTGTCCTAAACTGACCCCCCTTTATTTTGAGGCTGTGCCCTCTAGTTCTAGTTTCCTTTCTAAGTGGAAAGAATCTCTCCATCTCTACCCTATCCAGCCCCTTCATTATCTTATAGGTCTCTATAAGATCCCCCCTCAGCCTTCTAAATTCCAACAAGTACAAACCCAATCTGCTCTGTCTCTCCTCATAATCAACACCCCTCATCTCTGGTATCAACCTGGTGAACCTTCTCTGCACTCCCTCCAAGGCCAATATATCCTTCCGCAAATAAGGGGACCAATACTGAACACAGTATTCCAGCTGCAGCCTCACCAATGCCCTGTACAGATGCAGCAAGACATCTCTGCTTTTATATTCTATCCCCCTTGCGATATAGGCCAACATCCCATTTGCCTTCTTGATCACCTGTTGCACCTGCAGACTGGGTTTTTGCTTCTCATGCACAAGGACCCCCAGGTCCCTTTGCACAGTAGCATGTTGTAATTTTTTTCCATTTAGATAATAATCCAATTTGCTCTTATTTCCTCCAAAGTGAATAACCTCGCATTTGTTAACGTTATACTCCATCTGCCAGATCCTCGCCCACTCACTCAGCCTGTCCAAATCACTCTGCAGACCTTCTACGCCCTCCACACGATTCACTTTTCCACTTATCTTTGTGTCGTCTGCAAACTTTGTTCCCCTACACTCAGTCCCCTCCTCCAGATCGTCTATATAAATGGTAAATAGTTGAGGCCCCAGTACCGATCCCTGCGGCACGCCACAAGTTACCATCCGCCAACCAGAAAAGCACCCATTTATTCCGACTCTCTGCTTCCTGTCAGATAGCCAATCCCCAATCCACGCTAACACCCTACCCCCAACTCGTGTGACCCAATCTTCTTCAGCAACCTTTTGTGAGGCACCTTATCAAACACCTTTTGGAAATCCAAAAACACCGCCTCCACTGGTTCCCCTCCGTCAACCGCACTAGTCACATCTTCATAAAAATCCAACAAGTTTGTCAAGCACGACTTTCCCCTCATGAATCCATGCTGCGTCTGCTTAATTGAACCATTCTTATCCAGATGGCCTGCTATTTCTTCTTTAATGATGGATTCCAGCATTTTCCCAACTACAGACGTTAAGCTAACCGGCCTGTAGTTACCCGCCTTTTGTCTATTTCCTTTTTTAAACAGCGGCATAACATTAGCCGTTTTCCAATCCGCCGGCACTACCCCAGAATCTAACGCATTTTGATAAATAATCACTAACGCATCCGCTATTACCTCTGACATTTCTTTCAGTACCCTGGGATGCATTCCATCCGGGCCCGGGGACTTGTCCACCTTCAGTCCCGTTAGTCTACCAAGCACTGCCTCCCTGGTAACATTAATTGTATTGAGTACCTCTCCTCCTACCAACCCTCTATCGTTAATATTCGGTAAACTATTTGTGTCTTCCACCGTGAAGACCGACACAAAAAACTTATTTAAAGTTTCAGCCATTTCCTCATTTCCCACTATTAAATCCCCCCCTCTCGTCCTCCAAGGCTCCAACATTCACTCTTGCCACTCTATTCCTTTTTCTATATTTGTAAAAGCTTTTACTATCATTTTTTATATTTAGGGCTAGCCTAACTTCATAACCTATCTTTCCTTTCTTTATCGCTTTCTTAGTCGTTCTTTGTTGTTTCTTAAAGTTTTCCCAATCTTCCGATTCTCCACTATTTTTGGCCACTCTGTACGCATCGGTCTTTAATTTAATACTCTCCTTAATTTCCTTCGTTATCCATGGCTGGTTATCCCTTTTCTTACAGTCCTTCTTTATCACCGGAATATATTGTTGCTGAGAACTGAAAAGGATCTCCTTAAAAATGCTCCACTGTTCCTCAGCTGTCCTACCTACCAGTCTGCTCTCCCAGTCCACCTTAGCCAATTCAGCCCTCATCCTATTGTACTTCTCTCTGTTCAAACAGAGGACAGTGTTATGGGACCCTACTTTCTCCTCTTCCATTTGTATCAGAAATTCAACCACATTGTGATCACTTGACCCAAGAGAGTCCTTCACAAGAACATCCTTAATTCTACCTACCTCGTTACACATTACCAGATCTAAGATAACTCGTTCCCTCATCGGTTCTGTAACATACTGTTCAAGGTAACTATCCCGACAGCATTCTAAGAACTCTTCCTCCATCCCACCCCTTCCAACTTGAGTCTGCCAATCAATATGCAGTTTGAAGTCCCCCATCATTATTGCCGTTCCGTTTTTGCACGCATCCATTATTTGCTTGTTTATAGCCCGCCCCACCTCAACATTATTTGGAGGCCTATAGACCACGCCTACTAGTGTCTTTCTCCCCCTACTATTCCTTATCTCTACCCATAATGATTCCACATTTTGTTCCTCAGAGCCTATGTCATCCCTCACTACTACCCTGATATTAAGCCACCCCACCACCTTTTCTTTCCTGTCTATTCTTCCTAAATGCCTGATACCCCTGGATATCCATCTCCCAGTCCTGGTCTCCCTGCAGCCACGTTTCTGTAATGGCCACTAGATCATACCCATTTGTGCTGATTTGCACCATCAACTCATTAACTTTGTTCCGACTGTTTCGTGCATTCAGGCAAACTGTCTTTATTCCAGCTTTTATCTGGACCCGATTTGATGAAACACTATCAACCTCTCCCTCTACTCCTTTAACTACTTGAATGCCCTCATTCACTTGCACTCGCTCCCTCTCCTCTACCATTGATTTCGTAATTCCTCTTACCTCTGCACCCTCCCCCCCCCATAAATTAGTTTAAAGCCCGATCTACAGCCCTAGTGATATGATTCTCCATGACTCTGGTCCCAGCAAGGTTCAAACGGAGACCATCCCATCTATACAGGTGCCATCTGCCCAAATACGGGTGCCAATGCCCCATGAATTCGAACCCATTCCTCCCTCACCCATCCTTGAGCCACGCATTCGTCTCCTTAATCCTATTAACCCTGTGCCAATTCGCACGTGGCTCAGGTAGTAATCCAGAGATTACCACCTTGTTGGTTCTGCTTTTTAATTTGTCCCCGAGCTCTTCGTACTCCCTCTGTAGATCCTTAGTTCCTGTTTTGTCTATGTCATTGGCACCTACATGGATCACGACAACTGGATTTTCACTCTCCCACTCCAAATTCCTCTGCAGCCCAGATGAAACATCCTGGACCCGAGCACCAGGCAGGCAACACAACCTATGGTATTCCTTATCCTGGTCACAGAGAACAGTGTCTATGCCCTTAACTACACTATCCCCAATTACTACTACATTTCTCTTTGATTTCTCCATTAAGGGACAGCTTGAGAATTTTTTGAATCTATGCAATTTATACAGCAATTATATGTTATCACTGCTTTTATATCCAATTATACTGCTTCAATTATATCTAAAAACTAGTTGTGAGAAGGGGATTGTAAAGGGGATGGAAGTTAACTACCTTGTGCTAAGCCAATGAGGAAAAGGGGGAAAATGCCAGAGTGAATGAATAGATTGAGTAAAAGGGGTGATAGATGTAACACCCCTGCGTTAGAGTAAAATCACATGTTAATCAAATGCTCCACATCAAGGTTCTAATATCAGCAAGGTTGTTTACTTGTTTGAGGAACAAACAGTTTCTGGATTACAGACAAGTCTTTGGGTGAAGTTTTAATAATAAACCTACATAGGCAAGATAGGAATTTTTGAACAATGTTCTGTGTTCTGACTAACAGTATAACATTTATACCTGTATTGTAGCTGAGAGCTGTGTTAAAATGCTCAGTGGGATTTGAGTGATCTTGGGCTTTGCAGGTTGGATTCTAGTTGTGGAGGTACTGAGTGCCCCTGGGGCAGGATTTTGGGAAATCCCCTTTGGTTCAGGACCCCGAGGAAGATTCACATTTCTACTTGGGGTGGTCACCCAATGGAGTTAGTGAAAGTCATCAGTGTTATTCATAATTTTACCTTTCTAAAAATAAACTTTCAAATGGGAATGGGAAAACGAGCTGTCGTCCAGAAGCCAGTGTTGAGTGTTGTGAGGTACTGAGGAGGGTATCAAGGTCGCAGGAGTGTACGGGCAGACAGGAAGGTGGGTTGAAGTGTGTCTACTTCAATGCAAGGAGCATCCGGAATAAGGCAAATGAACTTGGAGCGTGGATTGGTACTTGGGACTACGATGTTGTGGCCATTACGGAGACATGGTTAGAACAGGGACAGGAATGGTTGTTGGAAGTTCTGGGGTATAGATGCTTCAGTAAGAGTAGGGAAGGTGGTAAAAGAGGTGGAGGAGTAGCATTGTTAATCAAGGATACTTTAACGGCTGCAGAAAAGTAGTTCGAGGGGGATCTGCCCACTGAGGTAATATGGGCTGAAGTTAGAAATAGGAAAGGAATGGTCACGTTGTGAGGAGTTTTCTATAGGCCCCCAAATAGTAATAGAGATGTGGAGGAAGAAATTGCAAAGTAGATTATGGATAGGTGTGGAGGTCACAAGGTAGTTGTCATGGGTGACTTTAACTTTCCAAATATTGATTGGAACCTTTATAGGTCAAATTGTTCAGATGGGGCAGTTTTTGTGCAGTGTGTACAGGAGGGTTTCCTGACACAATATGTGGATAGGCCGACAAGAGGTGGGGCCACATTGGACTTGGCCCATTTCATTACCCAGTACCAAGTGTTCGGTTTGTTTGTGGGAGAGCACTTTGGAGATAGTGACCACAATTCGGTGTCTTTCGTTATTGCAATGGAGAGGGATAGGGCCGTACGGCAGGGCAAGGTTTATAATTGGGGGAGGTGTAATTATGATGCGATTATTTTGATGCAGCGAATGGTAATGACCTGGAACTCGCTGCCTACGAGGGTGGAGGAAGTGGAGACAATAAACAATTACAAAGGAAATTGGATGGGCGTTTGGGGCATTTCAAACAGAAATGCTGACTAAATATCTCTGAACTTCCTCACACCCGGTCACTCTGTCATTCTTGTGAAATTTGAAACCAGGTATTTGCAACAAGACTCAAAGAGCATCAGCCCACTGGAGGCAAAGTTGTGAGACCGGCCAGTCCAGCAGAAAGAAACCCCCCGAACCTCCCCATTGACCAACTGTGAGACTGAACAAAATGCAGTCCCGGATGTAATTGAGAGCAGAAACAATAACAGCAGACTCTCATCCCCATATTCACTTGTGAACTCGCTGGTGTCTCAGCAGGGTGGATGAATGACAAAGTCCCTTCCCACACTGAGAACAGATGAATGGCCTCTCCCCAGTGTGAACTCGCTGGTGTCTCTGCAGGTGGGATGACCGAGTGAATCTCTTCCCACACTGAAAGCAGCTGTATGGTCTCTCCCCAGTGTGATCTCGCTGGTGTGTCTGCAGGCTTCATATCCGAGTAAATCCCTTCCCACACTGACAGCAGGTGAATGCACTCTCACCAGTGTGAACTTGCTGGTGTCTCTGCAGAGTGGATGAATCAGTGAATCCCTTTCCACACACCCAGCAGGTGAACGGCCTCTCCCCAGTGTGGCTGCGCCGATGAGCTTCCAGTGGAGAGGGCACTTTGTATCTCTTCCCAGTGTGTTGTGCCTGATTCAATCGACAGACAGTTTATTGAGTTACGCCAGCGGGGAGAAGCCACAGGGGCTGACCATGTGTAACTCCACCCAACAAAGAATATCATCAATTCTTATCCAGTTACTCAGTCCATCCCAGCTGGACACAATCCAATCAGAATGGTGATAGATTACATACATTATAGGCTCAATAAAATTAGTATCTGGGCATTATGGAGCTTTGTGATCATCTCATGGACAGGTTCCCCCATCATGATGCTTTCCAGACCCCCCTTGGGGGGGGTCTTTCTTGGGCTTTCTTTGTACATAGACTCCCTTAGTTAGAAATGGGGTGGATTAAAAGTTCTCAAATGGACGTCAGCACTCTTCCCTTGTTTTAATCTAATGACCACATGGTCTGGGAACATTTCTATTTAATACTCTCTCTTTTTAAACTCTTTTCTTCAGTATCCAATTCCAGAATTTACTTTTCTTTATGTTACTTGCGTCAGGAATAAATCTTTGGACCTGACAGGAAGTTTAACCCAAGATCAATCCAACACAGGATTGGTCAGAATCATTTCACATGTGTCAAATTTTAAATAACCATTACAAATTAAAACTCTCATTCTCACATGTGTGAATTGTATCCGGATTAAAATTCCCACATGTTTAGTAAAATATCCTGGAATCCTGTCTCTGGCCAGTAAATATGGCTCCAGGTTCATAACTTCTGAACAAAAAAAGTTTTATTAATCACACTTCCTTTTTTAGAAATCTGTTTGATTTAAATCACAGACAGAAAACCTCAAAGCTTGAAGCGTTCAACCCACAAATATCATCCATACACAAACAGAGAAACTTAGCATGTGCTTTACAACAACAATAACCAAAATTAATTACTTAAGCGTTCTTGTGATCCTGTTTTTAAACTTCCAAAAATGCCTTTAATTAAAGATTCAAGATAAGGTTAATCGCCAGAAAGATAAACCTTAACAAATGTAGCCCAAAACAATGATAAAACATATCAACAAACATCCACATAAAACAAACAAAACACACAGATTCTCACAGCTCGTCAATTTCAAACAATGAATCCTCAGCATTCTCTCTTGCAGCGATAGCTTCTTAAAGCGACAGAGCGCTACAAACTCACAACTCCTTGATTAAAATAAGATCCAAGATCCTTCATTATAACAACCTTTTTTAAGCCAACTTACAAGGACTGATTTTAGAGGCAACATCTTTGTTGATTTAAAATCCCAAACACATTACACCCAAACTCCAGCAAAATCTTTGTTCTTTATCTGGGGATAAAATTCTCAGTTATTCCAAATCCCTCCAGGCGATGCTTAATATTTCCGCATTTAACTTATTCCCAGAAAACCTCAATTATAAACTAAAATAGACATGAGTTTCCGGGCAGTCACAGGAATATGGTCAAGATAGTCCAGTCCCACAATGCCTCACATTCAATCTGCAGTCATAGAAACCCTACAGTACAGAAAGAGGCCATTCGGCCCATCGAGTCTGCACTGACCACAATCTCACCCAGGCCCTACCCCCATATCCCTACATATTTTACCTGCGAATCCCTCTAATCTATGCATCCCAGGACACTAAGGGGCAATTTTAGCATAGCCAATCAGCCTAACCCACACATTTTTGGACTGTGGGAGGAAACCGGAGCAGCCAGACACGAGGAAAATGTGCAAACTCCACACAGACAGTGACCCAAGCCGGGAATTGAACCCAGGTCCCTGGAGCTGTGAAGCAGCAGTGCTAACCACTGAGCTACCATGCCACCCCACCACTGTGCTACCGTGCCGCCCCTTCAATTATAACAGAATATGTGGCTGTATGTAGCTGCCTTGGCCATGGTCAACCCCAACCCCTTCTTGAACTGCTGCAATGCCTGAGGTATATGTCCACCCACAGTGCTGTTAGGAAGGGACTTCCAGCTGCATATTCCAGACTTTCACGAGACTGTACGTGGATATCAGATTGATATATTCCATTCAACCACTCCCAAGGTGAGTTATTCCAATTCCTTTATTGTCCAGGACAATATCTTCACAATATCTTTAAAACAGAAATTAAACAATCCCATTTGATTTCAGACAGTAACATATTCTGTTAGTTTGTTCTTTATTGTCGATGTCAGGCTGGGGTTGTTCCCCTTGGAGCAAAGGAGGTTGAGGGGAGATTTGATAGAGGTGGACAAGATTCTGACAGGTTTAGATAAGGTGGACAAAGAAAAGCTGTTCCCATTAGCTGAAGGGACAAGGACGAGGGGAGACACAGATTTCTTATTTTGGGTCAGAGGTGCAAGGGGGGCAGTGGGGGGTTGAGATGTTAGGAAGAATATTCTGATGCAGCGAATGGTAATGACCTGGAACTCGCTGCCTACGAGGGAGGAGGAAGTGGAGACAATAAACAATTAAAAAGGAAATTGGATGGGCATTTGGGATGTTCCAAACAGAACGAAGAACAAAGAAAATTACAGCACAGAAACAAGCCCTTTGGCCCTCCAAGCCTGCAGCAACCATGCTGCCCGTCTGAACTAAAACCCCCTACCCTTCCGGGGACCATATCCCTCTATTCCTATGCTATTCATATATTTGTCAAGACACATCTCAAAAGTCACTATCTTATCTGCTTCCACTACCTTCCCCAGCAACGGGTTCCTGGCACCCACCACCCTCTGTGTAAAAAACCTGCCTTGTACATCTCCTTTAAACCTTGCCCCTCGCACCTTAAACCTATGCCCCCAGTAATTGACTCTTCCACCCTGGGAAAAAGCTTCAGATTATCCACTCTGTCCATGCCCCTCATAATCTTGTAGACTTCTATCAGGTCGCTCCCCTCAACCTCCGTCGTTCCAGTGAGAACAAACCAAGTTTCTCCAACCTCTCCTCATAGCTAATGCCCTCCACACCAGACAACATCCTGATAAATATTTTCCGTACCCTCTCCAAAGCCTCCACATTCTTCTGGTAGTGTGGTGACCAGAATTGATTCCAAGTGCGGTCCAACAAAGGTTCAATAAAGCTGCAACATGACTTGCCAATTTTTAAACTCAATGCCCCGGCCGATGAAGGCAAGCATGCCATATGCCTTCTTGATTATCTTCTCCACCTGCATTGCCACTTTCAATGACCTGTGTACCTGTACACCTCGATCCCTCTGCCTATGAATACTCTTAAGGGTTCTGCCATTTACTGTATATTTCCCATCTGTATTAGACCTTCCAAAATGCATTACCTCACATTTGTCCGGATTAAACTTCATCTGCCATCTCTCCGCCCAAGTCTCCAACTGATCTATATCCTGCTGTATCCTCTGCCGGTCCCCATCGCTATCCGCAATTCCACCAACCTTTGTGTCGTCCACAAACTTACCAATCAAACCAGTTACATTTTCCTCCAAATCATTTATATCCATTACAAACAGCAAAAGTCCCAGCACTGATCCCTGAGGAACGTCATTTGTCACAGCCCTCCATTCAGAAATGTACCTTTGCACTGCCAACCTCTGTTTTCTTCTGACTAAATATCTCGAAACTTCCTAACACCCTGTCACTCTGTGATCCTTGTGACATTTGAAACCAGGTATTCACAAAAAGCCACTGGAGGCTGAGACCAGCCAGTCCAGCACAAAGAAACCCCCTGACCCTTCCCATTGACCAACTGTGAGAATGAACAAAATGCAATCCTGGATGCAACTGAGAGCAGAAACAATAACAGCAGAATCCAACCACTGTCATCACTCGTGAACTTGCTGGTGTATCCGCAGGTGGGTTAACCGAGTGAATCCCTTCCCACACTGAGAGCAGGTGAACGGCCTCTCCCCAGTGTGAACTCTCTGGTGTGTCCGCAGGTTGGATAACTGAGTGAATCCTTTTCCACACTGAGAGCAGGTGAATGGTTTCTCCCCAGTGTGAACTTGCTGGTGTCTCAGCAGCTGGGATGAAACGCTGAAACCCTTCCCACACTGAGAGCAGGTGAAGGGCCTCTCCCCAGTGTGAACTCGCTGGTGTGTCCGCAGGTGGGTTGACCGACTGAATCCCTTCCCACACTGAGAGCAGGTGAATGGTTTCTCCCCAGTGTGAACTCGCTGGTGTGTCTGCAGGTTGGATAACTGAGTGAATCCCTTCCCACACTGAGAGCAAATGAACGGCTTCTCCCCTGTGTGAACTCGTTGGTGTCTCTGCAGGTCGGATGACACAGTGAATCCCTTCCCACACTGAGAGCACGTGAATGGTTTCTCCCCAGTGTGAACTCGCTGGTGTGTCCGCAGTTCGGATAATCGAGCGAATCCCTTCCTACACTGAGAACAGGTGAACGGCCTCTCTCCAGTGTGAACTCGCTGGTGTCTCTGCAAGTCTGATAACTGAATGAATCCCTTCCCACATTGAGAGCAGGTGAATGGTTTCTCCCCAGTGTGAACTCGCTGGTGTATCTGCAGGTCGGATAATCGAGTGAATCCCTTCCCACATTGAGAGCAAGTGAACGGCCTCTCCCCTGTGTGAACCCGTTCGTGTGTCCGCAGGTTGGATGACTGAGTGAATCCTTTCCCACACTGAGAGCAGGTGAATGGTCTCTCCCCAGTGTGAACTCGTTGGTGTGCCCGTAAGCTGGATAACTGATTAAACCCCTTCTCACACTGAGAGCAGATGAACGGCCTCTCCCCAGTGTGACTGCGCCGATGAGCTTCCAGCTCTGATGGGGTTCTGTATCCCTTCCCACAGTCCACACATTTCCATGGTTTCTCCATGGTGCAGGTGTCCTTACCTCTGTCTTGGGTGGACAATTAGTTGAATTTCGTCCACACACAGAACAAGATTACAGTCTCGACCCGCTGTGAATGGTGTGATATTTACTCAGACTGTGTAACTGGTTAAAGCTCTTTAGTCAGTTCATTGGAACGCTCTCACTCGAGTGTGGCAGTGTGTTGATGCTTTTTCACTCACACTGACATTTCAAATCTCTTCAAATCGACAGACTGGACAATCATTTCTCCTTCCGGATTCAAAGTCCGATGATATTGAGGTCCCAAGGAACACGATTCTGTCACGTCAGGATGTGACGTTTGAGATTTCGGCCTGTGATTCCTCTTTCAGTATCCTGTAAAATGAGTTTCCAAAAGTCATCAGTGTCAGTACAGGATAGAAATTCAGAACAGACAATTTCTACGGAACATTCTTTCCTCTCTCATTCCCCAAAAGCTGTAAATCTCCATCCCACACACTCTCTCCCCATTCTCAGCAGGTCTGGCAGCATCTGTATGGAGAGAAAAGAACTGATGTTTCAGAGCTTTGACAAAGGGTCATCTAGACAAGAAACATCAGCTCTTTTCTCTCCTTACAGATGCTGCCAGACCTGCTGAGATTTTCCAGCATTTTCTCTCTTGGTTTCAGATTCCAGCATCCGCAGTAATTTGCTTTTATAAGGCTGCAGATACCTCCTCCCAAGTAACATGCGTGTGCCCAAGACATCACCACTTGTTTCCCTTATTTCTTTAGCACCCATGGTGCTCTCCGCAGTAAACACAGAGGAGAAGTATTCATTAAAAATCTCACCCATCTCCTGTGGCTCCACACACAGATGGCCATACTGATTTTTAAGGGGATCTATTCCCTCTCGAGCCACCCTTTTACTCTTAATATAGCTATAGAACCTCTTGGAATTTTCTTTAATCTTTAAACCCAATGTATGCTTCCTTCTTTTACCCGACCAGAGCCTCAATGTCCCTTGTCTGCCAGAGATCCCTAAATTTACCATTCTTTCCCTTCATCTTAACAGGAATATACTGCCCCTGGACTCTTGATATCACACTTTTAAAACCTCCCAATTGCCAGTCATTCCTTTCCCTTCAAACAAACTCACCTAATCGACATCTGCTCGATCCTGCCTAATGCCCACAAAAGTGGCCCTGCTCCAGTTTAGGGCCTTGACCTGTGGACCTGTCCCATCTTTTTCCAGAACTATTTTGAAACTATTGGTGCTCCCAATAGTGCTCCCTGACTGACACTTCAGTCACTTGCTCCACCTCATTTCTTAACTGTCGAATAGAAAGTGAGTCCAGGAATTGATGATGAAAAATAAGGAGCTGGGAGATGAATTGAACAAGTATTTTGCCTCGGTGTTCACAATAGAGGATACAGTTAAAACTCAGAAACAGCTGGAAATCAGAAAACAGAAGTGTGGGATGAACTCTGAAAAAGCACAATTCCCAGGGAAGTGGTCCTCAGCAAACTGTTGGAGCTGTGGGCTGATGAGTCCTCGGGTCCTGCTGGGCTTCATTCTCGGGTCTTAACAGAGTGAGATAGTTGATGTGTTGTTCAATTTTCTAAAATTCCCCATCGGGAATTGGATAAAGGGAAACTGGTGCATGCGCTGTACTCAGATTTCCAGAAGACATTTGATGAGGTGCCACATCAAAGGTTATTGCAGCAAATAAAAATTCATGCTGCAGGGATAACATATTGGCGTGGATAGAAGATTGGCTAACAGCAAACAGTGGGCAGAAATGGATCATTTTCTGGTTTAAGAGAGAGAGAAACCTGGACCAACCTTTCCAGAGTCTGCACCCTCCCTGGATTCACTTCCTTTCCCTCCAGTTGCTGCAAGTCCCCAATTTCCCCCAGAATGAGAAAAGAAATGGAAAAGGGGTTGAAAAGAAAGTGTTTTACTCAAAGATGCTGGACCCCTTTTTAGGTCAAACCAATTAAACAAACTCAAATTAAGTCAGGACAAAGTAAAAGGGGCAGCTCCCCAAAAGGAGGGGGAACAGCCCGAACAGAAATCAAAGTACAAAGGAAACTTAAAACATCAAATTAAAATGTGATTATCAGGGTCAATAACACACCCCAACCCCTGCAATGCCCAGGGGTTGGGGTGCGTTATATCCGCACCGGGTGTCTGTAGATCAGGAGCGTGGGACTGAAGTGCAAACAAAACATCATTAAAAGGTTCTTTAGGGAAACAAAAAGGGAGTGCAGCCTAAGACACACAAGATAGACATGGTCCACGGACTCTGCAAGGCCACAGAAAGGGCAGTCTTCGGAGCCCGTGAACCAGTGAATCCTACGGTTGTGCGGAACTGCTGCATGCATCACCCTCCACCCCAGGTCCCCGACGTAATTGGGGGAGATCCCTCCATAGAGGGACCTCCAGCAGGGACCTCCGCCGCCCGGTGGCAACAAGGCCCGCCAAGGTGTATCCGGGCGACAGGCGAGGAGGCGGTAGTGGAGGGTGTGCAGCAGCAGCCCGCACAGGAAACGCATCCGCGCGGGAGAAAAAGGCACGGAGGGCATTTCCGCGAGGCGGCTCAGGCTGTGGGGCACCTCACCCAGGGAGGGGGGTTGAGGATTTGGGCCAATGTGGAATTCCGCCCGAACAGGGGAACGCTCGGGCGGGATCCCACCGCACGCCTGCGCCGCCTCGAGTTTATATTTTCGGGGCCGAGCACGACCGTCCTAAGGTCTAGGATGGCTTTGGCCGCGCGCCGGACGGTCGTCCCCACGCACTCAGCCAGCACGCGGGGACTCATCCAGCCCGCCCCTCCGCCATCGAGCACGTCCCCGATTAGGTCCCGGACCAGTTGGAGGTTATCGTGTATACAACGGCCCGGGACCGTGTAGGACTGGTCAGGGTGGATCATGTGGTCCAGCACGGATCCAAGGCATGAAGCAATAGCCTTGGCAAAGATTGTATAATCCGTGCTGAGGAAGGAGGCCGAGCGCCAGTTTTTTAGGAGGCATAGATCCCACTTGTTGGGCAGCAGGGCAATGATGGCCCTGCGCCACAAAAGGGGCATCTCCCCGGTAGCGACGCTCTCCCCCAGGACCCCCGCGTAGTCGCTCCCCAGGAGAACTCTACTGTCAGCCCGTCCAGCCCCGGGGCCTTGCCCCGACTGAGGCCATTGAGGGCGCCGGTCAGCTCGGCCATGGTGGTGGGGGCTTCAAGCCTGCCGACGCCCTCCGGGCTGACCTGCGGCAGGTCCTCCCACAGAGGTCTGCGGGAATCCTCGCTGGACGGATCCGGAGAGAAGAGGGAGGTGTAATCATCCCGGGCAATGGCCCGGATGCCCTCGGGATCCGAGACGGGGGAACCGTCGTCGGCCAGCAGCGTAAGGAGCTGCTGACGGTTAGCCCGCCCTCTTTCCAGCGAGTAGAAGAAGGGGGAGCCGCGGTCCAGGTCCACCTGGAACTGGAGCCGCGACCTCACCACCTTCTTTTCCCTGTACTCCGAACACAGGGCCGGGTCCGCGTCGGGCTGACTGAGACGTGCCTCCTTCTCCAACTCCTCGAGCCTGGATTTCCGTCCCTTTGTCGACCCCCTTGCGTACTCCTGACAGAAGGTACGGACGTGAGTCTTGCCCACATCCCACCAGAGCCTCAAGGAGAGGAAGCCTCCCCGCTTCCTTCTCCAGCCGGCCCAGAATCGACGGAACAAGTCCAGGAAGCGCTCGTCCTCCAGCAGCTTGTTGTTAAAGTGCCAGTACGCGGACCCCCGCCGGACGCGAGACGGCACAAAGTCCGCCCACATCAGGCTGTGGTCCGTGCACGACACCAGCCGCATGGAGCCGAAGACACGCCGGACACGTTCGCCCTCGAAATGTAAAGGCGGTCGAGCCTGGACGCTCCGACTCCAGGCCTCACGTAACTGAAAGCTCTGGAGCCAGGATGGAGATGTCTCCAAATGTCCACCAAGTCGTGGGACCCGAGCAGGTCCCGCAACTTCACCATCACCGGGGTGCGCAGCGAGGGGCCGGTGCGGTCCCGTGCCTCGAGGGTACAGTTGAAATCTCCCCCGAGGATAATGCATTCACCCCCCGCAATGGTGTCGAGATGAGCGGACACTTTCTCATAGAAAGTCATTTGCTGCGGTCCGGCGGTTGGGGTGTAGACGTTCAGCAAGTGAATGACCACGCCCCCCTCACGGACCGTCAAGTGCAAATATTCTAACTCCCTGCAAAAGGAGATTACAAGAGTCATGTGTCAATTGTGGCTTGAAATTAAGAAATACACATTTTTTGGGGTTTGAGATTGCTGTAAAAATCCTCTTCTTCTAACCATCTGTAAAAGGAGATTCCAAAATCACAGAATCTCTGCAGTGCAGAAGGAGGCCTTTTAGCCCATCGAGTCTGCACCAGGTTTCTAACAGAGCACCTTTACTCAGGCCCTATCCCTGTAACCTGATGTACGTACATCACTAATCCTTTCCTTCCCCCTCATCTTGAGACACAAAGGGACAATTTAGCATGGTCGATCAACCCACTCTTTGGAGTGTGGGAGGAAACCAGAGCATGCAGAGGAAACCCACACAGACAGAGGGAGAATGTGCAAACTCCATACAATCACCCGAGGCTGGAATTGAACCGGGTCTCTGGCGCTTTGAGACAGAAGTGCTAACCACTGTGTCACCCCCAACAGTCATTTGTCAGTCCTGAATATAAATCCATAACATTCTCTCCTCCTGTTTTCTAGCATAAGATTACTTAAGATGGAATATACTTACAGTGGAAGCAATTCAGACAAGGTTCACGAGCTGATTTCGGACATGAAGGGGTCTGTTTTATGAGGAAAGGTTAGGCAGGGTGCATCTATGCTCATTGGATTTTAGCTAAATGAGAAGTGATTGTTGGAATGAAATTAAGACTGTGACCTTTGAAAGTTAATGCGTACGTGACTACAGGACCGGCTGCGCCCAGCACGTATCCTGTGGTTAACAAAGATCATTCTGTTGCTAACTAAATAACGAACTAACCTTTGAGCTACATCCTGTTATTGAATAAAAAATACAGAACAGACAAAAAAAACCAGACCGATAGGTCCAGATGGTCCGTTTAGCTTCAGATAAAGCGGAACTGAAACTTGTGGGTTTTTGTTAATGGTTGTTTTTGAAGGAATGTGATTGGAGGTCAATTGTTGCTCGGGGAGCCCAATTGGCTAAATACATGTAATCACCCAAAGCTAACGACGAAGTAACCGCTAATGTCTGTATGATTAAAGTGTATAAAAGACGGCGAGCCGCCGCTGCAAATTGAGAAGGTGAAAGGCAGCATCCATGAACCCGGCCTGTCAGTCAATGACTCAAACATTGTCTCTCCTGGTCACCCAAATCCTGAAGCTCCGCCCAGTGGCCGCGCATGCGCTCTGCTCCCCGCTAAACAAAGATGGCGGCCGCGGCACTGGGCCTGATCCCGGATAAAATCCCCGCAGCTGCAAACCCGGGACCGGAAGGCTCTTATTCAGGCCTTGCGGCCAACAGCAGATGTTTATGAAGCCTCTGCTCCCTCCCCACCCCAACTCCCGGCTCCATTCCTCCCTCCGCCCCACCGACTCTCACCCCTTGAAATAAGCATCTCCACACTCGCAGGGCTCCGAGCAAAGTGACACTGCGCATGCCCCAGATACAACGCTGCGTCTGCATACTGGGCTCCTGTGGAGTGAATAGGGCACTTTCACACCCGCAGCGAATGCTGGGTAATAACCGCCATTGAAACTTCATATAGTTAGTTCAAAATAACATTGTCAGCATGAGGTAAGTTAATGAAATATTGAGAATTGGTGATCTGCTGTGCTCCATTTCTCAAAGTTCTGCTGCAAGACCATGCAATAGTTTCAAAGCTTTTATACCGTGCCCCTCTCACTCCTCCCTTTATGGTGCTGATCCTGGCTGGGTTCAATCGCACAGTCACTGGTTCTTCTCTCTGTCCCTGATACTGAATATTCACTCTTTTAGAGAATGATACAGCATAAATAGAAACCATTTGGCCCATTATGACTCTGCTGGCTCTCTGGAAGATCCATCCAATTAATTCCACAGCCCAGCTGGTCGAGTCAGAACAATGCATATCTGTTGTAGTAATCTGAGACCTTAATGGAAAAGGGTTTCCACAGTTAAGCATATCAGGTGCCTGGTAGAATTTAGTTGAATGTTTCTGCAGATCTCATATACTATAGAATCATAGAAACCCTACAGTGCAGAAGGAGGCCATTCGGCCCATCGAGTCTGCACCGACCACAATCCCACCCAGGCCCTACCCCCACATTTTTACCCACTAATCCCTCAAACCTACGCATCTCAGGACTCTAAGGGGCAATTTTTAACCTGGCCAATCAGCCTAACGCGCACATCTTTGGATTGTGGGAGGAAACCGGAGCACCCGGAGGAAACGTACGCAGACACGAGGAGAATGTGCAAACTCCACACAGACAGTGACCCGAGCCGGGAATCGAACCCGGGACCCTGGAGCTGTGAAGCAGCAGTGCTAACCACTGTGCCACCGTACCGCCCTATGTCATACTGCAGTGACATTATCCTAAAGGGCCAAAGGGAGTATTCCAGTGTGTTAACCAGAATACTCCAGGGCACAACCTCAGGCTAAAGAGGGCACAACCTCAGGCTAAAGGGATGATCCTTTCAAACAGAGATTAGGAGGAATTTCTTCAGCCAGAGATTGGTGAATCTGTGGAACTCTTTGCCACAGAAGGCTGTTGAGGCCAGGTCATTGAGTGTCTTTAAGACAGAGATAGATAGGTTCTTGATTAATAAGGGGATCAGGGGTTATGTGGAAAAGGCAGGAGAATGGGGATGAGAAAAATATCAGCCATGATTAAATGGCGGAGCAGACTCGATGGGCCGAGTGGCCTAATTCTGCTCCTATGTCTCATGGTCTTATGGTTAAGAGTAGATGAATGTTGGAATTACAAAGAAAAGGCATTCATATCCTGAATTTTCATAATTATCACTTGTCTGGGATGTTTCAGTCTGAAAGAATCCCATGTACTTGTCAGGTGAGAGGTCGTGTCCAATAGACCTGTGAAAGACAAATCACTGTCAGATTGCACTGGGGTTTATGCGATCAGGTCTTGGTTTTATGTACAAGGTCTGTATCAGACTGGAGCTGTGTCTTTGATTCTCCACAACAGTTGTAGTATCCTTACTAAATATCCACCACAACCACAACAGTCCGGAAGACAGGTTATTGTGATCACAGCCCTTCAAAGTGGATGCACAAATTCTTTCCCACACGGAGCAGGTGAATGGCCTTTTCACTATGTGTGTACATTGAAGAGGCAGTGGCATAGTGATATTGTCACTGGAGCAGTAACCCAGAGACCCAGGGCAATGCTCTGACTATGAAACCATTGCTGATTGCTCACTAACATCCTCTGGGTAAGGAAATCTGCTGTCCCTCTCCCCACCCTATACCCGTAATCCCATACATTTTACCATGGCCATTCCAGCTAGCCTGCACATCTTTGGAGTGTGGAAGAAACCGGAGCACACGGAGGAAATCCACACAGACACAGAAAGAATGTGCTTGCTCCACACAGGTTGAAATTGTACTCAGGTGTCTGGATCTGTGAGGCAGCAGTGCGATCCACCATGCCACCTTGCTGCCCAAATAGGAGACCAAAAGTATATATCCTTGGGAGACACCAAGTTCAAAGACTTTGGAGAGGAAAGGGAGGCTGGAGATGGGGCCATAATTTGCAAGCAAAGTGGGATCAAAGGGTTTTTTTTTCAGAAAGTGTGATGTTTGTGTATTTAAAAATGAGAGGAACAAAACCAGAAGAGAGGGAGAGAATCATTAACAATATCAGCCAATATGGGGAAGTTGGATGGTCGGCAATTTAGTGGAAATAGAGTCAGGGCAAAACAGGAAAGAAACTGTTGAAAGATGTGGGTTCGGGGCTCAGACAGGGAAAGGCTTTAGATACATTAGTTTGGCTCAGTGGGAGGGTGGAAGAGAGGGAAGCAGCAGGGGCAGCTGATTGGGTTGGCTCAATCCGAGTGACAAAGAAGCTCCATGAGTTCATCACACTTTTTATTGGGGGTCACAATGGAGGAGACAGGGGAGAGGGAGAGCCATTTGAAAGGAACAAACTTGAGTCAGAGATAATAAAAAGTTTCAACAAATTGTTTGTTTAACATAAAAGCAGATTTATTTGACTTTCATCCAGGACATTAGTATTTATTTGTGGGCTCAAATTTATTTACATCAGAGGCGAATGACCACAATCAACATGTTTGTGATTTGTGATAAACAGCAGAATCAAACTCCAGCAGTCACTTGTCAACTCGCTGATGGCTCAACAGGTTGCATTTCTGAGTGAATCCCTTTCCACATTTGGAGCAGGTGAACGGCCTCTCCCCAGTGTGAATTCGCTGGTGGACAGTGAGTTGGGATGGTCGCCTGAACCCAGTCCCGCAGTGAGTGCACTTGAACGGTCTCTCATCAGTGTGACCACGTTGATGAGACATCAGATCGCTGCAGCTTTTATAGCATTTCCCGCAGTCTGGACATTTAAAAGGTCTCTCCTCACTGTGAACACGTTGATGGGACACTAGATTGCTGGAACTTTTACAGCACTTCCCACAATCTGGACATTTGAACGGTCTCTCATCGGTGTGAACTTGCTGATGTGCCGTGAGGTGTGATGTCCGAGTGAATCCCTTCCCACAGTCGGTGCAGGTGAACGGCCTCTCCCCAGTGTGAATTCGCTGGTGTTCAGTGAGTTGAGATGACCACCTGAACCCAGTCCCACAGTGAGAGCACCTGAACGGTCTCTCATCAGTGTGAACACGTTGATGGAACATTAGTTCCCTGGAACCTCTATAGCACTTCTCGCAGTCTGGGCATTTAAATGTCTCTCCTCAGTGTGAACACGTTGATGGAACATCACTTCCTTTAAACTTTTATAGCACTTGCCACATTCTGGACATTTAAATGGTCTTTCCTGTGTGTGAACTCGCTGATGTGTCTGCAGTGTAGATGACTGAGTGAATCCCTTCCCACACTCGGAGCAGGTGAATGGCCTCTCTCCCTTGTGAACCCGCTGGTGTCTCAGCAGGTTGAATGACTGAGTGAATCGCATCCCACATTCAGAGCAGGTGAATGGCTTCTTCCCAGTGTGAGTGCGCTGGTGTGTCAGCAGGTTAGATGATTGAGGGAATCCCTTTCCACACTCGGAGCAGATAAATGGCCTCTCTCCAGTGTGAACTCGCTGGTGTGTCAGCAGGGTGGATGACTGAGTGAATCCTCTCCCACACTCAGAGCAGGTGAACAGCCTCTCCCCAGTGTTACTGTATTGGTGAATTTCCAGCTCAGACAGGTCTCTGAATCCTTCCCCACATTTCCACGGTTTCTCCTCTGTGACTGCACTTGTGTCTTGACAGGCCAGATGATTGTCTGAATCCTTGTCCACACACAGAACACATGTACAGTTTTGCCCCATTGTGAATGGTGGTTTTTCCTTCCATGCTCAAGGTTCAGTTATATTCGGGTTACCATAAATTGGGCGACTCAGTCAGATCTGGATTAGATGTTTGGTTTGAGTTTCCTGACTGCAAATCATCCCCTTCTAAAACCCTGTGAAATTGATTTAAAACAGTGAAAAGGGAGTGAGAGAGATCCCACAAAAACACAAAGGCAGGTTGTGAAATTGAGCTGGATGAATCTGGTCATTTGTGGGGTCGGCACCAGGAAAAAGTTACCATGGAAACTGCTGGATTGTCATAAAACCTCAACTGATTCACTAATGCTTTTCAGGGAAGGGAATCTGCCATCCAGTCTGGGACTACACAAGGCTCTGGCCTCTATGGATGGAGAGAGAGGTGGGGGCAAAGGAGGGACTTTATGTATCTACAACTCAACCAGTGGTTTGAACCTTAAAACCGTTAACCTGCCCACCGAGAAGGATCAGGGTAAGAGGTGTATGTGAACACCATCATCTCCAAATTCCCTCCAATTTTACACACCATCCTCCCTTGTCTGACATCCAGGACTGGATGAGCAGTAATTGCCTTTGTTAAATATTGGAAGATGAAGGCTATCATCTTCAGCCCTGCAACAAATTCCACTTCCTAACCACTGACTCCATCTGTTCCCATTGCGACTGTCTGAGGCTGAACCGGAGTATTCACAACCTCAGTAACATGTTTCACTTCAAACTGAGCTTCCAAACATATCCTCATAGAATCTACAGCACGGAGACAGGCCCTTCGGCCCAAACTGGTCCATGCCCACCAAAAATGCCCATGTGAGCTAACTCCATTTGGCCCATAACCCTCTAAACCTTTCCTATCCATGGATCTGTCCAAATGCCTTGTAAATGTTGACAATGTCCCTGCGTCAACCACTTCCTCCGGCAGCTCATTCCACATACGTACCACCCTCTGTGTAAAAAAGCTGCTCCTCAGGTTCCCATTCATTCTTTCTCCTCTTAACTTAAACTTGTGCCCTCTAATTCTTAATTCCCCAACCCTGGGAAAAAGACTGAGTGCATTCAACCTATCCATGCCTCTCATGATCTTACACACCTCTATAAGATCACCCCTCAGTCTCCTACGCTCCAAAGAAAAACGTCCTAACTCATCCAATCTCTCCCTCTAACTTGAGTCCTGGCAACATCCTTGTAAATCTCTTCTGCACTCTCTCCAGTTTAGTAACATCTTTCCAAATCAAGGTGACCAAAACTGAGCACAATATCCCAGGTGCAGCCTCACCAAAGTCCTGTACAACTGCAACATAACTTCCCAACTTCTATACTCAATGCCCTGACTGATAAAGGCCAGCATGTCAAAAGCCTTCTTCACTGCCCTATCTACACGTGACGCCATCTTAAGAGAACCGTGCACCTGAACTCCAAGGTCCCTCTGTTCCACGATACTCTCCGAGGTCCTCCCATTCACCGTGAAAGTTCTACCTTGGTTTGACATTCCATGATGCAACACCTCACACTGATCTGTATTTAACTCCATTTGCCACATCACCACCTACACTACCTATTTCCATCTCAGTGACATCGCCCCACTTTGTCCTTGGCCTCAGCTCACCTGCTGCTGAAACCAGGTGGAGGAAGAAATTGCTAAGCAGATTATGGATAGGTGTGGGGGTCACAGGGTAGTTGTCATGGGGGACTTTAACTTTCCAAATATTGATTGGAACCTTTGTAGGTCAAATAGTTCGGATGGGGCAATTTTTGTGCAGAGTGTGCAGGAGGGTTTCCTGACACAATATGTGGATAGGCCGACAAGAGGTGGGGCCACATTGGATTTGGTACTGGGAAATGAACCGGGCCAAGTGTTAGATTTGGTTGTGGGAGAGCACTTTGGAGATAGTGACCACAATTCGGTGTCTTTTGTTATTGCAATGGAGAGGGATAGGGCCGTACGGCAGGGCAAGGTTTATAATTGAGGGAGAGGTAATTATGATGCAATTAGGCAAGAATTAGGGGGCATAAGATGGGAACAGAAACTGTCAGGGAAAGGAACTAATGAAAAGTGGAACTTTTTCAAGGAACAAATACTGTGTGTCCGTGATAGGTATGTCCCTGTCAGGCAGGGAGGAAATGGCCGAGTGAGGGAACCATGGTTCACAAAAGAGGTGGAATGTCTTGCAAAAAGGAAGATGGAAGCTTATGAGAAAACAAGGTTCAGATGGTTCGATTGAGGGTTACAAGTTAGCAAGGAATGAGCTGAAAAAGGGGCTTAGGAGAGCTAGGAGGGGGCATGAGAAGTCCTTGGCGGGTCGGATCAAGGAAAATCCCAAGGCTTTTTACTCTTATGTGAGGAATAAAAGAATGACCAGGGTGAGGTTAGGGACGGTTAAGGACAGTAGTGGGAACTTGTGTATGGAGTCAGTAGAGATAGGAGAGGTGATGAATGAATACTTTTCTTCAGTGTTCACCAAGGAGAGGGGTCATGTTTTTGAGGAAGAGAAGGTGTTACAGGCTAATCGGCTGGAGGAAGTAGATGTTCGGCAGGAGGGTGTACTCGCAGTTTTGAATAAACTGAAGGTCGATAAGTCCCCTGGGCCTGATGAAATATATCCTAGGATTCTTTGGGAGGCAAGGGATGAGATTGCAGAGCCTATGGCTTTGATCTTTGGGTCCTCACTGTCCACGGGGATGGTGCCAGAGGACTGGAGAGTGGCGAATGTTGTTCCTCTCTTTAAGAAAGGGAATAGAAATGACCCTGGTAATTATAGACCGGTTAGTCTTACTTCGGTGGTTGGTAAGTTGATGGAAAAGGTCCTTAGGGATGGGATTTACGACCATTTAGAAAGATGCAGATTAATCCGGGATAGTCAGCACGGATTCGTGAAGGGCAAGTCGTGCCTCACAAATTTGATAGAATTTTTTGAGGAGGTAACTAAGTGTGTTGTCGAAGGTAGGGCAGTTGATGTCAGAAACATGGATTTTAGTAAGGCGTTTGATAAGGTCCCCCATGGTCAGCTTATGATGAAAGTAAGGAGGTTGGGATAGAGGGAAAGTTGGCTGATTGGATAGGTAACTGGCTGTCTGATCGAAGATGGTGGTGAATGGAAAATTTTCGGACTGGAGGCAGGTTGCTAGCGGAGTGCCACAGGGATTAGTGCTTGGTCCTCTGCTATTTGTGATTATTATTAATGACCGAGAGGAGGGGGCTGAAGGGTGGATCAGTAAATTTGCTGATGACACCAAGATTGGTGGAGTAGTGGATGAGGTGGAGGGCTGTTATAGACTGTAAAGAGACATAGATAGGATGCAAAGCTGGGCTGAAAAATGGCAGATGGAGTTTAACCCTGATAAATGTGAGGTTTTTCATTTTGGTAGGACAAATTTAAGTGTGGATTACAGGGTCAAAGGTAGGGTTCTGAAGACTGTGGAGGAACAGAGAGATCTTGGGGTCCATATCCACAGATCTCTGAAGGTTGCCACTCAAATGGATAGAGCTGTGAAGAAGGCCTATAGTGTGTTAGCTTTTATTAACAGGGGGTTGGAGTTTAAGAGCCGTGGGGTTATGCTGCAACTGTACAGGACCTTGGTGAGACCACATTTGGAATATTGTGTGCAGTTCTGGTCACCTCACTATAAGAAGGATGTGGAAGCGCTGGAAAGAGTGCAAAGGAGATTTACCAGGATGCTGCCTGGTTTGGAGGGTAAGTCTTATGAGGAAAGGTTGAGGGAGCTAGGGCTGTTCTCTCTGGAGCGGAGGAGGCTGAGGGGAGACTTAATAGAGGTTTATAAAATGATGAAGGGGATAGATAGAGTGACCGTTCAAAGACTATTTCCTCGGGTGGATGTAGGTATGACAAGGGGGCACAACTATAGGGGTTATGGTGGGAGATATAGGAAGGATGTCCGAGGTAGGTTCTTTACGCAGAGAGTGGTTGGTGTGTGGAATGTACTGCCTGTAGTGATAGTGGAGTCAGACACTTTAGGAACATATAAGCGGTTATTGGATAGGCACATGGAGCACACCAGGATGATAGGGAGTGGGATAGCTTGATCTTGGTTTCAGATAAAGCTCAGCACAGCATCGTGGGCCGAAGGGCCTGTTCTATGTTCGATATATGACTTACTCAGTTAATGGTATGTGTTGGGGAGTGTTACAGAACAGAGAGATCTAAGGGTACATGTTCATAGCTCCTTGAAAGTGGAGTCACAGGTGGACAGAGTGGTGAAGAAGGCATTCGGCATCCTTGGTTTCATTGGTCAGAACATTGAATACAGGAGTTGGGACATCTTGTTGAAGTTGTACAAGACATTGGTAAGGCCACACTTGGAATACTATGTACAGTTCTGGTCACCCTATTATAGAAAGGATATTATTAAACTAGAAAGAGTGCAGAAGAGATTTATTAGAATGCTACCAGACTTGATGGTTTGAGTTAGAAGGAGAGGCTGGATAGACTGGGACTTTTTTCTCTTGGGATGAGGAGGCTGAGGGTGATGTTATAGAGGCCTATAAAATAATGAGGGGCATAGATCAGCTAGATAGTCAATATCTTTTCCCAAAGGTAGGGGAGTCTAAAACTAGGGGGCATAGGTTTAAGGTGAGAGGGGAAGATAGAAAAATGTCGAAAGGGGCAATTGTTTCACACAGAGGGTGGTGAGTGTCTGGAACAAGCTGCCAGAGGTAGTAGTAGAGGGGGTACAGTTTTGTATTTTAAAAAGCATTGAGACAGTTACATGGGTAAAATGGGTATAGAGGGATATGGGCGAAATGCGGACAATTGGGACTAGCTCAGGGGTTTTAAAAATAGGATGGCATGGACAAGTTGGGCCGAAGGGTCTGTTTCCATGCTGTAAACCTCTATGCCTGTTTGCCCTGGATCAAACTGACACCCAGGAACTCCCAAATGCTGCAGCTTGAATGTGTACTAATAAACTATTTCTTTTATCCAATGGTAATTTATTTTTGTTTTTAAGTATTTTATTAACCTTACCACCTGTTGCTATACTATTTTGATCCTTAGGAACAGAATAAATCTTAGTCACTTAGCAGATACTCATCAAAAATCTGGCTTCTTCTCCTGTAGAAGAGTAAGATCACTTCCTAAAGGCTGAGAAAGTTAGAAAGCACAACAGCACCTCTTTTCCTTCCTTCCCTAACTCCCTTAATTACCCAAGTCCCAGAACTCTATTCTCAGCTGCACTCAAGTGATGCTGGTTCAGAGCTGTTTCTGAGCTGTCGATTCAATACAATACTCACTTGCAGACATGGACATCAGTGCCTCTATGGGTCTCCAGGCCATCATGCACACCATCATGATAGGGAGGATGGAGATGGTGTTGCCAGCCATGTACATGATGAACAGATTCATGGGCAGCTGTTTCAATGGGCGCAAGGCGATGTCCCAGCAGCACTGAAAACAGAAAGTGAGCAGTGTATCAGTGAAGGGGGCCGGTTAGGGGAGGCCATATGCTGATCTTATACCCAGGCCTGGAAGTTAGGATGATTATTAACCCTTTATCACATAGGGTGCTGTGGTTCACCAAGGTACTTCACCACCGTGGACAAACCAGGGGCGTTGTCAGCCACACACTAAAGACACATTCAAATCCAACTTACTTTCTCGACCAGGATACGGTCTGTTTCTTGGACGCAGATGTCCGGTAGCTGTTTGTCCGAATATGCGACTGGGCACATGGAGTCTCTGTGGCCACACTGTTGATCACGGCTCCTATGAGAAACAGAAAACACAAATTGGTCACCCTTTCAAGGCCTTCTTTAAAGAGGGAGTCTCTCTGTTGAGGACCCCAACGTGGTGGCAATAGTGCCAGCATGAACTAAAGCTTGGGCAAACCTCAGACACACACTGCCATTGTGTCCACTGAACTGCCACGGGAATGGAGAGATGCAGAAGTGGATTTAGTGTGAATTGATAATCAGGGTGCCAATCCGCTTGCCCTCCATTTAGGGACAAAGCGACAAATCACCAGATGTACCAAATTGTATCTTGAAAACAAACTGTGGGATATTGAGAGAGATCCAGTGCAGCACCCGGCCCTGGAAACGAGCAATCGTTCCCCCAACCACCACCGCAGTTGGCACGTGACCAGGTGGAGGGGCTGAAACCAAGATGGCATCTCAGGGTCATGACCTGGGGAAAAGATGCCAAGTGGGGTCTGAGTGATTTCTGGGGGATTTGAAGGGCTGCTTTGTGCTGAGCAGCTCGGTGAGGGGTAAAAGAGACGTGAAAAACCCGGGGTTGGGAAGTTTTGAGTTGGTGTCACATCCCCAGGTCGCCTTCGCGGGAGGCGGGCTGACCCGGCTTGCCTCCTACTCGAGCCCCCGGCTCCCCGCGCGGCCTCCGCACCTGCTGCTGCTGTCGCTCAGGTTGCGCTCGAGGGTCCACTTGTGCCAGCGCGCGCTGTTGGCGAGCCCCGCCCCTGCCGCCATGGCAACGCCTGCCACCGTTAACCGTCCCCCCCTTTCAAATCTGATTCCGATCCGGAGAAGAACCCGCGCGCTTCCGTCAACAAACCACACCCGCTGCAATGCGCATGTGCGATCCCAACCTCCTCAGCGTTCTGCGTACACCGCCCATTGCCCCGCCCCCCCACATCGCCGCCATCTTTGTTAAGGGCACATTGGTTCTTCATCTTCCGTCCAAACGGTGGACGTCTGCCCCACACAAAGATGGACATCACTTAATATCAGAGATATTTAAAATATTGCTTTTATCGCTTCAACCGTAACGCCGCATAAAGCGTCAATAAAACCGAAAGGACCTTGTCTCCTCATTCAGCAACCAAAATCATAAGAATCCATTGTTAATAGGTTTCTCCACAGATGCCGCCAGGTCTGCTGAGTTTATCCAGTATTTTCAGTTTAAGTTTCCCAATTCCAACATCCGCAGTATTTTACTTTTATTTCCTTCCAATTCTACCTCCAGTGCAACTGGATATCATGAGTAAAGCTACCACCAGGCTGATCCTTCCGGGTGGAACAGTGGTTAGCCCCCGCCACCCCACCCCCCCCCCCCCCCACTCCTCTTTCAGGGCAACTGCCTTAACCACTTTTACCTCTGCTCTGCTATTCTGATCGCTTAATGGACATTTTTAGCATCTCTCTCAGCCATCTTTATCCTCATTTGCATTCCCTTTGTCCAATTACAGCACCCCCCTTCCACCCTTCCACCCATAATTTAAATCTTTTCTGCTTTTCTTTGCTCTTAGCTCTGATGAAGGGTCATCCAGACTTGAATCGTTGGCTGGTTACTCAATATTTGTTTCGTTATTCGATATTAAATATTAATACATGTATGTAATACATACGTCTTCATTCTGAATTGAATATCTCGGGAATATGCAACATTGAATTGCAAACATGACTGACCAATAAAAGAAATCGACTCACTGGGTAATACACACCCCATGATACTTATTTGAGACAGTCAGCATCTAAACAAAATCAGATATCTTTAAAGGGAAGAGATTTAAGAATGATCTGTTAGTTATACTTGATCCCTCTTTATTTTGCGTGTGAAATATTCTGGTGCTTAAACCCCGTTCATCTATAGGAAAGTCCAGCAGATCTACACTGAGTCTCGATTTCTTCATCTGCCTGAGTGCTTTTTCCTATTTCTTTATTATGAAGAACAATTTTAAAAAGAGGCTTCTGGGCAATGTCTGCCATTTCCTCTAGTTCATTTACAGTTTCACTTGTGTCTGTCTTTATGAGCACACAATACTATTTGACATGTTTCAGATGGTGATTAACTATGTTAGTCTGCATTTATAAAACCATTAAGTTCTGTTGTGGTTTGAACAAGTTGCTGATCTGCGCACGGTGTCCAAATACACACATTTATTTCCTCATTGCGTCTCAAACTACAGCATTTCTGATTTTGCTGAGAGCATTTGTGGCCGAGTTTAGAGCAAAGATAATATGGCTGCAACATCGAGATTCGGAATATGTGCAGCAAAAACTGAAACCATGCAAAACTACTCTCATAATGAATGAGTAAATTAATGTTTCTGCCTGGTTTTGAACCGGGGACCTTGCGCGTGTGAGGCGAACGTGATAACCACTACACTACAGAAACAACTGACAGTGTAGCGCCACCAATTGGCCTGACCACAATGTTCACCTCCACTGTGTTGCTGCAGGTTCTCATGGTTACACTGAGAGCCCATGTCAATAAATACAAGACAAAAAACATTTCTTTCAACTTGATTTCTCAACTTATCTTCAACTTCAACATTTATAAGCGGTCGTCCAGCAAATATCTAAGGAGCAATGATTTCTGCTCAATCATTAATGCATCATTCTCATCTTCCTCCGAATAATTTTAATCAGCTCCACCCAGTGCTTGTTTGCTTTTCAATGTTTAATATTAATATATTTTTATTAATTACATATCACCTCATTCTGAACTGAATATTTCTGAAATATACAACATTGAATTGCAAGCATGACTGACCAACAAAAGAATCGAGTCACTGGGTAATACACATCCCATGGCGCTTATTTGAGACAGTCAGCTTTTAAACAAAATCAGATATCTTTAAAGGGAAGAGATTTAAGAATGATCTGTTAGTTATACTTGACCCCTCTTTACTCTGCGAGTGAAACATTCTGGCGCCTAAATCTCGTTCATCTGCAGGAAGCCCAGCAGATCCGCACTGATTCTCGATTTCCTCATCTGTCTGAGAGGCTTTTCCTAATTCTTTACTCTGAACAACGATGTTAAAAAGATGGTTCTGTGCAATGTGCGCTATTTCCTCTAGTTCAGTTACAGTTTCACGTATGCCTGTCTTTATACTGTTAGGAGTCTAACAACACCAGGTTAAAGCCCAACAGGTTTATTTGGTAGCAAACGCCACTAGCTACCAAATAAACCTGTTGGACTTTAACCTGGTGTTGTTAAATTCCTTACTGTGTTTACCCCAGCCCAACGTCGGCATCTCCACATCATTTATACTTTTAGATATGTTTCAGATGGTGATTAACTTTGTTCGTCTGCATCAATAAAGCCATTAAATTCTGTTGTGGACTGAACGAGTTGCTGATATGAACACGGTGTCAAAAAGGGACCTCTATTTCCTTTCATTGCGTCATAAAAGTACAAGATTTCAGATTTTGCTGAAAGATTTTGAGGCCGAGGTCTTAGCAAAGATAATATGGCTTTAATATCGAGTTTCGGATAATGCTCAGCAACAAATTTAAATCATGTAAACTTCCCTCATCCTTAAAGAACAAATACTAATAACATTCCGGCATGGCTTTGAACTGGGGAGCTTTCGTGTGTGAGGTGAATGCAATCACCACTTGCAAGCACCCAATGGGACTCTCTTGAAATGTTGCAACACTCATTGTGAATGCTGTAGACATATTGATCCAAGAATGATTGAAAATGGTTGACAATGGCAGGCAACAATAAGAGGCCCTTTGACCCACAATGCCTATGCCAATTATTTGATTACGAGCTACCCAACTGATGTATCGGTGTGGGCTTGGTGGGCCGAAGGGCCTGTTCCAGTGCTGCACTGTTCTTTGTTCTCATTTCAATTTCCTCCTCTGATTCCATGAAGCTGATTTTTCTCCCTTTCAAGTCATTGTCCAATCCCCATTTGAAGAAGGAGTTTCTGTGGAATCCGTGTACATACAGTGTGCTTTAAGTAACAACGTTTCCTTGACCCAATGGGACGAAGGATTGGATATAGCTTCCCGATATAGCTTTCAATGTAGACATATATTTATTTATGCAATTGATTTCATATCGAATTTACAAAACGAGTTTAATCGGATGAAGCATCTCCTCATTATTTCTGAATTATATCTAATATAACTAATTAACTCCACAACTTTCCACAGAATGTGGAATAGAACAGAGGAGAATGAATCACCTGCACCCAAAGCAGTCTCCTTGTGTTGTCTCCTGTGTCCCGAACATTTGATCCGATAACATTGAGAATGGGTGGGAAATCTACCTTGCATATACTGATCTCACACGGGGTGGCATGGTGGCACGTAGCTGCCTCACCACGCCAGGGACCCGGGTTCGATTCCTGGCTTGGGTCTGTGTGCAGTTTGCATGTTCTTCCTGTGTCTGCGTGTGTTTCTTCTGTGTGCTCTGGTTTTCTCCCACAGTCCAAAAGACGCACTGGTTTGGTGCATTACCATGTTAAAGTTCTCCCTGAGTGTATCCGGAGTGTGGCGACCAGGGGATTTTTACAGTAACTTAATTGCAGTATGAATGTAATCCCACTTGTGACACTAATAAACAAACTTTAAACATGACACGGACACATCCACAATATGACTGTAAAAAAATAAAAATAAATAAGCATTGTTGCTTATTCTCCAATAGTCGTCAATTGCTTGTAGTCATCAATTAATGATCACCATTGATAAGAAATAGATTTCTGGCTGTTCCTGTTGTTAAAATGGACAGTTTCATCGCAATGATTATCTAACGGGATATTGCCGCACTGACACGACCCCAGGGAATTCCAGTTCAGGGAGTTTACTCTGGAACTAGTACGTTAAAACATGCTACCGTGCAAAGGGACCTGGGGGTCCTTGTGCATGAGACGCAAAAGCCCAGTCTGCAGGTACAACAGGTGATCAAGAAGGCAAATGGGATGTTGGCCTATATTGCGAGGGGGATAGAATATAAAAGCAGGGATGTCTTGATGCACCTGTACAGGGCATTGGTGAGCCCGCAGCTGGAATACTGTGTGCAGTATTGGTCCCCTTATATGAGGAAGGATATATTGGCATTGGAGGGAGTGCAGAGAAGGTTCACCAGGTTGATACCGGAGATGAGGGGTTTGGATTATGAGGAGAGGCTGAGGAGATTGGGTTTGTACTCGTTGGAGTTTAGAAGGATGAGGGGGGATCTTATGGAGACTTATAAGATAATGCGGGGGCTGGATAGGGTGGAGGCGGAGAGATTCTTTCCACTTAGTAAGGAAGTTAAAACTAGAGGACACAGCCTCAAAATAAAGGGGGGTCGGTTTAAGACAGAGTTGAGGAGGAACTTCTTCTCCCAGAGGGTGGTGAATCGCTGGAATTCTCTGCCCACTGAGGTGGTGGAGGCTACCTCGCTGAATATGTTTAAAGCGCGGATGGATGGATTCCTGATCGGTAAGGGAATTAAGGGTTATGGGGATCAGGCGGGTAAGTGGTACTGATCCACGTCAGATCAGCCATGATCTTATTGAATGGCGGGGCAGGCTCGAGGGGCTAGATGGCCTACTCCTGCTCCTATTTCTTATGTTCTTATGTTTTTGGCATTGTCAATGGGCGCACTTCTCTTCAGTGTGTCTATGGCTGTGTTAATCTGATTGTTTATCTTCCCCAGTGATTGTCTGTGTGCCTATGTTTGAGTCGATCGGTTTGAGAATCGACCACTGTGTTTACTTGTCCCTGTGTCTATGCTTTTGTTGATTCTGTGCGGTATACGACGCTTCAAGTGAACACGGAGGCGGCGTTATTCATGTATTATCATGGTTAACAGCTGAGACTAATATATATTACAAATCTACAGAATAAATCTGTATTTATAACGAGGGACGTTGATGTCAGTGCCTGGGCATATATCTATATGGTTATATATCCTTACATGTGTTAGCCTTTGCACGTGGCCGTGTGTGTATTTGCACTCCCGGTGTCTGCTGGGTTTCCTCAGACGCTCCGGTTTCCTCCCACAATCCAAAGATGTGCAGGCTAGGTTGATTAGCCATGCTAAATTGACCCTAGTGTCAGGGGGATCAGCGGGGTAAAAATATGAGGTTACGGGAATAGGGCCTGGGTGGCCTTGTGGCCGGTACATACCCGCTGGGCCGAATGGCATTCTTCTGTACTGTACGGATTCTATGATTCTAATATCTCGATATGTGTCAGTCTTTACAGCTGGCCGTGTGTGCACCTGTTTCCAATATGCGGCAGTGCTGTCCACGGGAGGGCGCTCTCTGATCACTTATGCAAGGTCACCCATTCCCTTCGAGAGGAAGCGCCTGTTTGAAGATGTAAAAATGGGCGGAGACAGGGAGTCACGTTCGACCTCATACCATTCCACTGACTGTTTCAACTTCTTCAATTGCAGTTCTGGTCCAGTCAGTGATCACTGCCTCTGTTTCTGAAGCTCTAACTGGAACCATGGGGGTGAAATTCTGTCCGACTCTGGTTATTGTCCTGATCACAGCTCGGTCATTTTGAACCTTTGGGTGAAATCCATCAATCACCATATTAATTCCCCATTTCCATCTCGAGGCAATTATTCAGTTGTTGTTCCTCCTAATCCGCTTTGTGTCCGCTGTTTATTTTCAGAGATAGAGTCATAGAGTCACAGTCACAGAGGTTTACAGCATGGAAACAGGCCCTTCGGCCTAACTTCTCCATGACGCCCTTTTTGTTTAAATCCCTAAGCTAATCCCAATTGCCCGCATTTGGCCCATATCCCTCTATACCCATCTTACCCATATAACTGTCAAAATGCTTTTTAAAAGACAAGATTGTACCCACCACTGCTGCTGCCTCTGGCAGCTTGTTCCAGATACTCACCACCTGCTGTGCGAAAAAAATGCCCCTCTGGAACTTTTGTATCTCTCCCCTCTCATTGAACTTATGCCCTCTGGTTTTAGACTTCCCTATCTTTGGGAAAATATATTGACTATCCAGCTGATCTGTGCCCCTCATTATTTTATAGACCTCTATAAGATCGCCCCTCAGCCTCCTACGCTCCAGAGAAAAAGGTCCCAGTCTATCCAGCCTCTCCTTATAACTCAGTCCATCAAGTCCCGGTAGCATCCTAGTAAATCTTTTCTGCACTCTTTCCAGTTTAATAATATCCTTTCTACAATAGGGTGACCAGAACTGTACACAGTATTTCAAGTGTGGCCTCACCAATGTCTTGTCCAACTTCAACAAGACATCCCAACTCCTGTATTCAATGTTCTGACCAATGAAACCAAGCATGCCGATGCCTTTTTCACCACTCTGTCCACCTGTGACTCCACTTTCAAGGAGCTCTGAACATGTACCCTTAGACCTCTTTGTTCTGTAACTCTCCCCAACGTCCTCCCATCAACTGTGTAAGTCATGCCCTGGTTCAATCTACCAAAATGCATCACCTCGCATTTGTCTAACTTAAACTCCATCTGCCATTCGTCAGCTCACTGGCCCAATTGATCAAGATCCCGTTGCAATCGGAGATAACTTTCTTCACTGTGCACTATGCCACCAATCTTGGTGTAATCTGCAAACCATGCTACCTATATTATCATCCAAATCATTAATATACATGACAAATAACAGTGGACCCAGCACTGATCCCTGAGGCATACCGCTGGTCACAGGCCTCCAGTTTTAAAGAGAACCCTCTACAACCACACTCTGGCTTCTGTCCAGAAGCCACTTTTGTATCAATTTAGATATCTCACCCTGGATCCCGTGAGATTTAACCCTATGCAACAACCAACCATGCGGTAACTTGTCAAAGGCCTTGCTAAAGTCCATGTAGACAACATCAACTGCACTGCCCTCATCCACCATCTTGGTTACCCCTTCAAAAAACTCAATCAAATTTGTGAGACATGATTTTCCACTCACAAAGCCATGCTGACTGTCCCTAATCAGTCCTTGCATCTCTTAATGCCTGTAGGTCCTGTCTCTCAAAATACTTTCCAACAACTTACCCACCACAGATGTGAGGCTCACCAGGCTTTTCCCTGAAGCCCTTTTTAAACAAAGGCACAACATTTGCCACTCTCCAATCTTCAGGCACCTCACCCGTGACTATCGATGATTCAAATATCTCGGCTAGGGGACCCGCAATTTCCTCCCTAGCCTCCCACAATGTCCTGGGATACACTTCATCAAGTCCCGGGGATTTATCTATCTTGATGCCCTTTAAGACTTCCGGCAGCTCTTTCTCTGTAATATGTACACTCCTCAAGACATCACTATTTATTTCCCCAAGTTCACTAACATCCATGCTTTTCTCAACACTAAATACTGATGAGAAATACTCATTGAGGATCTCACCCATCCCTGTGGATCGGCACATAGATGACCTTGCTGATCATTAAGAAGCCCTACTCTCTCCATTGCCCGTTGCCCTTTATGTATTTGTAGAAGCTCTTTGGATTCTCCTTTGCCTTATCTACCAAAACAATCTCGTGTCCCCTTTTTGCCCTACTGATTTCTCTCTTAACTCTACTCCTACACCCCCTATACTCTTCAAGGGATTCACTTGATCCCAGTGCCTATGCATGTCATGTGCCCCTTTCTTCTTCTTGACCAGGGCCTCAATATCCCGAGTCATCCAGGGTTCCCTCCGTCTACCAGCCTTGCTCTTCACTCTAAGAGGACTGTGCTTACCCTGAACCCTGATTAACGCACTTTTGAAAGCTTGCCACTTACCAGACGTCCCTTTTCCTTCCCACAGACTCCTCCAATTAACTTTTGAAAGTTCCTGCCTGATACCATCAAAATTCGCCTTGCCCCAATTTAGAATTTTAACTTTTGGGCCATGAGATGAGTAACGGTGACTCAGTGTCCCAGTCAGAACCAGTTGTTGAAGCAGCAGAGGGTGAAGATTCAGCAATACCCTGCAGTTACTCTGCATCGAGTTCAGCTACACAACATTACCTGTTCTGGTATCGCCAGTATCCACACCGAGCTCCTCAGTATCTGCTCAGAGCCGCTAGTTATGGGTTTACCGATACGGCTCCCGGCTTTGAACACTTCAGTGAGAATCTCAACCTGAAACAAAGCACTTTTCGCTTGTCCATGAAAGATTTGAAGATGACAGACAGCGCCGTGTATTACTGTGCACCGAGACCCACAGTGAATGAGGCTCCCGCGGGCAAAAACTGGCACAGGTCGATAATCAATTGTTCATTGTCAGGACAACACATGGGGTTAAACATCAGAGAAATTTTACCCATAGTGAACGTGACAATATAGCCCCATCTGAGTGTTTTCCCTCATTGAGGTCAATAATTGTCACTGTTGGTAAATTTGAGATATTTTTACTCATATTACTATGAGATCAAGTCCAATCATTCCCCGATCCCATTCACACAAACCCGCAGATCTCTCAGGAGAACAAGGTCATCAATCTGTATTTTAAATGCTCCAGATCAGTTAACTGTGTGACAGACCACACCTTTCAAAAGTGATCAAATATCAAAGGCAGACTCAGAGTTGTCACATGTTGAAGTTGCTGGGTGAATAATATTGACTGACTGAAATGTTTTCCCAGTCGAACCGCATCTCAATTCTGAGTTGGGTGATTACTTTTTCCCGGTGTACTTAAAACGGTATCTATTAATTATCCTCTTGCACTGGGCACTCAGTACTTGTGCATTAGACAGACGTCAAACTATCGGCATCATTTTTCAGCTTAATTCGGGGAAAGATCGACCTAAAGAAATATACTGACATTGAGTTTGAAGGAAAGAGAGTTGAACCGAGACCTCTTTTTAGGTCAAACCAAGTAAACAAACTCAGATTAAATCAGGACAAAGTAAAAGGGGCAGCTCCCCAAAAAGGAGGGGGAACAGCCCGAACAGAAATCAAAGCACAAAGGAAACTTAAAAAACATCAAATTAAAATGTGATTATTAGGGTCAATAATGCACCCCAACCCCTGCGGTGCCCAGCGGGCGCGGAAAGCGTCAACCCCCCCCTGGACACCGCATGCTCCCTCTCCAGGGACACCTGGCCGCGAACGTAGCCGCGGTAGAGGGGTAGAAGGGACATGTTCCAAAGGCAAAGTGGCCACTGCTGGTCTTTCATCTGCCCAGCTCACTGACGTCACAAACTGCGTGTTGATTGGATGAAATATGGGACAAAGGAGCAGTGAACCGATTGGTTGTCACCTGTCGCTCTGTCAGGAATAGACCAATCGGGTTGCCGGACCGGATGTCACTGCACATCTTCTGAACTCTTACCTAAAACTATTGAGCTCAAACTCACTGAGTTCAGATCCAGCATCAGCTCTGTGAACATGTTGGGACCTTTTACTCATTCTTCACAGCTACTGGTCTCCTAACTGGTAGCTCCCAAGTTAAACAATTATCTGTTGTTAATGTTACTCACAGAGTATTTTTACTTTTAACCGTGTGCTTCCTGCATCTACAATATGTTCTGTTAATTTGATAATCTTGGTTGTAATAAAATGATATCAAAATGTTCTCTATTTCTGAAATAGGACAGATATTCCTGCTGCAGACTCGGTCGCACAGGGGCCGGTTACAGCGACACAGTTCGAAGGCGACTCTGTGATCATCAATTTCAGCTATTCCACCACTGCTACTTTCTACTCATTGCAGCTATACCGTGAGAATCGGGACAAAGCTCCCTCGTTCTTAAGCTACATTCCACTTGTTGGGGAAGCTTTCAGAGCAGAGGGTATAGGAATTCGATTTTCTTCATCTTTAGACACTTGAAAAAATGAGGGGAATTTGACTATCCGTGAGCTGCGGCTGATTGACAGCGCGATGTATTTCTGCGGACTGAGATGTACAGTGACAGGAAGCTGAGGGACCCTCGTACAAAAACACTTCCGCAATGTGACAGGGTGTGTGGGATAGGGGCAGGGTGGGGAGAAACCTTGTCTTTCTAACCTATCAGCAGAATGTGCTGGTTTCAAATAAACGTCAATAAATTCCAAGCCGAGAGTAACAGATTTGGGGAAGGTTTCCGCTATTTCATTTACATCAAACACATT
This sequence comes from Mustelus asterias, assembly GCF_964213995.1. Taxonomy (NCBI): domain Eukaryota; kingdom Metazoa; phylum Chordata; class Chondrichthyes; order Carcharhiniformes; family Triakidae; genus Mustelus; species Mustelus asterias. The sequence goes on from NW_027590214.1 coordinate 204,687, forward strand.
TCGGACATAATCCAAACTGTCTGAGAGAATTTACACAATTTTGTAAAATTTGCAATATAGACATGGGCATGGCCTGAGACCAGTAACAACCAGCAGCGTCTCTAATAGTTTACAAGGCAAGTAAAGTTGAAGGAAGGAGACAACCCGAGTGTAATATAAACAGGCACCGGATCCAGTGACATTAGGACAGACATATGGGCTCAGTGTAGTAATAGCTGAGACACTAGTTTGTGCCCTGTGAGAAGAGGCATGGTCTGGACAGTTGTTAGCCAAGGCATGGCCTTGTGTAATCGAAAAAAGGAGATTATCTAATAAAATAATACATGAAACATAGTTTAATGTTACAATAGCAAAAAAAGAGCATAAAGTATTATAAATAGAGATAAAGTTCAGTACAGCACTTATACCGAACAACGCAATTATTTAATGATAAGACAGCTTTGGTGTAATCTTTTGAATTTCTTGCAAAAGTAATTCCTGAACAATAATGTTCTGAACTGAACTGAACATCACGGGGATGTTCTGAACTCTCCCACAAGGTGGCAGCAAACGCTCAGAATCTGCTGACATCGCAGCGCAATGTTTGGTTAATATTTTCATGTTATTTCACACTGAAGGACAATTAACACGTTTCATTTAATTATCAACATTTTCACCTGATGTAACCCGTCTCCATTGCGGATGATATTTTAAACCGAGTGTTACTTTCCTTTTAACACATTTCACTGCATCGACAGAGCGGCAGGAGTTTGTGTTGTTAATGGTGGGCAGCAAATGTTGCAACCACGCAGTAAATGTAATAACCATGTAAAATCCCACCGTTTCTGGTGGGATTTCTGCTGATTGATCTTGGGATGTGTGCGCAGGAAACTATTGATGTGCCAGTGTGTGTGACCGGCTGTTATAAACAGCCCTCAGCAAAAACGGGCTGTGACCCAGAAACCTGTGGCTGTTTTTGTACGAGGACTAAACGCGTTCCCATCTCCGCGAGACTCTGTGCACGGTAATAGACCGCGGTGTCAGACAGCCGCAGATCCACGATTGTCAATCGGTACAACTTGTCTGACTGTTGGACTCTATCAGAAAACCGGTTCTGAGCGAAATCTGCTTTGAATTCAGAACTGCCGCCAGTGTCCCTGCGGACTGCAAACTCGGTCTGCCTGCCTGGGTACTGACGGTACCAGAATCAATAATCGGTATTGTCGGTAAAGGTGCAGCTTAAAGTGACATATCTTTCCTCTGGCGGTGTGAGTGAGGAATCCCGCTGAGTAACAGAATCTCCATCGCTCTGATCTGGAACACATGGTTAAAAAAACGGAAATAATCAACTGAACTGAACTGAAAGTGACAATTAGTGGTCAGTATTACATTGAAAAAAATGGAGTTCAGACCTTTGAAAAAAAACTTGCCACAAAATTGATCTGTGTCGGTATTACATCCGAAAGAGCGTAATTCGCCTGACTTCATCTCACTCAGAGTTTTCATCCATTTCTTTCTCCATCATCTCTATATTTGGCTTCCCTTGTGGTAATGATGTACAGATTATAAACACACGCTGTGTAGGGAGACATGTCCACAATGCCCTTTTGCATCCATTTGGACCATTACATTTATCATATTCAATGATCCAGAAGTGAAAACAACTCTGCAGCACTAACCTATTAACCACCTTTCAATCACATTTGAAGACCTCTGTCAGGCTGTCCCTCCAGCGTCGCTTTGCGAGATCAAATAACCTCAGCCAGCACAACTATTTCTGATAGCTATTTCATGTCACTTGCGGTATCACCTTCGAAAAGATTTTTTCTCATTTACTCCTGTGCCTTTACATCTTTTCCTAACAATCCTCATGTGGTCGGAACACGTTTCAATACAAATGTTAAATAGACTATTCACTTTTCAAATCCAATTCTCTGAAATTAATCTTAGAAGTTTTAAATTTCTCACCGACGCTGAAAGCTGCCCAGAGCACAGCGAGAACGGGGATCCACATCGCTGCTGCTGTGTCAGAACGGTGCAGAATAGAGATTTGCAAAAGAGCAAATGTCACCTGCTGCACGACAACACAGACTCAGACCACATTTCTGATGTCACTTCCTGCAGGGTGTCACACGGATGGAGCTATCGGAGTTGCCTCTCACCAATTTGATGTTTCTTAACCAGGGGTACGTGTTTATATAGGGGAACGCAAACATAACGCCATGTCCCACTGATCATAGGTAAAGGTTTCTGAGTGCAGACAGCTGGATATCCAAGATATATAAGCGGGAAAATCACAAATATGCGCTCCCACACTAACACAACAAAAGCGATAATTCAACGACCACCTAAAGATACAATGACCAGCAAAGGTCTATGAAGTGACGTATAAAAGCTAGTAAAAGGGATTATGAAAGGAGACTTGCAAAGCGGATCGAGATCAATAAGATAAATATTGGTTACATAAAGGAAAAGAGGGGATCAGGAGCAATTTCAGTCCATTGGAGACTGAAAGTGGTGATATTGTTATTGACTGTGGGAAAAGGGGATCCGTAGTTGCCCTTTAGAATATGGCGCTGAGCTGCTGACTTGCACCGCTGCTGTCCGAATTACACAAATAGAAATCGTAAGTAATCTCACAGCACCAGGTTAAAGTCCAACAGGTTTATTTGGTAGCACGAGCTTTCGGAGCGTTGCCCCTTCATCAGGTGAGTGAAGAGTTCCGTTCACAAACAGGGCATGCATAGACACAAACTCAATTACAAGATCGTGATTGGAATGGGAATCTTAACAGGTTATCAAGTCTTCACCGGTGCGGACAATGTGAGTGGAGGGAGGGTTAAGCACAGGTTAAAGAGATGTGTATTGGCTCCAGACAGGACAGTTAGTGAGATTTTGCAAGCCCAGGCAAGTCGTGGGGGTTACAGATAGTGTGACATGAACCCAAGATCCCGGTTGAGGCCGTCCTCATGTGTGCGGAACTTGGCTATCAGTTTCTGCTCAGCGATTCTGCGTTGTCGTGTGTCATGAAGGCCGCCTTGGAGAACGCTTACCCGAAGATCAGAGGCTGAATGCCCTTGACTGCTGAAGTGTTCCCCGACAGGTAGGGAACTCTTCTGCTTGGTGATTGTGGAGCGGTGTCGATTCATCCGTTGTTGTAGCGTCTGCATGGTCTCCCCAATGTATCATGCCTCGGGGCATCCTTTCCTGCAGCGTATCAGGTCGACAACGTTGGCCGAGTCGCAAGAGTAGGTACCGTGTACCTGGTGGATGGTGTTCTCACGTGAGATGATGGCATCCGTGTCGATGATCCGGCACTTCTTGCAGCGGTTGCTGTGGCAGGGTTGTGTGGTGTCTTGGTCACTGTTCTCCTGAAGGCTGGGTAGTTTGCTGCGGACAATGGTCTGTTTGAGGTTGGGCGGTTGTTTGAAGGCAAATAGTGGAGGTGTGGGGATGGTCTTGGCGAGATGTTCGTCTTCATCGATGGCATGTTGAAGGCTCCGGAGAAGATGTCGTAGCTTCTCTGCTCCGGGGAAGTACTGGACGACGAAGGGTACTCTGTCTGTCATGTCCGGTATTTCTCTTCTGAGGAGGTCTGTGTGGTTCTTCACTGTGGCGTGTCGGAACTGTCGATCGATGAGTTGAGCACCATATCCTCTTCTTACGAGGGCGTCTTTCAGCGTCTGTAGGCGTCTGTTGCGATCCACCTCATCTGAGTAGCAAACTATCCAGCCTTCAGGAGAACAGTGACCACGACACCACACAACCCTACCATAGCAACCTCTGTAAGACGTGCCGGATCATCGACACGGATGCCATCAGCTCACGTGAGAACTCCATCCACCAGGAGCATGGTGCATACTCTTGTGACTAGGCCAACGTAGTCTACCTGATAGGCAGCAGGAAAGGATGGCCCGAGGCATGGTAGATTGGCGAGACCGTGGTTCGAATTGGAACTTTCCACTGCGGGCAAACGGGGCCAGTTGGTTATTGAAAACACGGAGAGCGCGGACGCTCTGTATTACTGTGCGATACAGCCCACACTGAGGAAAGACGCTAGTCACTGTACAAAAACCTCACGCCTGTTTTCAGTTGCTGCCGCAATCCCACAGATAGTACAGCAGGCAATAGCTGCCAGAACCAGAGCAGGAAATGGAGCATATGAGCGGGGTTGCCCGGGGCTTTGCAATTCCCGACAGCGACTTTACTTTTCTCACACATATTGACAGTCATGATGTAACTCATCCGATTGAAGAAACAGTCGCTCAGTGAGTGTGGGCTTTATGGTGAGGAAATCATCCGCATTCTTTAACTTAAGCATGATACTCCACTGTCTCGAATCAGACATTTGGTCTATGGCCAAATACAGAAAGACCTGGACAATATTCAGGTTTGGACTGATAAGTGGAAGCAACGTTCAGGTCACACAAGTTCCAGGCAATGACCATCTCCAAAAAGAGAGGACCTGATGAACTTTCCTTGATATTCAAAGGCATTACCATCGCTGAATCCTCCCCCTGCTCTCCCCTTCCTCTCCCCCACCCCCAACAACATCCTGGGAGTTGACCGAAAACTGAACTGGACCGAGGAATATGAATATCGTGGCTACCGGAGCCGATCAAAGGTTAGGAATCCTGTGGTGAGTAAATCGCCTCGTGACTCCCGAAAGCCTGTCCGCCACCTACAAGGTGCAAGTCAGGGGTGTAAATGGAATGCTCCATACTTGCTGGATCAGTGCAGCTCCAACAACACTCATTATGCTCGACCAGATACAGGACAGGGCAGTCCGCGTGATTGCTAACCATTCCATAAACATCTCTTCCAGTCACCACCGACGAACAGTGGCAGCTGTGTGCAATATCTACGGATATACTGCAGCAACTCAACAAGGATTTTTAGGCAGCACAATCCGAACACATGAACACTGCCATGTAGGAGGACAAGGGCAGCTTTCACATGGGAACACCTCAATCTAGCGGTTCCCTTCCAATTATTCCACATCCTTACTTTGAAATATATCGCTGTTCCTTCACGGTCAATGAGTCAACACCCTGGACTCCCTCACTAACAGCACAGTCGGTGTACCTGCACCTCGGGACCGCAACGCTTCAAGAAGGCAGCTCACTACCACACAATACACCACGGATTGTCCCGGATTTACAATAACAGTCGTGTTGCTGGGTAAGTCTCTGTGGCAGTTATTCTACATCTCATTTGTTAAATACGGCAACAGATTTTGATCCGTTTTGCATTTCGTTTCAGGAACGAGTGCCGAGGAGTCGGTGTCCGTGGGCTCATTTGAGTTAACGATGCTGAAAGAACAGCCTGTAATTTTCTGCCATACTTACTCCACTTCTGAGTCCATCCTCAGCTCATGTTTTTTTGTTTACTACATAAATTGCGGCATGGGAAAATCAGCAATATTCCAGCCCCCACTGTCCAAACCCCCTGCCAGCAGAAAGCACTGGATATTTTGCTCTGTGTGTTTTCTTAGAAATGGTGAAGAGTAAATATTCAATATTTTGATTGATACCCAGTTCCGTTCACATTCAACAATAACTTGATTTCGGAAACATCGGAGCAGTGAGTTTTGATAATGTTTCTGCCCCGTGACAGTGACAGTGATTTTTCCAATCAGCTGACCATCGTCATTTTAGCCATTGTCTTCCTACAGGTCCGTCACCCGAAAGACATGTTCCTCATTAAAAAAATCTCCGTTTAATTCCAGATTTGTCACATGCCAGCGAGCCCATTGTCGTGAAAACAATGTCTCTGAACCATTGGACCACCCGGGCTCCGCCATCACCAGCTCAGTGTTGCCTTTTCCATCATTCCTTGCGTCAGATAATCCATCCTCCCTTGTAGTCTGTGACGAACCATATCTTCTGCCATTTTTAAGAAGTGACCCCGATTTACAATCTGAAAATGCAGAGAAAACTCAGCAGACTAGTTGAGATTTAACAAATATATGAATAATATAACTCTTCCCTTAGTCGGCAATGAAAAGGATTTGGAAATATTTCTGCCCAGTTTCCAGCCATGGGAGGCGGACGTGATAACTGCAGTGGAATGTTTGCTGTCATTGGTTGAACACATCACTGGTGTTAGATCCAGAAGGGGCCATTTTGCAGGATAAGTTTGTGGTGAAAGCGGTCTGGTGTGAAAATTAAAATAACAAAAAGGTCATGAAAAAAGCAATTGTAAAACACGCTGTAATCTGCTGCTCTGGCGGTTAGAGTTTGACACTTTCGCTGCTGTGTTGATTGCAGGGCAGGAAATGAAGATTTATTGCTCTCCTCCAACCACGAAAACAGTTATTTCCCGGGAGAACACAGAAATCCCAGTCTCGCCTTGTATCCTATTATTTCTGAAGTGAATACCCTGAACAAATTCAACAGCAAGTCATGGTGTCCTTTCTGGGAACCAGACAAAGTTAAGGACAATTTAAATGGTGCCAGCGCTTCACTGCAGTTCATTGCGTTTCTAACTGGAGATGATCGTTGTTTGTTACAGAGTTCAGGATCATCTGATTCGGTGAAGATTTCCTGCTGGCCCATCTCCACGGATTCTGGAATATTTCAGTATCAATACAAGAAAAGGACATGATTGCTACGTCTGCCTCGTGGTAGTGTGGCCGAGCGGTCTAAGGCGCTGCATTTGGGTTCTAATCTCTTCGGGGCCGTGGCGTCGAATCCCACTACTACCAGAATTGATTTCAATTTTTGTCCTTACAGTTGAAGTCCAACAGCTCACATTGAATGCAGGAGTGTGTGCAGTGTGTTTTTGACAGACGCCTTCGTAAGAACAGGATGTGGCTCTCGACTCATCGATCGACAGTTCCGACGCGCCACAGCGAAAAACCACACCTATCTCCTCAGAAGACAAACACGGGACACGGCCGACAGAGTGCCCTTCGTCGTCCTGTACTTCCGTGGAGTGGAGGAGCTACAACATCTTCTTCGGAGCCTTTAACATGTCATTGATGAATACGAACATCTCGCCAAGGCCATCCCCACATCCCCAAAACCAGACAGCAATATTTCCAAATGCCATTCAATACAGAGTGAGGGAAAAGTTTCATAATTTATGTTTTTGCTAAATGTTAACTGATATGCTGAGTATTTCCAGCATTTTCTGATTGCGAAGTCAGGAGTCACTCGGTAAAAACAACAAAAGTGAAGGTCTGTAGCAGAGAGCAAGGTAGGATGGATCAACGGACAAAGGAATGCTGGACAAAGCAATATTGAGCAGGTGATGCTGGAGGCCGGGTGGTCTAGTTTTTCAGAGTGAAGGCTTTCACCGCCAGGGCCCAGGCTTAATGACTGGGGACAAATTGTGAAAATAGAATTTGTGATGAAAATATTGTCTCTTTCTCATTCCTGATCAACTAATCACAATTGCTGTTTAAAAGCAGCATGCCAGGACGAGTAACCTCTTCCTGTGCTGTAATGTTCTATAATTGTTTCATTTTCATCCACACTGCTGCTGCATTTAAAGTTTAGTAGTTTATTTTTTTATTGCCACAAGTAGACTTACATTAACAGTGCATGAAGATACTGTCAAAATCCCCTAGTCGCCTCACTCCGGCGCCTGTTCGTGGACACTGAGGGAGAATTTAGCATGGCCAATGCACCTTTCCAGCAAGTCTTCGGGCTGTGTGGAAGGAGTGGAGCAAGTTAGTGTGGATGCTGGAATTGGAAACAAAAAGGGAAAATGCTGGAAAATCTCAGCATGTCTGGCTACATCTGTAAGAAGAGAAGAGAGCTAACGTTCCGAGTCCAGATCACCCTTTGTCAAAACTGGGCGGAGTGGAGTTGCTCCGATAGAGAATACAAACGGGAACACAGGCTGAATGGTTGTCTGCTGATATAAACAACAGATCGCAAACATTGAGTCTGCAGTCCCGGCCCAGGGGATAGATTGGGACTTTCTAACTGAGGCTCAAATCTTGTCATGTCCGCTTCCCGTCATTCCTCATTGTGACTTATTTTTATTGAAAGTTATTCAAAATAAAGCAATGAATACAGAGATGATCAACTCATTGCAAATCTCTCACATCAGCGTCACTGAGGGTCCAGTGATCAGGATCAGCGCCGTGACGCGGTTTAGATTCCCAGTCACGGAGTGAATAACTTTTTGTTCAATTCTTCATTTAATGAAAACACGCCTCAGAGCGTCTGTGAAGGGAGCAACATCTAAATCTTTCAGCCGGATGAACTTGCATCTCAGTTGGAAAAGTCAGAGATGTAACACTAACGATAAACTCTGAAGAAGATTCACATGACACGCACAACATACATGTCAGATACACACACAGCACACATGTCAAATCATGTCACTTTCAAGTTCCGTCTTTTAACCTCCTGCTCTCCACCTCAGACATTTCCACATTCATCAAAAATCTCCAACCTCAAACCCCACCCTGTGCCTTAATCCATTGATAATGCTACCCGTACCGCAAGTACTTTGCAGCATTTGGCTCCATAGCTCAGTGGTTAGAGCACTGGTCTTGTAAAACCAGGGGTCGCGAGTTCAATTCTCACTGGAGCCTGCCGACAAAACTTTGCTAATATGAGCTGTAGGGAAAAGGCAGATCGAGTGGGAGGCCTTATGGGTCGAGGGGCAGATTGGGTGCAACTTTAGAAAACAAAAACATATTCTCATTCGTGCAAAAATAGAAAGAGCAGAACATACTTGACGAGCTAAAAAATGTAAATATTGATATTAAGAATAGAATAGATGCGTTTGTACTCGAATGCATGAAGGTGAAGCAGATAGTTGGAAGGGAAATTACATTTTGGTCTTTCTTGCCGGCAGACTGGAGTTCAAGAATAACAAGGTGTTTCTGCTGTTGCATTGGGTTTTGTTGAGACCAGGTTGAATATTCTGTGCAGATGTGATAGTCACATTTAAAAAGGGATATGCTTGCATTGGAAACGGTAAAGAGAAGGTTCACCAGATTGCTCCCTGGGGTGAGGGAGTTGTCCTGTGATGAAATTCTCTGGAGTTTAGAAGAATAAGAGGCGATCTCTTTCAACCTTCACAGTTCTGATTAGGTTTGACAGGATGGAGACTGAGAGATTTTTTTTCTGCTGGTCGGGAATCTAACCCACTGCGGCACAGATAAGGGGCTGCTCATTTCGTGCGAAGATAAGGAGCAATTACTTCACTCAAAGGGCGAGAATCTTTGGCATTCTCTGTACCTGACAGTTATGTATGCCCCCCTCATCGAGCACATTTAACGCTGGGATAAACAGGGTTCTGATCTCTTGAAGAATTTAGCGATATGGGGAGCTGGTGGAAAAACAAAGTTGCAGCCCAACATCAGCCATGATGGTATTGAATGGTGGAAATCTCGATGGACCGAGTGGTCTGCTCCTCCTCCTATGATTCATGTTAGAATAAAAACAGAAAGGACTGGAAGTTCTCAGGAGGGCTTGCAACAAATGTGGAGCAAAACAGAGAGTTAAGTTTCCGAGTTCAATATGACTCTTTTCAAACCAGTAGCCACGTGTGAATTATATGATTCCAAAATCACGAGGGGTGATCACGAGGGGTCACGGGCTCAAGCTGAGAGGGGCGAAGTATAACTCAGATATCAGAGGGACGTTTTTTACACAGAGGGTGGTGGGGGCCTGGAATGCGCTGCCAAGTAGGGTGGTGGAGGCAGGCACGCTGACATCGTTTAAGACTTACCTGGATAGTCACATGAGCAGCCTGGGAATGGAGGGATACAAACGATTGGTCTAGTTGGACCAAGGAGCGGCACAGGCTTGGAGGGCCGAAGGGCCTGTTTCCTGTGCTGTACTGTTCTTTGTTCTTTGTTCTTATAACAACTAGCACAACATCCAGACTGCGAATTGAATTGGATCCAGGCAGTGAAAGCCTTGAATTTAAACTGCTGCAGGATTTATGTTGGAAAATTGTTCAGGAAAGTGAGCTGCCAACTGAAAGTTTGGAGGTTTGAGAGCACCCCGAGCCGAATAGACTCCCTCTATTTCTGTTTCTACTTATATTCCAACAAAGATATTCTTTGTATCCTTCTGCAATAGGGAAATATTGTCCAAACTTTGCCAGTCTTGCTAATATTCACTAAATTGTCATACAAATCGATCGATGAATATTCATTTCAAATAAAACGAGATACCATTAGGTCATGCTGTTGTATCTTTCCAACCTATTAGAAATATGGGATTCACAGTAACTGAGAGAAATTGATGCTGTAGTTGCAGATATAGAACTGGAACGCACCATCACACCGAGTGAATCCACTGTCTGTTTAAATGTTGATCAGTGAAAATTTCAATCATCCTCTGCTGTGTAACACACGGCCACGGAGTCAATGAGCAATAGCCAGTCAAAAGAATCCTGTATCAGTCAATCTTTCTCGCAACTTTCAAACATGTTGTTATTCTCTGTACCATTTGCCATTGAGGTACATGAATAAGTGAACGCAGTTTGTGATGGTAAAAGATGTGTTCACCCCTTCTGGGAACTGAATCACATTGATGCACAGAGGAACACACACAGACACCGAGAGTCACAGAGGGCTGACGAGACACAAACACATGTCACTAACTGGGTTCAGTTTTGTTCCATTTCTGGCTGGGGTTTTGGTGAATTCTAGCTGATGAACAGAAATGAAGGAACGTAGAAGTGAAACAGGAAAAACAGATGGGAATACTTGAAAGATTTTGATTTCATTGAACGAATAATTAATTCTGCAGTCACCTAAAGGAATGAATGCTGAGCAGCGCATTGGGTGAGGTTCAAATCTTCGTGAGAAAACAGCAATTTCAAATCCACCGCCTGAGCCGCTTGGCCACCACTGCAACCGATGTCAATGTGTTAGTGTCACTCAGATCAAACCATTAAATAGTTACAGCAACAAAAGGGAACATTCGGTCCCAGGAGATCACGGTGCACCTTTCATCCCTCTTTTTTCTTCCTTACAAAATGCCACACGCCGAACAGACAAACAAGCTGCACATTTTGGCAGTGGTGGCATTTAAACCCACAACTTTTGAGATATTGAAGCTTTGATTTAGCAACTAAAACCATTCGGCCCCACTGCTAGTCGAAGCCACGTGCTAACCGTTGCGCAGAGTGATATCTGCAACGGATGAGAATATAATTGGGATTTTGGATGGAATATTTCGCCCCTCAAGCCCCTCACAATATTTTGGAATCATAGCCAAGCACTTGTTTTCCATCTGTTTCATTTCTGACTTTTCCAGCTCTGATGAAAGATCCAGATGCAAGATTAGCTTTGTTTCTCACTCCACAGACGCTGCCAGATCTGGTTTCATTCAATGAGGGTTTCCTTTGCATGGTGTCAGTTCACACAGCAATACAAACGAATTACTCTCTGGCTGGGGATTGAATCCAGTCCATAGTGATGAAAGTGCCAAATCCAAACCACTGGTCCAGCAGGGAAGCTGACAGTGACTTTCCCAATCAGCGGATCATCGTCATTTTAGCCATTCTCTTCCTTCCCTTCCGTCACACAATAGACAGGTTCCTCATTTTTGAAAAACAATACTCTGCTTCTTACCACATTTGCCACCTGCCATCGAGCCCATGGTCGTGAAAACGATGACGTTGCACCATTGGAATACCCGAGTTCCACCATCACCAGCTCAATGTTGCCTTGTCTATCATTCCTTGTGTCAAATAATACATCCTCCTTTGTTTTCTGTGCCGAACCTCACCTTCTGTCCTTTTTATTGAGTGACCCCTGACTTCACAATTAGAAAATGCAGGAAAAACCCATCAGACTAATTAAAATTTGCAGATATATGAATAAAATAACTTTTCCCTCAGTCTGCAATGAAAATGATTTGGAAAAAACAAATCTGCCAAGTTTCATACCATGGCAGGCGGACGCGGTAACTGTCATAGAATCATTCCTGTAATTGGCTGAACACTTCTCTGGTGTTGAAACAGAAGTTGCCATTTTGCAGGAGAGGTTTGTGGTGAAAGTGGTCTGGCGTGGAAATTAAAATAACAAAAGGATCGTGGCCTGGTCTGGTGGTTAGAATTTGACACTTCCGCTGCTGTTTTGATTGCAAGTCAGGAAATGAAGATTTATTGCTCTCCTCCAATCCGTGAGAACAAATATCAGTTATTTCCCGGCAGAACGCACAAATCTCAGTCTCGCCTTGTGTCCTGTCCTTTCTCAAGTGAAGACCCTGAGCAAATTCAACAGGAAGCCATATTGTCCTTTCTGGGAGACAGACGAGCTTAAGGACAGTTTAAATGGAGCCGGCCCTTCACTGCAGCTCATTGTGTTTCTGACTGGAGATGATTTTTGTTTGCTACACATTTCAGGATCATCTGATTCGGTTACGATTTCGTCATGGCCCATCCCAACTCCACGAGTTTTGATATATTTCAGTATTAATGCAATGGAACGACATGATTAGGGTACTTTCTTGTGTGGTAGCGTGGCCGAGCGGTCGAAGGCGCTGGATTTTAGGCTCCAGTCTCTCTCGAGGCGTGGGTTCGAATCCCACCGCTGCCAGAGTTGGTGCAAGTTTTTGTCCTTGGAGCTGAAGTCCAACAGCTCGGGTTGAACGGAGGAATCTGAGCGGTGTCGTTTTTGACAGATGCCCTTGCGAGAAAAGGATATTGCGCTTGACTAATCGATCGACAGTTCCGACAAAAAAAAATTGCCCCTTAGAGTCCTGGGATGTGTAGTTTAGAGGGATTAGCGGGTAAATATGTGGGGGTAGGGCCTTGGTGGGATTGTGGTCGGTGCAGACTGGATGGGCCGAATGGCCTCCTTCTGCACTGTAGGGTTTCTATGATTTCTATGACACGCCACAGCAAAAACACGCACCGACCTCCTCAGAAGACAAGTACGGGACACAGCCCTCAGAGTGCCCTTCCTCCTCCAGTACGTCCCCAGAGTGCAGAAGCCAAGACATCTTAGGAGTGGAGAAGCTATGACATCTTCTTCGGAGCCTTCAGCGTACAATCGATGAAGACGAATATCACGCGAAGGCCATCTCCACGCCCCCACTACTTGCCTTCAAAAAACAGAGCAACCTTAAACAGACCATTGTTCGCAGAAAACTACCCAGCCTTCAAGAGAACAGCGACCACGACACCACACAACCCTGCCACGGCAACCTCTCCAAGATGTGTTGGATCATCGACCCGGATGCCACCATCACACGTGAGATCAGAATCCACCAGCTGGACGATACATACACATGCAACTCGGCCAACGTTGTCTACCTCATACGCTGCAGGAAAGGATATCCCGAAGCATGGTACATCGCCGAGACCATGCAGACGCTACGACAACAGATGAATGGACACCGCTCGACAATCACCCGGCAAGAGTATTCCCTTCCTGTCGGGGAACACTTAAGCAGTCAAGGGCATTCAACCACCGATCTTCGGGTAAGCGGTCTCCAAGGCGGCCTTCAAGACGCACGACAACGCAGAATCGCTGAGCAGAAACTGACAGCCAAATTCCATACATGAGAACGGCCTCAACCGGGACCTTGCGTTCATGTCACACGACTTGTAACCCCCACCATTTGACCTGGTCTTGCAATACCCTACCAACTGGCCTGGCGTGAGCCAATTCACACCGCTTTAACCTTTCATTGTCCCCCTCTCCACTCGCATTGTCTGTACCTGTAAAGACTTGATTCGCTGTTAAGACACGCATTCCAACCATTATCTTGCAATTGAGTCTGTGTCTTTCTATGCCCTGTTTCTAAACCCAACTCTCCACTCACCTGATGAAGGAGCAGTACTCCGAAAGCTCGTGCGACCACGTAAACTGATTGGACTTTAACCTAGTGTTGCGAGACTTCTTTCTGTGAGGGAGATCAACAATGATTTTACTGAATCACGGAACAGGCCCTAATGAAGGAGCAAATGGTTCATTGCAGCTCCTCTTCCCTATTCTCTGATGTTCTTCTGTACAGCTCATTGTTCTGAGAATAGATTCAAATTGTTCCTGCTCCTCTCTCTGACGTCATGAATTGAAGAATGAAGACACTCGGCGCTGGTTGGGTGAAATGTAGGATAAAGGAGCTGTGAGCTGATTGGGTGTCTCCTGCTGGATAGGAATGAACCTATCACCATTGGGGCCGGATATTACTCAACATTTTCTGAACTTTGAGCTAAAACAATTGAGCTTTAACTCATTGAGTTCCCTTGGGCATTTACTGGAGGAACGCTTTTTAATTTGGAATTACAAGATGAGTTGATACATCAGGTTGAAAGTAACGAGTGTTTTCTTGTATTAAGTGGCATGGGGGGTTCTGAATCTAACCATGCGAACCAGCACGAACACAGTGCAGTTGAGCATTGTAGTCAGGCCGATTGGGGGCGATGTGCTGTCATTTGTTTCTGTAGTGCAGTGCTTGTAAAGGACCCGGGTCCGAAACCGGGCAGAAGAAAACATTAAGATGTTTCATGTCGGGTGAGAGAAATCTGAATTAATTCAGTTTGTTGCTGAACATTATCCGAGTCTCGATTCATGTTATCTTTGCTTGACGTCGGCCTCAAATGCTTCCTGTAAAATAAATGCTGAATATTTTGACGCACTGACAGGAAAGAAACGTTTCTATTTTGACAACATGCGCATATTAGCATTTCGTTCAGTCTACACCAGAATTTAATGGGTTAATAGGTGCAGACTAACATAGTGAATCACTATCTGAAACATGCCTAATCGTAGTGTGTGCTCAAAAAGACAGATACAAGTGAAACGGTAAGTGAGCACTGTCAGCTGTTCCTGTAGTGTAGTGGTTATCACGTTCGCCTCACACACGATAAATTCCCAGTTCGAAACGGGCAGAAATGCTGTTGGATCGTTCGCATTAAGCGTGAGCGGAGTCTGCACGATGTAGGTTCGTTGCTCAACGTCATGCGAATCCGATATAATCTTATATGGTCATGTTATATGGGCTTTGACGTCGGCCTCAAATGCATTTACGAAAATCGGAACTGATGCATTTTAGGACGCAGGGAATGAAGAACTCTATTGTTTGTTCATATATTCGCAACTCGTGCAGTCCACAAATGTATTCAATGGGTTTTTGGTGCAGACTAACATAGTTAATCACCATCTGAAACATGTCAAATTGTATTGTGTGCTCATAAAGAGAGACACAATTGAAATTGGAACTGAATTGGAGTAAATGGCGCGCATTTCGCAGAAGCACGTTTTTAAAATTGCTCTTCACAATAAAGAAAAAGCTAAAACCACTCAGACCCATGTGGAAATCGAGATTCAGTGCGGACCTCCTGGACTTCCGATAGATGAACGTGATTTAGGCGCCAGAATACTTCACAAACAGAATAGCGGGGATTCAAGTATATTTTAAAGGATGAATGTTGTCAATCTCAAATAAGCACCATGGCATGTGTATTACGCAGTGACTCTATTTCTTTTGTTGGTCAGTCATGTTTGCAAGAAAATGTTGTATATTTCAGAGGTATCCAATTCAGAATGAGGACATCTGTGTTAAATAAACGTACGGAAATTAAATATTGAATAACTACAAATATTTGATATAATTGTTTGAAATTATTTGACGGGAGATGAGAATGATGTATTAATGATTGAGCGGAAATCGTTGCCGCCTGAGACATTTGCCTGACGAAGTTCAAGATAAGTTGAGATATCAGGTTGAAAAATCGGATTTGTTCTTCTATTAAGTGACATGGACCCTCAATGTGACCATGAGAACCTGCAGCAACACAATGTAGTTCAACATTGTAGTCAGGCCAATTGGCGGTGCGGCGCATTCTCTTGTTTCTGTGGTGCAGTGGTTATCACATTCGCCGAACACGTGAAATATCACCGCTTTAGAACCGGGCAGAACATACATCAGCTTTCCCATGTAGGGTGAGGGAAGTCTGTATGATTTCAGATCGTTGCTGGACATCATCCAAATCTCGATGTTACATCTTTGCTGTGAGCTCGGCCTCAAATATTTTCTGTAAAATAAGAAATGCTGATTCTTTTGACGCACTGACAGGAAATTTTCAATTTTGACAACCTGCACATATTAGCATCTCTTTCAGCCTATAACAGAATTTAATGGGTTTATAGGTGCAGACGAACATAGTTAATTATCATCTGAAACATGTCTAATAGCAGTGTGCGCTCAAAAAGACAGACACAAGACATAGTGCAAGCGAACTAGAGGAAATGACGCACGTTTCCTGCAGCCTTTTTTTGAAATCGTTCTTCATAACAAAAAAATAGGAAAAATCACTCAGCCAGATGAGGAAATCGAGACTCAGTGCGGATCTATTGGACTTTCCTATAGATAGCCGGAATTTATGCGCCTGAATGTTTCACACCCATAATTAAAAGGCTCAAGTGCAACTAACAGATATATTTTCAATCTCTTCCATTTAAATGTAGTTGATTTTGTTTAACATCAGCGTTTGTTCAAGTTCAAAATTGCGAACTGCATTGCCCGGTGACTCGCTTCCTTCTGTTGGTCAGTTATGTTTGCAATTCATGATATTCAATTTCAGAGATATTCAAATCATAAAGAAGATCTATGTGTTAAATAATGTACTGACATTAAATATTGGATAATGAAACACATACTGAGTACAATTGTAAAATGAGCTTTGACGAATGTCATCTGGACACGGAACGTCAGCTCTTTTTTCTCCTTACAGATACTGCCAGACCTTACGAGATTTTCCAGCATTTTCTCTTTTGGTTTCAGATTCCAGCATCCGCGGTACATTGTTTTTATTACCGAGTACAATTGGTTGAGATTATTCGAAGCAAGATGAGTATGATGCATTAATGCATGAGCAGAAATCATTGCTCCCTTAGATATTTTCCAGACGAACGCTTCTAAGGTTTGAAGATAAATTGAGCAATCAGATTGAAAGTAACGGCTATCTTCCTGAAACATGGGGGGCGGGGGGCGGGGGGGGGGGGCGGGGGGGGCGGAAGGGGGGGGGGGGGCGGAGGAGAGGGGGCTCTCTGTCTAACCATTTGAACGTGCAGCACCACAGCGCAGTTGAACATTGCAGACAGGCCGATTTGCTATCGGCTCGGTCAGCTGTTTCTGTAGTGTGGTGGTTATCAGGTTCACCTGACACGTGATAAGTCCCTGGTTCAAAACCAAGCAAAAACGTTCATTAAGCTTTCTCATTAAGATTGAGGGAAATCTGTATCATTCCCGTTCGTTGGTCAACATTATCCGAATCTCGAGATTACAGCCACCTTACCTTTGCTCTGACCTCGGCCTCAAATGTTTTCTGTAAAATAAGGGATACTGATATTTCTTTGACGCACTGACAGGAAAGGAACGTTTCGATTTTGGCACCGTGCACATATTCGCATCGCGTAGTGCAGTGGGTGTCATGTTCGACTCACACGCGAAAGTTCCCGCTTCAAGACCAGGCAGAAATATTTCCAAATATTGTTATTTCAAAATGATTCAGATTTCAGAATTATTCTCGTTTCTCACGAAACATTAATTGAGCTGTTGAGTTTTTGCGGGATTTATGATGGAGAACCTTCAGTAAAGATATTAAATGGAAGGTCTGTGATAGAAAGCTAACAGGATGGATTAACTGACACAAAGAATGATGGACAAGGGCAACATTGGCTGGTTCTCATTATTTTTGAACTTTTACTGCTTTCCTGGGTGAACTCCAGCTCCCCATTCCTCTGGCAATGTCACCCGCTCAAACTGAATCTTTCTCCATCCCGCTTTGTTAATCTCACTGTTCCTGCTTTCTGAATGAAAACTGCTTGCAATTAGTCGAAGACAAATAGTTTACTGGTGAATTCAGTGAGAAGTTTTCTTGTCATTTCGCCCGAGATTTTTATCCAGAAATGAATGATATTTCTGGCAGTGCAAACGGTCCAATCTGACAATTACCATCCAGATTTGCCTTGTATCACCATTTCCATCATCAGCACTTTGCGTCCGATCAATGTCCTTCACTATCTGTGTTTGTTCTTGACCTGTTGTCCACGTGACATTTCCAATTCGGAAGCAAAACTGCAAATCTCACTCCACTGATTCTGACAGAGCTGCTTTGGACCAGGAAGCATTGCTGGTTTGTTTGTAAAAAATATTAAATCTTAATATATCGATGGCAGTCTGTAACCCTGAAAGCGCCGAACCCCTAACCACGAGGCCACCAGGATCTCTTTTGCCCGATTCTCCCAGATACTGATTACAGGAATGTACACAGCGCCCAATTATCCGCAGCCACACTATCCTTCCTTTCTGTCCAGATATGAAATTGTTCACATTTTCACACTGGTGTGACGAAAGCAGAGCTGCGATAAGCTGCTGTTCAGCATTTTTACCACAATATGGTTTCCATCAGTTCGATGCTAACATTGCTCTTTGAATGTGATGAGCGACAGTGAAATGTAATGCAGTTGAAGGTAGAGTACACATTTTGACAGGAGGAAAACGTGAATATGAATTGCAGTGGGTAATTGACGGGCTTGTGGAATGGGGCTGTTATTTCTGCCTGCTGTTCAAATTGGTACAGGTACTGAACGGCCATTTTCAAACTGCAGTCGCCCGCTGTGTTCCGTGGTGTAATGGTGAGCACTGTGGACTGTGAATCCAGCTCTCCGAGTTCACATTTCGTTGGAACCTCTCTTTCCGTTTGCCAATGCCGATGATTGATTTGCTGAAGGACATTTCGTTTAGTTTTTTTACGAAGTTCGAATTGAGAGGACAATTTGTCAGCCAGTTCAACAGCTATTACAATGTACATTGCTGAGCCCCTGGCGCCAGATATCTGCAACACCAGCATTTTTTCATCTTTTCGCTACTCTTTAACTCCTAAGTTGAAAGAAAGGAGAAGTTGGTTTCATCCAATAACAATTATTGGCAGTTATTGAGCATGTGTGTGTGTGTGTGTGTGTGTGTGTTTCTGATTTGAGAGAAAGGCCTAGTGTCTGAGGTCAGTGTGCTATCGGTTGCATGGTGTAACTGTTAGCACTCTGGACTCTCGCATTCAAACTCTTTCTAAGCTTGTGACATAACTGAGTGACTGACACATGTGGATGGACCTCATGCCCACTGTGGCTCCCCTGCCTCTCAACGCTTTGTATTCTTGAGCAGTCGTCCTCTGGTGCTGAAGCAATGACGCCAAGAGAGTCATTCGGTGCATTGGACGCAAGTGCGGTGGAATTTGTTGAAGTTTCCTCAGTGTTTAGATTTGCACTGACTGAGAATTTTGAATAAAATGCCAACAGGAAACCCATCAGCGGCTTAAGCAAAGCAACGCAAGTCTCTGACGCTATTTGAACTCGAATCGCTGGATTCAGAGTCCAGAGTACTCAGCTTCACATCACAGATCCCAGAACACACTGACCACCAAAATGGTCCCTCGAAGAATTTGACCTCTTTCGTTCAATGTGGCAGCAACAGCAAGTGCGACAACAACGTGTCGTTATTCGCCACCATTGATAGGAGCGAAGCTCAGAAGACATAGTCCCCCAATCTACAGCAAATCATTTCCTTTGCAAGCCGTATCGGAAGACATCAGCAGAAATAATCATGTTTTATAGGACATTTACAGCTTACTGCTGCGTCCTCTGTTCCGTGGTGTAATGGTGCGCAAACTGGCCTTTAAATCTGCCAATGGAAATTCAGATCTCGGCTGAACCTTACTTTTCTTTGCAATGCTGATGATTATTTGCTGAAGGACATTTCTTTTAGATGTTTCACAAATTTCGAATCGATAGGAGCATTTGTCAGCCAGTTCAACTGCTATTACAATGCACATTGCTGAGCCTCTGACGCCAGATGCTTGCAACATCTGTGATCTTCTATTTCATGATGTGGGGTTACCGGCGTTGGACTGGGGTATTTTTATTTACAAACAGGACATAAATAGAAAGAGACGCAATTGCAAGGTAATGGTTGGAATGTGAATCTTTCGGGGTAATCAAGTCCTTACAGGTGCAGACAATTTTCTTTTTCATCTTTTCGCTGCACTTTAACGCTCTGGCGAAAGAACGGTGCAGTTGCTGTCAAAGAACAACAACCCTTCGACTGGATCGTGACTATTATTGAGCAAGCGTGTAGATGTGTGAGATCTGGGTGAAATGCCTCCTGCCTTCGACGGACGTCCTGTTGGTTCTGTGTTGTAACGGTGAGCATTCTGGACTTTGTATACAAAAATGAGAGTTCGAATCTCGCTGGAATGAGTATTCTCATCGGACCAACACTTGTTTAACTTGGGAAGATGACTCAGTGAATGGTATCAGTAGGGGAACCATTTTCTGCCACGGTGGCACAGTGGTTAGCACTGCTGCCTCATAGTGCCAGGGACCGGGGTTCAGTTCAGTGAGGCTTCGGGTGACTGTGTGGAATTTGCACTATCTCCCCGTGTCTGCGTGTGTGAAGGAAGTTGATCACCCGGCACACAATGCAATGATTTGCGCGTTAGTTTGATTGGTCATGTTTCAATGCCCGCAGTGTCAGGGGGACAAAAAGCCAAAAATGTGGGATTACGGGGATAGGGCTTGTGTGTGACTGTTGTCGGTGCGGGCTGATGGGCCGAATGGCTTCTTTCTGCAGTGTAGGAATTCTAAGATTCTGCCTCTGAGCACTTTTTATTCTTGAGCAATCGTCCGCTGGGGCTGAAGCGTGCTGAGAGTGATCCGTTGCAATGTGACTGCGGTGGAATTTGCTGAAATTTCCTCGGAGTAGAAAATTCCACTTCCCTCGAATTTTAAATAAAATGCCCTTCAGCAAACCAATCATCGGCTTTCGCAAAGAAAAGCAATGTTTCATCGAGATCTGAACTCGGACAACTGCATTCAGAGACCAGAGTGCTCAACATCACGCCACAGAACCAGGAACACAGCCGCGAGCTGCAAATGGTCACTCAAGGACTGCGACCTCTTTCATTCAATGTGGCAGCAACAGCAAGTGGGTCAAATGCGTTGAGCGACTATTTGCAGCTGGCTGCTGTATTCTGGGTTCTCTGGTCTAATGGTGAGCACTTGAATCCAACGAGCCGAGTTCAAATTTAGGCCGATCCTTGCTCTCCTTTGCCATTGCTGAGAGTTGATTTTTTGAAGGACCTTTTGTTTAAATTTCTCACAAAGCTGGAATTGGGAGGGCAATTTGTCAGACAGTTCAGCTTCTTTTACAATGCACATTGCTGAGCTTCTGGCGACAGGCGCTTGCATCAGCAATGTTCTTTTCATTTTTGCCGCTCTTTAACTCCTCTTTTGAAAGAAAGGAGCGGTTGGTGTAACACAACAACAACTGTTCGACTGGAAACTGGCAATTACAACAACACTTATCACTTTTGACTTTCGCCGTCCCACTTTCTGTTTAAATTGGAACAGATGAGTGACTGAATGTCACCTGTAGGTTGACCCCCTTCAATATATATATTGACTTAGTAACATCTTTTGAAATGAATAATCCGCATTTTGTTTCATTTTATGTTAATCAGGGTGACACGTGCTTGTATCTTACTATTCAAAACCTCAACCCCTTAACGATTTAAACAGGTAAGGTTCAGTCGAAGAAAACTGATTCAAATTGAACCAAACATTGTTACTGGAGTTGTTGCAAATCGCAACTCAAAAAAGACCATGTTGGCAACACTCAGCAGGTCAAACAGCGTCTATTGGGAGAGAAACAGAGTGAGTGTGTCGGGTCGCTGACCTTTTATCCAAACTGGGAGAATTTCGAGATTTAATGGTTTACTAAAAAATACAAAATAAAGGGAAATAGAGAGCGAAAGGATGAAAAGTCAAACTCCCTTGTGATAGGATGTAAGGCTGGAGTGATTAAAGGACAATGGAGATTATTGTTTCCATTGACACAATCTCCCAGGTCTGGGTTCCAAATTCGAGCAAAATGAGAAGAAACCTACTCACTGAATTAAGCACTAAACACTTCGAATTCCAGGGAAGCAAAGATAACTTTAACTCAGAAAGCAGTAACGGTGAGATCAACAAAGCGGGATGGAGAAAGACTCAGTTTGAGCGGTGGTAGTGCCGGAGGAATGGAGAGCTGGCGTTTACCCAGGAATGGGGCAAACTTTAAAATAATCACGCCCGACGTGGGGTTCGACCGTGAGATTAAGAGTCTCATGCTCTACCGACTGAGCTAGCCGGGCACATGTGGGCCCCAGCACTCCATATCCAAAAATGTGTGGAGGCAAATAAAGCGTTTCCATCTGGTGTCTCAGCTTGTTCTGATTACAAAGTTTATAATTATTCAATCTACGGAATCCCCGAGGTTACAATGCATTCCTCTCAATCATCAATAACTTCATTTACATCTTCCACTTCTTAGCTTCACCTCTTTTCAAACATTGCACAGTCTTATATTTTTCACCTTAATATTTTTTGAACTGAATATTCCAACCACTTGGGGAAAGAGCGTTTCAGTGTGTCCGAAGTCAAACTGTCTCGCCATTTTCAGGCTTTCCAATCCGATCACCTCTCATTATTCTAATCTACAGAGCAAACAGATTCATTCCACTGAATCTCTCCTCCCAGGACAACCGCATCATCACAGAAATCAATCCAGTGAACCTTGATTGAACACAGACAACGAAAGAATAAAGGGAATATAGAGCAAAAGGGGGAACAGTGATTGATGAACTGACAGAGAGACAGAGAGTGAAAGAGCCTGAGACAGGTATACAGCAACAAAAAAGACACGGAGAGGGACAGAGAGTGCGGCAGAATCGAATAAACACAAAGCAGCTGTCTGAAACCAGAAGAATGCGGTCCTCCGAGTTGGTGAATGAGGATTAAGTGAATTTCCGAAAGCATAGTCACCTTTTGAAAATGTCTTGATTCTTTGTGAGTGTGTTGTGCTGACAGAATCCCTGCATTGTCTGCTCAGGTTCTCAAATCAAGGATGAGATGTGAAGGCATAGGACCCTTAAAAGGTGAAGGGGGAAAAGTTTGTGCGGAACCGTTAGAAATGGCGGAGCTGCTTAATGAATACTTTACCTCGGTATTCACGGTGGAAAGGGATCTGGGTGGTTGTACTGCTGGTTTGCGGTGGACAGAAAGGATCGAGCATGTGGACATAAAGAAAGAGGATGTGTTGGAACTATTGAATGGCATCAAGGTTGGTAAGTCGCCGGGACCGGATGGGATGTACCCCAGGTTACTGTGGGAGGCGAGGGAGGAGATTGCGGAGCCTTTGGCGATGATCTTTGCATCGTCGATGGAGACGGGAGAGGTTCCGGAGGATTGGAGGATTGCAGATGTGGTCCCTATATTCAAGAAAGGGAACAGGGACAGCCCGGGAAATTACCGACCGGTGAGTCTAACCTCAGTGGTTGGTAAGTTGATGGAGAGGATCCTGAGAGACAGGATTTATGATCATCTAGAGAAGTTTAGTATGATCAAAAGTAGTCAGCACGGCTTTGTCAAGGGCAGGTCGTGCCTTACGAGCCTGGTTGAGTTCTTTGAAAATGTGACCAAACACATTGACGAAGGAAGAGCGGTGGATGTGGTCTATATGGACTTCAGCAAGGCGTTCGATAAGGCCCCCCATGCAAGACTTCTTGAGAAAGTGAGAGGGCATGGGATCCAAGGGGCTGTTGCCTTGTGGATCCAGAACTGGCTTGCCTGCAGAAGGCAGAGAGTGGCTGTGGAGGGGTCTTTCTCTGCATGGAGGTCAGTGACCAGTGGAGTGCCCCAGGGATCTGTTCTGGGACCCTTGCTGTTTGTCATTTTCATAAATGACCTGGATGAGGAAGTGGAGGGATGGGTTGGTAAGTTTGCTGACGACACCAAGGTAGGTGGTGTTGTGGATAGTTTGGAGGGATGTCAGAAGTTGCAGCGAGACATAGATAGAATGCAAGACTGGGCGGAGAAGTGGCAGATGGACTTCAACCCGGATAAGTGTGTGGTGATCCATTTTGGCAGATCCAATGGGATGAAGCAGCAGTATAATATGAAGGGTACCATTCTTAGCAGTGTAGAGGATCAGAAGGACCTTGGGGTCCGGGTCCATAGGACTCTTAAATCGGCCTCGCAGGTGGAGGATGCGGTCAAGAAGGCGTACGGCGTACTGGCCTTCATTAACCGAGGGATTGAGTTTAGGAGTCGGGAGATAATGCTGCAGCTTTATAGGACCCTGGTTAGACCCCACTTGGAGTACTGCGCGCAGTTCTGGTCACCTCATTACAGGAAAGATGTTGAAGCCATTGAAAGGGTGCAGAGGAGATTTACAAGGATGTTGCCTGGATTGGGGGGCATGCCTTATGAGGATAGGTTGAGGGAGCTTGGTCTCTTCTCCCTGGAGAGACGAAGGATGAGAGGTGACCTGATAGAGGTTTACAAGATGTTGAGAGGTCTGGATAGGGTAGACTCTCAGAGGCTATTTCCAAGGGCTGAAATGGTTGCTACGAGAGGACACAGGTTTAAGGTGCTGGGGGGTAAGTACAGAGGAGATGTCAGGGGTAAGTTTTTCACTCAGAGGGTGGTGGGTGAGTGGAATCGGCTGACGTCGGTGGTGGTGGAGGCAAACTCGTTGGGGTCTTTTAAGAGACTTCTGGATGAGTACATGGGATTTAATGGGATTGAGGGCTATAGATAGGCCTAGAGGTGGGGATGTGATCGGCGCAACTTGTGGGCCGAAGGGCCTGTTTGTGCTGTGGCTTTCTATGTTCTATACCCCATGTAAACAAATCCTGCCATGTGCACGGGAAATAAACTAACAAAACCCTCCTCTTGTCCAATGCGAAACGACAGCTTAATGAGGGCTTACCCAGAATTTGAACTGGGACCTCACGCAGGCTTGCGGATTTTAGCACCCAAAGCGAGAATCATACCCCGAGGCGAAATAGCAATCGTGATGAATGCAAGTCAACTGAATATATTTTCACTGCCATCCAAAGCGGATCATACACCTGCACTGAACGGTGATAATGCTGGAAAAATCTCAGGAAGTAATACAGAGTGTGCACAGGAAACAAAGCTCATCTTTCACCTCCAAGACTTTTCATTAACATTGGGAATGGTTAGAAATGTAGGAAGTTTAAAATAAGTGAAATCCAGCAGGGAGGAAACATATCCGAGCTGTTAGATTTCTGCCGAAAGGACCAAAACTTAAATTGACTCTGACAGCGGTGGGATTCAGACTCAAACTCACACCGCCTCAGAAACTGAAGCCTTAATCCAGCGCCTTAGACCGTTCGGCTACAGGAGCAGAAAAATAATCATGCTAATCCTGCAATTTACTGATATTGTTACTGAAATACATTGGAAGCAACTGTGTTGGGAAAGGTCGTCAGGAGCCTGCACCTTCACTGAGTCAACTCATCCTGAACTGTTCAACAAACAGAAATCATCTCCAGTCAGAAACACAATGAGCTGCAATAAAGGCCCGGCACCATTTAAATTGTCCTTAGCCTCGTCTGTTTCCCAAACTCCTGATAGAAATGACAAGAAAACTTCCTGTTGGAAGTCTTCACTTCCGGACACGAGGCGAGATTGTGTTTGATATGTTCCACCAGGCAATAACTGACATCTGTTTTCACGGTTTGGATGCGAGGAATAAATCTTCATTTACTGACCTGCAATCACAACATCAGTGAAAATGTCAATCTCTAACCCCCAGAGCAGCAGTTTACAGTGTGTTTTAGAATTTGCTTTATCCACGCTACTTTTGTTATTTTTATTTTCATACTTTCACCACAAACAAGTTTTTCCTGCAAAATGGCACATTCTGCTTCAACACAGTGATGTGTTCAACCAATGAAAACACACAGCAATCAATCCACTGCAGTTAACACTTTCGCTTCCGACGGTTCGGAACTGGACAGAAACATTTCCAAATGTTTTTCAATGCAGAGTGAGGGAAACATTTCATATTTCGCTGACAGTGTAATCGGTAAAAATCTGGCCAATCATAATCCAGATTTTCCCTTGCATCACCATCTCTATTGCTCGTGCTTTGCAGACCATCACTGCCCTTCTCTTTCTGTGTTTGTTCTTGAACTGTTGAACATGTGACATTTCCAGCTCTGATGATGTAAACTTACAATCCTTACTCGGCTGATTCTAGTAGATCTGCTTTCGATCAAAGAGTAAATCACCTTATTTTTAATCGTTTGCTGAGAATATTTTCTTCTTGAGCGAGAGTTGAAACCAAATATCACTGGGAGAGTGCTAAACACAAACCAGTGGACTACCAGGGTAACTGGTGAACTGAGGTTTTCGAATTATATCCCTTTGCTTATTATTTTCATCCCTGATCGTTTTCACTCGAGACAAGTTTCTCCTTCAAAGTGTCCTGTTTGTATGGAACATAGGTACTTCCTTCAGCCAGTGAGGACACCAATTAAGTTCGCTGGGACAAGAAATTGACAGTGAGTGAAATCGTCCCACCAGATGCTGAAGTGATCGAGGTATATAAAATTTTAAAAGAATTGATAGAATAAATGTAGACCAAATGTTTCATCTTTTCGGGCAATCGAGAAGAAGAGGTCACATGTATATTAAAGCAAGATACTGTGGGTGCTGGACTCTGAAAACCCCCCAGGAAAAGCTGGAAAATCTCAGCTCCTCTGACAGCCTCTGTGGGGAAAGGATAGAGCCAATATTTCGAGTCGAGATGACATTTTGTCAGAGCTAGTGTTTCATATATAGGTTGAGAGGCGGTGGACTTAAAACTGAGATGCTGAGTAACCACGTATTGCTGACAGTCGTGGATTTGTGGAATTTGCTGCCCCATAGCATGGTGGATTCTGAATCTTTAAACGTTTTCAAGAAAGAGAACAGGTGGGAACGTAGATTTGTGACCAGGGAGAGATCAGTCATGAACTGATTGAATGCAGGCTCGAAGAGCTGTATTTGCCTACTTCTGATCTTAGTTCCTATGTTCTTAAGTGTAATTGTCAATTTTCAAAACCCCCAACCACATCAATGTGACAGGTGTGCAATCCACGTACAGCACATCCACAGGTTCCCCTTTAGCCCTTGAGTCCTGTAAAGAACTTTGGACTGGCCTCATTCTATGGTGGAATCACTTTGTGATTTTTTTTTTGTGTCTCCCATTTAATCTCTCCTGACTTCCACCTCATCAGCTGTTGTTATGTTTCTTCCCTCCTGGATGTCACTTGTTTAAAACGTCGTACATTTCTAACCATTTCCAGTTTAAATTACACGTCACGGAGGTGAAAAATTGAACTTTATTTCCCTGTGCACAGAAGAGTCCTGACTTCCCGCCTTTTTTTCAGCACTTTCACTTTCACTGCAGATGTCTGATCAGATTTTGATGGCAATGGGAATGTAATGCCTAAACTGCTTTCCTCTCGGTGGCTCGTAGGTCTGGGGGTACGATTCTGGCTTTGGGTATTAAGATCCACAAAGTCACAAGAGGTCCAGAACAAGTCCTCATTTAGCTGTTGTTTGCGATAGGGTTTGTGAACAAACCGTTGGGTTTGTTAACTTACTTCCCGTGCACACGGCAGGATTGGTTTACATGGGGTTTGGTTTGAGAATCCGAGCACACGCTGCAAGGATTCTATCAACATAACATGCTCACAAATAGATCAAGACATCTTTAAAAGATGTGGATATTCACTTTATCTCTATTCGCCAATTCAGAGAAACCCATGCCTGTGGGTTCAGAAAGCTGATGTGCGTATAGCCATGATGTGGAGATGTGACGTTGAACAGGTGTGGGCACATTAAGAGGTCTCAGAACACCAAGTTAAAGTCCAATAGGTTTTTTTGTTATCACAAGTCTTCAGAGCCATCATCAGGTAAGTGATATGTATTGGGGTATCACGGTGGCAGAGTGGTTATCACTGCTGCTTCAGGGACCTGCATTCGATTCCCCGCTCGAGTAACTGTCTGTTTGGAGTTGGCAAATTCTCCCCATGTCTGCGTGTGTTATTTCTGGGTGATCCAGTTTCCTTCCACAGTCACAAGAGTTGCTGGTTAGGTGCACTGGCCATGCTAAATTGTCCCTTAGAGTCTGGTAAATGCATGGGGTTATTGGGATAGTACTTTGGTCGATGCAGACTCGATGGACCGAATGGCGTCCTTCTGCACTGCAGGAATTCTACAGGACTATCCATGGATTGTTGATGTCTGCTCTGTCTCTTTTTGTCACTCTATTACCGTTTCTAGTTTCTTTCAGTCTCTGTCTCTATTCTCTTTCTATTCTCTCGCTGTATATGTGTAACCAAGATCCTCTGGATTGACTTCTATGATGAGGCTGTTCTCCTGGGAGGAGAGATCCAGTTGGATGAATATGTTCTCCCTGTAGTTTAGAATGAGAGGTGATCACAATGAAAAGTCTGAAACTGGGAGACAGTTTGACAGTATACATGCTGTGTGGCTTCACGCGCTGACTGGAGTATTTCAAACAAGAATATTAAGATGACATAGAGTCATAGAGGTTTACAGCATGGAAACAGGCCCCTCGGCCCAACTTGTCCATGCCGCCCGATAGAAGTAAGAAGAGTTTTCAATGTTTGGAAGGACATGAATCTAAGACGTGAAAGATGAAAATGATGTTAATATTATTGAGAGGAATGCATTGTAACCTTCAGCATTCAGGAGGTCGATTCATTGTAAACTTTGTAATCAGAACAAACTGGATAGAAATAGAAACACATATTTGTTTTGGAATCTGGAACGGCCGCCCCTTAATGTGCTCGGCTAGCTCAGTCGTTAAAGCATGAGACGCTTAATCTCAGGGTCATGTGTTCGAGCCACAGGTTGGACGCAGCTGTTTTTAAACCTTGCCCTTTTCCTGGGTGAACGACAGTTTTCCATTGCTCTGGAGGTGTCACCAGTCAAACTGAGTCTTTCTCCATCCCATTGTTAATCTTAAAGTTAATGATTTATGACTGAGAACTGCCTCATCTTCACTGGAAGGCGAGGAGTTTCGTGCATAATTCAGCGAGAAATTTTCTTTTCATTTAGAGTGAGATTTGGATCCAGATCTGGGAGATTGCGTCAGTGTAAACATTAATCTTCCCCATTGTCATTCCATCACTCCAGCCTTACATCCTATCACGAGGACGTTTGTTCATTCCTCCTCGCCCTTGCTATTTTCGTTGACTTTGTATTTGTTTGTAAATCATTAAATCTCTAAATTCTTCCAGTTTGGAGAAAAGATGAGCGACCTGAAACAATCATTCCGTTTCCCTCTCCCTAGACGCTGTTTGACCTGTTTTGTGTTTCGAACATTTTCTGCTTTGAGGTGGGAGTTGCAGCAACTGCAGTATGTTGTTTTTGGGTAACAGTACATCAGTTTTCTCTGACTGAACCTTACCTGTTTAAGTAGTTAAAGTGCTGAAGTTTTAAATAATAAGACACCAGGATACGTCACCCTGTTTGACATGAAATGAAACAAGATGAGAGGAAATCATTTCATAAAATATTGCTAATGCAATATAAATTTCATTGCGAAGGTCAGTATTTGTTGGCCATCCCTCTTTTCCCTTCAACTGAATATTTTGCTGCGCCATTTCAAAGCATATTTAACAGTCATAGATTCGTAGAATCATACAGGTTTAAAACAAGGAAACAGGCCCTTCGGCCCAACATATAGTCAGCATGGTTTTGTGGCAGGTAGGTCGTGCCTTACTAACCTTATTGAGTTTTTTGAGAAAGTGACCAAGGAGGTGGATGGGGGCAAGGCAGTGGACGTGGTATATATGGATTTTAGTAAGGCGTTTGATAAGGTTCACCATGGTAGGCTTCTGCAGAAAATGCAGATGTATGGGATTGGGGGTGATCTAGGAAATTGGATCAGGAATTGGCTAGCGGATAGGAAACAGAGGGTGGTGGTTGATAGTAAATATTCATCATGGAGTGCGGTTACAAGTGGTGTACCTCAGGGATCTGTTTTGGGGCCACTGCTGTTTGTAATATTTATTAATGATCTGGATGAGGGTATAGTTGGGTGGATTAGCAAATTTGCTGATGACACCAAAGTCGGTGGTGTGGTAGACAGTGAGGAAGGGTGTCGTAGTCTGCAGGAAGACTTAGACAGGTTGCAAAGTTGGGCCGAGAGGTGGCGGATGGAGTTTAATGCGGAGAAGTGTGAGGTAATTCACTTTGGTAGGAATAACAGATGTGTTGAGTATAGGGCTAACGGGAGGACTTTGAATAGTGTGGAGGAGCAGAGGGATCTAGGTGTATGTGTGCATAGATCCCTGAAAGTTGGGAATCAAGTAGATAAGGTTGTTAAGAAGGCATATGGTGTCTTGGCGTTTATTGGTAGGGGGATTGAATTTAGGAGTCGTAGCGTTATGTTGCAACTGTACACAACTCTGGTGCGGCCGCACTTGGAGTACTGTGTGCAGTTCTGGTCCCCACATTACAGGAAGGATGTGGAGGCTTTGGAGAGGGTGCAGAGGAGGTTTACCAGGATGTTGCCTGGTATGGAGGGGAGATCCTATGAGGAGAGGCTGAGGGATTTGGGATTGTTTTCGCTGGAAAGGCGGCGGCTAAGAGGGGATCTTATTGAAACATATAAGATGATTAGAGGTTTAGATAGGGTGGATAGTGATAGCCTTTTTCCTCTGATGGAGAAATCCAGCACGAGGGGGCATGGCTTTAAATTGAGGGGGGGTAGTTATAGAACCGATGTCAGGGGTAGGTTCTTTACCCAGAGGGTGGTGAGGGATTGGAATGCCCTGCCAGCATCAGTAGTAAATGCGCCTAGTTTGGGGGTGTTTAAGAGATCCGTAGATAGGTTCATGGACGATAAGAAATTGGTTTAGGTTGGAGGGTCACAGTTTTTTTTTAACTGGTCGGTGCAACATCGTGGGCCGAAGGGCCTGTTCTGCGCTGTAATGTTCTATGTTCTATGTTCTATATCCATGCCGCCCTATTTTTAATGATTAAGCTAGTCCCAATTGCCCGCGTTTGGGACATAGCCCTCAATAGCCATCTTATCCATGTAACCGTCTAAACGACTTTTCAAAGGCAAAATTGTACCTTTCTCTACGACTACCTCTGGCAGCTTGTTCCAGGCACTCACCATCCTCTGTGTGAAAAAAATGCTCATCTGGACCCCTTTGTATCTCTCCCCTCTCACCTAAAATATATGCTCTCTAGTTTTAGACTCCGCTACCTTTGGAAAGATACACTGACTATCTAGCTGATCTATGCCTTTCATTATCTAATGGACCTCTGGAAGATCACCCCTAAGCCTCCTACGCTCCAGAGAAAAGAGTCCCAGTCTATCCAGCCCCTCCTTGTAACTCAAACGATGAAGTCCCTGTGGCATCCTCGTAAATCTTTTCTGCACTGTTTCTAGTTCAATAATATCCTTTGTATGATAGGGTGACCGGAATTGTACACAGTATTCCAAGTGTGGCCTTACTTGTCTTGTGCAACTTCAAGGAGACATCCCAACTCCTGTATTCAATGTTCCGACCCATGAAACCAAGCTTACCGAATACCCACTTCACCAATCTGTCCACCTGTGACTCCACTTTCAATGAGATGTTCCCTAGATCTCTTTGTTCTATAACTCTCCCCAACGCCCTACCATTAACTGAGTAAGTCATGCCGTGGTTCGATCTACCAAAAGTTATCACCTCACATTTATCTGAAGTAAACTCCATCTGCTATTCGTCAGGCCACTGGCACAATTGATCAAGACCCCGTTGCAGTCCTTGATAACTTTCTTTACAGTCCACTATGCCACCTATCTAGATGTCATCTGCAAACTTACAAACTATGCCTCCTAAATTTTCATCCAAATCATCAAAAAAATGACAAAAAACAGTGGACCCAACACCGATCCCTGAGACAAACCGCTGGTCACAGGCCTTCTGGTTTGAAAAACAACCCTCGACAACCACCCTTTGTGTTCTGTCATCAAGCCAATTTTGTACCTATTTGGCACCTCACCCTGGATACCGTGAGAATGAACCTTACGCAACAACGTATCATGTGATACTTTGTCGAAGGCCTTGCTAAATTCCAGGTAGTCAACATCAACTGCACTTCCTCATGTACCTTCTTGGTTACGCCTTCAAAAAACTGCATTAAATTTGTGAGAAATGATGTTCCACTCACAATGCCTTGCTGATTCTCCCTAATCAGTCCTTGCCTCTCTAAATGCCTATCGATCCTGTCTCTCAGAATGCCTTCTAAAAACTTACCCACTACAGATATGAGGCTCATCTGCCTGTAGTTTCCAGGCTTTTCTGTGCAGCCCATTTTAATCAAATACACAACATTTGCCACCTTCCAGTCTTCAGGCGCCTCACTATGGCTGGCCATGATTCAAATATCTCTGCAAGGGGAAAGTCAATTTCCTCTTTCGCCCCCCCCCCCCCCCCCCACAACGTCCTGTTATACACTTCATCAGGTCCCTGGGATGTATCTAGCTTGATGCACTTTAAGACATCCAGCACCTCCTTCTCTGTTACACGCCTCAAGACATCACTATTTATTTCCCTAAGTTCCCTAACATTTTTTGCCTTTTACAACACTAAATACCGATAAGAAATATTCATTTATCATTTCACCCTTCTCTTGTGGATCCGCACATAAATTACCTTGTTGATTCTTAATAGGTCCTACTCTCTCCCCTAGTTTCTCTTTTACCCTTCATACATTTGTAGAAACTCTTTGCATTCTGCTTTGCCCTATGCGCCAAAGCATTCTCGTGTCCTCTTTTTGCTCTCCTGAATCCTCTTATCTCTACTCCTACGCCCTCTATATTCTTCAAGGATCCATTTGATCCCAGCTGCCGGTGTATGACATATATCTCATTCTTCTTCTTGACCACGGCATCAATATCCCCAGTTATCCAGCGTTCCCTCCTTCTACCAGCCTTGAACTTCACGCTAAGATGAATGTGCTTGTCCTGATACCTGGTTAACAGACTGTTGAAAGCGTCCCACTTACCAGACGCCTCTTTGCCTGCCAACAAATTCCCCAATTAACTTTTGAAAGTTCCTGTCTGATAACATTAATATTGGCCTTGCCCCAATTTAGAATTTTAACTTTTGGGCCAGACCTATCGTTCTCCGTAGCTATCTTAAAACTAATGGAATTATGGTCACTCGTCCCAAAGTGATCCCTCACTCTCCTTCTGTCACCTACTCTTCCTTATTTCCCAAGAGGAGATCATGTTTGTCCCCCTCTCTCGTCGGAACATTCACATACTGAATGAGAAGTTCCTCCTGAATAAACTCGAAATGGATACAGGGATAGAAGGCAACATCGCCACATTTGCAGATGACGCAAAAATAGGCGGGACAGTAAGTTGCAAGGAGGAAATAAGAAACTTACTAATGAAAATAGGTACGTTAGGAGAGTGGGCGAAAATGTGGCAGATGGAGTTTAAGGTGAATAAGTGTGAGATCATGCATTTTGGGCGTAAAAATGGGAAGACGACTTACTATCTAAATGGGGAGAGACTTTGGGGTACTCCGGTGCAGAGGGATCTGGGTGTCTTCGTTCATGAGTCACAGGAATCTGCCATGCAGACAGCAGATAAATAAAGCGAAAGGAATGTTGGCAGTTATAGCTAAAGGAATAGAATATAAAGACAAGGAAGTATTGCTGCAACTATACAAGGTATTTGTGAGGCCGCACCTGAAGTATTGTACGCAGTTTTGTTCTGCTTATTTGAGGAAAGATGTCGTGGCATTGGAGGCATTTCAGAGGAGGTTCGCAAGATTGATTCCAGAGATGAAGTGTTTGGCGTATGAAGAGGGATTGAACAGTTTAGGTCTATACTCTCTGGAATTGAGAAGAATGAGAGGAGATCAAATTGAGGTGTACAAGATGATAAAAGGCATGGATAGAGTAGATGTGGAGCGAATGCTTCGGCTGGTGGGGCATTCTAAGACGAGATGTCATGGACTTAGGATGAGGGGGAGCAAATTTAAACAGAGTTGAAGAGAAGAGTTAAAAATTTAAACATGGTTGCTTGGATTCAGAGCGCTCACCATTGGACCAGAGAACCTCGAACATTGCAGGTGGCTGCAAATGGTCGCTCAAAGCATTTGACCCACCTGCTGTTGCTGCCACATTGAACGAAAGGGATCACGTGCTTTGAGTGACCATTTGCATCTGGCTTCTTTTGTAATGGCCAGCACTCTGGACTCTGAATCCAGCGGTTCAAGTTTAGATCTCGGTGGAATCTTGTTTCGCTTTGCTAAAGCCGCTGATTGTTTTTGCTGAAGGGCATTTTAATCAAAATCCTCAGAAAGTGGTTCACTGAGAAAATTTCACCAAACTCCACCAAAATCACACTGCAGACGGTACAGCGAATGACTCTCCTGGCGTCATTGCATCAGCCCCAGAGGACGATTGCTCAGAATACCAAGAGTTCAGTGGCAGAAACATAAAAAGCCTTGCAATACAGAAGGTTCGGCTCATGGAGCCTGCACCAACAACAGTCCCACGCAGGCCCCATCCCCGTAACTCCACATATTTGCCCTGTTTGTTCCGTGCCACTACTGGCAATGCAACATGGCCAATCAACCTAACCCGCACATCTTTGCATTGTGCGCTGGATGCTCGGTTTCTTTCCACACACGCAGACACGGAGGGAATGTGTGAACTCCACATAGACAGTGACCAGAAATGAATTCTGGACCAATGCACTGTGAGCCAGCAGTGCTAATTAATGTGCCACCGTGCCAGAAAAGCCACAGGGGGCAGGGAGTTCCCCATACCGGTGTCATCCACTGAGTTATCTTTCACAATTTAAACCAAGTATTAGGACGATGAGAATAGTGGTTCCTGCGGATTGAAGGAACGCATTGGTTAGGATTTTGGAGTCGCCTTTTCTTTGTTTTCTGACACTTTGCTTTCGGCCCACGTCCAACCCTTGATAGCCTCTGTGATGCATTGCCATTATATTTTGGCTTGTTGTCTTCTTGTCTCCGAGGCCTTTTCCTTTTTTTATATAAATATGATTACTCTTGTTAGTTTTTTCGTTTGCGGGTTATGTTGTGGTTTGAAGGATCGCTTGTTGTCTTCCCATGTCTTGACACTTTCGCCTCCTGTGTGTGTTGGAAGGGTAGGCGGGGTGAACGGGCTCCCGCACCTGTTGGGAGGGAGTGGCCTATTATTTGTGAGCATTTTATGTTGTGGTGTGCAGGATGTTGTGTGGATTCGGGTAGTGTGTGTCGGGTTGGTTTGGAGGCATTGTTTGGCGGAGCGAGGGAGTCTTGGGACATCCTCGTTTATTTGGATGGTTTATGGGTTTGGCATGAGGCAAGAACTTTTGGCAGTTATTTATTTCTTAATTAGTGTCCCTATAGGCTTACATTAACGATGCAATTAAGTTACTGTGAAAGGGTACACTGAGGGAGAATTTATCACGGACAATCCAAATAAAATACATATCTTTGGAGTGTGGGAGGAAACCGCAGCACCTGGAGGAAACCCACGCAGACACGGGGAGAACGTGCGAACACCGCACAGTGGTCCAAAAGTCAAGAATTTAGCCCGTCCTTAAGCGCTGCGAGGCAGCAGTGCCTACCGCTGTGTCACTGTCCCGGCCCATAAATTAATGATTTCGCATGTATTTTATTATTTTAAAGTGATCCAGTGGGTTAGTTGTTGCCCTTCTTAGGAGAGTACCTTTTGTCAATGATAGTGTGTTACTCGGTGTCCAGGGTTCTTTCCATTATTCAAGGTGATTCAGGGAATATAGACATCCGCATGTTTAAGGGAGTGCCCTTTTCTTAGTTGGACGAGTCATCCTGTGTTCACGTTTCTCCTATTGTTTCCGGTGATCGAATACTTAATGAGTTGCATTTTCCCTAAACCTGCCCGTGGATTGTACAGAATCGCCATGTGGCCAGTGTGTCCTCCATTTTATATCTTGCTTGAAAAAATACAGATTTATATTTTGGTTTAGTGTTTACATTTCTCCAAGTGGATTATTTCGACCCCTCTAATAGGTCCCTATGTGTTTTGGATTACCCCCATTGATTAAGGTGAACCTATATCAATCCTCGACAGTGTCCAGGACACCGTCCAAGAGTCCTTAATTTTGTGTGGATGTAGAAGATTCACTCACCCTCGGGCTGCAGGGATCGAGACCAGATTAAGCTGAAGTTCATTGAGCTCCCGTTCGTCCCACTTCCAAGGCTGGCTGTGAATAGCGTCTGGCCATTCTTACCTTTCCTCTCCAGTCCCAACGACTTATTTAGCTTTCATCCCGACCGGTTTCGCTGCGTCCTTACGCTTCATCAAGAGAAGGGAGAGTTGTTCCCACTGCCCTGTCCTTTGTGTGCTTTTCGTTGCCATTTTCGGATGTTGTTTCGTCCAACTGTTTTCGGGTGAGTGAGTGTTCTGTGTTCAGCCCGTGTTCCTTGCTACCTCTGCGGGTAAAGGAAGTTTCCCCTCTCTACATGTCCCGCATATGGGCTTAAATTTCGCCCCTTCTTGTCCTCGAGTGACAGGAAGTTGTTGCAACTCATTGGTTCTTTGTGGGTTTGGAATTCGCCCCCTTCCAATCATTGACTGAGAGGGAAACGGCGTGCTGTGTTCTCAGTTTTGTGTTCCCTCAATCTATGGTTCTGGGGGTACGGCGGGGTAAGAATTTTTTTAGCTTGGGTGGGCGGGTGTTTGGTTTTTTGGATCTGCTTTCGAATCTCTGTTGTCCAGTTTATGTCCTGTGTGGTAACCCCTTTTAATCTTTTGATCCCTGGGTCAGTCTTTGCGTTCCATTCCTGCTGTTTGTGGGGGAGGGAGACTCCTTTTTTCCCCTGTGATATTTTGTGCCGGTGGTGGGCTCTTTGTCTCTTTTTGGAGGTTTTGACAGTGTCTGGCAGTGGATAAGTCTTCAGGTGTCGCTGCCTTTCGTCCTTGTATATGTTCTGGTCAGGAGCGAGGGGGGTAAGGGAGAGAAGCTTCTTCGTGTTTTTCTTCCTGATTCGTGAGGGGGGAAGTGGAAGGGTCGAGGTAGACAAGGAAGAGGGTTAGTGGGACGTCTTCGGTAGTGGTGTTGAGCTTGGATAGAGGGGTGTTATTTATGGGGCGGGGGTCTTTTTGCTGTTTTTGGGTACGTGTAGTGTTATGGGGGAGGGGGGTGCGTGGCGGGTGCTTCGGATCATCTGGGTCGTGTTGGGTTCTGGGGGATGCAATGAATCTTTTTGTCTGTAGGTTAGGGAGAGATTAGTATCTGTCTACGAGGCTGTTTGCTTCTTAAGTGGTGGGATATTTTCTTTGTTTTGTTCTGGATTCTTTCCTTTCCCCTTTTTTAAGGCCCCATATTCTTGTTTTTTTACTGGCTCTATTTCACCGAGGGTTAGGGTTAATGTTAGGGTTAGGGTTAGTTTGGTAGTTAGGGTTGGGGTTAGGTTTAATGATAAGGTTAGGGTTAGGTTTAAAATTTGCACACTCCACGCAGACAGTGACCCAAGACCGAAATTGGACTCGAGTCCCTGGCGCTATGCGACAATAATGCGCCACCTTGCCGTTGTTGCAATAATCTGTTTGTTCTCTTAAATTTACTTAATGCGAAAGATCAAGAAATCTAATTATATCCCTAGAGCCTGACATCTGGTATAAATATGACAATTTTTCAATGTCGTGCAGACCGCGATCAGCGCTTCTGAAAGAAATGCACGGAATACCAAGAGGTCTCGTGTTTGCCATTTATTATCCAGTCATAGCAGCTATCGGAGTTTCAGGTAAAATATAACAGTTATTTAGTAGCTGCCATAAAATATTGTTTGGTTGCATCAATTCTCCCCATTTATCACCACCTTATCTCTGCAGCACCAAGGTCCTCCTCTGATTGAAAGGGATATATATTTCCCCGTCCAAGTTCTGTTGTCTTTAACATATTCCTCGAAAGTGTCCCGTTCCTACCTCAGCAGACAATTCCTTATTTGGCATTATAATTCATTCAATTCCCTGACATAATTTTTCGATGTTCATTCCATAAATTCGACAAACTTAACGGTATAATTTCACGTCTTTACCACCGTAGTTTCTTCACGTTAAATACAGGATTTCACCGTGTTAACCTTATACAACCGTGCTGTGAGATGTACCATTTCATCAGTTGGTAACATAGCCTGGCCCATTCACCAGTAACATCTGACAGTGGAAGTTTTATTCTGTTATTCATTCTGATTGATTTACCGTTCAGTTATAATCGTTAAAACAATTAAATTTTGTTATTTATATAGCTGTGTGTTATTATGATAGTTGTGTTGGCGTTGACAATATTCCTCTGGGCGAATTCTCAAAGTGAGCAGCAGAGGGGCACTGTGGTTGGCACTGCTGCCTCA
Source organism: Mustelus asterias (assembly GCF_964213995.1). Classification (NCBI taxonomy): domain Eukaryota; kingdom Metazoa; phylum Chordata; class Chondrichthyes; order Carcharhiniformes; family Triakidae; genus Mustelus; species Mustelus asterias. Next base: position 242,892 of record NW_027590214.1, read on the forward strand.
CAGCACAAGGAACAGGGGCTCAATTCCAAATTTGGGTTGTTGTCTGAGGGGAGTTTGCACATTCTTCGTCTGTGTGCGTGGGTTTCCTCCAGGTGCTCGAGTTACATCCCAGAATCCAAAACTGTGCAAGTTATGTAGATTTGCTGTGTAAAGAAGCACCTTAATGCCCAGGGGTGTGTAGGTTAGTTGGATTAGCAATGGTAAATGCGCGGGAGTACAGGGCAGGGTGGAGAAAAGGGCTTGGGTGGGATGTTCTGACCGAAGTACGTAAAGCCTCCATTGGTGGATGGCCTCTTACTGAACTGTCGGGATTCTAATCCATGGTTTTATGTGATCACAGCACAAATTGAGTCCTTGTGTGTTATTTGAACAGTTGATTATACTGATTTATTAAACTGCTGTCACAGTAATAACATGAATATATTGTGCTGCTGAAGTTGAAATTAGAGAAACAATCCCACAGATGTATTAGTTGAAAACACTGAACCATCGAAGAACACCAGAACTAATGTACTGAATGCATCCAAGAGATTTATTAGGCACGGACATGTAGAGACCTTATATAATGCGAACAGTTATCATTTGATGAATGTTTGTTATTTATCCCGAACTCACAACAACCTGTGCCTGCTTTCAGTGCCAAACACTCATTGGCTCATTCCAGGAATCCTATTTCACATTTACTGCTGCTGACTGCTGGATTCCATTCTGTCCCAGAACCCAGCATAGTTTCAAATTGTTCTGTTCTCTGTAATGAATCAACCAACATAACTGGTCAAATCTCTCGTATTTAGAGTATTGTTTTATATATCACCGGATATTTCAGATGATTATCAGGGATCCAATTTAGTCTTGGCACTGCTTCCTAAGTCTCCTGCAAGTTCAGACAACTGTTAATAATTGTCCTTTTATTGACCTTTGTTTGAGGATTTATTCGAGAAAATTCACTGCAAACGTTTCCAAAAGTAAATAACTTTGCTGTCATTCATGAAGCCATATTTAATACCCATTGAAATATAATCCCTGATCTTATTAACTTTTTATTATTTATTATTTGTTATTTATTATGTCTTATTATCATTTATCATTGGCTATTTTCCAATTTACCTTTTCCGTAATTTTTTTAATTACATGTCTATATGTCATTGTATTGTGCATTTAATTATTCAGTGCTGATTTTGATGTGCTTTGCATTTGGCATTATTCCTCTGTCAGTTCTCAATAAAAATACAGTCACTTTCGTTAACATTCCTCCTTATTAAATAAAAATATTATTTTCAAGCAGAAACAATTGTCCCTGAGATCAGGTATAAATTTTGCACACATATATATATATATATTTATATATATAATATATATATCACACAGAATGCAATACCATGCATTGTTTTGTTGCGATGAACTTTTCACTTTTCATTCTTTCTCATGCACAAATTCTCACAATCTCTTTCCCTCTATTACAGCTAACACCGCAGTCATTATGATCCTCGCTAGAAGAAGTTGTGGTCTCTCCAGATGTATCACGTATTACCTGGTGTCTATGGCGGTGGCGGATCTCCTGCTCATAATATCTGCTGTAATATTAAACCGGATTGCTGGAATGTTTTTTCCATCCAGCTTCTTGTCTGTAACACCAGTTTGCAGTTTCCGTACAGCCCTAAATTCTGCCGCCATGGACAGCTCTGTCTGGTTAACCGTCGCTTTCACATTTGATAGATTTGTGGCTATTTGTTGCCAGAAGCTCAAAGTTAAATATTGTAAGGAAAATGTGGCGACGTGGGTCATTGGAATCGTGTCTACACTGACCTGTGTAAAAAATATCTTTCTGTATTTTATTTATGAGCCCATGTACATAATTGACAATGTACCCTGGCTCTGCAACGTAAAGTTAATATTTTACACATCCCCTTTCTGGGCTGCTTATGACTGGATGCGTTGTATTGTCACTCCTATCCTTCCATTCATTTTGATTTTGCTGCTGAATGCTCTTACAGTAAGACACATTCTAGCGGCCAATCAAGCCCTCAGGAGACTCCGGACCCAGGGCAATGGAAAGAATCAGAGTGACCCAGAGGTGGACAAGCGGAAAAAGTCAATTGTTTTACTCTTCACCATTTCGGGAAATTTCATCCTGTTATACCTGTTATTTTGTATAACGATCATCTATGTCCGAATTGTGAAAGTAACTTATTTCTCAGGTTCTGGTTTCAGTGATACATTTAATCTTGAGGAAACTGGATTTATGCTTCTGTTTTTGTGTTCCTGCATTAACCCATTGATTTATGCTGGGACTCAGAGTAAAATCAGAGCCGAGGTAAAGAATTTGGTGAAATATCCAGTAAAACAATTTGTTATTTTTTTCAATAATTTCGTGCATAGGATGAACTAATGTGAATGTAATTTATTCTCAGTCAGTGAAATGTTCCTTTTCGTCCGTTCATTCCTCCGTCCGTCATTCTCTCTCTCCCCATCCAGCCATCCGTCCATCTGTTTGTCTGTCCATCCGCCCATCCATCCATCCATTCATCCATCCGTCCGCCCATCCATCCATCCATCCATCCATCCATCCATCCATCCATCCATCCATCCATCCATCCATCCATCCATCCATCCATCCATCCATCCATCCATCCATCCATCCATCCATCCATCCATCCATCCATCCATCCATCCATCCATCCATCCATCCATCCATCCATCCGTCCATCCGTCCATCCGTCCATCCGTCCATCCATCCATCCGTCCATCCGTCCATCCGTCCATCCGTCCATCCGTCCGTCCGTCCGTCCGTTCGTCCTTCCGTCCGTCCATCCGTCCGTCCGTCCGTCCGTCCGTCCATCCATCCATCCATCCATCCGTCCATCCATCCATTCGTCCGTCCATCCGCCCATCCGTCCATCCGTCCATCCATCCATCCATCCATCCATCCATCCATCCATCCATCCATCCATCCATCCATCCATCCATCCATCCATCCATCCATCCATCCATCCATCCGTCCATCCGTCCATCCGTCCATCCGTCCATCCGTCCATCCGTCCATCCGTCCATCCGTCCATCCGTCCTTCCGTCCGTCCGTCCGTCCATCCATCCATCACTCCGTTCATCCATCCGTCCATCCGTCCATCCGTCCATCCGTCCATCCGTCCTTCCGTCCGTCCGTCCGTCCGTCCGTCCGTCCATCCATCCATCACTCCGTTCATCCATCCATCCATCCGTCCATCCGTCCATCCATCCATCCGTCCATCCATCCGTCCATCCATCCATCCATTCATCCATCCATCCATCCATCCATCCATCCGTCCATCCATCCATCCATCCGTCCATCCATCCATACGTCAATCCGTCCATCCATCCGTCCATCCATCCCTCTAACCATCTATCTATTCATCTCTCTTCTCTCTCTCTCTCTACTTCTGTATCTATCTATTTGTCTCGCACATTTCACCACATTCGAGTGAGAGTGTACAACCTTTTAAGAGGAGAGATAGCCTTTAAAAGCAATGCAGTGTTTTGGGAGTGGTGTGGCATGCTTCTGTATGTGGAACATTTCTGGTGAATTAAGACTTCCTGTTCTGTGCCTGCGAGGGACGTATCATTTTGGCCAAAGTGTACTGCAGTGATGGATGTTTTACACACCTTCATCCAATTTAGGAGTAGGTTCTTGTAGATTTGTGCTCTGATGATCCACTTGAGGGTTCAGACCGGGAGAGGGTTATTCAAGTGCCCTATGTGCCGGAAGGAATTCACTAAGTTCTCCATCTTTCTCAGCAACCACGGTGTTCACACAAACGAGAGGAAAGCTACCCTTTCGTTTGTCCCCATTTTGATCGGAAAAAATACCTCTTTTCACATTGGTGTTTAGTACTTGATGGGCACCATGTTCCCAAGTATGCACTGCACACAATAAAGAGGATAAATCCAACCCGGCCAATTATGGGCCCATTTGTCTACCCTCAAACATCATTGCAGTGATGGAAGTTCTCTTCAACAGTGCTATCAAAGTGTAATTGCTTAGCAATAACCAGCTCAGTGGTTCCCAGTTTGGATTCATCCAGGTTCACTCAGCTTGTTATCCCCTTGGTTCAAAGATGGACAATAAAGCTGAAATTCAGAGTTGAGGTGAAAGTGTCTTCATAACCAGGCAGCATTTGTGGAATCAAGAAGCGCTCTCAAAATTGGAGTCAATGGGAATCAGGGGAAAACTCTCTGCTCGTTTGGGCACTTAGCACAAAGTACGATGATTGTTGTGTTTGAAGGTCAATCTTCCCAATTCGAGGAGATCACAGTATTAGTGGATTGTTACGAGAGAAGGAGAGTATTGGGCCCATCGTGTTTGCACCGGCTCCCCAAACCAGTTCATAACTTATTGCCATTCTCCTGCCTTTTCTCCGCACCACTGACACTGTTTCAAATAATCATGCAATGGCATCTTGAATGCTTCGATTGAAACTGCCTCCACGACACTTTCAGGCCCTGCATTCCAGACCAAAAACATTAATGTGTGTGAAAAATAACTCACCTCTGATTTCCTTATTTTGCAAATCATTTTAGTCTGTGCCCTCTCGTTCTTGATAGTTTTACGCATGGGACGATATCTCCTTGTGTACTCTTCCCAGGCCCCTCATGATTTTGTACATCTCCGTCAACTACTAAAGTACTAATTTAAACAAAAAATTCTAAAAGTCCTCAGGACTTTCGTTTTTTACCTATCAGTATCATTTCATGTCCCCTTTGCTCTCTTCATTTAAGTTTGGTCTTGCACATTCTATACGCCTTCAGGCCTTGTATTGTTTTGTGCCCCCGATGTCTACCACACGCCTCCCTTTTACTCGTAATTCAGTGTGGTGTATTCCTCCATATGCAGGATTCACTCGATTAAAATTTCCTATCGCTTTACTCTTTTGGAACATGTTAATCCTGTAACCTTCCTGTTTCGATTATGAACACTGTTCTGCCACAGATTTACATAAAAATGTCTGCTCCGAGTATATTCTAATTAAAATCAGAATAGACTCGGAGCCTGATCTGATCTGATTAAAATCACTTTGATTTCCGGCCAATACCTGTCCTTTCCCACAACAATCTTGAATCTATCTGAGTTATCATCGCTGTCTGCCCCCCACGAATATTGCAATCGCATGCCTGGGGTCCTTACCTGAAACTAATTACAGGAACTTCTATGCTCAGGTTTAATGCTTCCACGGGAAGTATTTTGAGGAGAGTTCTGCTCCCTCTAAACCATGAACACCATAACTCCCTCCGTTAACGTTTTGAAAGCTGAAATCCCCCACTATTCCTGCCCTATTTATTTTACTCTTCTCAGACATTTGTCTACAAGTCTGCGCTTGTACTTTCCTCAGACTGACAGAATTATAGACTCCCTACAGTGCAGAAGGAAGTCATCAGTCCATCAAGTCTGCACTGACTCTCGGAAGGGGCTTGCCACCCAAACCCTCCCCTGCAACTGATCCCCATAACATGACACATTTATCCTGCGTAATCCAGCTAAACTATGCATCTTTGCACACGAAGGGGCAACGTAGCATGATCAATCTGCACAACATTGGACTGTGCGAGGAAACTGCAACATCGGGAGCAAGCCAATGCAAACACAGGAGGAAGTGAAATCTCTACACAGACTGTCACCCAATTTAACCTGGTTCCCTGGCGCTGTCAGGCAGCAATGCTGATCACTGGGCCATCGTACCATCCTCGAAAATGGCTTCGTAAGCCTTTTAATATGTCATATATTCTTACTGCTGGAAACGATTCCCTGACACCCCTCCACTTTCACCATCTTCCCTGTCCCACCTGAGCATGATATTTCCTCAAATGTTGATCTTCCTATCATACCCCTCTCTGAATCATGTCGCAGTGACATCAATGACTGTACACCCCCATGTTTAATTTCTGCCTCAACTCATCTGCTTTGTTCTTGTCCGTCAGAGTCCATGTATTGAACTAAATACAATCCAGTCTTGCCAAATTCCCTTCTGCCTTAACGGGCCTAGAAATTCTATATCGTCCTCACTGACCCGTTTCGTCTTCTAATTTAGGCATTGCAAGACCTCCTGCAAAATCTTCTCTCGCGATTCCACTTTCCTACTAGGTTAATTTAAACTCTCCTCAACAGCATGAGCCGGTGCATGAGCAAACCTCCCTGCAAAGACGTTGGTCCCATTTCATTTCAGCTCCTTCAGCCTTGCTCAGGATGCACCGTCCCCAGGGGTGGTCCCAATGTCCCAGAGATCTAAAATCCTCCCTTCTGCACCAAGTCTGTAGCCATGGCTTGGACTGACCTGTTTATTTCTAAACTCACTAGCATGTGGCACCGTAATTAATCCAGAAATTGCAACCGTGTTTCTGCTTGCACGACCTCACCACTTTTTCCACTGTTATCACTGCTACCAGCATGTAACATGATACCTGTCTGTTTGCCCTCCAGTTTCAGAATGCTCTGCAGCCGTCTACCTCTGGCACCTGGGAGGAAACATACCATCCTGAAGTCTTTCTTGTCGTCCCAATTAAGCTTGTCTGCTACCCTTACAATTAAATTCCCTCTAGCTATAGCACTGCCCTACTACATCCCCTCCTCTGTTGTGGAGAAGACGCACCCTTGGGGCCTTGAAGTTGGCTGCCACTGATTACCCCAACAAGCCATTTTCCCAAACGTATCCAAAATGTTGTGTCTGTTAGAAAGGGGGCTAGCTTTAGGGGACTTCTGCGTTCCTTGCTTTCCTTTAGTCTGCCTGGTGGGCACACATGTCTTTCCTGTGTGTTCAATCTTAAACTGCGCTGTGACCACTTCACTGAACGTGTTATCCATGACTTGCTTAGCGTCACGGATACTCCACAGTGAATGCACCCTCAGCTCCAGCTTCAAAATCTGGTTAGACAATAGATGCATTTAGACGCGCTTCCTGCCAAAACAATTGTGGAAAGTTTGCACTGTAGTCAAGACAAAAAGTTCTGAAAGGGATTGGTGCAGAATCCTGCATTGGATTCCCTGTTAAAAGTGGAAGCTTTGATCGAAACTGTAATTTGGAAAACCTTGTCTGGATATCGAAAAGCAAAGAGCTAAGGGAAGACATTAGGATGAGAAAAGATTTTAAAGCGGGTTTTTTGGGAGAGAAGCTTGAAAGCTCTCATGTGACAATCATTTGTGGGTATTCAGAGGAGAAAAACCCAAGCTTTAAATTGCTGCCAGAGCGGGGACTGTGCATTTTACAACAGTCGATCTCTGTAATTCAAAGAGACTCTGTGGTAGTGAGAACATTGTAGCTTCCGATGAACATTGTAATCCGTCTTACTCATGATTTCTCTGTGCATTTAGAAACTAAGAGGGGAATAAATTAACATTGTCCATCAATCCAACTTTTCACGTTTAATATAGTTTCCTTGTTAAAACTAATTCCTGGTACTGTGATACTGCTCCTCCACGTTTTATGGACAAAAAGAGTAAAACTTACGATATTTGAGCAATGGTTCCTTTCTGGGATCTGACCATCCAGTTTTGCCATCACCTCGGATTATAACAAACTGAGCAAAACAAGCATTTTACCTTTCTTTTAGTTGCAAAAGATCGCACGTTTCAGCAACTTGTTGCTACCAACACTGCTCAAAAATCTTCACCTCCTTCCCTTCTCTGCGAGGAGAATCTTTTTCTGGATTCTCATGTTTTCATCGACCGTTTTAAATTTCCCAACTCACCCCGACAGCTTTCTTTTGAAAGACTGCCTCAGTTTCATTACTTTAGGACCCTGCCTCAGTGGCCATCGATCATAGCTGATTGAACTGAGGGGGAAGTGGAAAAAATGTAGCAAACTTGATGAAGTACAGCCCGCAATCTGCTTAGACCACAAGTTGCTTTAATATCCCGCCCAGGACACCGAACAGACCCAGAGTAGGATGGTAAAGGGAAAACAATGTTATTTTAATCCCCCAAGGCGTGCATTCTCTGTGAGAAAAGGTGTGTTTGAGACAGCAGTCCCAAATCGGCTGTAACCCAATGTAATAATGCCTTACTTATAGAATGATAACCCATCAACCCCTGCCCCCTCTCTCCACACCTTCCCGTTGTGAGGAAATAACATTGCACCATCTTAGCATTAGACACGGGCATCTAAACAAACATGCTACGATCGTTATCGTCAGCTTCATCTCGGCTACATTAGGATATATGTCAATGAGTATTTTATTTTAAGGATAAATCAAGTTTTGGTAGCATTGTGTAACTGCTACCAAATGCTAGCCACGGTGGCAGAGTGGTTAGTACTGTTGGCTCACATCACCAGGCAACGGGTTCGATTACCAGCTGGGTCACTGCCTGTGTGGAGTTTCCACATCCTCCTGCGTGGGATTCCCTTGGGTGCACCGGTTTCCTTCCACAGTCCAAAGATATGCTGATTACGTTGATTGGCCATGCTAAATTGACACTTAGTGCCAGGGGGATTAGCAGGGTAAATAGGAGGGGTTATAGTGTTAGGGCTTGAGTTGGATTGTGGTTGGTGCACGCTTGATGGGCCGAATGGCTTTCTCCTTCGTTGTGTGATTCTATGTTCAATCAGCTAAATATTTTCACAGTGTCAGAGAATCATAGAAACTACACTAGCCCAATTCGTTCTCCGAGATTGGGCGTGCTTGTGGCGTTTGCTCGTCGCAATAGGCGAGGAGAATCGGGCTGGGGGGATGTTAATTATTCTTATCAACACAAAGCTCTTTTGTCAGACCGCAGTAGGGAGAGGGAGAATTCGGCAGAGTGCAAATCATCATCCGGTTCAGGAATTAGGGACCAATAAGAGGATGTAAAGCATACTTTGTGCTGTGGAAAACCATTCAGGGATAGTAAGCTGAACACTCTCATGTGACGATAGGGGTGAGCGTGATTGGTCTCAACTTGAAGTAAATGCACATTAGCTGAGATTGCTCTCCACACAGCCAATAACGTAATACACTGTGCAGACAAAAAAAAAGATGAGGGGGCTTCATAAGCATTAAAAGACAGTGATAGATAAATTGAAACCGCTCAATGAGCAAGGAGCACCTTGTGTTTGAAAGGACGGGACAGAAGCTGGATTTGGACAGCGGATCAATGATGGCACAATGATATTGGAGGATTGGTAGCTCTCCTCTGTTTACTGAACAAGCACAATCTGATGACGACTGTATTTCCAACAACACACAAGGTTGACATCAACAGGGAAAATAATCCATCCATATACAACAGCATTCAGTGCCCCCACCTTGGACTGACAGTGGCAGTACCGTGCAGAATCTGCAATTCCCATTGTACCAACCTAAAAGGTCCCCATGGACAGCACCATTCAATTTTGTGCCTTCTATATTTTCGAAGGACAAGAATAGCAGATGCATGGGAACTTCATCGCCTGCAGGTTACTGTTCACATCACACAGCATCCTATATCAGAAAAATATTGCCCTTAATCTATTATTGCTGGGTGAACATCCTGTAATTTATTTCCTCGCCAGTGTGTGTGTGAACGTATAACACATGGTCTGCCAACATTCAAGAAAGCGGCTCACTGCCACTTTCAAAAATGTCAATTAGGGATAAACAATAAATTCTGCCCTGCTCAGCGAAACCTACATCACGTAAAATAATATAAATTTCGGCACACCTCTTGTTCAAAAATGATTATCTTGCACTTAGTGGAGCCTTCGATGTCTCTTTCAACACAGCAAGTTGTGTATGGGGAGAATCATCAATTTCGAAATGTAAAAGTGCACGGAACTGTTTCCCCATCAGAAATCCATGTTGGACCCCGTTCTCAAATTATTAGGTTTGCGTATGGTATTGACTTTCTGCTTTGCAGCAGACCACATATCTGTTCTCCTGAATGGCCCCTGTAACCCTCCGTTCTGAAAGTGTTTGTCCATGTATTATGTGACACTTGATAGAAGGCTTTTTGCAAATGTTGATAAAATGCATCCATATTACCATTTACTTTAATGCATGTAAACGCCACAAAATATCAATGAATTCGCTCAAAAAAACGCTTTCCATTTCGAAACTGGCGTTGCATATTAAACACAACATATCTGTGTTTTCTATCTTGCCACATTTTCCCATTGATGAATGATTTCGCTGGTTTCTCCCCGAGAATGATAGACTGATCCATAGACACTGGTTATCATGCATGTGTTGTATTTTTGCATAGAGACATAACGTGTGCAAACAATATATTTTCCACACTACACTTGCTCCAGCCGAATTATTAAATATATGCAGCACTGCCTCTTCTATCGCTTTGCTCGATGAGTATTAAATAAACAGATGAAACGCGCCTGGGTCAGATGTCTGATCACTTCAAGTTTCATTTCTAAACGCATTGCATTTGTGCTTTAAGTTATTTTACTTGATATTTTCCTTCTACCTTTTTATATCGTGTCAACCTGGTTTGTTCCAAGAACAAATACGCACGCCACATACATGTTTCGTATTGCTGCAGTTCTGCTGTTGCTTCTTGTGTTTTTATCTGACCAAGGTTTACAGACCAATCTCCATCGATAACTTCGGTATTTCAAAATACTTCTTGTTCATTTGATTTCTCTTTTACTTCGGAATCCTCATTATCCAGACTTGCATACTTGTTCCCGCTTCTCATTATCACTTCGACTGTGCATATATGTGTTAAGTTGCGTTCAGTAGTAGCACTTTGTGCATTAAGTCATATATGAATGTGTAGTAGACGATCGTTTACAGTCAGTCATGTAACTGTCCAGTGCCGCGAATGACCTTGTGCTTCTAACAGCAACTATAGCATGCAAGAACTAAAGCAGGACATGCAGTTAGATAGCATGGAGATCTGCAGTTAATTTGAATAGTCGATTGCCAGGGCAACAATGACAATGAAATAAATAAATCACTTAATATCCGGAGACAATGGAAACGAATTAAATGCATTCAATCCCAAAAGTCATGCCTTCTGGTGCAGAAATGGAGAGCTGCATATCTAAGCATGCTGACACCACTCTCAGACGAGTAAAGGTGATTTAATGAACATCAAAAATACATGCCTATGGAAGGAGGGATATTTTTGCTTGCCACGTGTTTCAAAAATATCTATTTTTATAGAGAATAAAATAAATGCTCTATCAATGATCAGCAACTAGTTTTTTTTCTGGGGGAAGATTAAGAAATTACAATTGTAAGTAAAACAAGAAAACCTATCGAAAGTGATAGATCGCAAAATTGAAAGCATAAAAACGAACAAGACAAAAAAAACTTGGAAATCAGACAGACCAGGGATAGAATCTATTAAATGTAGTGAACCGCACATCATGACATATGAAGTCAATAAATTTGAAAGAAGTCGTAGGAAGCACAGAGAGGATATTTTCCAGGAAAATGAGGCATCAATTGTTTCTGATTGACAATATATCATAACAAGAAATATGGACATCTGACGTTGGGATGCAATCGAAGGTCAACATTGAGACGATAAAATTACATAATCATGCCACATTATGAGTTACTTCAGCAATGGAACTGAATTGACGTTTTCAGTCTGTATATTGCAGAAGATTGCAGCTGCTAATGGAAGACAGAAGAAAATACAGCGCATAGTTAAGGGGATAGATTTGACTGGAATGTGAAGGATCATAATCGCATATGTTCTCCTGGCAGAAGGGAAGGTGCAACGATGGTATAGTGCCCATTTTATAAAATCTAATTGGACTAGCTGAGGTAAAAATCTGCACGTTTTCCCTAATAAGGGAGCTGGAGGACCTCAAAGTGGGAAATTTAGAAGTAATCTGGTGAAATCAATATTTAATTGAGCTCTCTATCCATTCGGAACTCGACCTGACGACAGAGAGGAACTCTTTAAAATTGATGCTGATCATTCAAATTAAGTATTATCTTTAAACCACAGACTTTTGGGAAACAGTGTGTGTGCAAGTGGACACATGAAATATATGTACAGCTTAGCTTGGGTTGGGGGTGGGGGGGCGCGGGTGGTGGCATTTGACTTTGGCCCAATGGCTCCAACATTCTCCACCACTGGAGCGTCCCTTGTCTAATTTATCAGCCTGTTTCTGAATGCTTGGTCATCGGACAGGAGACTAATGATACTCTGAAGATGCGATAAGACAAAGTGCTGGAGTGTACAGTCGATGGGGAATATAGTATTATCCTGGTATAATTTTTATTTTTGGTAAAGTTCTGTTAATTCTTCTGTGCCTTCACACAGAGAACTCTTCCGAAATTCAACATGATTATGCACACGTTTTCACAGAGTGAGTGTTTCAGGTCTGGAATGCACCTAATGTTCAAACTGTTACTAAGAAGGGTCTAAGTGGAATTAATAAATATTTAAATGTGTCATCCACTGTCAGATCAGAGGTCAGGCTCTAAGCCCCTCACCTGAATGAAAAATGTTCAGGCAAAACGAGGCTGATGGGAAAGAACCAGACCAAAGTCATCACGAACAACTGAACTTGAAAATAACTGAGAATGGACAACGATGTGGAATGGGAACGGCATTGTTAAACATCCATAAATTCACAGAGTTGGTCAGGATTACAGAGTGAATGAACATGTACATGGGAAGTGCGGGGAGAGAATAGAGCCAACGTTTCGAGTCCAGATGACCCTTCATCAGAGCTAAGAACAAAGAGTATCAGAAGGCAGTAAAGAGAACAAATGGTATGATGGCCTTCATTGCGAGTGGATTTCACTATAGGGATTGGGGTGCTTTCCTGAAATTTTACATGGCGATGGTGAGGCAACAGCTGGAATATTATGTGCAGTTTCGGTGCCTTTATCAGACGAAGGATATCCTTGTTTTAGAAGAGGAGTTTCACCAGGCTGATTTCTAGGATGGTAGGTTTGCCACAAGACGAGAGATTAAATCAGTTCGGATTGACTTCATTGAAATTGAGACGAGAGGAAGGGGATCTCATGGAGATTTACAAATTTCAAACAGAATTAGACAGTGTAGCTTCAGATAGAATGTTCTCCATGGTGAGGGAGTCCTGAACTAGGGGTCATAGTGTGAGGTTAAGGACTGAGGTGAGGAGAAATGTCTTCACCAGGAGAATGGTGAATGTGTTGAATTCACGAAAACAGTAAGCACTTGAGGCCAACACAGCGTGTGAGTTCAGGAAGAAATTATGTACAGCTCTTGGGGTTAAAGGGACCTGGGGATAGGGCAAAAAGGTGGGATCACGATGTCGATTCTGATGATCAGCCATAATCAAAATGAATGGTGGAGCAGGCTCGGCGGGCAAATTGTTCTACTCCTGCTTCTACTTTCTATGTTACATTTCTATGTTGTAGAAACAACTTGATGATGCAGTCATCTGATATTGTGCAATGTGGCAGGACTGGTTCGTAGCATCATAGTAAATGCTTCTCCAACGGTCGCCATGTGATTGAACTACTCAGAAAATAAATCAACCTAAATGAAGCCGATAGCATTGTTATCAGGGAAAAAACTGGATAACTTGTGTTGGCTAATTAGATTAAAGCATAGTGCCAGAAATAACAGATGGAAACAATCAAGAAACAATCAAAAAAATCAACAAGAATGAATGCCATTGAAAAACAAAAGCTCAGCGAGAAATATTCACCCGAATCTTGTTATTTAACGAAAGGAATACATTATGTCAAAAGAAGAGGCTTCAAATGTTGTAAAAAAAATGTAGAAAGTCTGAGGATTGGTAGCGTTTAATAAATCAGCAATGTAACAATGTAAAATTGGTCTTTCTTGTAAGGAATGCGCAGCAGATGGATTAAAGATATCTTTCGACAGTTGCGCAGAATTTGGCGTGACCATAACTGCATCTTTCTATTATGTCCCCAATTTAAGGAGGGAAATACTTAACTTTGTGGCAGAACAGTTAAGGGTCACTATGCCTCTGCCTTTTATGAGAGTATCGTCCATGATGAGTAGCTGACTACATTTTGTTGATATTTTCCGGAGTTTAGATGAATAAGGTTTGATCACATTGAAACATCCAGTGTTCTGAAGGACATTTACAGGAAGTAAACTGACAGGCGTTTACAATGGCTGGAGAATCTAAAGTATGGGGGCACAGATTACGATTAACAGGACGATCATTTACCTCTGCAGTGACAATAAATGTTTTCATTAAGGAGCAGTAAAGCATTGCAATGTTCTAATGGAGACTACAATGCCAGCAACGTCACTTCAATAAATAAATTCATGATATTCTTTTGGCATGATTTAATGGTTCAATAATCAGTACACAATCAATTATTTGTGGAAAATGCTGTCACCATAACTGTCTAACGCATTTTCATATTGTGAGAACAGTGTGACAGTTAACTCACATGACAAGGGTAAGCTTCCAATAATTCACACAGGGCAGCATTAACAACACAGTAAGTTAAAATTACCCCGTTTTCACAGGGCGACTATTTGTCAACAGAATGTTTTCAAATCACAATGGATGTATTTTCACACCGAAATCATAGTTTGGTTATTCCCCTGGAGCTTGGATGTGAGTAACATATTGACATTTCATGTAAACTGGAATGATAATGTGACGATTACATGACAGTAACATTGACACTAACATAATATAACTGCATGAACCTTGATGACAATATACTATTCTAGCAAAGGTAATTGTTCCAATAGAGTAAATAAATAAGTAGGCTGGCTGTATACACTGCCTGTCATCCTTATGGTAATTCACTCACAATACCGCTAAGACACTGGAAAAAAAGTCACACTGTGATAACACGGTTACAGTTCAAACATGCTTGCAGTGTATCTAACACAATATAGCTACAATTACACCATGCAAACAGTCTGATAACTCACACAAAATAGCAGTTCAATGACAGAAAAGAACCAGACATCCACCTTGAAAAAACGGCAGAGGAAGGTATGAAAATATAATGAAAGGGATACATCGTATAGAAGAGCAGTGACCCAGGCTAATCAATACATTCCCCCAGAATAACGCCAGGCTTAAATACTTAACCTGGAACCCCAATAGCGGCAAGGAACGGATAGTAAATGGCAAACAGCAATCCTTGTGGTATTCCGTGCATTTCTAACAGAACCTCGCAAAGCTTTGTTTATTCCAGTCACTCGTTGTCAGATTTATATGTGGTGTCAGCCTCCAGGGGCATCATTAATTGGTTTGGATTTTTAAAACTTTATTGGACTAAATTTAATCAGGGGTTTAGTGCAGCTGCCGTCAGACTTGTATTTGATGCTCAGATGGAAGGGAAGATCGATTCCATGGAAGTAGCGGACTTGTTTCTATTTGAAAGTTTCAAAGTCCATTGTAGAATCGCGTTGACATCTCTAAAAATGGAATGAAAATTAAAGTAAACGATTGAGTCATGGAAATGAGAATGAAGCCTGCCGGATCCTCGTGTCTGAAACCTTAGTATTTGAGGCAATGCAGTGCCGTAGGGGTTATATTGATGAACTACTAATTCTGAGGATATCCTCCTCGATAGATGTGTTCTACTACCACTGGAAAGTGGTGAAATTTTAATTCAGTTAATGGAATTTTGAAGTGAAAGCTATATTCAGTTCTGGCTGGCCATAAAACTATCATCTATTGTTGCAACATCCTACCTGGTGCACTGGACATTTCACTTTAGTGAAGGAAATAAGCCATCCAGAGCTAGTCTGGCCTACTTGTCACTGCAGACCGACAACATTAAATCTCCTATAGAATGCCTCAGTAAACTTAAAAATCGAGGGAAATTATGAATGGATAGCAAACTTGACAGCGAAATCGGCATCCAAAACAAGATTGCAACGGAAATATACCTCAGTGCAAAATATAACTGATCAGTTATCTACTTCTGAAAGGAACAGGCGGCCAAGATCTTGTTCCTAATGATAACTCACCCTGTGTGATCAAGCCTCACATGCAACTTTGTTCACTACCTGCCTGAGACCCTAAACAAACTTCACCACAACTGTCCAGCTCTTTGATCGGGACAGGTCCAGTTCATTATTCTTACCGTCGATTTTAAAACACCAGATCATCATCATTTATTTGAACGTGAATATTCCCAGGTCATGACAGATCTATTCAATGTGCACAGCCCTAATTCATTGTGAAAACGTCCATATCTTACATTTCAAGCAGGTCGGCAATGCTGCATTCATGTGAAAGATCCTGTTCGCGATGTTTAAAATCATGGGATTAGCATTGCTACATTCGGTGTTTACAGATTCTAATCTGTTCAGTTACATTCAAAGAATGGTCCATTCAAACAGAGTCTCATACAATCTGGAGCTGGTCCATTTTAGTCCGCTTAAAAACAGTCTGTGCATGCCCATGTATGTGCGGAAAATGTCTTATTCAGCATGGCTGCGTCTGGTACTTACTGATTCAGTGCAATGTACTTATATCCGGGCAGACAGGCACCACTGAGCGTGTTGAAATTTATTTTGGACTGGCGCAGGTGGCCTTGCAATGAAACATTCCTTTCAGGATGTACATTCATTGGAGAAAAGTAAATGCCAGTTACATTCAATACGCGTGTCAAGGGTGTGCAACATTTCGGTATGTGTGGTGAAGCCTTTTTGCAGTCTGCATAAACCCAGTTTTTTAGTGTGTACTTTATCCCACGTCTTGTGCTTCACCTTTCGTTTCAGTTACATTTACATTTGAATGCTCATTTTTATATTATTATATAATATTAATACTATCTTATAATATAATATTAATGTGAGAAAATATTATTCCATACGACACTATACAAAGTACATTATGAAAAGTGACTGCAAACAGATCTCAAACTTTTATAATTAGTTTCAGAATTTAGAAATGTACAGCTTTTTTTATTTATTGTGGGACATAGATGTTACTGGCTGGCCAGCATTTATTGCCCATCCCAACTTGCCCGAGGGCAGTTGAGAGTCAACCACATGGCTGTGGCTCTGGAGTCACATGTAGGCCAGACAGGGTAAAGACAGCAGATTTCCTTCCTGAAAGGACATCAGTGAATCAGATCGTAGATTGTTTGGTCCAATTGTTTTTTAAATGAATCCTTTCTTCCGCCAAAACATTTCCATTCGATGGATACAATGAAGGCATTTGAGAAGGCCTCTAATAGTTTTGATGATATTAGCTTGGAACACTGTTTGTCCATCCGTGTATGCTGAGTCCGAATTCACCCCGGACATACTGTCTTCCACCGTCTTCCGTCTGGAAACAGATACAAAAGTCAGAGGTCATGCAACAACCAACCCAAGCACAGTTTCTTCCCTGCTGCCATCAGACGTTTTTATGGATCTACCTTATATTAAGCTGACGTTTCTCTAAATCCTAGCTGTGACCATATCATTACATTCAGCAACCTCTCCTTTCCTTCTCTGTGTACGGTATTCACTGACTGTATAGCGCCCAAGAAATAAAGTAACTGGAAAATATATGGAAACAACAATAAACTACTCAAATGAAATCAAAATAGTATATTCAGTTCTGCGCCATGACATTCTGCTTGGACTGATCCTGTTCCTCCTGGTTTTATGAAGCTTGGAAACACCCATTTTAGCATTGTTACTCGTGTTGTTAAAATGGTTAGGGCACCGCAGTTTTATTGACTATGTACATGCCGAGTACAGCACGGCATTGAGTTTGCGGAGGGACAACCGACACAATTATATATAGCGTGGATTGGCCTGGCCGTAACTGCTTTGTCCTGGAAAACTCGAAGCATGCACGACTGAATTTATTGTGGAGCAGACCTGATCAGGATCTTCTGTATTGTTTTGGGTCTGCAATCACTTGAGAGCAATGTGATCCCTGGACGAGAGGAGTGTGGATTAAAGTTCGAGGCAGAACGCAGAGACCCCAATTAAGACTGTCTTTTCCGTGCAGGTATCGAGAGCGCTGCGCTGTTGGATTTCTTTTTCTTCTGGAAGGCACCGTAAAAAGAGTCACTGAATGAAAACTCATTGTGTCGCCCTTGTGAAGAATGGCTTCACATCTATTTTACTGTATTGTCTAATATTCACTCTTCCATCAACGCCAAATGCATATTCACTCCTCAAGGCAATTTGTTGGGTTTGTTAAACGGAAATTGGCGGCATATTAGCAATACATCAAAAATGCTTGTTTGGTTGTAAAACATTTGGTTCGCCCTAATGTCAAGAAATTCGCCGTGTCATACCTTAGTTTTTGCCCTGAATTCTGTCCCGTTCATCAAATCCCGTGGCTGCATAAATAAAGTGATCAGCTGATCCTCTCATTATTGGAGCAAAATGTTTTGGTTGATAGTTGTTTGTGACAGTGCAACATGTGCTTACAGAGATTGCTAACCTGCACAAAAATAAACACTTAACATCATCATATTCGGGCGATAGGACAGCCTGTTTCAAGGTCGAAATATTAAATATTAAATTTCAAGGTTGAATATTTATAAATTTCATTTAAAATGTATTCAGGAACGAATGAACCAGCAATAACCATTTATGTCTGGATATTTTTTTGCCTACCTCTCTTGGTATGACACGGTATTGCAGCCAATGTGTCTCACGCAATTAACATTATGTTGGTCAGTGTGAATCAGGAACAGAACTGTACTATTTTGCCTCATACATACAAGTGATTCTCTGCAATATGGCTCCACTTGGGTATCAGCGGATGGCCCTGTTTCGCTCCCTGCAGAAATTGTAACGTCTGTAGGCAGGTTTTTTATCAGAACAGTATACAAATTGATCCTTCGGAAAATTTGATGAGGATTCTGCGGAGGAATCAGAAGATGAGATGGGGACCCAGATCAGTAAGCATCAGAATCAGGGATCCAATAGGCATTGGGTGTAACTTCCGGTCCGAATTGCCGGGGTACGTTTCGCAAACGCCGGACATGCGCGTGGGACATCACAGAAGTGCGCTGAAAGAGCGAGCGCCAATTTTAAACCAGAACAGAAAACGCAGGAAAATCTCAGTAGGTCTGGCAGCATCTGTGAGGAGGGAAAAGAGAGCTCATGTTTCGATTCCAGATGACCCTTTCACAAAACTTTGAAAAATTGTCATCTAGACTCGAAACGTCAGCTCTGTTCTCTCCTGACAGGTGTTGCCAGACCTGCTGAGATTTTCCAGCATTTTCTTTTTTGGTTTCAGATTCCAGCATCCGCAGTTATTTGCTTATAGCCAATTTTAAACCTCCTGTCGAGGTTCTAAAATCTGCCGGTCCTGAAGCGCTAAGTTGCAATTGTGCCAAAACCTCCGGCATTTGTGCTGTCGTTCGGTGAGTTTTTGCCCTTAGTTATTGCACTTTTAATGTTTGGTCCAGCTGCAGCGCATAGAGGCAGTAGCCATTCTTGTTTTAAAAAATTGTTTAACAAAGAAGTAAAGCACAGAACGTGAAATAAATGATTTTAAAAATATTTTTCAACTTTGTCATGATAACCAATTGCACTAACATATTTGTTTACATATAACAAAGCTAATGTCAGTGTCTGGAATATATTTCAGCATTTGGATTTTGCAATATATTTTAAGCAGTTTTTAACCCTATTTTAAGACTTGATATTCTGTTGAGTTCAGAAGAATGGAAAACGATCTCAGTGAAGCCTACACAATGCTGAATGGGTTAATAGGATGGACGCAGTGAGACTGTTTCTTCTGGTCTGGGAAATGACCCACGTTTCACGGTCACATGATAAGGGCTGAGTTGAGGATAAATTACGAAACTCAAAATGATTGTGAATTTTTGGAATTCTGTAGTCTCGAGGATTCTAGATTCTCCACCATTGGACACATTTCAGTCTAGGATGGACAGAATCCTGGCCTGTCCGAGAATTAGGATCGTGGACTGGAAAAGGAACCTGTAACCCAAGATCTGCCACTAGTGAAAGTTTCCAGGTCAATCGTTACGTTCAATAGTATATTTGAAACCTCGATGTCATCAAATATCAAATGTTGAAAAAAATATTCATTAAATTTGATTGTTTGCAACACCGGACGACAGCAGAGCAGGGAAAATTTATCAGATCGTTATTGTTGTTATGGAAGTACATCGAACTGTGACAATGAATACTGATGAAGGGAGAATACAAATTCACAGCTGAAAGCACTAGCCATTTGCGCCACCGAGACTGAGACGACTGACCAATCAGATCACATCATAAATCAGAGTGTCAGGAAATTTTCTGATATTCCGATCGCATTTTCATTTCTACAAAACCTGATCCAGAGCTACAGCGCTTGTATTTCAAAACAAGTCGCTTGATTATTTTGCCCCCACACTGTTGCTGTGGTTTACTCGTTGCCCCCTACTGCTAAGGTGGGAAAAGGGCAGTTGAATACAGCAAATACGGAAGAAACTTTTTCCACAAAGAAACGACCACCTGAATATTTCTAATAGGTTGGATGTTCGATCTAATTCACTTCCTTTTATATTTCAGTTGATTTAAAATGCCTGTTTATGAATCCATTTGTGTGGGAAAAAGCAGCAGGACTGGCAAAGTTGGGACGATATTTTCTTGTTGCTGAAGGATGCAAAACAGAACTATGTCGGGATATAAGTAGAATCAGGGACAGGTTCGTTAGCCCTCGCGAGTCGCAAACCTCCAGCATTTCGGTACCTTACTACATCGCTAAACACGTTTACTACAGAAGAGCGCACGTGGGTGGGATTAATTCCTTCAGCTGCCTGGGTACAATTCTCCATCTCAATGTTGTGCTCATTTGCGTTACTCATAACGAGTTACTGGTTTGAAAAATAATCGTATTGGATTCGGAACTTTAAATCTGTTTTTCGCTTCACATTTGCTGCTGGGCAGGCCTACTGAGGAAAAAAGACAAAGACAAGAACAGCACGGAAATAGGTCTTTCGGCCTCCAATCCCATGCTGATCATGACGTCCTAACTGAAAAAAAATAACTTCCGTCCTTACTCGGTCCTTCTCCCTCTATTCCCTCCCTATTCATGTACCAATCCTGATGCCTCCAAATGTTGCTAATGTGCCTGCTTCCATCAACTCCTCTGGCAGTGCGTTCAGGGCACCCTCCACTTCCAACAGAAACAAAAACCCTGCACAACCCCGTTCGAGCATTTTCTGTTTTCATTATAACATGAATTACTGGCTTTGTCAGACACATTAACACAAGAAATAGGAGCAGGAATAGGTCATGCAGCCCATCGAGCCAGCTCTGTTGCAGTCACTTTGCATCTTTTGCATGGTTGAAATTACGATGTGTAACTTGCAATCATTAATTGAAGTTAAAAAACAATCTCCACCGAGAATTCAACTCGCGACCCCTGTTTTACGAGGCCAATGTTCTGCCCACTGAATTATGGAGCCAATCGCTGGCTACAAGGCTGCAACAAGTGTATAATAATCAGTAGACAGATTTCATTTTCAGCTGCATGATATTTGAGAGAGATGGATATGTCCGAGCTGGAGTGCAGGGAGTTAAAAGATGTGACTTTAAATGGACACAATTTGATAGGTGCCAGTTCCTTGGAATGATCAGTGACTGCTGTGTGTCTGCCCTGTGATTCTTCTTCAGAGATTATTCTTGTTATATTTCAGAATCTTCCAGCTCTGATACGAATTCATCCAGCTGGAAGATTAACCTTGTTTCTCCCTCGTAGACGCTGTAGGTGTTGTTTCATTTAATGAATAATTAAATAAAAAGATATTCACTCCGTGCTGGGAATCAAAACCGAGGCCACGGCGCCGAATCCAACCACTGTAACCGTCGAGGGAAGCTGATATTAGGGATTAGCAACTAGTCGATAAGCTCCGCTTTTACCATTACTTAATTTCAGGTGATTGCCTAATACACATGCTCTAAAATAATATTAGGAGTCCAATGGTGAAGGAGAAAATAAAGTGAAAAATGACAGCCCGTGAATTTAAGCTTAATCGTGACTGAAGAATTTTCCCAGTTCCACGCTGTGGACTTCATCTGCCTTCTATATTTGTCGAGTTATGGACAAATTAACGCCTCAGTGAGTGTCGCGAATCTTCTAAAGATGTTAAATGGATCGGGGATGAAGTGCCTCTGTGGATTCCTCATGTAGATTTGTTGTTTTAAATGCCGGCGAATCAAAACTTTATTGCAACAATGCAGTCGTTAATTTTCTAAAGGCGCTTCTCTATATTAACGTGGCCGTGTACAGCCATGAGGTAAATAAAATGTTTGGATGTTAGATGCAACAATGGGTAATCAAAATTGGCCATTAGCGTTGTCCCAAGGGAACAATTCGCAAAGCTCCTTCCAACTTTATCGACAGTGTAAACCTTTGTCCACACGGGGAAGCCTAGCATTGGGCAAGTACACCAGCATCTCTCTTCTGCCCAAAGACGATTTGAAAATTAATGTTAGCGCACCTACTTTGTCCTCGCTGTCCTCACTCAACAGCCTGACATACATTCCATCAGTCCTGGAGATAATTTTTTCTCATTTTAATGCCGTCAGAACACTTAGAACTACCTACCCGCTTTGTTAAGGCCTTCGGTTGAATCGCAGTCCAATCTGATTTAGAAACCAACATCGTCTGTCACAGAAGTGGACACCAGCACAAAGTTTTCATGCAGAACCCTGCTCTACAGTCACCCAGCTCTACATAAAAAAGCTACTATGATGGTCCTTAGTGAGCCCGACTCTTTCCGAATTATATTTATAATCTTAATCTGCATGCAGAGGAAATTGCGATTTTCCTTTATTTGATCTATCAGGTTCTTTTCGGAGTCCTTTCCTGGTCTCCGATTTTCCCTTTTGAAGGTCCCTCTTGCCCATTCTATATAACTCTAGGGATTCTGCTGTTCTGATCCCTCGTTGGCTGCCATTAGCTACCCTTTCCCTCTTTATTCAATGTTGTATATCCCTCGATATCCAATGTTCAGTGGATTTGTTGGTCCCACGTTTTTTCTTTATTGGAGAATTTTGACCCTGTCATCTCCTTATTTCCTTCTTCAATGCGTCCGACTGTTCTGTGACAATTTAATGTAAAAATGTCTGCTCACAGTCAAATCTGGCCAAATCATATCTGATCTTATTAAAATCAGTCTTCATAGAAATATGACCTCTGGGCCATCCTTGTCATTTCCCATAACAATCTTGTATCTAAATATGCTACGATTGTTACCTGCAAAATGCTCCCCCACTGCTACTGCAACACTTGTTCGGCTCTATTAACTAAAATTCTAAAGTTCTCCCCATTCTCTGGTTTATTTCGTTTTCTTTCGAAGCTCCTATTTTTTTTCTATATTACAATTCTAACTCCCTGTGTTCGCTATGTTTTGTTCACTTTTCATTTCATTATTTTGCATCTTAATGAACATAATTCGTGAATGAATGTAATTGTTGGAAGTGGCATGTTTCTATGCAAATACGTGGCAAAGTATCGTTTTAACTTTTACCTTTCTTTCCCATCCAGATGTCAATTTCCCCCCTCATATCTTAATTGCTTCTGTTCTTTATATTTAAAAATCAACATTTCAGACTGAACAAAATCGTTTTCAAAATTATTGAACAATCTACATATGATGGACGCTGTTCCCTTGCTAACTAGACACTATTAATGCTTGATACTTGGTTTAACATAATTTGTTCCTTGGTTGGTTCCACAACCTACTGCAGTAGAAATGCATCTGGTACCGACTGCAGAAATTCCTCACACACAGCATTGGTGCTCATCAGATTTATACAATTTATATATAGATTGAATTCGTCCATGAGTATTGTATCACAATTGCGAAGTGCGCCTCTAAATTTCTGACATTTTCAGTGCATGTCTTTACGCTGGCTTTGTGTTGGTCTATGTACAATTGCTTCTGGTATCTGCTGCCCACTGATATATCTTAGATCCACCATAACCGACATGATATTTTGCTTCTCTGATCTAACATGCCTTCCCACTAACGTACTGATCTTATTTTTTACTATAAGCGCTAAAACTCGTCATTTTCCTTATTGCCTGCAATTCCTAAATTTCGAAAATTATTTAATATATTATACTTTTTTCCCCGAGAAACCGATATTATTCAAGCTATCTTGAACTGGCAGTGAGTTGTCTTAGCTCAGAGATTCGAACGATATTCGATGATGGCCTGAAATCTTATCAACTTGCAGTGAAAGGCAAGTATTTAATGGCCATGAAAAAAATGAAACTGTCAACCAAGTTTTTGTCTAAGTGAAATAAGCATCCATTTGGAAAGTGTGCATTTGGAGCACAAAGGAAGACTGCAATTGAGAGAAATACTTATTGAATATTCAATAAAATGTCATTCCGCTTTATTGTATTTGGACGCAGAAACAAGAATAATGCAACATTTCCTGCAGTTACGCTCTCTCTTTAAGCCATTTCGTTATTATACTGAAGGCATATTTAATTGTGTCCTTCAATTCTCCCCTGAATTTAGCCTGAATTCCTGCATACATTCACGTATTGGTGCTGGAACTCAAGAGTTGCAGCATGTACTCACTTTCCTGAAGGAGAAATTTTGGGCAGTTAGCATTAGAACTTATGGAATAGTTATTGCCTGCGATTTGGACAAATAGGAAATTTACAACATAAATCAACCACAGGAGGAGCCATATTTCTGAGATGGCAAAAAGTAATATGATAGACATTCTGCGCCTCTCTATCTCTGGGTCTCTCTGAGTCTGCCCATTATTTTGGGTTCGGAGTCTCCTTCGGGCTCTACTGGCCGATGGAATGTGTCTGACAGTCACTGCATTGAGCAGAAAAATAAAGATAAAAGGGAGACATGGGGTGAGAATACGGTCCAGCAAGTCAAACACTCTCCAAGAAAGAGCAATATAACTGACTTCCGTGATGCCGCAGTACCATGGTGCGTTTTTTAGGAAAATACATACGTTCAAATATGAAGTAAAAGGGGATGTTTTTTCGACAGCATAAGGCGCACACCATTCCGATAACCACAGTGCTGTTTTTTCAGTGAAGTATTTCGCCTTCAGCTGCTGATAACAAATGGCAACGAAGCGATCGAATGTAAAAGCGACTGTTCACCAGACAGACCAATCTCTGGACAATAACCACACTAAAGCCCGGTGTCGTGGACAGGAAACTGGCTGAGAAGTGAATAGCACGAATTCGATTTAATAGCGCAGCAGTGACAATCACAAGGAGATCCGTGACCGCCATGGATACCAGGCCCTAAGTGATGCATCTGGACAGACCACAACGTCCGCGAGACAGGATCACAATTGTCCACAAGTTATCAGAATGAAAGTGAAAGCGAGAACGAAATTGAATTACTGATTTGCCTGATAGGTGCATGAATTTGATGGCAGTATAATATAGATTCGTATTAATCAATGATACAACGGATCGATTTGCCAAAGCATTAGAGCCTGCCCTTTAAAAGCAGTGTAACATTGTAATTTAATGAATAAAATTAAATGCAATTTTGATTTTTAGACTCATACAATCATTACATATAATCGGAGTTGAAGAAACCAAATTGCATTATTGTAATAACATCAACAAAATTGGGGACGTTAACACTGAATTAGCAAATAAAACACACTACACAAGTATTGCTTCCAGAAGGCAAATAATGAGAATAAGAGCTCGAAATCAATTGAATAATAGTAAAATCCAGCGAATGTAAGGCAGTGAGTAATGTCAGATAATAAACATCACAATGAAAAATGTTGAAGTAACAAAATCACCTTCAGTAATAATTTTGATGCAGTTCGCTTATCCTGCAGGAACTTCAGCAGTTTTTGGGTAGTGATTTCATTCATGAGCAATGTCATGGCAAGCGAGGTCATGCTACCTTAGTGAGGGGGATCATAGATTCATCTGAATGTAATTCTAATATTCCCTAATTTATATTCCAATATTCCTTTCGTTATAAACCAATACTCGTTAAAAGGAATATTGTTCATGGCAAACAGATTGAGATGCTTGTTGTCCTTCAAACAGTGACACGGGTTCTGTAAGTCATGAAGCAGAACGTCTTTCATTCGAAAGACGGAGGAGGAGGGGAGACCTCATAGATGTCTACAAAATTATGGGAGTCATCGACAGGGTGGTTAATCAGAGGCCTTTTCTCGAGGGTGGAAGTGTCTGTTACAAGGGGACATGGGTTCAAGGTTTTAGGGGGACATTTTACGGGAGATTTGCGGGGATATTTTTCACGCAGAGAGTGGTGGGTACCTGGAACGCTCTGCCAGAGGAGGTGGTGGAAGCAGGCACATTATCAACATTTAAGAGACATCTGGATGGGTTCAAGAATAGGGAAGGAATAGAGGGATACCGACCGAGTAAGAGTTGATTTTTTTCTTTAGCTTAGTTACGGAGTCATGATCGGCACATGCTCGGAGGGCGGAGGGGCCTGTTCCCGTGCCGCACTTCTCTCTTTATTTTGTTTCTTTATTCCAGACGCACAACTAATGCTACTGCAGTTCTCTAGTTGCCCAGCTGCACTAGAAGCACTGGACGTTTCCGTCAACTGCAACTACTTGTGCCGGCACAATGAAGGAAACTGCCACTGGAATTTCGTTAAAAGATGGGAGATCCATGAAGGGAGAAGCATTCTGCTTTCCTGTAAAATCTGTTAATAATATTCGCAATGAATAAAGCAGCATGGCGCACCCATTTATATTCAATATTCACCGTGAGAGGAACAATTAGATTAGATCACATACACATTATTATCAATCATCAGAACGAGTAAATTAACGCAGCCATTTTCACACTTACGTAATGACTGGAATATAATGCAGTCGGTCAGAAATGACTAGATTCGATTTCAATATATGAATACATATATATATATATGTACGTATGTACACATGTGTATTATATATATTATAAACATAGTGGAAAACACGCATTGCAGTTGCAGCAAAATGTACCTATGTTCTGTAAAATGTTCTTACGTTACAAAGGAAATGAAAGTTTGAATGACTGATTCACAGCTGATGCGCGCCTTTCACCTTTCAACTGTCATTTGTTAAAGCGTCATTAACACGCCATGCCAGAAAATATATAATTCATTAAATAAAGGGTATGAGTTAGTTCAGTACACTACGATTAGGAAAGCTTAGAATAGGAATAACCGTTTTCTTTTTGTTTAAGGCTGGAGGAAGATGAACAATGGTCTTCTACTTGGGTTGGAATTTGGTCAACTGCGCTCCTTAATATTTCATGTGAATTATATTGCTGCTTCCCTTGTGACATAGCGCTTCAATAGATTGTTTTCCATCTTAGATGGATGCAACATCACTTCTAAATTTTAAATGGATCAATATTCAGGTTAAGGGTGTCGCTGGCTTGGCCACGACTCATTGCCCATCCAGGAATTTTGTCGCAATTGTGGTACTAAGCTGGCGTCTTGAACAGCTGCGGTCCATGTGATGCCGACATACCCACGGTATTTTTAGTGACAGACTTCCATGATATTGACGTAACGATAGTGAAGGCAGGTCAATATGTTTCCGAGGAAGGATTGAGATTGACTGGGAGGCGAACGTGCATTTAGTGAAATTCCCAGTTATCTGCTGCCCTTAGCCTTTTAGATTTTAATTGCTGTTGTTTTGCAAGGTGCTGTATCAGGACCTTTAGTGAAATTCTGCATCTTGCACATGGTATCTACGATATGCATATTCTGTTGTGCATCGTTTGTGGAAGGCGTAAATGAATGCCATGCAAATGTGTTCTATTGCCTTGGGTATTATCAGACTTATTGACTCTTATTAGAGCTGCTCTCATCCAGGCAAGTTGACACAATTCCATTAACATCTGGATGTGTGCGTGTAATTTGTGGTCAGGCTTTCAATCATCAGGACGTGAGTTATTTGCCACAAAGTTGCGATCCTCCTCTGTCGTGCTCTTGTCACCTCAGTATTTATATCACTAGTTGAGTTGAACCAAAGAACCATACAATCCCGACAATAAAGATAGGGACCATTTGGTGCATTGCGTCTGCACTGACTCTCTGAAAGAGCATCATGCCCTCGTCACCCCCTTCCATCTCCCTAGCCCGCGCACTAACTTTGGCTAATATAGTTAACCTACATATCTTTTGATACCACGGACAAAGGCCAATCTGCTCCGATATGGGAGAAAACTGGAGCATCCAGAGGAAATCAACACAGACATTGAGAGAACGTGAAAACTGCGAACAAAGCCAGAATCGAACACGGATCCAATGCTAAGCACTTTGCCATAAGAACCACCTGATATGAGATGAGAACAAATCAATTGAGTTTCTTGTCAACCTCCAGGATGAGGATCGTGAGATGGTCAGTGATGGTAATGCCGCTGACTGTCAAGGAGCGGTGCTTGGATTCTCTTCTGCTGGAGACATTCGTTGTCTGGAAATTTTGTGGTGCAAACGTTGTTTGCCACTTGTAAGTCCAATTCTGGATATTGTCAACGTATTGCTGCATTTGGATGTGGACTGTTTCACCTCTGTCATGTGGTTTATCTTATTTTGATATATTTACACTCAAATGTATTTACACCAACTGGAATACTTGACTTATTTCTTGCCTTCTGTCTTAGCATTGCAGTCCAAGATATTAGAGCTTAAATCTTGGTTTTAGATATGAAATTTCAACCGACTGCAAGTCAAACCCGTGCACCGTTACATAAAATGCAGTATAATACACATTGTTACTGTACATTTTCAAATCAAAATCATCTTATTTGATATATGAGCATTGTATTGCATTTTGCTGGATTGAACAATAAACATACAGTGGACATTTCGGCGTCATTCCCGATGGCAGCACGAACAAAGACAATACCTTGCATCAATAACAATTACGATCATTTCTTGGACCATGAGATGTAGAAGCATAATTAGACCATTCGGCACATAGAATCTGCTCAGCCATTCAATAATGACTGATATGATTCTCATCCCCCTTCTCCTGCCTTCTCCCCATAACTCTTGATCCCCTTATTGATCCAGAACCAATCTATCTCTGATTTAAATACTGTCCAGAGACCTCTGTGGCAATGAATTCCAGACACTCACCACCTCCTGGCTGAAGAAGCTCCTCCTCTTCAGTTTAAAAGGAACGTCCCTTCACTCTGAGTTTGTGCTCTCGTGTTCCAGTCTCTCCCACTCGTGGAAACATCATCTCCACGTCCACTCTACCTGGGCCTCTCAGTATCCTGTAATCTTCAATTAGATTCACCTCATCTTTCTAAACTCAATACAGTATAGAACCAGACTCCTCAACCACTCCTCATATGACAAACTCTTCATTCCTGGTATCATTCTTTGAGCCTTCTCTAGACCTACTCCAAGGCCAGCACATCCTTCCTTATATCTGGGGCACAGGACTGCTTACAATATGCCATTTGGGGTGACCAGAACCTTATACAGCCTCAGCAGTTCATCTCTGCTCTTCTAATCGAGCCCTCTAGAAATGAATGCCAACATTGAATTTGTCTTCATAATTGCCAACTGAACCAGCATTTTAACCTTAGGAGAGTCCTGAACCAGGACTCCCAAGTCCCTTTGTGCTTCAGATTTTCGAGGCCTTTCCTTATTGAGAAAATAGTCTACACTTCTATTCTTCCTAACAAACTGCATCATCTCACATTGTATTCAATCTGCCACGTCCTTGCTCACCCTCCTGGCCTATCCAAGTCATTCTGCAGCCTCCCCATTTCCTCAACAATACCTTTTCACACTACATATATTTGTATCATTCGCAAATTTAGCAACGATGTCCTGAGTTCCATCTTCCAGATGATTAATATATATAGTGAAAAGTTGAGGCCCCAACACCGACTCCTGTTGAACACCATTTGTCTCCAGTTGCCATCCGGAACAGGGCCCCCTTATCCCCACACTCTGCCATCTGTCTGATAACCAATCTTCTACCCATGCCAGTACCTTGCCTCGAACTGCAATGGCTCTTATGTTGTTCAGCATACTCCCATGTGGTACCTTGTCTGGAAATCCTAATAAATCACTTCCACTGGCTCTCCTTTGCCTAACTTCTTCGTCGCCTCCTCAAAACATTCAAACAGATTTGCCAGACATCACCTGCCTTCGACGAAGCCATGCTGACTCCGCCTGGTTTTACCATGCATTTCCAGGTACTGCGCAATTTCATCCTTAATAATGGACTCCTAGCTCTTTCCTACGACCGAGGTCAGGGTAAGTGGCCTATGATTTCTCATCTTCTGCCTCCCTCCTTTCTTAAGCAGGGGTGTTACATTTGCCTTCCTCCAATCCTCTGGGACCTCCCCTGACTCCAATGTTTCCTGAAACATCATCAGTAATGGCTCCACAATCTGCTCAGCTATCGCTTTCAGATCCTGGGGTATATTCAATCCGGTCCAGGTGATTTATCCACCTTCAGACCTTTCAGCGTCCCAGCATCTCCTCCTTAGTGATGGCCACTCCATTTACCTATGCCCCCTGAATCTCTCGAGGTTCTGGCATGTTACAGGTGTCTTCAACTTCTTATATATTCTTCTTCTGCTGACACCCATTTGCCTTACCCAGCCGCTCTAGGTGTGGCACTTACACATGGTTTGCTACCTCAAATCTCAATCGTTGTAAATCACTTTCTCCGCCTTGCATTTGGCTTAAGTATCTTCACGTTGGTTTGCTTCATTGCAGAGA
Organism: Mustelus asterias; assembly: GCF_964213995.1. Lineage (NCBI taxonomy): Eukaryota > Metazoa > Chordata > Chondrichthyes > Carcharhiniformes > Triakidae > Mustelus > Mustelus asterias. Next base: position 273,444 of record NW_027590214.1, read on the forward strand.
GCATTCAATTAATTACTGAAAGATGGCTGAATTGAAGCCTTCAAAAGGCCACTTATCCTTGCCAAATTATAGCAGCCCATCCTGAACTTAAACTTGTTGAAATGGACCCTGTCTTTACAGATCGTGTCAAGACATGCATTCTTGGATGCAAAAGTGTTGACATATATCTCTTATCTATTCCTTTCATAATCTTATCTGTTTTTATAAGATCTCCCGTCATTCTTCCGAATTCCAATGAATATAGCCCCAGCCTACTCAGTCTCTCCTCATAAGCCAACCCTCTCAACTCCGGAATCAACCTAGTGAATCTCCTCTGCATCCCCTGCAGTGCCAGTATATCCTTTTCTCAAATAAGGAGACCAAAACTGTACACAGTACTCCAGGTGTGGCCTCACCAGCAACTTATTCAGCCGCAACATAATCTTGCTGTTTTTAAACTCCATCCCTCTAGCAATGAAGGACAAAATTCCATTTGCCCTCTTAATAACCTGCTGTACCTGCAAACCAACTGCTCGAGATTCCTGCACAAGGACACCCAGGCCCCTCTGCACAGCAGCATGTTGCAATTTTTTACCATTTAAATAATAGTCCATTTTCCTGTTATTCCTACCAAACTGGATGACCTCACATTTACCAACATTGTACTTCTACTGCCGGACCCTCGCCCACTCACTTAGAGCCCTTTGCAGACTTTCAACGTCCTCTGCACACTTTGTACATCCACCCATCTTAGTGTCATCTGCGAATTTTGACACACTACACTTGGTCCCCAACTCCAAATCATCAATGTAAATCATAAACAATTGCGGTCCCAACACTGATCCCTGAGGCACACCACTAGTTACTGATCACCAACCAGAAAAACATCCCCTTATCTCCACTCTTTGCTTTCTGTTCGTTAACCAATCCTCTGTCCATGCTAATACATTACCCGTAACACTGTGTACCTTTATCTTCTGTAGCAGTCGTTGGTGCAGCACCTTGTCAAATGCCTTCTGGAAATCCAGATACACCACATCCACAGGTTCCCCATTGTCCACTGTGCATGTAATGTTCTCAAAGAATTCCACCAAATTAGTCAAACATGACCTGCCCTTTATGAACCCATGCTGCGTCTTACCAAGGGGACAATTTATATCCAGATGTCTCGCTATTTCTTCCTTCATGATAGATTCAAGCATTTTCCCGACCACAGACGTTAAGCTAACCGGCCTATAGTTACCTGCCGTTTGTCTACCTCCTTTTTGAAACAGCAGCGTCACATTTGTTGTTTCCCAATCTACGGGAAGCACCCCAGGGTCCAGCGAATTTTGGTAAATTACCACGAGTGCATTTGCTATTTCTTCCGTCATCTCTTTAGTCACCTGGGATGCATTTCATCAGGACCAGGAGACTTGTCTACCTTGAGCCCCATTAATTTGCCCAACACAACCTCTTTCGCGAGAATGATAGCTTCTAGGTTCTCACCTGCCATAGCCTTCCTGTCATCAATTTTTGGCATGTTATTTGTGTCTTCCACTATGAAGACAGACACAAAGTACCTCAGCCATTTTCTCATTTCCAGTTATTACATCCCCCTTCTCGTCCTCTGAAGGACAAACTTTTAATTTAGCCACCGTTTTTCGTTTTTTATATTTGTACAAACTTTTGAGATCTGTTTTTATATTCTGAGCTAGCTTACTCTCATAATCCATCTTACCTTTCTTTATATCTTTTTTCGTGGGTTTCTGCTGACCGTTAAAGATTTCCCAATTCTCGAGGTTCGCACTAATCTTTGCCACTTTATATGTATTTTCTTTCAATTTGATAACCTCCCTTATTTCCTTAGATATCCATGACTGATTATCTCCTTTTCTACAGTCCTTTCTTATCACTGTGCTGTGCACTGTGAAAGATCGCTTTGAAAATCCTCCACTGTTCCTCAATTGTCCCACCATAAAGTTTTTGTTCCCAGTCTACCTTAGCCAACTCCTCCCTCATCCCTTCATAATCTCCTTTGTTTAAGCACAAGACACTGGTGTTGGATTTTACTTTCTCACGCTCCATCTGCAATTTAAATTCAACCATACTGTGATCGCTTCTTCCAAGAGAATCCCTAACTGCAAGATTATTAAAAATTCCCGTCTCATTACACAGGACCAGATGTAGGATAGCTTGCTCCCTCGTAGGCTCCATTACATACTGTTCAAGGAAGCTATCGTGGATACATTCTATGAACTCCTCCTCAGAACTGCCTTGGCCGACCTGGTTTGACCAATTGTTATGTAGATTAAAATCCCTCATGATATTTACTGTACCATTTTTACATCCATAATTTATTTCTTTGTTTATTTCTCGCCCCACCATGATGTCATTATTTGGTGGCTTATAGACTACGCCTATCAGTGAATTTTTCGCCTTACTATTTCTAAATTCCACCCAAATGGATTCAACCATTTTTTCCATAGGACCTATATCAGCTCTCACGACCGCCCTGATGTCATCCTTAAATATCAGAGCTCCACCATCTCCCTTACCTGCCTGTCGGTCCCACCGAACAGTTTGATACCCCTGGATATTCCACTCCCAGTCGTGACCACCCTGCAACCATGTCTCTGTAATGGCCACCAAATCATACTCGTCCGCAATGATTTGTGCTGTCAACTCATTTACCTTGTTTCGAATGCTACGAGCATTCATTTAAAGTGCCCTTATGCGAGTTTTTGTACCTTCTTTTTGAATTCTAACACGTCCATTAATAACATCTCCTGAGTTCTTCCTTTTAACTTTTTCCCCTGATTTTTGATGTAGTTCGAACCTTCTCCACACATTTTGTCCTTGCTCCCTCCTTCTCGGACTCCACACATAGGTTCCCATCCTCCTGGCACATTAGTTTAAACCCTCCCCAACTGCTCTCGCAAACACTCCCCCGAGGACATCGGTCCTTGTGCTACCCAGGTGTAACCCGTCCAATTTGTCCAGGTCTCACCTCCCACAGAACCGGTCCCAATGCCCCAGGAATCTGAAACCCTTCCCCTGACACCATCTCTTCAGCCACGTATTTATCCGATATATCCTCTCATTTCTACTCTGACTAGCACATGGCACCGGTAGTAATCCTGAGATCACTACCTTTGAGCTCCGATTTCTTAACTGTCTTCCGAGCTCCCTGTATTCTGCTTTTAGGACCTCTTCCTTTTATTTTACCTATGTCGCTTGTACTACGACCACTGGCTATTCGCCCTCCCCCTTCAGAATGTCTTGCAGCCGCTCCGAGACATCCATGAACCTCACACCAGGGAGGCAACATACCATCCTGGAGTCTCGTTTTAGGCCACATTCTCCTGCCTTTCTTTTAGTATTTCTTCACAATTCTTTCTGACAAACACTGAACTTTCAGTTCCGTTTAATCTGTTTTTCAGGGGTTTCAGGGGTTGTACAACCTCATTAAACAGATTTGTACACAATAAAATCCACCAAAGAACTAAGCGTTCAGTCAGGAGTCCATCCAAACTGCAAGGCGCCAATGCACATACAAAATCTCAAATAAAACTGAAACAACACTGCCTTTCTCAATACAGATGAATTCAACTTAAAAACTGCATTTCTCAGAAAATATATGAAAGTGAGTGTATCTATTGTGTGTCTCTTGGCCCGATTTTACCGGCAATTCACTCCACAATGGAGTGAGAGCAGAGAATTTGGTGCCCAGACAATCCTCCATTCATTGCAGTGGGATGGGACAATCCCCCTGAATGGTCGTAAGATTCCGGCCCCGTGTGTTTGTGCATTTGTTCCTGTGTTTATTTATGTATATGCTTGGGGGAGTTTGTATGCTTTTATTTGTGTGGGTGTGCTTCTTTATGTGCATGCGTTTCTGTATGTCTGTGTGTGAATGTCTGTGTATGTGCTCCTGTATATAAGTGTGTATGTGTGTGTGTGTCGATGTGTATTTGTTTCTGTATATGAGTGTGTATGAGTGTGAGTGGGCATGTTTCTCTTTCTCAGTGTGTCTGTGTATGTGCGTCTGTGTGTGTGCCTGTGTGTGTGTGCCTGTGTGTATCTGTTTCTGGAAATGAATGTGTATGTGTGTGAGTGGGCATGTTTCTGTTTGTCAGTGTGTTTGTGTGTATGCCATCTGTGAACAGAGGCTCACCTACAATTCAGACAAAAAGCCAAACATTTCCAACACCCATTTGTCTTCAAGGCGATAACCCATCAGGCCTGCAAACTTTCCATTCACCATCTTAAGGAGTAGAAAGATGTGACCCTTTCTGTTCTGCATTTTTAATCATCTAAGTGCATGTTGATTTCATGGAAATCAGTTTTCCTTATGTGTGTGCTTGTGGGTTTCAGGAGTAAGTGTTTGTTTCATTTTTCAGGTTTTGTAATAAATAAATGTTTACCCTGGGAAAACTTCTTTTTGACAGTGTTTAAACCCTCCGCCCTGGTCGGTTTAAACACTCCTTCTCACAAATACATTTTGTTGCAGAGAGTAAATCATTTGGTAAACGCATAAATAATTCACATTTCTCCCCAATTCCCCACCACTCTTGAGTTCTGCATCTTCCCTGCGTCCCACCACGATTACCAGGATCCCATGTGACTCCGCGCTCTCTCCATCACCTCTGGTTCCATGTGTCCTTACTGCTTCCCGTCTTTCCGTACATCACAATTTTATTATAAGTATGATTGCTTGCACTCTAACTCAGACCTTCCCTTTGTGCTATCAGGTCTGATGTGTCGAATACATTATCGTAGCACGTCTCAATAACTCCTCATTCAAACTGGCCATTTTGCCAACAGCCTGCTGTATAATGCGATTGTTTATTACCATTCCATAGAGTGAACTTAATCACGATGGTGATCCTCATCCGCAAAAGCTGTGGTCTCTCCAGATGTGTCACTCGTTACCTGCTGGCCATGTCATTGGCGGATCTACTGATAATTATCCTAGATCTGATATTGAGACACATCCTGATTGTTTTTGCGGAAAAGTTTCATTCCCTAATGTTCATCCCCGTCTGTAATATTAACGCCATCCTGATTTATGCAGTCACTGACTGTTCTGTCTGGTTCACCGTCACTTTCACCTTTGATCGATTTCTAGCCATTTGTTGCCAGAAGCAGAAAAATATATATTGCAGTGAGAAAACAGCGGCTGCTGTACTGGGAACAGTGAGTGTACTGAGCTGTTTAAAGAATGTTTTCTGGTATTTTATCGCAACAGGCCACCAAATGATTCTTGGTTTTGTAATTACTCATTTGATGTCATCTTTTCTCCAGTCTGGGGAACAATTATGTTTATTACATTCCAACCCCATATGTCCCATCTGTTCTGATTCTGCTGTTCAATTTTCTCACCGCCAGACACAATTTAGTGATGAGCAGAGCCCGCAGGAAACTCCGGGCTCACAGCAATGGGCAGAGCCACAGAGACCCAGAGATGGAAAGTTGAAGGAAATCCATCATTATACTGTTTGTCATTTCAACCAATTTCATCCTGTTATGGTCAACATTAATGGTTGATTCTTCATATTTCCAGATGTTCTGGTTGGGGTATCCATCTCTATATGACAAGTTATTTATTAAGCAATTGGGCTTCATGATGCTGCTCCAGGGTTGCTGCACAAACACTTTGATTGATGTGGTGACCCAGACTAAGTTCAGGGAACAGTTTGAATAACATGCTGAAATATTCATTTGCGCTAATTCTCTATTTCATTGAATGATTAGTCGAACTGAATCAGTGAGAGTTTCCAGAATTTTCTTATTTTATTTTATATTTCCTGAAGTTGGGATGGGACCCAGATCATAGTATTTCCATCCTCCCCTTTGACAAAGGCAACTGTTCACTAACCAGCTATCTTATTCCGAGTTGACAGAAAACTAACAACAATGGTATTTCACCTCTCTTGGTTGCCTTTCCAGCTGCCATCCATCGCACTGCTTCAAACTGATTAGACAGGAGTCATCCAATCATCAGCCTCTTGGAAAGTGGGGATACAATTCCCCCAGTGCACCAGTGGGGATGGGTATAAGAAGTGTGGTCATGGAGAGAGTATGAGGTAAACAAAAAGAGGTAAGATCACACAGGACACACACACTGGCACCTGGAGTTAGGGGTTCAGGTTTGCATTGTCAATTCGGAATCAAAATGGGGCGATGGATTAAAGGGGAACTGGAGGGTCATCAGGCTCTAGAATTAGTCTCAGTGACAGAGAGAGAGGGAGAAATAGTCAGCAAAGATATGAACCAACAGGATCAGAGACCCAGGGAGAGAGGGTGGAGAGACCGAGGCAAAATGACAGAAAGGGTGGGGGGGGGCGGGGGTGGAAAAAAAGGGATAGAGAGAAGGTGGCACAGAGAAAGATGCAGTGAATCAGAGAAGCAGGCAAAAGAGACAGGCGAGTGAGAAAGAGAGAGCAGGGACAGGGAATAAGTGAAAGAGAGGTGCAGAGAGAGAGAGAGAGAGAATGGGACAGAGAGAGAGAGGCAGTGAGATAGATAGATAGATAGATAGATAGATAGATAGATAGATAGATAGATAGAGATATAGATAGATAGATAGATAAATAGATAGATAGATAGATAGATAGATAGATAGATAGATAGATAGATAGATAGATAGATAGATAGATAGATAGATAGATAGATAGATAGATAGATAGATAGATAGATACATACATACATACATACATAGATAGATCGATAGATCGATAATTACCATCGAAATAAAGGAACAGGATCAGGCACCCAGAGATGGGCAGAGATAGAATCACGAGGGTGGAGAATAATGCTGGAATTATACACAATAAGTGCATGTACACAATGAGTTGTAAATTTAAATATGGAAAGAGACACCAAAAATGGCTGAGAATGTGCAGGCAACAACTGACAGAAATGGCTGCACGGTCTCTCCCTACGTTGAAGTGGAAACTTTCCTGCTTCTTGACTGTGATAGAAAGACTCAACAAAATTCGTTTCCACTAAATAACTAGCCTTTATTTACGAAAGACTTCATGCAGTATTTGGCTGAAACTTGAATTCAGAGAGCAGTTGCTACAACTTGCTAATTCCTCCTCAAGTCCGTGCTTGCACAAAGAATCAGTTCAGTATTTATACATAAGCATTATCAGTTTGCGTGACTGAAGCTTATTCAGGAATTTGATTAGTAACAGAATCGTAAGCAATGTTTTAAAGCACGACACAACCTGCTGAGCTCCTAGAACTCTTTGTCTCATCATTCATACCCTAATCTTGTCCTTTGATAGAACAGAAAAATGTCGGTGACTCCTTCATCCCTGACCGTATCTTGTCTTACTCATACAGCCACAAATTATGCGGAGTGAGCCTTATCAGGTGAAACAGAGGTCAGGCATGTCTTAAAGTTATGCGGACTCAGCCTTGCTTATATTGTACCAAATAGCTGAACAATGTTCCCATCATGCTATTCCTTAGTTCATACAACTTCACACCTAAGGAACAATGGAATACCTCCCTTGCGTTTCCAGACCAAAAAAAAAGTAAAACTATCCGAAGACTGATTACCATCTCTGGTAATGTCCCCTGGCAAGGGGACATCGCAATATTTGATCTGAAAGGCCCTGGTTATTAATTACCTTGACAAGAATGTGTATCCTGTGTCTTCGTTTCAAAGACACAAACACAAGTGTAAGAAGCTAGCCCACAGAGCTGTCCACGGCTGCCGTCTCTCAGCCTGTGTGTGAGTCTGCATTTATTAGTGGAAAAGCACTTGGAAGTTTGTCACGTTGAAAATGACACAGTAACCGAAGCAGTGTCCCCACAAAAAGAGCCAGCATTTGGAGGAACATTGAGAACTCTCTCTCTGACTGCGAAAGTTAATGAGCCAGCTGAAGGATTGCAACTGGAGAATGGACTAGAATATCTCCATTGAACGCAGGGACATCTAAACTGAAGAATAGACTACTGGAAACAATGTGCATTGGCCACAATGCTCAGCATCTACTCCCCGCCACTCAAAGACAGTTCTATACAACATTTTTATTTGTATTTACTTAGTCTTTGATTAAATTGTTATTTCTAATCTGGATGAATGTGGATGCATATGTTTTACCATTTATTCTTATCATTTTAGGAGTGAATAAACTTTCTCTGTCTTAAGAAAGCCTGGATAAATTGGTTCCCGTTTTGAATATATCTGTTGGGTCTGGATAAGGTAAACACAGAAAACTGATCCTTGTTATATAAAAACTTCATGCTACAAGCAGGGCGTGGATAGAAATACAGACATGGAACCAGTCATCCATCCATACCCAAGTTTATGTTATTTGGGGGGCGGGGGGGGGGGGGCGGGGGGGAGCATCCCAGGTAGATGGTGACAAATCGAGGGGCCTCACCCAGATCCCAGTGGGGAACCTCGTAACAAAACAGAGAGGGGGAGTGACAGAGATTGAGGAAGAGGGACGGAGCGTCAGCAAGAGAGAGTGGCTGAGGCAGACAGCTCGAGAAACAGAGAAAAATAGGGAGACAGGAGAATCAAACAGTGAGGGGGAGAAGGCAGATAGAGAGACAGAAAGTGAGACTGTAAGTGAGACAGAGAGTGGGAGAGAGATAAAAACAGTCACAAAAAAATGAGCCAAAGAGAAACAGCCAGAAAGAGGGAGGGGGAGAGGGGGGAAAGGGAGTAGAGAGAGAAGAGACACATAGACAGCTGGAAACAGAAAGAGTGACACACACACACACACACACACGCACACAGACACACACACACACACACACACACACACACACACACACACACACACGCACACAGACACACACACACACAAACACACACACAATGATAGAGTGGCAGAGACAGAGATGAAGAAGATGAAAAAGAGAGGCAAGAGAAAGGTGAAGAGAGAGAAAGAGTTGCAGAGGGAAATAGAGTTAGAGATGGAGGTGTCGAGAAAGATAGAGAGGTGCAGAGAGGGGAAAACAGAGAAAGAGACGTGCAGAAAGAGAACAATGGAAGAGAGGGGCGAGAAAAGCAGAGAGGGAGCCAGTGAGACAACAAACCATGAAATCTTACCAAAAACTGAATGTTTCATGCCGATAGCGCTGGCGTGTTTTTACTCCACGGTGCATTGGGAATAATTTTTATTCCCACAAGTTGCACACTGCTCCACTTGTTTCCCTTGTTTCACCGGCCCCGCAACAAATTGACTCCTGCAAAAATTGGGGAGTTCCATATAAACGGCTCCCCAACACTTGTTACACAACGACTGCAGGGGATGTCAGGCAAGAAGGCAGCACCGCACTTTGCAGAGGGGGCCCTCACCAGGATGCTGGATAGAGTGGAGCAGAGGTGGAACACACTCTATCCCCACTCCAGGTGATGACCTTCCAGCAGGGTCACCATTCCCACCTGGCATGCAATGGCAGCAGTGGTGAGTGCAAATTAACTCCAGAAGAGGACGGGAAAGCAGTGTCGGAGGATGCTGAATGATTTTCTTCACTCAGCTTGGGTAAGTTCCAAAGGGCTCGGTGTTGGGACCCTTGTTGCTTGTGTTACATATGAATGATTTCGACGTGGGAGGCACAATTATTGACCGAGTAGTGTATAGTGTTGAGGATAGCTATAATCTACAAAACAATATCGGTGTGTTGGTGAAGTGGGCGGTAAAGTGGCAGATGTTCTTTTTAATATAGGGAAGGTCATGCATTTAGGGAGGTCAAGTAGTTATAGGGAATGGATAGAAGACTGTGTGCCAAAGAAACACATTTGTGTGTTTCCCAACCGGAAACCCTGGATGAACAGGGATATCAACTGCTTGCTACAGTCCGGGGCTGAGGTGTTGAAGTCGGGTGACACTGACCTGTACAAGAAAGCCATGTACGATCTACAGAGAACTGTCAAACATGCCAAGAGACAGTTCCGGAGCAAGCTAGAATCCCATGCCAGCCACACTGATTCACATCGATGTCTGCAAGGCAGAATAGGCTCGATGGTGAGGCAAGTAAAATCGCCGGTAACAAAGCAACCCTGCTCCATGAGCTCAATGCATTCGATGCCCGTTTTGAGCAAGATGTCAGCGAGAGCACGCGTTTCACCACAGAAGCCTTGGTCGAATCGTTATCTAAATCTCCATCGCAGACGTGAGATCAGCATTCTCGAACGTCAACCCATGGAAAGCGACTGGCCTCGACGGGGTACCTGGACGAGCACTCAGATCCTGCATGGACCAGCTGGTGGGGTTATACGCAGACAGCTTCAACCCCTACTTCCTCCAATCTGAGGTACCTATCTGCTTCAGAAAGACGACCACCATCCCGGTGCCAGAGAAAACCCGGGCAGCATGCCTTAATCATGATCAGAACGTTGGAAAGCCAAAGAGCAAAAGAGCAACTCTTCCCACTCTGCACTGAATTGTCACATTGTTCCAAATTTCCCAATATCCTCCCTCATTCTGGCTGTGTTTCACTCAGGATGTTCTTACTCCCAACCGCTGTTGCTCCCAATGACTTTCCATCCCGAAGGTACATTCCTGCATTGTACTGATTGCTGAGATTTCTCTGTGTGGGTGTTTTGTGCAGATTTGGAAGCTGAACTGGATATTGTCAGAGTTGCTGGGATTGCTGAGTTCAGTGTGCTGAGTGCAGCCTCTGGATTTCTAATCCACTTCCAAATCCACTGCAGAAACCGTGCTCACTCTGCCGCCCCAACCCTTTAAATATTCGGCTGCTGCCCGGGGACAGACAATCACAGCATCGCTTTTTCCCCGCGCTGCTGGCGCTCCACTCGTTGGGATTTAAATCCAGGGCTCATCGCCACACTCCATCGAGCTCCTGCTGACGGAGCAGCCAATCAGAACATCGCTTCTCGGTGCCCTCGCGCCTGTGCCATTCATGTTTAAAGGCCTAGGTCCACCCCCTTCCCTCGCGCTGACAGATGGACCCTCCAATCAGAGCGGGAGCTATTGTCCCGCACTCCCTTCCCCGGCGGCTTGCGCCTTAGCCGTTGGGTTTTAAAGGCTGAGCTCGCGAAGCCGCTCCATCAGTCTCCTCTACTCAGTCTGCAGAGTGGCCTCAGGGGCTCCACCAGCCCGCTTCCAGATCACGCATAACCCTGAATGAAAAAGGGTGAGGCAAGCAAACCCAGAGAGATTGGGAGTTGTAGAGATTAATGAAGCCAATTCTAGTTTCATTCTCTTTAAGAAAACAAAACAAGAAAAAAAACCTCACAGAAACCCAGAGTGTGGGGGATGGGTGTTGATGGGGCGGATTCCCCTTTCATTCCCTCAGTGAAAAATCAGCAGCAAAAACACAAAATGCTGCGAGAAAGACTAGGTGTATCCATGCGGTGCTCGGCTGCAGGGTTGCTGAAGACTTCGCGTCGCGTCGCATTCGGAATCGAGACGCAGCATCCTGTTTGCCGTCGATCCCGCGGGACCGTTCAGCAACATCGATGATGCAGTGAAAATCGCTCCTCACAAAATAAAGATAATTTGGAGGGATTTATATTTGCATTTGTAAACATTTGCAATTAACTTTAGATATGTTTAATTTACTGTTTCTGTGCCTGGAAGGGATCTGTAGTTAGATTCATGCTGGACGAAGTTGCTGCATGTGTGGGTGTTGGTTCCGTTCTAACTGGGTTTCTATGGTAATTGGAGAGAGCTAGTGGCAGATGGAGAGGGGGGGAGAGAGAGCAGGGGCAGAGATAGAGCTGCGACAGAGATAGTGGGGAAAGAAAGACACAGGGAAAAGAAGGAAAGTCAAAAAGAGGGGGAGCCCATAGTAAGAGAGAGGTGCAGCGACAGTCACGATGTTGGAGAATAACGCTGGAGTTATAAGCAATAACATTTCAACTTTAGAAGTGAACGTCGTTTTATATTTAAAAATGGATACAGATACCAAAAATAGCCGAGAATGTACAGCTAACCACTGACAGAAATGGCTGCAGGTTCTCCCTCTAAGGAAGAATGGAACATCTCCCTGTGCTTACAAACAAAGTAATTGTAAAACTGTCGAAAGACTTATTACCATCCCCGGTATTGACAATTTGAGCATAACAACTATTTTATCTGAGAAAGCCTTGGTGTTAATTACCCTGACAAGAATGTGCATCCTGGGTCTTCACTTCGAATACAAAAGACAAGTGCGAAAAGCTAGTGCAGAAAGCAGCCTCGCCTTGCTCTCTGACAGTCTGTCAGTCTGTATGTGTTTTGTGTGCGTATTTGTTTCTGCCCTGTGAATAAACCAGCTGGAGGTTTGCCACTTTGCCACTTCGAAAACAATACAGTAACTGGAGCAGATCCCGATTGACCATAGTAAATTGTTCCTTAGTGTCAGGGGGACTGGCTAGGGTAAATGCATCGGTTTATATGAATAGGGCCTGGGTGGTGTGGTCAGTGCAGACTCGATGTGCCAAATGGCCTCCTTCTGCAGTGTAGGATTCTATGATTCCATGATTCTATGACACCAATCACAGCATCGCTTTTGCCTCACCGCTCGCGTTCCGATAGTTGGGATTTAAATCCTCGGATAATCGCAACGCCCCCTCCAGTTCGTGCTGGCGGAGCAGCCAATCAGAACACTCGGTGCCCTCGCGCCTCGGCTGCTGGTGTTTGAAGGTATAGCTCCTCCCCCAAACTCGTGCTGACTGACTGACCCTCCAACCAGAGCGGGGAGGCTCTTACTCTTGCCACATCCAGCCACCCCCCCCCCCCAACCAACATGCTCGGGGTGTCTAACCCTCCAATCAGAGCAGGACGTTTTTCACGGTTTCCATCCAGCCTGCCCCCACACAATAGTGCTGTTTCACCCTCGAATCGGAGCGGGATCTTTCTCTCCGTGCTCCATCCAGCCCCTCCCACAGACCTTGGTGCTGACTGACCCTCCAATGAGAGAGGGAGATTCTTCCCCGTGCTCCATCTAGCCCCTCACCCACACCCTCGTGCTGTTTGACCCTCCAGTCAGAGCGGGAGCTTTTATCCGGCTCTCCCCCTCCCACCCACTCGCGGTTTTGCCATTGGGGTTTAAAGCCTGAGCTCGCGAGGGCGCTCCTTCAGTCTCCACCACTCAGTCTGCTGTGGCTCTATGGCCACGCCAGTCCGCTTCCAAATCATTCATAACCCTCAGGGAAAAAGGGGGAGTCATGCAAACCCAGAGTGTGTAAGTGTGTAGGGCTGAATGAAGCCAATTCCAGCTTCCTTCTCTTTTAGAAAACCAGCAGCAAAAAAAAACTCACAGAAACCCAGAGTGTGGAGAAGGCGGGGGGCGGGGGGGCGGGGGGGGGGGGGGCGGGGAAGGAGTTGCGGGGGGGCGGGTGGAGGGTATTGATGGAGCGAATTCCCCTTTCATTCCCTCAGTGGAAAACCACGCGGTGCTCCTGCTGTAGGGTTGCTGAAGACGTCGCGCCGCTTGGCGTCTTTTTACGACTCCATCAGGTGTCTGGACGCGGCGTCCAGTTTGCCGTCGTTCCTGACAGACCGTCCAGCTACATCGATAATGCAGTCCAAGTCACAGTTACCAATATAAAGATAATTTTAAGTGATTAATATTTGTATTGGTGATCATTAGCAATAAGGTACAATTTTAGGTGTGTTTAATTTACTGTTTCTGTGTCTGGAAGGGTCCTGTAGTTGGATTCAAGCTGGACAGAGGTTTATGTACGTGTGGAGGTTGGTTAAGTTCTAACTGAGTTTCTGTTGTGCTTAGGGACAGCGATGGCTTGAAGAGTAAATGAAGCGGCCAACAGAGGTGTGCAGTGTTGTTTATCAAATGGAGAGCCTGATAACGTATAACGCTGTTATGATTTACTTTAGCTAATTTGAGAACAGTTAGAAAAAGATCGCTGAGGTGTGAACAGCTCTTCAGTCTGCAACGGAGATGGAAGTAGGTGGATCTCATGTTGGTACATTCTTCATTTAAATCCAAAAATAAATGTGTCGGATAATTTTATATCGAAAGAATTTTCTTTCAGAGAACTGAAGGCAGTTATTTATCCCTAAGTCCATTTTCCAGGCTCAAACATTCTGAACTCTCATCTTGAGATATCATCAGTGTTAAGGTATAGATCAGAAAGCCCAGAGTATGTTATGAAGCTTGACTAGACCACAACTATCTTTCTATTTTATCTTTAGTGTGAGGATGAGGTGCTGCACTCCAGCTGTGAATATATTAACACAAGGAACATGTTATCATAACAAACTTTATATTCAATTATTCCCACTCTCTGGCCGTTCCTCATATTCTTACATTTCTTTCCAAGGCTCCGGGCAATTCCCCTTTAGAAGTTTTGACTTAATAATTTCCAAACATCCAGATTTTTCACCAATGGTCTTAAATCTGTGACACCTGGTTACGAATCCTCCCATCAGGGGAAATATATTCACCCTATTTGCGGAGTCACCGCACCTCATTATTTTGGACACCTCTATCAACCTTCCACTTCTCCTCCTTTACTCAATGAAGAACAATCTCAACTTCATTAGTCAAACTACCTTGTGCTCTTTTTAAGTTGACTCTCTAACCCACCAGATACAATAATATCTCGGTATAGTGATTACTGCAGACGCAGAGAGCAACTAAAATCTTCACTTATTTTAATTTAGACAATCGTATAAAAATCTTGGTGATATTGAGTGTCATTATCCAGTGAAACACAGGGTCCTCTAACAATAGGAGATCCTGTCAGATGTCATCAGTGGTGAAAGCTTCCACAAGTGAAATATTCCAACGGTCTTTACAAAATTGAACATTGAAGTAAAATTTATTTATTTAATAACCAGGTTATCTTTCAAAAGCAACAACTTCTCACAATAGTCTGATCATTACATCTAAATTATCACCATGGAGACGGTTTTTGCCATGATCAACAATAGAGGATAGCTGCTGTGTGGCTTCATAGTGACAGGTGTTAATGTGTTAGAAGCATTGTCCATTTCAGGACTGATATTTTTATGAGTTAGTTCTGATCTCTTTCTCTTTGTGGATAGGTGCCGATCTGATCTGTGAAGCTTACAATGGTTGAAGCCTGGAGAAAGAACAGATCTACTCGTCATGTCATTCACCATCGTGAGAAGAGTTTGGAGGTGTTGCGGAATGAATTTGTGTTGGGCCAGAACTTGGAGAATTGGAGTTTGATGATAGAATCATAGAACCCGACAGTGCAGAAAGAGGGCATTCGGCCCATCGAGTCTGCACCGACCACAGTCCCACCCCAGCTCTATCCCCATATCCCTACATATTTTACCCGCTAATCCCTCTAACCTGCGCATCTCAGGACCCCAAGGGGCAATTTTTCTAGAATGGCCAATCAATCTAACCCGCACATCTTCTGGACTGTGGGAGGAAACCGGAGCATCCAGAGGAAGCCCACGCAGAGACGAGGAGAATGTGCAAACTCCACACAGACAGTGACCCGAGCCGGGAATCGAACCCAGGTTCCTGGAGTTGTGAGGCAGCATTGCTGACCACTGTGCTACCGTGCCGCCCCGTGATGTGGGAGAAATCGAGGCTGACTGTTAATGGGACTCACCAGGAGGGTTGGAAAGGAGATTCACTGGGTTGATTCCAAAGTTGAGGGGTATGGCTTATGGAGAGAGAAAGAGCAGATTGGGACTATATTCACTGGAATTAAGAAGAATAAGGGGGGATCTTATTGAAACATATCAGATTATGAAATGAATAGATAAGACAGAAGCAGGGAGTTTGCTTCTGTTGGCGGGTGAAACTAGAACTCGGGGGCAGAGCCTCAAAATAAAGGGGAGCACATTTCGGTCTGAGTTGAGGATGAACTCCTTTAACTAAAGGGTTGTGAATCTGCGGAATCCCCTGCCCAGTGAAGTAGTTGAGACGACCTGCTGAACATTTTTAAGGCAAATGTAGGCAGATTTTTGAACAGCAAATAAATGATGTGTTATGGTTAGCGGTTGGGTAAGTGGAGCTGAGTCGAGGAAAAGATTAGCCGTGAACTTATTGAGTGGCAGAGCAGGCGCAAGGGGTCAGATGGCCTCATTCTGCTCCGAGATCTTATGTTCTTATGCATCAGTGTCTGCATCACGATAATTAATAATGACTCCCACTTTCGTCATCGCCAAAAATACATTTTCTATTTTATATTCAAACTTGACAAACAGGAACCGGTTTCTCCTGGGCTTTGTCAGCGGTGTCATCCTCTGGAAGAAACATTGAAGCAAGTCCCTGTCTGTGCTATCAGATATACCTGTCTCGGAGTTGACACTGCATTAAACTGGTTCACCCTTGCCTCTCCTCTCCACCCCTCTCCCCATCCTCTCCACCCACCTCCCCGCCCTCCCCCCGCCACACACACACATATACACACACACCATCCAGGAGTCTCAGTTCACTGAAAGCAGCCTCGTTCCCCAAGGGAGTGAGTACTGGGGAAGTGTGATCATTGCATCATGTCCTTTAAGTTGGTTATGGAAACGTACAGGGAATAATACAAAGAAACAGTATATTTCACGGCAGGAAAATTGACCTCCATAGGGGTCAGAATGGATCCGACTCAGATAAATCAGTATCAAATACCATCAGGCAAATATGCAACTGAACATTAAAGAAGATATACACTGGGTGCAATCAAGGGATACTCCCATCGAGGGGAAAGGCAGGGCAAACAAATCCAGAGCTCCCTTGATGGCGAGAGGGACAGACATTAAGATGAAGGAGATGAACAAACGGGAGTATGTCAGATGTCAGGTGGAGCAATGACTTTTTCTTCTCCCAGCGTGTTAACTGTTCGCGCTCTACCCCTCTCTAAGCACAGTAGAAACCCAGTTTGAAGTTACCAAAAATCCCTCACATCCTGGAACCTTGCCCAGCATGAATCCAACTAGAGTTTCATTCATCCAATACAGAAACACTAACTTAAACCCACTTAAACCTATACATTACTTTCTACCATTTAACAATGCAAATATAGATCACTAGCACAGTTTTGCTGACAGAAGTAATCTGGAAAAACTAATAACAGACTCATCTGTTTTGCTGTTTAGCTCCAATCCAGCAAGGAGGTGGCTGAGAGAGTGGGATGGAGCACTGCAACAGGAATAAGAAGAGCGTTCGTGCGATGACACAGTCTTGCTTGGCCCCAGTCTGAACGTGAATTGGGTCTGTGCTTGGTCCGTTTTTCAGGATCGCAGCTTGCATGTCATCATGAGCATGACGACGTTGGGGGAAAATCTTTGGAGGAGCCAGAATGGAGGAGAATTATCCATAAACCCTCATGGTTTAAAGTGTCAAAGGCCTTTGTGAGGTAAAATAGGCCATTTGCAAGGATTGCTGCTTTCATCTGCATTTCTCTTGCAGTTGTTGCACAGTGAAGATGATGTCCGTTGTGCCCCTGAGTGAATAGAAACCACATTGGATCTTGGGAGGAGCGCTGCAGCCACAGGGAGAAGGTGATTAAGGTGGATTCTTGCGACGAACTTCCATGTGGCCAATAGCGGGGAGATTCCAGGGTAGTTGCCGCGATTGGGCTTGTCACCTTTCTTGAAAATAGTCATGATTGTGGTGTGCCTGAGATCTCCTGGCACGTTCTCTTCCTTCCAGAGATGGAAGTCAGGTTGTGTACTCTCACCAATCCTGCTTCCCGGCCATGTTCCAGATCTTCAGCAGGGATTTCATCTGCTTGGAGGGCTTGTTTTCCTCAGCTGTTGGATGGCCATTTCTACCTTGTGCCGGTTTGGGTTGTGCTGACATGGACATGGCAGCATGTTGTGTGATGGAGTCAAGGACACGCATGTTGATGATAGAGTCTTTGTTAAGGAGGCCCTTCCAACAGGCCCTAACTGCCTCCCTTTTCCTGATAAATATCTCTCCACTCTTGGCTAACAGTGGGATGGGGCCTTGGGTGCTTGGGCTGTAGGTGATCTCACCTGCGCCTACTCTGCGTATCATAGTTGCCAGCTGACTGCGGGATCAGTTTATGTTTCTCCACCCACCATCTGTTCTTCAGCTGCTCCTTCAGGTTCCGAAAAGACTAGCACTTACTGCTTAGAACCATAGATTCCCTACAATGCAGAAGGAGGCCATTCAAAGAACAAAGAACAAAGAAAATTACAGCACAGGAAGAGGCCCTTCGGCCCTTCGGCCCTCACTTCAGCACCGACCGTGCTGCCCGACTGAACAAAAACACCCTACCCTTCCGGGGACCATATCCCTCTATGCGCATCCCGATTCATGTATTTGTCAAGGCACCCTTAAAAGTCACTAACTCCCCTGGCAGCGAGTTCCGGGCACCCACCACTCTCTGTGTAAAAGATTTGCCTCGGAGATATCATTTAAACCTTGCCCCTTGCATCTTACACTGATGCCCCCTAATAATTGACTCTTCCATCCTGGGAAACAGATTCTGACTATTCACTCTGTCCATGCCCCTCATAATCTTGTAGATTTCTATAAGGAAGCTTCTCTACATCCGTTGTTCCAGTGAGAACAAACGCATTTTCGCCAACCATTCCTCAAAGCTAATATCCTCCATACACTCTCCTTTCCTCCTCCCATAACTACTCGATGTTTGTATTCTAACGGTTTGTTTTGACTGTGTAGCGCAATAAGCAATAATTTCACTGTATCCAAATCCATGTCACAATAATAAATCAAATGAAATTGAAATGTTATCTTTTTCCATCTCCGGAGCTGAAGTCACCAAGGAGGACCAGCTTGTCGCCCATTGGTATTTGGATCACGGATTGTTCAAGGCTGAAATAGAACTCCTCATTGTCTCGTTCTTAGCTTCCAGCACTGAGGCGTTCACGCTGAGGACTGGAGCACACTGGTTCTGGACTACATTGACCCGACGGTTCATGAGGAATTCAGTTATTCCGCAAAGGGAGTCCCTAAAATGGCCAGCAAGCTTGTTTCTTATGTTAAGGCCAACCCCATAGAGTAGCGATCTTTTTCTTTCCAGGAGAAAGTGTAACCACCAACTTGCTACTTAAGATGGCCTTGCCTTTCCCACTGGGCCTCACTTCAGGCAGTAATGTCACTGTTGAAACGCCTGAGCTCCCAGGCAATGATAAGAGGACACCATTCCGGTCTGTCGCTGTTGGGATTGCCCATGAGGGCCTTGACATCCCAGATCCAAAACGTGTTTTGCTCTTGCAAAAATACACTTTATTTGTAAAATATCTGGAAGAACATTACAAACATTTCAAAGTGGCCATCACGCAAAGTGCAATAATAGACAGTTTCTGGACAGATATCGTGTTGCACTCTGAGATGCTTCAATATAGTCAAAAAGACATTGCAAACATTGCAAAATAGTCATCACCAATGGTACGAAGGGATTTCAGTTCTTTACCTACATCATGTTGAACTCTGAGGTGCTTCAATACAATTGTAACAAACGTAATATTTACTGCATAAATTCAATGTGAGTCAGATGTCCCGATGGAGTTCTGTACAATTCCCCTCCTTCCCTTCACCATGTCTGAAAGATCTTCGACAGCAATCTTTGCCCCTCTGGTGCAGCTGCCCCAAGCTTTTCTTTCGTTCAAAATATACTTTATTCATAAATTACCTGTAAGAAGCATTCAAAACAATTGAAATGATCACAACAGGAAAGCGCAGTGCAGTGCACATTTTCTTCACAGATCCAAGTGCACTCCGAGCTGCTTCAATGCAGCAATGGAAAACTTGCAAACGTGGGCGGCACGGTGGCACAGTGGTTCGCACTAATATTTCATACCACCAGGGACCCGGGTTCGATTCCCGGCTTGGGCCACTGTGTGTGTGTGAAGTTCGTGCATTTTCACTGAGTCTGCGTGGGTTTCCTCTCACAATCCAAATATGTGTTGTTTAAGTGACAATAGGTTTGCAATGCTAAACTGTGACTTATTGTCAGCGGGACTAGGGGTAATGGCAACAGGACCTCGCTGGGATTGTGGTCAGAGCAGATTCGATGGGCAAAATGTCTTCCTTCTGCCGTGTACGATTCTATGTTTGATTTTTTTTCATTACAGATCACATAATGCTGTTCAAATTATATATAATGTTCATTTATTAGTGTCACAAGTAGGCTCACATATACACTGCAATGAACTTACTGTGAAAATCCCCGAGGCGCCACTCTCCGGCGCCTGTTCGGGAAAATTTAGCATGGCCAATGGAGCGAACCATCACAACTTTCAGACTGTGGGGGGAACCTGGAGCACCCGCACGCAGACACGGTGAGGACGTGCCCCAATCTGGGAATTTAATACAAGTTCCTGGCGCTCTGCGACAGCAGTGCTAAACACTGCACCCTGTCAAGTAGGAGTGCCCCCTGTCAATTAGGAATGTCCCCTATCTCAGTTTGGAGTGCCCCCCTATCAATTTGATGTGCTCCCGATCTCAATTGGGAGTGCGCCCTCTCAATTGGGAGTGTGCCCCCTGTCAATTAGGAGTGCCCCCTGTCAATTAGGAGCTTCCGCTGTCAATTAGTAATGTCCCTGTCAATTAGGAGTGCCCCGTGTCAATTAGCTGTGCCCCCTATCAATTTGGGGCGCTCCCTGTCAATTCGGAGTGCCCCTGTCAGTTGGGAGTGCCCCCTGTCAATTAGGAGTGCCTCCTATCCCAAGTAGCAGTGCCCCCTGTCAAGTAGCAATGACCCCTGTCAATTAGGGATGCCCCTTTTCTTAATTAGAAATGCCCCTGTCAATTAAGAGTGCCCCCTGTCAATTAGCAGCGCCCCCATCAAGTAGGAATGCCCCTGTCATTTAGGGTGCCCCCTGTCAATTAGGAGTGCTCCCTACCTCAATTAGCAGTGGCCCCTTTCAAGTAGGAGTGCTCCCTATCTCAATTCGGCGTGCCCCCTATCAATTAGAAGTGCCCGCTTTCTCAATTAGGAGTGCCCCCTATTAAGTAGAAATGCCCCTATCTCAATTAGGAGTGCCCCCATTCAATTAGGAGTGGTCCCAGTCAATTATGAGTGCTACCTGTCCATTAGGAGTGCCCCCTGTCAATTAGAAGTGCCTCCTACCTCAATTAGCAGTGCCCCCTGTCAAGGAGGACTGCCCCCTTTGCAGAAGGATTGTCTCCTATCTCAATTAGGAGTGCACCCTATGAATTAGAATTGCCCCCTATCTCAATTAGGAGCGCCCCCAGTTGATTAGAAGTGCCCGTGTCATTTAGAAGTTCCTGTGTCAATTAGGAGTGCCCCCTGTCATTTGGGAGTGCCTCCTAGAACATAGAACAGTACAGCGCAGAACAGGCCCTTCGGCCCACGATGTTGTGCCGAGCTTTATCTGAAACCAAGATCAAGCTATCCCACTCCCTATCATCCTGGTGTGCTCCATGTGTCTATCCAATAACCGCTTAAATGTTCCTAAAGTGTCTGACTCCACTATCACTGCAGGCAGTCCATTCCACACCCAACCACTCTCTGCGTAAATAACCTACCTCTGATATCCTTCCTATATCTTCCGCCATGAACCCTATAGTTATGCCCCATCCATCCACCCGAGGAAATAGTCTTTGAACGTTCACTCTATCTATCCCCTTCATCATTTTATAAACCTCTATTAAGTCTCCCCTGACAATTGGGAGTGCCCCCTGTCAATTAGGAGTGCCTCCTGTCAATTAGGAGTGCCCCCTGTCAAGTGAAAGTTCCTGGGTCCTATTTTACCATTTCCTCACGCCCGCTTTCGGGCGCGAAAACGTGATGAAGTCGGATAAGAGGCCATTATCGTGATCTGCACCTGCGTCTGCGCAGATTGCCACTTTACTGAAACCCGGGAATGGCGGCGATCCGCTTCGCATCCAAAATGGGCGCAACGATGATTTAAATGTATTTGCATGCATTTAAATTGAATGAATGAACTGCCCGCCCAACTCTATCAGCATTTCCCCCTTTACCACCGCGTTTGCCAATCCGCAACCACGCCATAATGGATCTGCTAAATAAAAGTCTGAATCGGGTGCTCCAGTTGCTGAACAGCGCGTTCAATGTTTCCAACGGCTCTCTGACTCAGATCAGTAGCGAGGGAAAGGAGGGAGGCGGGTCAGATCATTCTCTGGTTGGTGGGGTAGGGGGAGAGGGGCGATCATTGCCTGGTGGGGAGGGAGGAGGAGGTGGGTCAGGTGAGCCTCTGGAGGGGGGCAGTAGTAAGGCCACATCATTCTCTGGGGGGGCGGGGGGGTAGGGTAGTGAGGCCAGATCGTTGTCTGGAGGGGGGGGGTGAGCGAGGCAAGACCATACTCTGGGGGTTTGGGGGGAGTGAGGCTAGATCGTTGATGGGGTTAGAGGCCCGTTCGCTCACTGGTGGAGAGGGGGGGGGCAGATGGATCACTGGTTGGGGAGATGGGGGGTGGGCAGGGGGGTCTGCTGCCACTCTGCGGGCGATTGGTGGGGAGGGGGCAGAGGTGGCGATCGGTCTGGGTAGTGGGGGTGGTGGATCAGGGGGACAATGATGTGTGTGGGTAGTGGGGGGTGTGGATAAGGGGCACAGTGATGTGTGTGGGCAGTAGGTGGGTGGATAAGGGGAACAGTGATGTGTGTGGGGAGTGAGGGGTAGGATATGGGGGACAGTGATGTGTGTGGGTAGTGGGGGTGGATTAGGGGACAGTGATGTGTGTGGGTAGTGGGGGATGGATAAGGGGGGCAGTGATGTGTGTGGTAGTGGGGGGATTGATAAGGGGGCAGTGATGTCTGTGGATAGTGGGGGGGGTGGATAAGGGGGACAGTGATGTGTGTGGGTAGTGGAGGGATGGAAAAGGGGGAAAGTGATGTGTGTGGTTCGTGGCGGGTGCCAGTGATGGGTGTGGGGACCATCGCTCCCGCTTTTTGCTCCCAGGCCACTTTCTCCGCTTTCTGCGGCCCGGGAGCGAACTGACACGGGTGCACTTTTTCAATTTTCTCCAAATGCGCATGCGCAGTTCAGAGCTCCGATCGTTTCGGAAGCGCTAAGCCCCGCCCACAGCACGAAACGGACTGGAGATGGCTGAGTGCGTAAAGGGGCGCCTGAAAGCAGATTTCCAAGTCGGATGTGGATTACGCCCAGATTCAGCACTTAGATTGAAAATGGTAAAATCGGGCCTGAAGTGTGAATTTAGCATGGTCAATCCACCTAACCTACACATCTTTGTACTGTGGGGGGAAACTGGAGCAACTGGTTGAAACCCATGCATACACGGGGAGAACGTGCAGAGTCCACAGACAGTGGCCCAAGCTTGGAATTGAACCCAGGTATCCGGCGCTGTGAAGCACCAGTGCTAACCCCTGGGCCACCGCGCCTCCCCAATAAACTACAACATTCAAGTAGCTTCCCTACTTACTTCTTACACCTGCAGTTCACCTATTTCAGTTCATGTGGTAGGACACCTAGATCCCTTTTTATTCTAGAGCTCTGAAGACTCTCACCGTTTCGATGAGATGTTTAATTTTTATTTTCCTGCCAAAACTTCACCCAAGAGTGGTGAGTCTGTTGAATTCATTACCACAGGAATTAGGTGATGCCAAAACATTGAATGTATTCAAGAGGCGGCTAGATATAGCACTTGGGGCGAATGGGATCAAAGGTTATCAGAGAAAGCAGGATTAGACTATTGAGTTGGACGATCATTCGTGATGGTGATGAATGGCGGAACAGGCTCGAAGGGCCGAATGGCCACCTCCTGCTCCTATCTTCTACGTTTCTATGTTTCTATGTAAACCATCAATTTCATATTTTGCCACATTCGCCAGATCATTAGCCAATCACATAACCTCGTTGCATCCCCCCGTATCCTAGAACAAAGAACAAAGAATGAAGAAAATTACAGCACAGGAACAGGCTGCATCCACCATGCTGCCCGTCTGAACTAAAACCCCCTACTCTTCCGGGGACCGTATCTCTGTATTCCCATCCTATTCAATCGTCAAGACACCCCTTAAAAGTCACGACCATATCCACTTGCACTACCTCCCCTGGCAGCGAGTTCCAGGCACCCACCACCCTCTGTGCAAAATATCTTGCCTCGTACATCACCTTTAAACCTTACCCCTCTCACCTTAAACCGATGCCCCCAAGTAATTGACTCTTCCACCCTGGGAAAAAGCTTCTGACCCTCCACTCTGCCCCTGCCTCTCATAATCTTGTAGACGTCTACCAGGTCACCACTCAACCTCCGTCATTTCAGTGAGAACAAACCAAGTCTCTCCAACCTCTCCTTGTAACTAATGCCCTCCATACCAGGCAACATCCTGGTAAATCTGTTCTGTACCCTCTCCAAAGCCTCCACATCCTTCTGGCAGTGTGGTGACCAGAATTGAACACTATACTCCAAGTGCGGTCTAAATAAAGTTCTATAAAGCTGCAACATGACTTGGCAATTTTGAAACTCAATGCCCCGGCCGATGAAGGCAAGCATGCCTTATGCCTTCTTGACTACCTTCTCCACCTGCATTGCCACTTTCAGTGACCTGTGTACCAGTACACCCAGATCCCTCTGCCTCTCAATACTCTGAAGGATTCTGCCATTTAGTGTATATTTCCTATTTGTATTAGACTTTCCAAAATGCATTACCCCACATTTGTCCGGATTATGTGATTATGTCCGGATTATGAACTCTTATATGAGGAATAAAAGAATGACCAGGGTGAGGTTAGGGTCGGTCAAGGGCAGTCGTAGGAACTTGTGTATGGAGTCAGTAGAGATAGGCGATGTGATGAATGAATACTTTTCTTCAGTGTTCACCAAGGAGAGGGGCCATGTTTTTGAGGAAGAGAAGGTGTTACAGGCTAATAGGCTGGAGGAAATAGATGGTCGGAGGGAGGATGTCCTGGCAGTTTTGAATAAACTGAAGGTCGCTAAGTCCCCTGGGCCTGATGAAATATATCCTAGGATTCTTTGGGAGGCAAAGGATGAGATTGCAGAGACTTTGGCTTTGATCTTTGGGTCCTCACTGTCCACGGCGATGGTGCCAGGGGACTGAAGAATGGCGAATGTGGTTCCTCTGTTTAAGAAAGGGAATAGAAATGACCCTGGTAATTATAGACCGGTCAGTCTTACTTCAGCGGTTGGTAAATTAATGGAAAAGGTCATTAGGGATGGGATTTACGACCATTTAGAAAGATGCAGATTCATCCGGGATAGTCAGGACGGATTCGTGAAGGGCAAGTCGTGCCTAACAAATTTGGTTGATTTTTTTGAGGAGGTAACTAAGTGTGTTGATGAAGGTAGGGCAGTTGATGTCATATACATGGATTTTAGTAAGGCGTTTGATAAGGTCCCCCATGGTCGGCTTATGATGAAAGTGAGGAGGTGTGGGATAGAGGGAAAGTTGGCCGATTGGATAGGTAACTGGCTGTCTGATCGAAGACAGAGGGTGGTGTTGGATGGAAAATTTTCGGATTGGAGGCAGGTTGCTAGTGGAGTGTCACATGGATCAGTGCTTGGTCCTCTGCTCTTTGTGATTTTTATTAATGACTTAGAGGAGGGGGCTGAAGGGTGGATCAGTAAATTTGCTGATGACACCAAGATTGGTGGAGTAGTGGATGAGGTGGGGGGCTGTTGTAGGCTGCAAAGAGACATAGATAGGATGCAAAGCTGGGCTGAAAAATGGTAAATGGAGTTTAACCTTGATAAATGTGAGGTGATTCATTTTGGTAGGACTAATTTAAATGTGGATTACAGGGTAGGGTTCTGAAGACTGTGGAGGAACAGAGAGATCTTGGTGTCCGTTTCCACAGATCTCAAAAGGTTGCCACTCAAGTGGACAGAGCTGTGAAGAAGGCCGATAGTGTGTTAGCTTTTATTAACAGGGGGTTGGAGTTTAAGAGCCGTGGGGTTATGCTGCAACCTTACAGGACCTTGGTCAGACCACATTTGGAATATTGTGTGCAGTTCTGGTCACCTCACTGTAAGAAGGATGTGGAAGCGCTGGAAAGAGTGCAGAGGAGATTTACCAGGATGCTGCCTGGTTTGGAGGGTAGGTCTTATGAGGAAAGGTTGAGGGAGCTAGGGCTGTTCTCTCTGGAGCGGAGGAGGCTGAGGGGACACTTAATAGAGGTTTTTAAAATGATGAAGGGGATAGATAGAGTAAACGTTCAAAGACTATTTCCTCGGGTGGATGGAGCTATTACAAGGGGGCATAACTATAGGGTTCGTGGTGGGAGATATAGGAAGGATATCAGAGGTAGGTACTTTACGCAGAGAGTGGTTGGGGCGTGGAATGGACTGCCTGCAGTGATAGTGGAGTCAGACACGTTAGGAATATTTAAGCGGTTATTGGATAGGCACATGGAGCATACCAGGATGATAGGGAGTGGGATAGCTTGATCTTGGTTTCAGATAAAGCTCGGCACAACATCGTGGGCCGAAGGGCCTGTTCTGTGCTGTACTGTTCTATGTTCTATTTAAACTCCATCTGCCAGCTCTCCGTGCAATATATGTCCTGCTGTATCCTCTGATGGTCCTCATCTCTATCCGCAAATCCACCAACCTTTGTGTTGTCCTCCTTATCTTTTCTTCACATCTTACTCTCACACCTGTATTTGTCTCGTCAGTAAATTTACTTCATCCAATTCATTTCCATAATTGGCAAAAAGGATGCGGCCCCAGCACTGATCATGGTGGCACAGTGATTAGCACTGCTGCGTCACAGTGCCAGGGACCCAGGTTCAACTCCCTCGGTCAGCTCAGGAATTGAATGACTGTGCGGAGTCTGAACGTTCACCGTGTGTCTGCGTGGGTTTCCTCTGGATGCTCCGGTTTCCTCCAACAGTCCGCAAGGCGTGCTGGTTAGGTGCACTGGCCATGCTAAATTTTCCCTCAGTGTCGCCGAACAGGCACGGAGTGTGGCGATGCGGGGATTTTCACAGTGACTTCATTAAACTGTGAATGTAAGCCGACTTTTGACACTAGGCTCAGATTAGTGTCCGAGGCCCAACCATCTTCAGCTGCTTCGCCAATGACCTTCCCTCCGTCAAAATGGTTATTTCAGGAAACCAAACTGGCACTGCCTGAATCAGTTGTGATGATCTAAATACAGAGCTGATATTCTCTGAATCCGCAACATCAGGCTGTTTCTAATCACAGATGTTAAGCTATTGTTTCCTACAACTCCTTCAACATTTCAAGAACTGTGTTTCTGAGTGATCGATGAGCTTGGATCTTTCTAAAGTGTGGGACATCTGGAAGATGACAAGCAATGTTTCCACTCAAACGTCATTCACTTCATCTGTGGCCCGAGAGTTCAGGTTAAAAAAAGGGCCGGAACGGTGGCACAGTGGTTAGCACTGCTGCCTCACAGCACCATAAACCCAGATTCAATTCCGGCCTCGGGTCACTGTCTGTGCAGAGTCTGCGCACGTTCTCCCTGTGTCAGCGTGGGTTTCTTCCGGGTGCTCTGGTTTCCTCCCACAGTGTGAAAGACGTCCTGGTTTGGTGCACTGGCCTTGCTAAATTCTCCCTCAGTGCAATCCGAACAGGCGCCGGAGTGTGGCGACTTGGGGATTTTCACAGCAATTTCATTGCAATGTTAATGTAAGCCTGGTTGTGACTAATAAATAAGCTTTACTTTAAACGATACTGATAGTGATTGTTTCCTTTCCCACTGCCATTTTGCCCTTTCAGATTCCAAAACCAATGTCTTTTGAGTACTTACTGTGCAGTGGGTCCCTCAATGCTGACGCAGGAGGAGGCCATTCGGTCTGTGCCACCATGCCACTCTGGAGGAAAATAAATGCGAAGCAAGTCGACCTCATATTTTTAATGAATATCTCTCCTCGGTGCTTACTGAAATAAGGAAAACAAGTGGCGATGTCTTGGGCCACATGCATGTTACTGGGGAGGAAATATTGGCAGCCTTAAAGCACATTAAGGTGGAGAAATTCCCTGGGTCTGGCCAAGTGCATCCTCAGTTCATGCGGGAGCCTAGGGAAGATATCGCCGAAGCCCTTGCTGGGATATTTGCTCCGTCTCTTTCCAGTGGTGAAGTTCCGGAAGGCTGGAGGGTGATTAATGCCATTCCGTTCTTTCAGAAGGGGAGCAAAGATAAAGCCAGCGAATTACAGACAGCTGAGCCTTACGTCAGCGGTGGGTAAGTTACTGGAGGGGATTCTGAGGGACAGGATCTACCATGATTTGGATAGTCAAGGTCTGATTATTGAGGGTTATTTATTAGTGTCACAAGTAGGCTTACATTAACACTGCAATGAAGTTACAGTGAAAATCCCCTCGTTGCCACACTCCAGCGCTGAAAGGAGAATTTAGCATGGCCAGTGCACAGAACCAACACGACTTTCGGACTGTGGGAGGAAACCGGAGCGCCTGGAGAAAACCCATGGAGACACGGGGAGAACATGCAACCTTCGCACAAAAAGTGACTTAAGCTGGGAATTGAACCCGGGTCCCTGGCACTGTGAGGCAGCAGTGCTCACCACTGTGCCACCATGCCGCCCTAGGGATTAGGGATAGTCAACATGGCTTTGTCAGTGGGAAGTCATGTGTGATGAATCTTGTCGAGTCTTTTCAAGCGGTAACCAAGGGGATGGATGAGGGTCGGGCAGTAGATGTTGTCTGTCTGCACTGAGCAATATCGTTTACCAGGTTCCGCATGAGAGGCTAGTCTGCAAGGTGAGGTCACATGGGATCCAGGGAGAACTAGCAAATTGGATTCAAAATTGGCTGGATGGTAGGAAGCAGAAGGTTGCTTCTCAGCTTGGAGGCCTGTGGCTTGTGGTGTGCCTCAGGGGTCAGTGTTGGGACCCTTGCTATTAGTTATTTATATAAATGATGTGGATGTGAATGTACAAGGCAAGTTGAGTAAGTTTACAGATGATACTAAATTAGGAGGTATCATTGATTGCAAAGAAGGTTATCAAAATTACAGGGGGATCTTGATCAGATAGGGAAGTGGGCCGAGGATTGGCAAATGGATTTCAATGCAGATTAGAATGAGGTGTTTCATTTTGGAAAGTCAAACCAGGGTAGGTGGGGCCATGGGGAGTGTTGAGGAACAGAGGGACCTAGGAGTACAAGTATGTAGTTCGTTGAAGGCGACGTCACAGGTATACAGAGTGGTGAAGAAGGCGTTTAGCGCACTGGCCTTCATCAGTCAGGACATTGAGCATAGGAGTTGTGACATTATGTTATAGTTGTATAAGTCGTTGGTGAGGCCGCACTTGGAGTATTGTGTACAGTTTTGGTCACCCTGTTGTCCGAAAAACATTGATAAAATGAGAAGAGTGCAAATAAGATTTACAGGGATGTTGCCAGGACTAGTGGGTCTGAGTTACAGGGAGAGGTTGGCCAACCTAGAGCTTTATTCCTTGGAATGTAGGAGAATGAGGGTTGACTTTATTGAGGTGTATAAAATCATGAGGGGCTTAGATAGGATGAATGCACACAGTCTTTTTCCCAGGGGAGGGAAATTGAAAAATAAAGGGTATAGGGTTAAGGTGAGAGGGGAAAGATTTCAAAGGGCCCGAAGGGCAACTTCTTCACGCAGAGGGTGGTGCAGAGATGGAATCAGCTGCCAGAGAAAGTGGTTGGGGCATGTTCAATCGCAACATTTATAAAGCATTTGGATATGTAGATGGATGGGAAAGCATTAGAGGGATACGGGCCAAACACGGGCAATTGGGACTAGCTGGGAGGGCACCATGGTCGGCATGGATCTGTTGGGCTGAAGGGCCTGTTTCCGTGCTGTATTGCTTTATGACTCTATCAAATTTCTATTTGTCGGCATGTTAGTTAGAAGCAGTATTTTGTCCAAGTACTTTTTGAAGTGGAATGTTGTGAAGGATTGACAAATGCAAGATTAAGAAAATGCAATTGGGATAAGATGAATTAAAAAGAGTAATTGGATCAAAGGGAAACATGAGGGATTTTTTGTTTATTGTTTGGAATGGGCGTCGCTGGCTGGCCAGCTTTAATTGCCCATCTCTAGTTGTCATTAGAGGGCAGTTGATAATCAACCACATTGCTGTGGCTCTGGAATCACATGTCGGCCAGGCAGGATAAGGACGGCAGATTTCGTTCCCGAAAGGACATTAGTGAACCAGATGGGTTTTTCCAACAATTGGCAATGGTTTCATGGTCATCAGTCGATTCTTAATTCCAGATACTGTTTATTGAATATAGATTCCTCCAGCTGACATGATGGGAGTCGAACGAGGTCCCCAGAACAATTGCTGAGTTGCTGGATTAATACAATCATAGAGTCATGAAATCTTACGTTGTAGAAGGAGGCCATTCTGCCCATCGAGTCTGCACCAACCACAATCCCACCCATGCACTATCCCCATAACCCCATGCATTTACCCCAGCTAGTCCCCCAGACACTGAGGAGAAATTTAACATGGCCAATCCACCTGTCCCACACGTCTTTGGAGTGTGGCAGGAAACCGGAGCACCCCGAGGAAACCCACGCAGCTACGGGGAGAACATGCAGTTTCCACATAGACAGTGACGAAGCTGGGAATTGAACCCGGCTCCCTGGCGCGATGAGGCTGCAGTGCTAAATACTGTGTCACCGTGCTGCCCATTAATAGTCGTACGATCGTACCACTGGGCAATCAGAAACAACTGATAAGTGCCTGAAGGGATATTTTTGAAATGTGAATTAGTCTAGTAGCAGAAAAAACAAGTGTTTACCTCAGTGGCTACAATGGCCTATAGAAGAGGCGACTTCAAGTGGAGGGATAAGGGACCAATTTGCATCTCTGTGCTGAGAAGCTGGTCCACTCGGTGCGTAACATGAAAGGGAAAAAATACATACTCACAGCAAGATAACTGGAGAAGAGTGGGGGGAAACAACTAAAACCATAGCCACGCACCATTGTAGAAAGATCGTTTGTTGGCAGCATAATGGTACAGCAGTTAGTATTGCTGCCTCACATCTCCAGTCACCCAGGTTTTGATTCCTGGCTTGGGTCACTGTATGTGTGGAGTCAGCACGTTCTCCCGGTATCTGAGTGGGTTTCCTCCGGATGCTCCGGTTTCCTCCCACAGTCAGAAGGACGTGCTGGTTAGCTGCATTGGCCATGCTGAATTAACCATCGCTGGAATCATAGAATCCCTACAGTGCAGAAGGAGGACATTCAGCCCACCGAGCCTGCACCGACAACAATCCCACCCAGGCGCTATTCCCAAAACCCGACGTACTTACCTTGTTAATTCCGTGACTCTCGGGGCAATTTAGCATGGCCAATCCCCCCGAACCTGAACATCTTTAGACTGTGGAAGGAAACAGGAGAACCCGGTGGACGCCCACGCAGACATGGGGAGAACGTGCAGACTCCACAGAGACAGTGACCCAAGGCTGGAATTGAAACCACGTCCCCGGCGCTGTGAATCTGTAGGGCTAACCACTGTGCCAGTGTGTAAATTAACTGGCGCTGGAGTGTGGTGACTGGGGGTTTTCACAGTAACTTCATTGCAGTGTTGATGTAAGCCTACTTGTGACACTAATAAATAAACTTTAAACTTCAAATCTTTATTTCCCAAGTCCTGTCCATGTACTGATATATCCCTGTGGATGGTGAAGAACTGAGAGATTTAAGTCAGCACACAGATATATCCACATGGATAGAGAGATGGGAAAAATCTCTTTGCCACAAACACATATCTCTGGTGGATGGAGAGGTACTGATGGACTGCAGTCGGAACACAGGACCTGAGGAAGGAAAGATACTGAGCCGGTGCAGTCAGTGCACAAATATCTCGCTGCAAATGGAGGAATCAATTGAGAGATTTCAAAAAGTTAGCAACAATCCCTTTGTGAATGCATTTGATTTGATTTATTACTGTCACATGTATTGGTATACAGTGAAAAGCATTGTTTCTTGTGCACTATACAGAGAAAGCATACCGTTCATAGAGCAGGAAAGGAGAGAGTGCAGAATGTGGTGTCACAGTCAAAGCTAGAGCATAGAAGAAGATCAACTTAATATATAGCAGGCCCATTCAAAATTCTGACAGCAGCAGGGAAGAAGCTGTTCTTGAGTCGGTTGGTGCATGACGTCAGACTTTTGTATATTTTTCCCGACGGAAGAAGGTTGAAGAGAGAATCTCCGGGATGCGTGTGGTCCTTGATTATGAAGCTGGAAGAGAGTATGTCTGGAGTGCCTGGTGTCCTTGATTATGCTGGCTGCTTTTACTGAGATAGAGTCAATGGACGGGAGGCTGGTTTGCGTGATGGACGAAGGTTTGTAGTTTCTTGCGGTCTTGGGCAGAGCAGGAGTCATACCAAGCTGTGATACAACCAGAAAGAATTATTTCTATGGTATAACTGTAAAAGTTGGTGAGAGTTGTAGCGGACATGCCAAATTTCCGTCGACTCCTGGGAAAGGAGCCCTGAGGAGGAGTATGATGGATTCCATTCAATGGACATGTACATCCCTGAGAGACATTGGCTGAAATAATACTGCAACCTGAGTACTGATATCTCTCTGCAGCAATGATCAATATATCTTCCTTTATTCTGTGTCTTTGATGTGAAATGTAATTGAAACATCATGTGTTCAAGGTTTGCAAATTTATTTTCTGGTGAATTTAATTCCCTATTTTGATATTGCATCATTAAATCCTCAGTGCAAAGACTATACTGCGCACTAAGAGACGAAATTGGTTGGGATTATATTCACTGGAGTTGGACATAGGGAGTGCGCTGTTTGGCTCCAATTGTATAAGGCACTGATGAGGCCACACCTGGAGTATTGTGTTCAGTTTTGGTGTCCTTATCTGAGGAAGGATGTTCTTGCTATAGAGGGACTACAGTGAAGGTTTACCAGGCTGATTCCTGGGATGGCATGTCTGTCACATGAGGAGAGACTAAATCGCTGAGGATTATATTCACTGGAGTTAAGAAGAGTGAGAGGGGATCTCATAGAAACTTACAAAATTCTAACAGGTTTAGAAAGGGTATATTCAGAAAGAATCTTCCCGATGGTGGGAGAGTCCTGAACTGGGGGTCGTAGTTTGAGGAAAAGAGGTAAACCTTTTAGAACTGAGGTGAGGAGAACTTTCTTCACCTAGAGAGTGGTGAATGTGTGGCATTCACTACCACAGGAAGCAGTTGAGGTCAAAACATTGTCTGATTTCAAACAAGAATTTCATATCGCTTTTGGGGCTGAACGGATCAAGGGATATGGGGAGAAGGCGTATCAGGATATGGAATTTGATGATCAGCCACGATCAAAATGGATGGCAGAGCAGGTTCGAAGGGCTGAATGGCCTACTTCTGCTTCGAGATGCTATGTTTCTAATCTGTTTTATGGAACCAATGATCTGGGTGTACAGGTACACAGATCACTGAAAGAGGCAATATAGGTGGAGAAGTTAGTCAAGAAGGCAAACGGCATGCTTGCCTTTTTCGGCCGAGCATGAATTAAAAAATTGGGAAGTCATGTTGCAGCTTTATTGAACCTTAGTTAGGCCGCAAATGGAATATAGTGTTCAATTCTGGTCGCCACACTACCAGAAGTATGTGGAGGCTTTGGAGAGGGTACAGAAAAGATTTACCAGGATGTTGCCTGGTATGGAGGGCATTAGCTACGAGGAGAGGTTGGGGATACTTGGTTTGCTCTCACTAGAACGACGGTGGTTGAGGGGAGACCAGATAGAAGTCTACAAGATTATGAGTGGCATGGACAGAGAGGTTAGTCAAAAGCTTTTTCCCAGGGTGGAAGAGTCAATTTAAGGTGCGAGGGGCAAGGTTTAAAGAAGATGTATGAGGCAAGTTTTTTGCACAGATGGTTGTGGGTGCCTGGAACTCTTTGCCATTGGAGGTAGTGGAAGCAGATATGATAATAACTTTAAAGGGGCATATTGACGAACATGTGAATAGGATGAGAAGAGAGGGATATGGTCCCCGGAAGGGTAGGGGTTTTTTGTTCAGACGGGCAGCATGGACGGTGCAGGCTTGAGGGGCCGAAGGGCCTGTTCCTGTGCTGTAATTTTCTGTGTTCTTTATTCAAAGCTATTGTTGACGAGACAGTGCACCTTGATGAAGTTCACTATCTTTCATGACATTACTGCCTCGTGCCGCCCTGTTCAGAACGTACATTCTTGCTGGGTTCAAGTGAAAATGTTTAATTGCTCTAAATATTTGATTTGATTGGATTTATTATTGCCACATGTATCAACATACAGTGAAAAGTATTGTTTCTTGCACGCTATACAGACAAAGCATGCTGTTCATAGAGAAGGAAAGGAGAGAGTGCAGAGTGTAATCTTACAGTCACAGCTAGGGTGTCGAGAAAGATCAACTTAATGCGAGGTAGGTCCATTCAAAAGTCTGACAGCAGCAGGGAAGAAGCTGTTCTTGAGTCGGTTGGTGAACTCAGAATTTTGTGTCTTTTTCCCGATGAAAGAAGGTGGGAGAGAGCATGTGCAGGGTGTGTGGGGCCCTTAATTATGCTGGCTGCTTTGCCGAGACAGCGGGAACTGTAGACAGAGTCAATGAATGGGAGGCTGGTTTGCGTGATGGATTGGGTTGCATTCACGACTTTTTGTAGTAACTTGCGGTCTTGGGCAGAGCAGGAGCCACACCAAACTGTGATACAACCAGAAAGAATGCTTTCGATGATGAATCTGTAAACGTTGGTGAGAGTCGTAGCTAACAAGCCAAATTCCCAGAGCCTTCTGAGAAAGTAGAGGCATTGGTGCGTTTTCTTAACTATTGTGTCAGCATGGGGGAACCAGGACAGGTTGTTGGTGACCGGGAAATCTAAAAACGTGAAGCTCTTCACCATTTCTACTTTGTCCCCGTTGATGTAGACAGGGGTATGTTCTCCTTTACGCTTGCTGAAGTCGATGACAATCTCCTTTGTTTTGTTGACATTGAGGGAGAGATTATTGTTGCTGCACCAGTTCACCAGATTCTCGATCTCATTCCTGTACTCTGTCTCGTCATTGTTTGAGATCCGACCACTACGGTGGTATCGTCAGCAAACTTGAAAGTCGAGTTGGAGGGGAATTTGGCCACAAGGTCATAGGTGTATGAGGAGTATTGTAGGGGCTGAGAACACAGCCTTGTGGGGCACCGGTGTTGAGGATGATTGTGGAGAAGTTTTTGCTGCTTATCCTTACTGATTGTCGTCTGTGGGATCGAAATTCAGGATGCAGTCACAGATGGAGGAGGCAAGAACCAGGCCACGGAGTTTGGAGATGCATTTTGTGGGAATAATAGTGTTGAAGGCTGAGCTGTGGTCAATAAATAGGAGTCTGACAGAGGTGTCTTTGTAATCTAGGTGTTCCAGGATTGAGTGCATTGCCAGGGAGATGACATCTGCTGTGGATCTGTTGCGGCAATAGGTAAACTGTAGTGGAGTCAGATAGTCCGATAGGCTGGAATTGATTCGTGCCATGACTAGCCTTTCGAAGCACTTCATAATGATGGACGTCAGAGCCACCGGAACATAGTCATTGAGGCGCGCTGCTTGGTTTCTCTCAGGTACCGGGAAGATTGTCCTGAGCTTCTGCTCCTGAGCTGCTGCATGAACCCGTTAATTTATGCCGGGACCCAAAGTAAATCCAGGGACGAATTGAAGAATGGGGTGTCATAGTCAGTGACATTATTGATAAAATATTTAAAGAATTAACCTCGTGAGATTCATCATGAATTTGTATCTTGTGAATCCAGGATTCTATCTGCCTGTTTTCTCAAATGCCTGGCTGCCTTTTCAACTGCACAGAGTCTCACTTTGGGTTCATCGTGCTTTGTGTGGTGCGGTAAAGGGACTGAGGTGATTGCTTAATAAGCAAAGGCTAGGGAAGGCACCTGCCCTGTTTGTGATAATGTAGAGTCCATGGACCATGTCTAAGTTCACTGTATTCAGCTGCACTCCGTTTTTAGTTATCTCATAAACGTTTTATTAAAGTTTTATTTGCGCTTCAGCCCCATGCTCCTGATTTATGGGCACCCGGTGTGGAAGGGGATGGGGAAGGTGGAGGACCTCCTCGTGAACCTGCTCCTGGGCCTGGCCAAACGAGCTATTAACAGGTCCAGGCAGCGGGTGACCGAGGGGGCCGCCCAGCCCGACTGTCTGCCCCTCCACCGCGGCTACATTCGTTGCGGGGTGTCCCTGGAGAGGGAGCATGCAGTGTCCGAGGGCACCATCGAGGCATTTCGTGCTCGTTGGACACCACAGGGACTGACGTGGATGATTGATCCTTTTAACCACATTTTTATTTCATGTTTTAAGTTTCCCTTCTGCTTAGTCTTTTGTATCGGGGGGTTCACCTTCTTTTTGCGGGGGTGCCTTTCTTGCTTTGTCCCTCAGCTTATTTATTTGATTTGCCAAAATGATTGGCTCGGGATGGCCACTTACTTGCTCATTTTGGCGCTCGCTGTCACACTGAATAAGTTATGAAAAGATAGCAACAGCCGGATCGTAAAATGATGCCTCTCCTACTCGGTGAAGGTCTTCGTACCACACCCAGTGAGATTAACTGAGAGATCTTAGAATTATACGGAAAATGACTGAACCCTTCGGAACATTAACATCCAGAGGGAACTGCGCGCACAGGTCCACAGATCCCTAAAAGAGGCAACACAGGTGGGGCATGGCTGTTGGGAGGGTGGGTTGGGGAAGGGGCTGATGCGTAGGGGGGGTCTTTCGGCAATGGTGTTGATGAATGGGAAGAGGGTTGCAGGAGTCCTTTTAAGGGTAGGGGGTTGGATTCAGGTCCATGTAGTGTTGTGAAGGGCAGGTCGAGGGGAGGGGTTTGTATGTCAGGGTTGGCTTATGTTGGGATCTGAGGAGGTGGGCGAACTCCCTCTATCTGTGGCAGTTGGGGAGAGGTTGAATTCCCACTGTGAGGCTGTTTGCTCAGTGAGTAGTGGGATATTTCCACTGTTTTGCTTTGATTTTTTCCTTCCCTTCTGTTGTCAGCATTCTTGTCTTTTTCTTGGCTTTGGAACGTTGAGCGTGGGATGGATCTGTCCCCGATCTAAGGTTTGATAGAGGAGGGGGTGTGTCCCG
Source organism: Mustelus asterias (assembly GCF_964213995.1). NCBI lineage: Eukaryota > Metazoa > Chordata > Chondrichthyes > Carcharhiniformes > Triakidae > Mustelus > Mustelus asterias. The sequence goes on from NW_027590214.1 coordinate 310,316, forward strand.
CTTTCTCCTTGCTCCGCCTTTTTTCCTTTTGGAAATCATCCAGTTCCCTCGATCCTTTATGGTCTCTTGTCCTCAGTGTCCTGGCCGCCATGCACTCCTATTGGGCTCATTCCTTTCCCTTTGTTTCTTTATTGTCGATTCTTACTGGGGGTGAGTGGTGAAGATTGTCTTCCGGTGTCCAGGTGTGTGGGAGAGGGGCAAGGGAGGGTGTGGTTTTAGGGGGTTTTATTTTATTGTTGAGGGGTTTTTATTGTTATCCTTCGGGGACGGATGTTTGAGCTGAAAGTGTTTGAGGAGCTTGAGCTGGGAAGGTTGGGTTGGGGAATGGGATGTTGAGCTGGGGAGGTTAGGTTGGGGAATGGGATGTTGAGCTGGGAAGGATGGCTTGGGGAATGGAATGTAGAGCTGGGAAGGTTTGGTTGGGGAATGGGATGTTGAACTGGGAAGGTTTGGTTTTGGAATGGTATGTTGAGCTAGGAAGGTTGGGTTGGGGAATGGGAGGGTGAGCTAGGAAGGTTGGGTTGGGGAATGGGATGTTGAGCTGGGAAGCTTGGGTTGGGGAATGGAATGTTGAGCTGGGAAGGTTGGGTTGGGGAATGGGATGTTGAGCTGGGAAGGTTGGCTTGGGGAATGGGAGGTTGAGCTGGGAAGGCTGGGTTGGGGAATGGGATATTGAGCTGGGAAGTTTGAGGTGGGGAATGGGAGGTTGAGCTGGGAAGGTCTGGTTGGGGAATGGGATGTAGAGCTGGGAAGGTTGGGTTGGGGAATGGGATGTTGAGCTGGGAAGGTTGGGTTGGGGAATGGAATGTTGAGCTGGGAAGGTTGGGTTGGGGAATCGGATGTGTGCGTTAGTTGTTGTACATCAGATTCTTTGTTTCTCAGTCTTTTTGTGCCTTTTTGTTGGCTTTGCACCGTCGGGTCCAGGGGTGGAACATCCATTGGATGATTACTATTTGACAAGTGCTCACGAACACCTCGGTCACGAATTATATCAGGTTCATTGCTCAGTATTAGATCCAGTAATGCTTGATCCCTTGTTGCATCCAAGACATGCTGCCACAGGAGGCGATCCCAGACACACTCCAGAAAATCATTACCTTCCCGGCAGGTACTTGTCTGTCTTTTCCAATCTATGTTAGGATTAAAATCATCCATTCGTACTCACTCTGCTTTGATTACACAGTTGTATAATTTCAGCATTTACACCATCTAGCACTTCTGGGCTACTGCCGCATGGTCTACATGTGACACCTATTGTGGTTTTCGTTCTATTAAGATTAAGGAGGACATTCGGCCCATCTTGTTCATGCTGGCCCAAGGAGACTCAAGTACACTTTCTCATCCCACATTCCTGAACCCAGCCCACAGAAACATAGAAACTAGAAGCAAGAAGAGACCATTTCGTCCTTCCAGCCTGCTCCCCCATTCATCCTGATCATGGCTGATCATCCAACTGAATATCCTGATCCTTCCTTCCCGCCATAAACTTTGATCCCCTCAACTCCAAGTTCCATGTCTAACTGCTTCTTGAAAACATTCAATATTTTGCCCCCAACCACTTTACGTGGTAGTGAATTCCACAGGCTGCCCACTCTCTGTGTGAAGAAATTTCTCCTCATCTCTCTTCCAAACTGTCTACCCCCTTTTCCTCAGTCTAGTTCTGGACTCTCCCACCATTCTTTCTGAATGTACCTCGTCTGACCCTGTTAGAATTGTATAGGTTTCTATGAAATTCCCCCCTCATTCTTCTGAACTCCAGCAAATACAATCTTAATAGTCTCAATCTCACCTCATACGTCAGTCCTGCCATCCCAGGAATCAGTCTGGTAAACCTTCTCTGCACTCCCTCTGGAGCAAGGACATCCTTCCTCAGATAAAGAGAACAAAACTGCACACAATACTCCAGGTGTGGCCTCACCAAGGCCCTGTATAATTGCAGGAAGACATCCCTGTTCCTGTACTCGAAACCTTTTGTGATGAAGGACTACATAACATTTGCCTTCTTTACTGCCTGCTGCACCTGCATACTTACCTTTAGTGACTGGTGTACGAGGACACCCAGGTCTCATTGCACATTTCCCTCTCCTAGTTTAAAGCCATTCAGATAATAATGTGTAGATCCAAACACTTTTAAAGTAGTTTAGGGTCTCTGCCTCTCCCAGCAAATAAGGCAGTGAATTTGGACAACAACAACAACCTTTGCATCAATACGTCATGTCCCCTATGTCCCTTGGTTCTGGACTTCCCCAGCGAGGGAAAAGTTTTTAACCTGTCCATTCTGTATCTCACCCTCATAATTTCGTACATCTCTATCAAGTCACTGCCCAGCCTTCTTTGTTCCAAGGATAATAATCCCAACCTGTCCAATCTCTCCTCATAGCTACACTTTTCTGCACCCCTCATAGAATCATAGAATCCCTACAGTGCAGAAGGAGGCCATTCAGCCCATTGTGCCTGCACCGAACACAATCCCACCCAGACCCTTTGCCCGAAACTCCACATATTTACCCTGCTAACCCCCCTTACACAAGAGTCAATTTAGCATGGCCAATTCACCAAACGAGCACATCTTTGGAATGTCGGAGGAAACTGGAACACCCGGAGGAAACACACGCAGACATGGGCAGAACGTGCAAACTCCATACAGATAGTGACCCGAGGCTGGAATTGAACCTGGGTCCCTGGCGTTGTGAGGCAGCAGTGGTAACCATCGTGCCGCCGTGCCGCTCTCAATCTCCCTCAGACACCTCTAATCATCCCCCACCCGGCCAAGTCAAACTAATCTCCCCTATCTGTCAGAGGACTTCAAAGGGGTCAGCTCACACCTGCAGCTTCGGGTCTGCCTGGGCTAGCAAGGGCAGCCCAGCCTTGGCACCCCCATCCCTGAGAGAGTGGCAAGATTAACCCATTACTATCAGCCTATTAACCCCTTACTATCTACCCAATCCCCACAACCCATGAGGGGTCCTTCCTATGCAGTCTGGCAGCAGCTAAGAGGCAAATGGCCTCGAGATCAACCTCCTCAGCTCCCCCTGCAGGAGCAAGGCGTGAAACACAGGTGTCAGTACAAGTGGACAGTGCCATGGACACTGCCAAGGCTCATGGCCTGAAGGGGTGCTGAGCAACGAGGAGTTGGAAGGGGAGAGGGCTGACAGGAGTGTCTGAGGTGGGAGTGGAACTGAGCGGGCAGTCTAAGTAGTGAGGGGGTTGAGTGGGGTTCTGAGGGAGGGGGCGGGCGTGTGAGGAGTCTGAGGAGGAGATGGCTGAGTGGAATCTGAGGGGGCAGGGACGGGCTGGGTTCTGAGGATGGGGGCAGGTGAGTGAGGAGGAGGGGACTGGGCGGGTTCTGAGGGGAACCGGGTCGGCAGGGGTTCTGAGGGTGGGCAGGGCTGATTGAGGTGTCTGAGGGTGAAAGAGGCTGAGTGGGTGTCTGAGGGGGGAGGGGACTTCGGGAGGATTATGGGATGGGGCCTGGCTGGCACTGTTGTCGGTGCAGGCACTTCCTGCACTATAGGGATTCTATGATTCTATGATATAAGCACGGATTGCTATTGATTAACACGGGATGGAATTGTCCTATCCCATCCGTTACGAATCCCATGGCAGGCGAGACACAGATCATGCTAAGATCCGTTGACCTCAGGGTGGATTTTCTGGCATTGGAACGAACACGGCCGGAAAATCATAGAGTCATCAAGGTTTACATCATGGAAACAGGCCCTTAGGCCAACTTGTCTATGCTGTCCCTTTTTATACACCGCTAAGCTTGTCCCAATTGCCGGCACTTGGCCCATTTTCCTCTATCTTACCCATGTAACTGTCTGAATGTTTTTTCAAAGACAAAATTGTACCCCCTGTACTACCTCTGGCAGCTTGTTCCAGAGACTCACCACCCTCTGTGTGAAACAATTGCCCCTCTGGACCCTTTTGTATCTCACCCCTCTCATCTTAAACCTGTGCCCTCTAGTTTTAGACTCCCCTAGCTTTGGGAAAACATGTTGACTAACTCACTGGTCTATGCCCCTCATTATTTTGTAGACCTCTATAAGATCACCCCTAGGCCTCCTACACCCCAGGGAAAAGGTTCCAGTCTATCACGTTTCTCCTTAAAACACAAATAATCAAGTCCCGATACCCTCCCAGTAAATCTTTTCTGCACTCTTTGTAGTTTACTAATATCCTTCCTAAAAAAGGGTGACCAGAACTGTACACAGTATCCCAAGTGTGGCCTGACCAATGTCTTGTACAACTTCAAGAAGACGTCCCAGCTCCTTTATTCACTGTTCTGACCAATGAAACCAAGTATGCCGAATGCCTTCTTCACCACTCTGTACTCCTGTGATTCCGCTTTCAAGCAGCTATGAACCTGTACCCTCCAGATTTACTTGTTCTCTAACTGTCCCCAATACCTTAGCATTAACTGAGTAAGTGCTGCCCTGGTTCGATCTATCAAATGCATCACCTCACATTTATCTAAAATAAACTCTATCTGCCATTCATCAGCCCACTGGCCCAATTGATCAAGATCCCATTGCAATTGGAGATAACTTTCTTGACTGTCTATATGCCACCAATCCTAGTGTCATCTGCAAACGTACTAACCATGCCTCCTAAATTCTCATCCAAATCATTCATATGAATTACAAATCACAGTGGACCGACCCATGGTGTTAGAAGTCACAAGTTATTTTCTCCAAGATAATGGGTTCAGACTTTCCCCAATTTTTTCACTGATACGATGCTGACAACTCTACATTTCCAGGTTTAAAATGTTCTCCCTTTACGGACAGGTTGGGGGAACTTTTGTCCAATCAGTTCCTTTTTTGTGTCACAATCCCATCTCCCAGCAGGATTGAAAGATACTGGTCAGCCCTTCCGATATTCCCAAAATTCCTTCCGTCAGGAACGCTCACACAGAACCAGACTTTTTGTGATGCATTTACAGGTAATATTTGGATGGAAAATATTAACCTGTTTGTTCAGTGACTGTAATTAATTTCGGAATTTATTCTGCCGGTACTAATCGTGTCTCTGGAGCATTCCCATCCATGCTATAATGGAATCCTCCCAGTGTTATCCAAAGTGTCAGTGGGAGCATCACAGTGATATGTGGCTCCAGAGAGAGGGAGCCGAGGGATCAACATTGGGAGAAAGAAAGTGCAAGCTTTCTGCAACAGACGTGAATCCAGGAATGGTAGATCTGGATGTTCCCACAATGGATCAGCAACTGAGGGGCACAGATCTGAATGTTACAACAATTGCGAGGAGTGTATCCTGGACACTTGACTTTCTTTCTGAAGATTGGTTGTCTTCAGCCATGCGTGTCACCTACGTAATTATACTGATTCAATACTTTTACTATCCAATCCTGGCTGTTGTTGGTGTCCCTGGTAAGTTTCTCCACTGAATATTAATTATGTAACCCATGTTTAACTCTGCCAATCTTGCCATCTGCTCTACCCTGTTTGCGACTTTTGCTTCTGGTGTGCGTCCTTTCTGAGTTATCACATCTAGAAAGCGCTGATCACTATGTCAATGCTGCCTGTGTTGTGAAGTTGAGTTCGTAATGATGTAAAAGATGTTTAGAAATATGTGAAAGAATTGTAAAAACCTTCAGAGGGAAAAACGTATGTGGTCCATTTAAAAAGCTGTTCTTGTTCGACGCTAGGATGTTTAAATTGCAGAGTACACAGAGACTCTAAGTTGCAACATTTGTTTCAGAGGCCAAAAGCATCGGGGTTGTCTTGGTCACCGGCTCTGCAGGTTTTGCATTGTGGTCAGCACAGTAAGAAGTCTTATACCACGAGGTTAAAGTCCACCAGGTTAACTTGGTCACACGAGCTTTCGGAATGTTGCTCCTTCTTCAGGAGAGCGAGGAGCTGTGTTCACAAACAGGGCATATAAAGACACAAACTCAATTTACAAGATAATGGTTGGAATGCGAGTCTTTGCAGGTAATCAAGTCTTAAAAGTATAGACAGTGTGAGTGGAGAGATGGTTAAGCACAGGTTAAAGAGATGTGTATTGTCTCCAGCCAGGACAGTTCGTGAGATTTTGCAAGCCCAGGCAAGTCATGGAGGTTACAGATAGTGTGACATGAACCCATGATCCCGGTTGAGCCCTGCCTCGTGTGTGCGGAACGTGGCTATCAGTCTCTGCCCAGCGATTCTGCTCTGTCATGTGTCGTGAAGACTGCCTTGCAGAACGCTTACCTGAAGATCGGAGGCCGAATGCCCGTGACTGCTGAAGTGTTCCCCGACTGGAAGAGAACACTCCTGGTGATCGACAATCCTGGGTTTGCAAAATCTGGTTAAAGTCCAACAGGTTTATTTGGTAGCAAATGTCATCATGGCATTTGCTACCAAATAAACCTGTTGGACTTTAACCTGGTGTTGTTAAAAGTCTTACTGTGTTTACCCCAGTCAAACGCCGGCATCTCCATATTTTGCAAAATCTCACTAACTGTCCTGGCTGGAGACAATACACACCTCTTTAACCTGTGCTTCACCCTCTCTCCACTCACATTGTCTGTACCTTTAAGACTTGATTACCTCTAAAGACACGCATTCCAACCATGATCCTGCAAATTGTGTTTGTGTCTTTATATGCCCATTTTGTGAACAAAACTCCCACTCACCTGATGAAGGGGCAGAGCTCCGAAACCTTGTGCTGCCAAATAAACCTGTTGGACTTTAACCTGTTGTTGTGAGAATTCTTACTTTGCTTTCCCCAGTCCAACGCCGGCATCTCCACATCATCGTTTTGCATTGTGCCAGTCTATGAGTTTAAATAAAACACTCAACGGAAGGGGACCTATCAGATTTGAAGTTACTGTTGTTGCCAACCTCAAGCCAATCTGAGTACAGGGTTGTTGATAGGTCATTTGGATTATAAAAAAGAACACAACTCCCTTCAAGGCAGATGCACCAGTGCTTGAGCCAGGAGTACAACCAGAAGCAGGGCCCGATCACCTGAAGCAGTTAGATTTAAAACAGACATGAGGAGAAATTACTTCTCTCCATGGGTGGTGAATCTGTGGAATTCATTACCTTGGAGTGAGGTGGATGCTGGGACTTGGTAAATTAGAGGAGACAGACAGAGTTGAAATTAGTAATGGATTGGAGCATGGGCTGGTGGGGGGGGGGGGGGGGTGGGCGGTGGAGGCGGTTCGTGGGGGGGGGGGGAGCGCTGCTGTTTGGTAATGGGAAGGGGGGCTGGGTATTATCTACTTGTTGCACCCCTGATAGTTAAGGGTTCACCCGGCATTTGTCCAGAGGGCCTATTCTACTGGAGAATTGTGCTGTGCCTAATACCACCTGACAAACTGATTTCAATCACTGACATCAGATCATAGTTACAATTAAAAAAATAGGAGGGGGATAATCTCTTGTAACTTTGGATTTTATTTTAAAGGTGCAGATGGTGCCCCATATGCGACAGCCCCACACACATTACCAGCCCCCACCCAGTCCCCCCCCCCCCCCCCCCGCCCCCCCGTCCCCCTCGATATTCCATGTTCATCCAGCAGAAGGGACTCTTCAGTTCTTGGCAATAAAATGAAACAAAACTTACTCCAACTTGGAAAGCAAACAAAAAGCTTTAATAATGAAACTTCATTACTCCAACACTCGAGGCCTCACCCTGGGCCATTCCAAGCTCCCACAAACCCCAGCAGCTTCTTACTTATACTGAGTCAGTTGGTCAGCTGACCACCACATCATTTTCTCATTGGTTACATAGTTTACTGGGTCAGTTGACCCTTATGGCTTGTTCCCATTGGGCCCTACAACAGATCCAATGTGCTTCTGTTGGTTGTTACATTGGTTCCATTCTAACATTCCACTCACACCCGCCTGTCCACCACCTGATCCCCACCAACCCAACCAGCCTGAACCCATCACTTCCGGGCCACTCCATGACCTCAGCAACACTCAGAGATTCATAGAATCAGACGGCGCAGAAGAGGCCCTTCGGCCCATCGAGTCTGCACTGACGCATGGAATGCCCTGACCTGCCCACGTATTTACCATTTACCAGCATCTGGTCCTTAGCCCTGAGTGTTATGATGTGCCAAATGCTCATGCAGATACTTTTTAAAGGCTGTCAGGCAGCCCACCTCCACCACCCTCCCAGGCAGCGCATCCCAGATCATCACCACCCTCTGGGTAAAAAGGATTTTCCTCACATCCCCCCCCCAAACCTCCTGCCCCTCACCTTGAACCCAAATCCCCTCGTGACAGGACCTTCAACTAAGGGGAATAGCAGCTCCTTATCCACTCTGTCCATGTCCCTCATAATCTTGTACTCCTCGATCAGGTCGCTCCTCAGTCTTCCCTGTTCCAACGTAAACTGCCCAAGCCTATCCAACCTCTCTTCAAAAAACCATAAGATATAGGAATACAATTGGACCATTTGGCTCATCGAATCTGTTCTGCCATTCAATCACGGCTGATATGATTCTCATCCCCGTTCTCCTGCCGTCTCCGCGTAGCGCTTGATCCCCTTATTGATCAAGAACCTATCTATCTCTGTCTTAAAGATACTCAATGACCTGGCCTCTCCAGCCGCCTGTGGCAACGAGTTCCACAGATTCACCACCCTCTGCTGAATAAATTCCTCCTTATCTGTTTTAAAGGACTGTCCTTTTACTCTGAGGTTGTGTCCTCTGAGTCATAACTTAAATGCTGCGTCCCAGGCAGCATCCTGGCAAATCTCCTCTGCAGTCCCTTTGACTTGGCCCCCACATCCTTGAGCCGCACACCCCACGCCCCATGTCATCCGACTCCCCAATGTGTCCGAAACACCACCCGCCCACCCCATCCCACAAACGTACCTTCGAAACTTACATTTTCCCATTCAATGGGGCATTTAACCTCACTTGCTTCCCAGCAGTAAGTTCTGTAAATAAATATTCATGTCTATCTTCACCCCTGGAACTGGGGAAAAGCTTTGCTTTTTAAGTTTTGAACTTTCAGAGCTTCAAGCTTCTCGGTGTCTGGATCACCAATAACCTGTCCTGGTCCCCCATCCAATACTATAGTTAAGGAAATTTGGCATGTCAGCTACAACTCTTACGACCTCTTACAGATGAGACCATGAGACCATTAGACATAGGAGCTGAATTAGGCCACTCAGCCCATCGAATCTGCTCCACCATTCAATCATGGCTGGTGTTTTTTTTTTCTCATCCCCATTCTCCTGCCTTCTCCCCGTAACCCTTGATCCCCTTATTTATTAAGAACCTATCTATCTCTGTCTTAAAGAAACTTAATGACCTGGCCTCCACAGCCTTCTGCAGCAAAGAGTTCCACAGATTTACCACTCTCTGGCTGAAGAATTTCCTCCTCAACTCTGTTTTAAAGGATCGTCCCTTCAGCATGAGGTTGTGCCCTCTGATTCTAGTTTTTCCTACCAGTGGAAACATCCTCTCCACGTCCACTCTATCCAGGCCTTGCAGTATCCTGTAAGTTTCAATAAGATCCCCCCTCATCCTTCTAATCTCCAACGAGTATAGACCCAGAGTCCTCAACCATGCCTCATACGACAAGATTTTCATTCCAGGGATCATTCTTGTGAATCACCTCTGGACCCTTTCCAAGGCCAACACATCCTTCCTTAGATACGTGGCCCAAAACTGGTCACAATACGCCAAATGGGGCCTTAGACAACCTCAGAAGTCCATCCCTGCTCTTGTATTCCAGCCCTCTCGACATGAATGTTGAAATTGCAAGTGTCTTCCTAACTGCCACTGAACCTGCACATTAACCTGAAGAGAATCTTGAACAAGGGCTACCTAGTCCCTTTGTGGTTCTGATTTCCTAAGCATTTCCCTAGTTAGAAAATAGTCTATGCCTCGATTTCACCTTCCAACGTTCATAATCTCACACTCTTCCACATTATATTCCATCTGCCACTTCTTTGCCCACTCTTCGAACCTGTCCAAGTCCGTCTGCAGCCCCCCTGCTTCCTCAATACTATCTCTCCCTCTATATCACTGACACATCTGCAAACTTAGCAACAGTGCCTTCACCTCCTTCTTCCAAATTTTAAATGTATATTGTGAAAAGTTGTGGTCCCAGCACCAGCCCCTGACGCACACCACTAATCACCAGCTGCCATCCTGAAAAAGACCCGTTTATCCCCACTCTCTGCCTTCTGCCAGTCAGCCAATCCTCTATCCATGCAAGGGTCTTACCCTTAACACCACGGGCACTTAACTAATTTAACAGTCTCCTATGTGGCACCTTGTCAAAAGACTTCTGGAAATCGAAATAAATCACGTCCACTGGTTTTCCTTTATCTACCTTCCTTGTTACCTCCTCAAATAACTCTAACAGATTTGTTAGACAGGAGCTCCCCTTGACAAAGCCGTGCTGACTCAGTCCTATTTTATCATGCACTTCCAAGTACTCTGCGATCTCATCTTTAATAATGGACTCTAAAATCTTGCCAATGGCCGAAGTCAGTTTAACCGGACGATAATTTCCCATCTGCTGCCTCCCTCCCTTCTTAAACAGCGGTGTTACATGAGCTACTTTCCAGTCCTCTGGTACCTTCCCTGCCTCCAATGATTATTTTGCTTTTATGCTATCCTTGACTTCCCTCATCCGCCATGGATGCTTCGTACTCCCCTTAGCAAGTTTCCTCCTCCTTGGGATGAATTACTGTTGTGCCTCCCGAATAACCCCCCCAAAACTCCATTGTTCTTCCACGGTCTTCCCTGCTGGGCTCCTTTTTCCAATTAACACTGGCCAGCTCCTCCCTCATTTCTTTGTAGTTATCTTCAATTAATTTAATATCGTTGCATCTGATTCCAGTTTCTCCCTCTCAAACTGCAGGGTAAATTCTATCACATTGGGGTCACTGCTTCCTGAGTGTTACTTCACCTTAAGTTCCCTAATCAAATCTGCCTCATTGCATATCACCAACTCCAGAATTCCCGTTTCCCCAGTAGGCTCTGTCACAAGCTGCTCCAAACAAAACATCTTAGACATTCCACAAATTCCTTTTCTTGGGATCCACGACCTACCTAATTTTCCCAGTCTACCTGCTTATTGAAGTCCCCCATGATTATTGTAATATTGCCTTTTTATTTGCCTTTTCTATCTCCAGATTTATTTTCTGCCCCTCATCCTGACTACTGCTTGGAGGCCTGTACATAACTCCCATCTGGGTCTTTTTACCATTGTTTTTCCCCAACTCTACCCACAGAGATTCTGTGCATTCTGATCCTATGTCGCTTGTTGCTATTGATTTAACGCCATTCCTTCCTAACAATGCAACCCCGCCCCTTTGCCCATCTGCCTGTCCTTTCGATAGGACACATATCCTTGGATATTTAGATCCCAGCCCTGATTCCCGTGCAGCCACATTTCTGTGATGCCCACAACATCGTACCGGCCAATTTCAATGTGCGCAACAAGCTCATTTACGTTGTTACCGTACGCTGCGTGCATTTAGGTACAACACCCTCAGTCCTGTATTGACCACCTCCCTTCTCCTTCTTGTCACATTTTTTGCACTGCCTGAGGTTAGATTCCTGCCACCTTCTATACTCTCTGTTATATTATGTGGGAGGCCAGGGAGGCCTGGTATCAGCAGCTCCTCCACTCATGGAGGGGGCAGGGAACTCGACATTGGTTACTGACGACGGGCGGGAAGACGATCAAACGATGGTGGGTTCATCAAGGCCTCACTCACCAGAAAGGATCTTAAAACTGGCTTCAGTCCCCAAGCATCAACCCCCAAGGGATTGTCGCTCCCCCGATCAGGTCAATGTAAGATGGACATAAGGATCAGGAATGAACTATAGGCTGTATTATATTGTAAATATGCTGTGGATTATGCACCAAGCCTGTATGAAGTGAATAGAGAAAAATGTACAATTGTTCGCAAATGTTTTCAAATGCTGTTGCTGTACCGGGGGGTGTGGGGGTGGGTGGGAGGTGTTACTTACAGGGGAGAGTGTTATATATGTTGGGGAATACCTTTAAGGGAACGGGCCATGTGATCTCAGGTGTGGGGTGAGCTGTTGTGATCCTCCCAGAGTGGGCAGTCAATATTTGGAGTGTTGTGTGAACAGATGGAATAAAGAGTTGTGTCCCTGACACCTGACTGTGGAGTCGATATTGAAGAGAATCCTCAGAACCACAGGAGATAAACAAACGCTCTCGATCCCAGTGCTGCACAACTCTACCAGTAGCTTCAATCCTTTATGTCCCCCTCTCCCACTCTCCTCAAGGTGCTGAGTGTCTGTCCCGGTGTCCCAGTGTCCCCCTCTCACACTCTCCTCAAGGTGCTGACTGTCTGTCCCGGTGTCCCAGTGTCCCCCTCTCACACTCGGCTCAAGGTGCTGACTGTCTGTCTCGGTGTACCAGTGTCCCCCTATCCCACTCTCCACAAGGTGCCGACTGACTGTCCCGGTGTCCCGTGTCCCCCTCTCACACTCTCCTCAAGCTGCTGCTGACTCTGATTAGGTGCTCGGTGCCCTTCTCCCACACTCTCCTCAACTCACTCTTGCCTCCTTACAACCTCACAATAGAAAATGTTGAGAAGGTTTGATGTGAAACCTCTTGATAACGTTCTTCTGTACCTAACACTGAGATATAGTTCTATCTGATGACTCTAGCTAAGATTGTACTGTACATAGCACTGAGAGATAGTTCTATGTGAAGTCCCTTCCAAAGGTTTTTCTGTACATGAGCTGTACATAAGATCGGCTACAGCCTGGGTTAATCAGACTATATCAACCTTGATGAACGTTAACTTCATCCAAAACCCACAACCGTGACCACCAGAAGTCAATAAGATATAGGAACAGAATTAGGTCATTAGGCCCATCGAGCGTGCTCCGCCATTCAATTCTGGCTGATAAGTTTCTCAAACCCATTCTCCCGCTTTTTCCCCGTAACCCTCGAGCGCTTTACCAGTTAAGAACCCAGATTTCTCTTTCCTAAATACACTCAAATACCCGGCCTCCACAGCCTTGTCTGACAATTAATTCCACAGATTCACCAGCCTCTGGCTGAAGAAATTCCTCCTCATCACAGTTCGAAAGTAAAAAGTCTCACAACAGCAGGTTAAAGTCCAACAGGTTTATTTGGTATCATGAGCTATCGGAACGCTGCTCCTTTATCAGGTGAGTGGACAACTGGTGTTGTGAGACTTCTTATTGTGCCCACCCCAGTCCAACTCCGGCATCTCCACATCCCAGTTCTAAAGTGCCGTCCCTTTCCTCTAAGGTTGTGGCCTCGGGTCCTAGTCTCTCCGACTCATGGAAATATCTTCCCCAAGTGCACTCTATTCAGGCCTTTCATTATTCTGTAACTTTCAATGATATCGCCCTCCTCATCCTTCCAAACTCCTTCGAGTACAGACCCAAAGTCCTCATGCATCACGTCTTTTATTCACCGGATCATTCTCGTGAACCTCCTCGGGACCCTCTCCAAAGCCAACTCATCCTTCCTTGGGCACGAGGCCCAAAATTGCTGACAACATTCTGAATGTGGTCTGACCGGAGTCTGGCAAAACCTCAGCAGTACACCCTTGCTTTTATATTCTTGCCCTCTGGAAATGAACGTTAACAGAGGGACCTCTGTTATATCGAATGAATATTGAAAGATTTAGAGTCTGACCCTCCATTACGACCTACTTTCCAGACCTCCCGGACCCTCAACACCCCATCTAGGCTGTAACTGTTCTACTTTGGGTGTAAAAAGTGCTGGATTGAAGGGGGTTAGGTGAATCTTTTTGTTTATTGACTGGAATTGATGTGAGTCTCCATGGATCCGGTTAGTGTGCCTGGAGGGTTTTCCCTCTTGTATTAATAAGAGATTCCGTTCAATGTGTTGTCCCATTGAGTCAGCGGGAGCGAAATTCTGACACTAACAGAGATCAGCGGCTGTGGAGAGAGAAGGAGGGAGAGGAGAGATCAGAATCTGGGAACAATGGACTGGAATCTTCCAACAATGGATCAGAATCCGGGAAGAATGGATTAGAACATAGAACATTACAGCGCAGTACAGGCCCTTCGGCCCTCGATGTTGCGCCGACCAGTGGAACCAATCTGAAGCCCCTCTAATCTACACTATTCCAATATCATCCATATGTTTATCCAATAACCATTTGAATGCTCTTAATGTTGACGAGTCCACTACTGCTGCAGGCAGGGCATTCCACGCCCTTACTACTCTCTGAGTAAAGAACCTACCTCTAACATCTTTCCTATATCTCTCACCCCTCAATTTAAAGCTGTGCCCCCTCGTGCTGGCCATCACCATCCGAGGAAATAGACTCTCACGATCCACTCTATCTAATCCTCTGATCATCTTGTATGCCTCTATTAAGTCACCTCTTAACCTTCTTCTCTCTAACGAAAACAACATCAAGCCGCTCAGCCTTTCCTCATACGATTTTCCCACCATACCAGGCGACATCCTGGTAAATCTCCTCTGCACCCTTTCCAACACTTCCACATCTTTCCTATAATAGGCGACCAGAACTGTACACAATACTCCAAATGCGGCCGCACCAGAGTTTTGAACAGTTGCAGCATGACCTGGCTCCGAAACTCAATCCCTCCACCAATAAAAGCTAACACACCGTACGCCTTCTTAACAACCCTGTCAACCTGGCTGCCAAAGATTGGAATCTTCAAACAAAGGACAGGAGTTTTTCCGACTGGATTTATTGGTTTACTGCAGATTATTGGGGGATATCATCAGCTGATCGGATTCGATATCTACTGCTCGGGATTCAATACCTTTACTATCCTCTCCTGGCGATTGTTGGTGTTCTGGGTAAGCCCCTGGCTCGAATTGTACCGGCCCGACCGCCATGGGAATTGGAGCAGGAGAGGGGCGGAGAATGGGAAGGTCTGTTGAACACGGGTAGGATTTTGCAGCTTTGGGAAGAGTGAGGCTGCAAAGTGCCGTCTCCTGTGTCCAGTTCCTAGTTCTAGAAAGGCTGTTTAACTGTGTTGATTTTCTTGTCATTTACTGTACTGGGTTTGCTGCTCTTGTTGAATCTCTGTATCCGGTTATTAATTCTTTCAGCCACTGACAATTGTCTCAGGGCCTATGGGCTAGGATGTCTTCTGTGTGCTGAGACTTTCCATAGACATGTGACCTCAAATGCTACTCCTTCGTGAGTAAAAGATTGAGACAGAATCATTTTTACCCTCTACACGTAACACCAGTTCACTGCTAATCACCCACCCAGTCAGCAGACCACAGAATCCATTTTATTGGTCATATGTGCACAGCAAGATCTCACAGAGAGAGAACATGTTTTCTAAAGTTTGAAGCTGATTCATCAGTGTCACAAGTATGGGAACATTAACATTGCAGTGAAGTTAGTGTAACAATCCCCTGACGTTACTGTAAACATTTCAGCCCCTGTTCGGGTACGCTGAGGGAGAAATTATCTTAGCCAATGCACCTAAACAGAGTAACTTTCAGATTTTGGGAGGAAATCGGAGCACGCAGAGGAGAGCCACGCAGACACAGGGAGAACGTGCAAACTCTGCACAGATAGTAGCCAAGCCTGGAATTGATCCAGGGTCTCTGGTGCTGTGAGGCAACAGTGCTATCCCCTGTACCAACACAAATCCTCCTACATTCACAGAAACACAAACACACAGACACCTATACGCAAATACATAAATACAAACATTTGCTGATAAAGGCAATGAGATTTACACACACACACACACAAATCCAAGAAGAACCAAAGTTGCTGTAACACTCCAGAACGCCGCACACTTAGGGACACTCGTACAGTGCTCTCTTGCTCACACACACACACACACACACAGGGGAGGTGGGCGGGTTTACAGCTGCTCCCTGTCCATTGATGACAGGGTGAGCAGTAAAACTGTGTAACAGCCGAGAACTCAGGTCCACGCCCCATTTCTCACCTCCTGCAACCTCACTGGCAATGGAGATGCAGCGGATTCAGTCTCTGCCCATTTCTGGCGGGAGGCTGAATAAATTATTTAAGTTCATTTTAAAACAAATTTAAATGAAATCAGCGAGCCTGGGATGGAATTGTGCGTCACACTTGCCTTTGCAGCCTCACTGCGAGAGGTTGTGTCCGGTGAGGAAAACAGCTGGTCCACATGTATGAGGACGAGTCGTAATGGCCTCGCCGATAGAACCGAAGGCCATTGAGGACACTGGGCAAGTTCGAGAGCAAAGGTAGTTGCCCGTTGGGTAATGCCCACCGGGCACTGTACACTAGGCAGTACCAGGGAGTGGGTCCCGTAGTGGCGGGGCCTGGCGGGGCAGGACCTGCAGGGGCGGGGCCTGCAGGGGCGGGACCTGCAGGGGCAGGACCCGCAGGGGCTGGGCCTGAAGGCAGCTTGGCCCTTGGAGAGCGTGTCAATCCGGTAGGGAGGGTGGCCCAATACCACTCTGCATGTGATTGGTGGAGTAGGGAGCGCGGCCCTGCTGCCACTTTGCACGAGATTGGTGAGGTAGTTTGGTCGTGCTGCCCTGGTTAGGCGAGGGGGCCTCGCTGCCTCTTTGCATGCACAGTGGGGTAGGGAGGAGGGGGTTGCTGCCTCTCTGCATGCATAGTGGGGCAGGCAAGGGGTCTCGCTGCCTCTCTGCATGCACAGTGGATTCGGGATGGAGGGTCGCACTGCCTCTCTGCATGCACAGTGGGTTAGGGAGGGGGCCTCGCTGCCTCTCTGCATGCACAGTGGGATAGGGAGAGGGTCTCGCTGCCTCTCTGCACGCACAGTGGGATAGAGGGGTTCTCGCTGCCTCTCTGCATGCACAGTAGTGTAGGGAGGGGGTCTTGCTGCTTCTCTGCATGCACAGTGGGTTAGGGAGGGGGTCTCACTGCCTCTCTGCATGCACAGTGGGATAGGGAGTGGGTCTCGCTGCCTCTCTGCATGTAATTGATGTGGGGGAAGGGGGGTGATTGGTCCAGATGGTGAGTTTGGGGCTATAAACGGTCGGCGGCTGCTCACAAATAGCTGGGCCCCCCCGGACTATCTGGGAGCAGCTGCTGTGTTGAAGCTCGCTGCAGCAGCAGAGAGCTGACAAATGTCTCTCTCAGACCAGGCGGCTCACTGCTGGCTGCAATTGCACATTTGCAGCCACATAGGTTTGGTACATGGTCGGTCTCCGAGCCAGCACTGTGAGAGCTGCAAGTGATGGGGCCACTGCTGAGGGTGGTCTAACAGCCATCGCGTTTTAACAGCACAAAATGAGGCCCTTCGGCCCATTATTTCTGAACTGGTCATCAAACACCTATCCAATCGAATTCCATTTTCCAGCCCTCGATCCACAGCCTTGTATGCTCTGGCGTTTGAATTGCTGATCTAAATGCCTCTTGTGGTTGTTCCCGCTTCTACCATCCTTTCAGGCCGTGAGCTGCAGATCCCAGCACCCTGTGGATGGGAACATTTTTCCTCAAATCCACACAGAAATCTGCCCTTTGCCTTAAATCCACGCCCCTCTGGTTATTGACACCTCTACTGAAGGGAAAAAAGTTTCTTCCTATCTGTGTGCAGCATAATTTTGTACATATCACTCAGTCCCCGCCCCCCACCTGAAAGCACTCCCGACCACCACCCACTACACCCACTCCCCCTCCAGCCGTCTCTGCTCTAAGGTAAAATAAACCCAGCCTCACCAGCCTCTCCTCATAGCTGAAACTCTCCAGCCCAGGCAGCATCCTGGTGAATCTCCTCTCCACCATCTCCAGCGTAATTACATCCTTCCTGTAGTGCGATGACCAGAGCTGCACACAGTTCTCTTGCTCTGGTCTAACCAGCATTTTATACACTTCCATCATCTTATATTCTATGCTGCGGCTGCTAAAGGCAAGTATCCTACATGTTGTCTTAACCACCTCATCTACCTGTCTTGCTGCTGTTAGGGATCCGCATATCTGCACCCCAAATTCATTCTGGTCCTCTCCACTTCCTCAGACTCGACCGGACATGGTACATTTCCTTGCCCGGATAGTCGTCCCAAATGCATGGCCTCACATTCTTCAGGTGTAAATTACATTTGCCCAGCCTTTCAGTTTCCTCAGCACGGTGGCACAGTGGTTAGCACTGCTGCCCCACAGCACCAGGGACGTGTGTTCGATTTCTGGCTTGGACCACATCTTTGTGGAGATTTCACCTTCTCCCCGTGTCTGCATGGGCTTCCTCCGGGTGTTCCAGTTTTCTCCTACAGTCCAAAGACTTGTGGGTTAGATGGATGGGCGAGGACAGACTGGACTTAGTATCAGGGAGAATCACGAGGGTAAATGCATGGGGTTATTGGATATCGTCTGGGTTGGATTGTGCTCAGTGCAGACTCGATGGGCTGAATGGCCTCCTTCTGCACTGTAGGATTCTATGATTCCTGTTATCTAAGGCTTTCCTCCTCAATATTTACCATACTATCAATTTTTGTATCATCTGAGAACTTACTGATCATACCTCACACATACATGTCTAGACCGTCAATGTACACTACAAACAGCAACGGACCCAGCATCGATCCCTGTGGAACCCCACTGAATACAGGCTTGCTGTTACAAAAGCAACCTTCGACCGTCACACTCTGCCTCCTGCCACTCAGGCAATTTTGAATGTAATATACCAAATTGCCCTGGATCCCATCGGCTATTACTTTCTTGTTCAGTCTCCCACACGGGAATTTGTCAAAAGATTTTCTGAAGTCCATGTAGACTACATCGACTGCACTTCCCTCATCTCCTCATCCAGTCAACTCCTCGATATATTCCAGCGAATTGTTAGACGTGATCTCTCCCTGTCAAAGCCATGCTGACTATTGTTCAGAAATCCTTACCTCTCGAAGTGGAGATTAATTCTGTCCCTCAGGTTGTTTTCCAATAATTTCCCCACCACGGATATGGTGATGATGGTGTCCTTGGGGTGATCCTGGATGTCTCCAGGGCACCTTGCAGGATGGCAGTATGGCACAGTTGTTAGCACTGCTGCCTCACAGCATCAGGGACCCCGGTTCAATCCCCGGGATTCCATCATCACCAGTGAAGCTTTATTTTACTTTGAAAACCCTTTCTGCACTGCAGTGTTTCTATGATTCTGAGTCGATTGGTCCATGTCCTCACACATTTTTTATATTTTTCTCTGATGGAACAAGGGGGAAGAGTTTATGTCCATGGTGCGCTATTCCTTATTTAGGCAGGTTGATTTTGCAAGGCAACGGGAAGTTTAGACAGTTTAGACAGAGTCTAAAACTTCACCAAGCTTTGAAGTTTTTGCAGTCTTGGGCAGGGCAGGAGCCATACCAAGCTAGAATGTTGTTTATGGTGCATCTGTAAAAGTTGGTGCGAGTCGCAGCTAACATGCCAAATGTCCGTAAACCTCTGAGAAAATAGAGGCGTTCGTAGGCATTTTTAATTATAGGGTCGTCATGGAGGAGCCAGGAAAGAGTTTTTGTGATCTGGACCCTAAAATGTGAAGCTGCCGACCATTTCAACTTCATCCCATTGATGTAGATAGGGGCATGTACTCCACTATGCTTCCAAAAGTCGATTTGCTTTGTTGACATTGAGGAAGAGATTATTGTTGTCGCCCCAGATCACCAGATTGTCTGTCACTTCCTTGTTCTCGGTCTCATCGTTGTTTGTGATCCGACTCACTACAAGTGTCATCAGCAAACTTGGAAATCGAGTTGGAGGGGAATTTGGCCACACAGTCACCAGCGTATAAGGAGCATAGGGGGCTGAGGACGCAGCCTTACAGGGCACCGCTGTTGAGGATGATTGTGAAGGAGATGTTGTTGATTGTCCTTAATTTTGCTGTCTATGGATTAGGAAGTTCAGGATCCAATTGCAGAGGCAAGAGCCAAGCCCAGGGCCACGGACTTTGGACATGAGTTTCGTCGGACTAATGGTGTTGCAGGCTGAGCTGTAGTCGATAAACACGAGTCTGTGTTCCAGGGTTCACTGTCGGGCCAGGGAGATGGCATTGTGGACCTGTTGTGGATGTCGGTGAACTGTCGTGGATCCAACCAATCTGGGAAGCCGGAAATGATTCATGTCATGACTAACCTTTTGATGCATTTCATAATATTGGATATCAGAGTCACCGGACGATAGTCATTAAGGCAGCCTGCTTGGCCTTTTCTTTGTTACTGGCCTTTGTTTGAGATTTTACCTGGTGCATAGATTGGCAACCTTCCTGCCCAGAGAGGACTCATGGAGCTGCACTGGTCCAGTAGACGATAGTGGGGCAGCAGCGATTGCACTGAGTATTATGGATGATAGTTATTCGCTGAAACCTGAAGCATTCTCCCACTGTTTAAAGCAAACCCTGTTACTTGCGTTCTGTGCCAATCGAGTTTGAGATTACTATTTATTCCTGTGTTGTGCTAACAGTGGCCACAATGCTGTAATCTCCTCTCCAGGGTACAGTTCTGTGAAAATATAATAGAGATTCCGTGCTGTCAAGACATCATGGTATCCCTCTGCCAACTGTTACTATTGTCCAGAGGCAAGGGTCAAACCAGCACTATTTGGTACCAGTTCTGTTGCAGGGGTTGTCAGTAAGCTGTCTGAGAGACGACAGGTTACCACCGACAGGACTCCAGTCTGGATTTTCTGTCAGGGTTTACTCACTCATCCTTCTTCCCCTCCAAATCACCCACAAGGGAGGGGGGCTATTTACTTGTAGCTGAGTGAGGGCCAATGTTGTGGACTCTCCGGAAATCTCGCTCCCAGATATATACCATTTTGTTGCTACCATGGAGCAGCACAGTTGGACAGTAGTTAGCACTGCTGACTCACAGCGTCCGGGACCTGGGTTCAATTCCAGGCTTGCGTCACTGTCTGTGTGGAGTTTGGACCTTCTCCCCGTGTCTGTGTGGGTTTCCTCCGGATGCTCCACTTTCCTCTCACACTGTAAAAGTCATGCTGGTTTTAAAAAAAAAGTGATTTTATGTGTGTGCATTCTTTTTTATTTCAACCCATCCTCAGTCTAAATGGTAACTTCTTCCCCTGAATCGTGTCTAATTTTATTCTTTATTTCCCTTCCTGACAGTGAACATAATCACAATTGTGACACTGACGAGCAGAAACTGTGGTCTGTCCAAATGTGTCACTCGTTACCTGGTGGCCATGTCAGTGGGGGATCTGCTGGTCATTATCCTCGACCTGATATTGAGACACATTCCCGTTGTTTATTGGGAACAGTTTGAATTTCTGCTGTCGGTCCCCCTGTGTAACATCCACGCCGTCCTGCTTTATGCAGCCACTGACTGTTCTGTCTGGTTCACCGTCACTTTCACCTTTGATCGATTTGTGGCCATTTGCTGCCCCAAGCTGAAAAGTAAATATTGCAGTGAGAAATCGGCAGCTGTGGTTCTGGGAACAGTGACGGTGCTGAGCTGTTTAAAGAACATTTTCTGGTATTTTATGTTTTTAAATGTATATCAGCTGGTGAACGTCCCCTGGTTTTGTGACGTCACAGAGGATGTTACGAATTCTCCGGACTGGGTAACAATCGAGTTCCTCCACAACATTCTAACCCCGGCTGTCCCATTCGTCCTGATTCTGCTGCTCAATGCTTTCACCGTCAGACACATTTTCGTGAGCAGCAGAGCCCGCAGGAGACTTCGGGCTCAAAGCAGTGGGGAGAATCCCAGAGACCCAGAGATGGAGAGTCGCAGGAAATCCATCATTTTACTGTTTGTTATCTCAGCCAATTTCATCCTGTTATGGTCAACATTAATGGTTTATTCTATATGGCGTCGGATGCATGATTTGGGCTATCAGTTGGTACGGTTAGATGAATTTGTTCTGGAATTGGGCTTCATGCTGCAACTCACAAGCTGTTGTACAAACACTGCCATGTATGCTGTGACACAGACTCACTTCAGGCAGCAGCTAATAAATCTGCTGAAATATCCCCTTACTTCAATTCTTCAACTCATTAAACCCTGAGAGGAAACTAACGCTTCCTATTGGACATTCAAACTACAAATAACAAACAGCCTCACAGAGACAGAAAGAGTGACCGATAGAGAGAGAGAGAGAGAGGACAGTGAGAGCAACAGTGAGAGTGACAGAGAGACGGAGATTGAGGGAGAGGGGGAAGGGCATAAATACATGGAGCGTGACAGATTTTGAAAGAGTTTCTAACAGATACAGGGAAAGAAACAGAGAGAGCGAGTGAGAGAGAGAAAAAGAGCGAAAGGACAGAGACAGATAGGGACTCTCACAGAGCGAGAAAAACAGGGATAGAGATTGGGGGAAATGGGGAGGGAGATAGACAGGGAATGAGAAAGGGAGACAGAGGGAGACAGATGGGAGGATGTAATGAGAGTGGGAGACTAAGACGGAAAGGGAGACAGAAAGGGAGGCAGAGAGAAACAGATACAGAGACAGAGAACGTCAGCGACTTTGAAACAGTGAGAAAGAATGAGTACAGCAAGAGCAAAAGACAGAGCGAGGCAGAGAGAGAGAAAGACAGAGAAATAAGAAAAGGGGGACAGAGAAGGAGAGGGAGAAGGAGAGTGAGACTGAGAGGGGGGAGGATACATAGTGGAAGAGTGTAGAGAGAAGGTGAATGAGGGAGATGCAGAGAGACAGTAAGAGACACAGAAAAACAGGCACAGAGAGAGACACAGAGAGAGAGAGATACAGAGAATGGGATGCACAGAAAGACAGAAAGAGACAGAGAGAGATATACTTAGTGACTTTAACGATACCCATCAGGTGGAGTTATTGGAATATGAGCTCCCTGATTGAGGCAGTTAATGCTGTCCAATCCGGGAGCCCTGCAGACGTATATAATATGGTGTGTCCAGGTTACTGGAACTCAGGGTGTGTACACTCAGGCTGTGGATGTGATGGACTGGTGGTTTTATCACGAGACTATTAATCCAGAAACTCAGCTAAAGTTCTGTGCACCCGGGTTCGAATCCCGTCGCAGCAGATGGTGGAATTTAAATAAATATATCTGGAATTCAGAATCAGCTGGTGACCATAAAAATATTGTCGATTTTCGGAAAAACACATCTGGTTCACCAATGTCCCAGGGAAGGAAATCTGTCGTCCTTATGTGGTCAGGACTCATAGAACATAGAACATAGAACATTACAGCGCAGAACAGGCCCTTCGGCCCACGATGTTGCACCGACCAGTTAAAAAAAAAAACTGTGACCCTCCAACCTAAACCAATTTCTTTTCGTCCATGAACCTATCTACGGATCTCTTAACGCCCCCAAACTAGGCGCATTTACAACTGATGCTGGCAGGGCATTCCAATCCCTCACCACCCTCTGGGTAAAGAACCTACCCCTGACATCGGTTCTATAACTACCCCCCCTCAATTTAAAGCCATGCCCCCTCGTGCTGGATTTCTCCATCAGAGGAAAAAGGCTATCACTATCCACCCTATCTAAACCTCTAATCATCTTATATGTTTCAATAAGATCCCCTCTTAGCCGCCGCCTTTCCAGCGAAAACAATCCCAAATCCCTCAGCCTCTCCTCATAGGATCTCCCCTCCATACCAGGCAACATCCTGGTAAACCTCCTCTGCACCCTCTCCAAAGCCTCCACATCCTTCCTGTAATGTGGGGACCAGAACTGCACACAGTACTCCAAGTGCGGCCGCACCAGAGTTGTGTACAGTTGCAACATAACGCTACGACTCCTAAATTCAATCCCCCTACCAATAAACGCCAAGACACCATATGCCTTCTTAACAACCTTATCTACTTGATTCCCAACTTTCAGGGATCTATGCACACATACACCTAGATCCCTCTGCTCCTCCACACTATTCAAAGTCCTCCCGTTAGCCCTATACTCAACACATCTGTTATTCCTACCAAAGTGAATTACCTCACACTTCTCCGCATTAAACTCCATCCGCCACCTCTCGGCCCAACTTTGCAACCTGTCTAAGTCTTCCTGCAAACTACGACACCCTTCCTCACTGTCTACCACACCACCGACTTTGGTGTCATCAGCAAATTTGCTAATCCACCCAACTATACCCTCATCCAGATCATTAATAAATATTACAAACAGCAGTGGCCCCAAAACAGATCCCTGAGGTACACCACTTGTAACCGCACTCCATGATGAATATTTACTATCAACCACCACCCTCTGTTTCCTATCCGCTAGCCAATTCCAATGTGACTCAAAGTGGTTGACACTTAATTGTCCTCTGAACATGGGCAACAAGGGATGGGCGATAAATGCTGGCCGATCAGTGACACCCAAGTCCCAAGAGTGAATAAAAATACTTTGTACTGGGAAATTTGAAACAAACGGTAAACTGTTTCTCACAGCTGGATAAATACCCAATCCCTCTGATTGAGGACTTAAACTCAAAGCTGGCAGGATGATTCTTGTTTCCAATTATGAACGTATTCACGTGCACTTATATAGGATTCCCAGCGATATTCAACACTTCATACTCAGAGGAAGTTTAACATTTATAAAGTGTCAAATATAGGCTTACATTAACACTGCAATGAAGTTACTGTGAAAATCGCTTAGTCCTCGCACTCTGGTGCCTGTTCGGGTAACACTGAGGGAGCATTTAACATGGCCAATGCACCACACCAGCATGTCTTTCAGACTGTGGGAGGAAACCGGAGAAACTAGAGGAAACCCACGCAGATACGGAGAGAATGTGCAGACTCGGCACAGTGACCCAATCCAGGAATTGAACCCAGGCCTCTGGCGTTATGAGGCAGCAGTGCTAACAAAGAACAAAGAACAATACAGCACAGGAACAGGCCCTTCGGCCCTCCAAGCCTCTGCCGCTCCCTGGTCCAAACTAGACCATTCTTTTGTATCCCTCCATTCCCACTCCGTTCACATGGCTGTCTAGATAAGTCTTAAATGCTCCCAGTGTGTCCGCCTCCACCACCTTGCCTGGCAGCGCATTACAGGCCCCCACCACCCTCTGTGTAAAATATGTCCTTCTGATATCTGTGTTAAACCTCCCCCCCTTCAGCTTGAACCTATGACCCCTCGTGAACGTCACCACCGACCTGGGGAAAAGCTTCCCACCGTTCACCCTATCTATGCCTTTCATAATTTTATACACCTCTATTAAGTCTCCCCTCATCCTCCGTCTTTCCAGGGAGAACAACCCCAGTTTACCCAATCTCTCCTCATAACTAAGCCCCTCCATACCAGGCAACATCCTGGTAAACCTCCTCTGTACTCTCTCCAAAGCCTCCACGTCCTTCTGGTAGTGTGGTGACCAGAACTGGACGCAGTATTCCAAATGCCAATATTCCAATAACAACTGTGACACCTCGTCGACGGTGATAGTTTGGGCAAAGAGGTTCCAGAAGTGCCTGCATGGCGGTGCAGCGCATAACATCGGCCCATATCCAGCTGTGGGCTTTATTACTGTCTGCCTAACATTATCGATTGGAACATCCTCCAGAAAGCCGAGTCGCTAAGGCAGATGCCTTGAGTTGGCTACGATTAAGCGACAGTTGTCGTACCCCCAATGGAAGAGACGGTAATCAGGAACTTTTTCAAAACTCTCCCTGTAGCTGACAATAATATTCGGCTGTGGAGGCAAAATTATCCAGTCCTGAATGAATTGAAGCAGCTAGTGCTGATGGGGGAATCCAAAAGGCCGTTACAGCCTGAATTACACCCATATTGGAGTGGCAGAAAGCAGCTGACTGTGGAAGAGGGCACACACCTATGGGGTTCAAGAGTGTCATCCTGAGCCAGATTCGCCATCCCATGGTGAACTTTACCATGGCCACCCAGGAATGGCAAACTGAAGATCCTCCATGTTGCCCTGTCTGGTGGCAAGGTATGGATGCAGATATTTGTTCGTGGGTCAGTGTTGGCAATATCAACAAGGGCAGAACTATCACCAGTCACTACTCTTCACACTTGGGAATGGCCAGGACGGCCGTAGACGTGGCTGCACATGGACAGTGCCGGACCGTTCATGGGGTCTATATTCCTGATAATGGTAGATGCTGATTCAAAATGGATGGCCGTACACAGGGTGAGTTAATCAAACACAAGGACAAGAGTGGAGAAACTTCGCACCTCTTTCTTGACACCCGGAATTCCAGAAATGTTCGTGTCTGAAAATGGACCACCCTTCATCAGTCAGGAATTTGTGCATTAGATGAAGTTGAACAGAATTTGACACATTAGGACAGTGCGAAATTCCCCATCATCCAACGGCCTGGCAGAAAGAGCGGCCCAAACAGTAAAAGCAGGTTCAAAAAACCAGCCCACAGCCTCCTTGGACACCAAACCATCCATATTCATCTTCAATTACAGGACGACAGCACCAACCCCCCTCCCACCTGCAATGACTGGAATAGCCGCAGCAGGGTTCAGGGGAAGTTGACTCCACTCAAGGTTGAGTCTAATTTTCCCGAGGGCGGGAGGTTGGCAAGGCATCAAGACACCCCGTGCCGATCCCACCAGCCGAGAGAGGCACTTAAAGGCACTTGATAGGTTATTAGTAAACAATCATGGCAATGGATCCGCGTGGTTATGAGGCATGAGGAACAGGGCCAGTTTCTTATCAAGTCCGCTTGGGAGATACCATCCTATGGGAATGCTTCAATCATCTACAACCATGAAGCCCCAAACCGTGCCTGAAAAGTCTATTTCCAGCACACCGGGAACTTTGGAAAGAACTCCAGGCACTCCGGCTCCTGTTCTCCATACCTGCCAGTGGGAACCTCGGAGTCTGAAATGGACACAGTGGGTTTAGCCTCTCGATCACATTGTCACCTGATAAAGGGAACTCGGGCCACAAGGCTCATGGTGGAAGAGGCGAGCTCCGGTCTGCTGAACCCCAGTCACTTCCGAAGCTGAGCAGCAGGAACCGGACCCAGCATTGAAACTCCAAAAAAGGCTTCTAAGGCGGTCAGCCCTCGGCGGTTACTCAGACCTGGAGGGGGAGGGGGTGCAGTGACTTCAATCCGGTTCATGAGTTGGACACGGGCAAATATAAACTACCGAACTGAGGCCTGTGAAATGTGCCCACTCAGGGAGCTCCACAGAGTGCAAGCTGCAGAGAGTGAAGCACTGAGAGTTGGGGTAAGTGTGGGAGTTTAGGGAACTGGATGGAGATGTATTGCTGTGTCTTGTGTCCCTTACTGCCCGGTCCCTTACGACCAGGTGTCACCCAGATATTACAGTTCAGAAAGTTCCATGGGACCAACGGAAGCAGCAGTAAGGTGAGTAAGGCCTTGGAAGGAACACTCAGGGAATTTTCTGAGCAGCTCCTGCTGACGTGATAGCTTCAGGAAGGGCTCCCAATATTGTTTATGTTCTGGGGACCCGTGTTCGAATCCGGTCACAGCAGCTGGTCGAATTTGAATTCACTAAAAAATATCTGGAGTCAAAAATCTACTGATGACTATAAAACCATTCTCCATTGTCGGAAAACCCCATCTGGTTCACTAACATCGTTTAGGGAAGGAAACCTGCCGTCCGTATCAGGTCTGGCCTCCATGTGGCTCCAGAGCCACAGCAATGTGTTTAACTCTCAACTGCTCTCCAATGTCAACTGGGGACAGGCAGTAAATGCTGGTCAGCCAGGGACGCCCATGTCCTTCGAATGATTAAACAAACAGGTTTGTGACACTGGCTCCCTGTGCGGACGTGGGCGGGGGCTGAAATGAGGCTGAGCAACTGAACAATAGCACGGGGGATCAGGGAGTTATTCAAGAGTGGGGAGAAAAGGGAAATGCAGTTGTAAATGGGCATAGTTCGTCAGAGGAATAGACAATTTCCTCTGTGGCCAGGATTGAGAGTCTCGAAGGCTGTGTTGCCTGACTGGTGCTCCGGTTCGGGACATCTCATCTGGGCTGCTGGGAAACATGGAGCTGGAGGGGATAGATTCAGTTGCTGTGATTCACGTTTTTGAATTCATTTCAGATTAAATCTGAAATTCGAGTCACAATTATAGGACCTGAATGGATTCAGTGTATTTCCAGAGACAAAGAGGGTAACTATACCCAGGAGAGAGTGGAACAGACCGGAGAGACACTCTAACATTTGGAATTGAATCGTTGAAAGGTCACTGACAGGTGAAGGATAACGCTGATGCAACATGGGATCTGAGAGTTGTGTTTTAGATGGGAATACCTTTGGCGGGTAACATAGCCTCTAATGTTACAAATTAATTAATGTGATCAGCATTGTCCATTCTTTGATTGGCAGCAATTCAATCTCAGAAATAAATATATTTCACAACCTCAATCAATGTCGTCACGTGTTTGTTAATTTGAAGAAACTCAAAGATGAGCGATTTTGCAATGTCAGTATCCCACAGGGGATACCACAGGGTACATATGAATGTCTTTGGGAATGTATCATCACGGAGTTAACACAGAGATTACCTGTAGAGCGAAGGGGCACATTACTTCACGCTGAAAATGTATCAGGAATTTCAAACAGAACATAGAACAGTACACCACAGAGCAGGCCCTTCGGCCCACGATGTTGTGCCGAGCTTTATCTGAAACCAAGTGCAAGCTATCCCACTCCCTAGGATCCTGGTATGCTCCATGTGCCTATCCAATAACTGCTTAAATGTTCCTAAAGTGTCTGACTCCACTATCACTGTAGGCAGTCCATTCCACACCCCAACCACTCTCTGAGTAAAGAACCTACCTCGGACATCCTTCCTATATCTCCCACCATGAACCCTATAGTTATGCCCCCTTGTAATAGCTTCATCCACCCGAGGAAATAGTCTTTGAACGTTCACTCTATCTATTCCCTTCATCATTTTATAATCCTCTATTAAGTCTCCCCTCAACCTCCTCTGCTCCAGAGAGAACAGCCCTAGCTCCCTCAACCTTTCCTCATAAGACCTACCCTCCAAACCAGGCAGCTTCCTGGTAAATCTCCTTTGCACTCTTTCCGGCGCTTCCACATCCTTCTTATAGTGAGGTGACCAGAACTGCACACAATATTCCAAATGTGGTCTCACCAAGGTCGTGTACAGTTGCAGCATAACTCCACGGCTCTTAAACTCAAACCCCCTGTTAATAAAAGCTAACACACTATAGGCCTTTTTCACAGCTCTATGCACTTGACTGGCAACCTTCAGCGATCTGTGGATATAGACCCCAAGATCTCTGTTCCTCCACAGTCTTCGGAACCCGACCTTTGACCCTGTAATCCACATTTAAGTTTGTCCTACCAAAATGAATCACCTCACATTTATCAGGGTTCAACTCCATCTGCCATTTTTCAGCCCAGCTCTGCATCCTATCTATGTCTCTTTGCAGTCTACAACAGCCCTCCACCTCATCCACTACTCCACCAATCTTGGTGTCATCAGCAAATTTAGTGATCCAGCCTTCAGCCCCCTCCTCCAAGTCATTGATAAAAATCACAAATAGCAGAGGACCAAGCACTGATCCCTGTGGCACTCCGCCAGCAGCCTGCCTCCAGTACGAAAATTTTTCATCCACCACCGCCCTCTGCCTTCGATCAGATGGCCAGTTACCCATCCAATCGGCCAACTTTCCCTCTATCCCACACCTCCTTACTTTCACCATAAGCCGACCATGGGGGATCTTATCAAACGCCTTACTAAAATCCATGTATATGTCATCAACTGCCCTACCTTCATCAACACACTCAGTTACCTCCTCAAAAAATTCTATCAAGTTTGTGAGGCACGACTTGCCCTTCACGAATCCCTGCTGACTATCCCGGATTAATCCGCATCTTTCTAAATGGTCGTAAATCCCATCCCTAAGGACCTTTTCCATCAACATACCAACCACCGAAGTAAGACTAACCGGCCTATAATTGCCACGGTCATTTCTGTTCCCTTTCGTAAACAGAGTAACAGCATTCGCCACTCTCCAGTACTAATGGCACCATCCCCGTGGACAGTGAGGACCCAAAGATCAAAGCCAAAGGCTCTGCAATCTCAACCCTTGCCTCCCAAAGAATCCTAGGATATATTTCATCAGGCCCAGTGGACTTATCGACCTTCAGTTTATTCAAAACTGCTAGTACATCCTCCCTCCGAATATCTACTTCCTCCTGCCTATTAGCCTGTCACACCTTCTCTTCCTCAAAAACATGGTGAAGAAAATATCCCACCTGATCCATGGAGCTATTGATGTTCCTGGTAAGTGACTATTACTCTTGTACTTGCCTAAATGTGTGTGTGAGCTGCTCTATGCTGTTACTCTGTGACTGATCTACATGTCAGCATTTTACAGACACATGATCAGTGATAAGATACACTGATCCCAGTGAACCTATCGTCAGTGCAGGGAAAGTTGGAGCTGGAAGATTTATCAATGATTTCATAACTCAGCACTTGGAAGGCAGTGGGAAAATCAGACAAAGTCAGCATGGATTTACAGAAGGGAAATCTTGTTTGAAGAATCTATTGGAATTTTTTGAGGATGCAATCAGTAGTGTTCACTGAGGAGAACCAGTGGATGTGGTTTCTTGAGACTTTCAGAAGGCTTTCGACCAGGTCTCACGTCACAGACTGCCAAGTGAAGTGAAAGCACATGGGATTGCAGGCAATGTTTTGAGATGGATAGAAAGCTGGTTCGCAGGTAGAAAGCAAAGATTTGGCAATAAATTGGCCTTTTTCTGATTAGCAGTCAGTGTCTAGTGGGATACTGCAGGAATCTGTGCACGGACCCCAACTGTTCACATTATATATTAATTATTCTGAAAATGGAACGAAATGTATCAACTCCAAATTTACAGATGATAAAAGGTGGGTGAGGATGAACTATGAGAAATATGCAGACATGCTTCAGTGTGATTTGAACAGGCTCAATGTGTGGGCATGTGCAAAGCAGTTGCAGTAAAATGTGGATAAATGTGAGGTTATCCAATTTAGCAGCAATAATAGGAAGGCAGATTATTATTTGAATGGGTGTAAATTGAGAGAGGTGGATACTCAGCGAGACCTTGGTGTCCGTACGTATCAGTAACTGAAAGTAAGCGTGCATGTACAACAGGCAGTAAAGAAGACAACTGTAATGCTGGCCTTCATAGGGAGAAGATTTGAGTACAGGAGTAGAGATGTGTTACTGCAATTGTACAGGGCATTGCTGAGGCCACACTTCAAGTATTGTGTGCAGTTTTGGTGTCCTTATCTGAGGACGGATGTCCTCGCTATACAGGGAGTACAGCGAATGTTTACCAGGCTGATTCCTGGGATGGCAAGTCTGTGATATGAAGAGAGACTAAGTCGGTTAGGGCTTTATTCCTTGGAGTTCATTAGAGTGAAACATATAATATTGGAACAGGCTTAGACAGGGTAGATTCAGAAAGAATGTTCCTGATGCTCAGGGAGTTGAGGACTATGGTTCAAGATTTGAGGATAAGCATCAACCGTTTAGAACAGAGGTGAGGAGAAATTTCTCCACTCTGATGATCTATGGACTTCATTACCACAGAAAGTAGCTGAGGCCAAAATCTTTCGTGATTTCAGGAAGAAATTAAATATAGCTCTTGGGGCTAAAGTGATCACGGGATATGGGGGCAAGGGATGATCAGGATATTGAAGTTGATAATCAGCCATGATCAAACTGAATGTCGGAGCAGGCTCCAAGAGCCGAATGGCCTGCTCCTGCTGTTCCTATATTTCAATATTTCTATGATTGTGAAACTGGGGTGAGTCTGAACCTGTCGTGGGCCTGAACCTCTGGAATTGTTTGGAAATATTGATTGAGCGACGTTGGTGCGCATATGAACCTGATGTTCTGAACCAGATGAGGCTGCGCACCTAATGATACCTTGATGACAGGTATGGTGGAAACCTGGGGTGGATTTGAAACCGGGGAGATTGCTCCCCACTCCCTCACACAAAAGGCCTCAACCCCATTCCTCACCACCCCAACCTGCCCTCAAAACACCACCCCAAATCCCTGCACTCGAAACATATTCCAAATGCTCCTTATGTCCACCTGTATCCCTCATTCCCCATACCATAAGAGACCTTTAGACATAAGCAGAACTAGGCCACTCGGCCCATCAAGCCTGCTCTGAAATTCAATCATGGCTGATGTTTTTCTCATCCCCATTATCCTGTCTTTTCCCCATAACCCCTGATCCCCTTATTAACCAAGAACCTATCTATCTCTGTCTTAAAGACATTGAATGACCTGGCCTCCTCAGCCTTCTGCAGCTAAGAGTTCCACAGATTCACCACTCTCTGGCTGAAGAACTTCCTCCTCGTCTGTTTTAAAAGATCGTCCCTTTAGTCTGAGCTCTTTGCCTACTCTCCTAACCTGTCCAAGTCCTTCTGCAGCCAACCCCCCTCCTCCCCCACTTCCCTTCCTCAATACTC
This sequence comes from Mustelus asterias, assembly GCF_964213995.1. Classification (NCBI taxonomy): domain Eukaryota; kingdom Metazoa; phylum Chordata; class Chondrichthyes; order Carcharhiniformes; family Triakidae; genus Mustelus; species Mustelus asterias. The sequence goes on from NW_027590214.1 coordinate 342,617, forward strand.
CCTGTCCATCTACATACCTTTGTATCATCTGCAAACTTAGCAAAAATGCCTTCATTTCATTCTTCCAAACCATTAATGTATATTGTGAAATGTTGTGGTCCCAGCACCGACCCGAGGCACACGACTGGTCACTGGCTGCCATCCTGAAAAAAGATCCCCCCTCATCTTTCTAAACTGGGGCCCAAAACTGTTCACAATACTCCAAATGGGGTCTGAGCAGAGCCTTATATAGCCTCAGAAGTACATCCCTGCTCTTATATTCTCGCCCTCTCGACATGCATGCTAGCATTCCATTTGCCTTCCTAACTGCCGACTGAACCTGCACGTTAACCTTTGGAGAATCTTGAACAAGGACTCCCAAATCCCTTTGTGCGTCTGATTTTCTAAGCACTTCCCCACTTAGAAAAACGTCTATGCCTCCATTCCTCCTTCCAAAGTGCATAACCTCACACTTTCCCTCATTGCATTCCATCTGCCACCTCTTTGCCCACTCTCCAAACCTGTCCAAGTCCTTCTGCAGCATTCCCCCCGCCCCGCTCCCCCTCCCTCAATACTATCTGTCCATCTACATATCTTTGTATCAGCTGCCGTCCCAGCACCAACCCCTCGTCACTGGCTGCCATCCTGAAAAAAAGACCTCTTCATCCCCGCTCTCTGCCTTCTGCCAGTCAGCCAATCATCTCTGCATGCCAGGATTTTACCCTCAACACCATTGGCACCTTACTTATTTAACATTGTCCAATGTGGCATCTTGTCAAAGGCCTTCTGGAAATCTAAATAAATCAGGTTCTCCTTTATCTAACTTCCTTGTTACCTCCTCAAAGAACTGTAACAGAAAGATCACCACCATTGCCTCCACAATTTCCTCAGCTATCTATTTTAGAACCCTGGGGTGTGGTCCATCCGGTCCAGGTGATGTATCCACGTTCAGACCTTTCAGTTTCCCCAGAACCTTCTCGTTAGTAATGGCCAGTACCTTCAGCTGTGCCCCCGGACACTCCTGGAGCTCTGGTATCCCACCGGTGTCTTCCACCGTGAAGACGGATGCACAGTAACTATTCAGTTCTTCTGCCATTTCTTAGTTTCTTATTCATTTTGCAGCCTCATTTTCCAGTGGTCCAATGGCTTTTTTTGCCGCTTACCTTTTATATATTGAAAAAACTCTTCCGATCTTCCTTTATATTACTAGTTGCTTACAGTCATATTTAATCTTCTCCCCCCTTATTGCTTTTTTAGTTGTCCTCTGCTCACTCTTAAAGGCTTCCCAATCCTCTGCCTTCCCACGAATCCTTGCCACTTTGGAGGTTTTTTATTTTGCGTTTATGCTGTCCTTAACTTCCCCATCAGTCATGGATGCCTCGCCCTCCCTGTGGCATGTTTCCCCCTCCTTGGGATGAATTTCTGTTGTGCTTCCCAAATAACCCTCACGAACTCCTGTCATTGCCGTTCCCCTGTCTCCCCTGCTCGGCTCCCCTTCCAATCAACTCTGGCCAGCTCCTCCCTCATGCCTTTGTAGTTACCTTTATTTAATTGTAATACCGTTACATCTGATTCCAGCTTCTCCCTCTCAAACTGCAGGCTAAATTCTATCATATTGGGTCACTGCTCTCAAAGGGTTCCTTCACCTTAAGTTTCCTAATCAGGTCTGCCTCATTACACATCACCAAATCCAGAATTGTCTGTTCCCGAGTAGGCTCTGTCACAAGCTGCTCCAAAAAACCTCTCTTAGACACTCCACAAATTCCTTTTAGAACATAGAACATAGCAAAACTCCAAAACAAACAGGCTCTTCGGCCCACAAGTTGTGCCGGTCATGTCCCTACCTACCTAGGCTTATATATAGGCTTACCTATAACCCTCAATCTTATTAAGTCCCATGTACTCATCCAGAAGTCTATTGAAAAACCTCATCGATTTTCCCACAACAGACGGCAGCCGATTCCACTCACCCACTACCCTCTGAGTGAAAAACGTACCCCTAACATCTCCTCTGTACCTATTCCCCAGCACCTTAAATCTGTGTCCTCTGGTAGCAACCATTTCAGCCCTGGGAAAAAGCCTCTGAGAATCCACCCGGTCTATAACTCTCAACATCTTGTACACCTCTATCAGGTCACCTCTCATCCTTCGTCTCTCCAAGGAGAAAAGACCGAGCTCCCTCAGCCTAGCCTCATAAGGCATGCCACTCAATCTAGGCAACGTCCTTGTAAATCTTCTCTGCACCCTTTCAATGATTTCCACATCCCTCCTGTAATGAGGTGACCAGAACTGAGCACAGTACTCTAAGTGGGGTCCGACGAGGGTCTTATAAAGCTGCATCATTATCTCTCGACTCCGAAATTCAATCCCTCGATTGATGAAGGCCAGCACACCATACGCCCTTTTAACCATCTGCGAGGCCGATTTAAGTGTCCTATGGACCCGGACCCCAAGGTCATTCTGATCCTTTGCACTGCGAAGAGTCTTGCCCTTGATATGATACTCCTTCATCCCATTTGACCTGCCAAAATGGACCACTACACATTTATCCGGGTTGAAGTCCATCTGCCACTTCTCCGCCCAGTCCTGCATCCTGTCTATGTCACGCTGCAGCTTCTGCCATCCCTCCAAACTATCCACAACACCACCAGCCTTCGTGTCGTCGGCAAACTTACCAACCCATCCCTCTCCTTCCTCATCCAGGTCATTTATGAAAATGACAAACAGCAAGGGTCCCAGAACAGATCCCTGGGGCACTCCACTGGTGACCGACCTCCATTCAGAAAAAGACCCATCTACAACCACTCTCTGCCTCTTGCAGGCAAGCCAGTTCTGGATCCACAAGGCAACAGCCCCTTGGATCCCATGCCCTCTCACTTTCTCGAGAAGTCTTGCATGGGGGACCTTATCGAACGCTTTGCTGAAGTCCATGTAAACCACATCTACCGCTTTTCCTTCGTCAATGTGTTTAGTCACCTTTTCAAAGAACTCCACCAAGCTCGTAAGGCACGATTTGCCTTTGACAAAGCCGTGCTGACTACGTCAGTGCATACTAAACCTCTCTAAATGTTCACAGATCCTGTCCCTCAGGATCTTCTCCATCAACTTACCAACCACTGAGGTTAGACTCACCGGTCGGTAATTTCCTGGGCTATCCCTATTCACTTTCTTGAATATAGGAACCACATCCGCAATCGGCCAATCCTCCGGCACCACTCCCGTATCCATCGACAACGCAAAGATCATCGCCAAAGTCTCTGCAGACTCTTCCCTCGCCTCCCACATAAACCTGGGGTATCTCCCATCCGGTCCCGGCGATTTATCTATCTTGATCTATTCAAAATTTCCAACACATCCTCTTTCTTAATGTCCACTAACTCAATCTTTTCAGTCCTCCACAATCCTGTAGTACAACCACCCAGGTCTTTTTCCACCGTGAATACCGAGGTAAAGTATTCATTCAGCACCTCTACCATTTCTTCCGCTTCCGTACAGACTTTCTCACCTTGACATTTTATAGGTCCTATTCCTTCACATCTCATCCTTTTACTCTTCACATATTTATAGAACGCCTGAGGGTTCTCTTTAACCTTACCTGCCAAGGCCTTCCCATGACCCCTTCTGGCTCTCCTAATTTCCTTCTCAAGTCCCTTCCTACAAGCCGTATACTCATCTAGATTCCTATCACTGCCGAGCTCTCTGAACCGTTTGTACGCTTTCCTTTTCTTTTTGACTAGGTTCAGCTCAGCTTTCGTGCACCACGGTTCCCGTAACCTACCAAAACGTCCCTGTCTCATCAGAACGTTGTCATGTAGAACTCGAGACAAACATTCCTTGAAAATCTGCCACCTTACTTCGGTACTATTCCTCGCTAATACCTCCTTCCAATTTACGCCTCTAATCTCCTGCCTGATGGCTCCATATTTCCCCGAACTCCAGATAAACACTTTCCTAGCTTGCCTGATCCTATCTCTTTCCATTGCTAGCGTAAAGGAGATAGAGTTATGATCACTATGCCCAAGATGCTCCCCCACTGAGAGATCCGACACCTGTCCAGGCTCATTAGCCAGTACCAGATCGAGCACGGCCTCTCCTCTTGTGGGCTTATCCACATGCTGTGTCAAGAAACCCTCCTGAACACACCTCACAAACTCCTACCCATCCAAACCCCTTACCCCAGGGATATTCCAATCGATGTTTGGGAAATTAAAGTCTCCCATCACAACAACCCTGTTATTCCTTCATCTCGCCAGGATCTGTTTCCCTATCTGCTCCTCAACATCCCTGTTACTATTGGGCGGCCTATGGAAAACACCCAGCAAAGTTATCGACCCCTTCCCGCTCCGAACTTCCACCCACAGAGACTCCGTAGACAATCCCTCCATGGCTTCCATCTTCTCTACAGCTGTGACACTATCCCTGATCAGTAGTGCCACTCCTCCCCCTCCCCCCTCTCTGTCCTTTCTGAAACATCTGAAACCCGGCACCTGAATTATCCAGTCCTGTCCCTGTCCCCAAGTCGCTGTAATGGGCACCACATCACACTTCCAAGCATCGATCCACACTGTGAGCTCATCCACTTTATCCGCGACACTCCTTTTCTTGGGATCCACGACCTACCTGATTTTCCCAGTCCACCTGCATATTGAATCCCCCATGATTGTTGTAACATTGCCTTTTCTATCTCCTGATGTATTTTCTGCCCCTCATTCTCTCACTATCCTCATCACTACCCTCAGACTGTACTTTACCCTTTACCTCCGCTAATCGTTCCCGATGTTTACATTTGAAGGCCAGTTTCTGATGTTCAAAGTCACTCTATTTTTCCTTCCCCCTTTCCCTTGCCTCCTTTTATTTCTTTTGCCTGTAATTCAGATCGTTTTAATTATTTTGCTTGCTGTTCCTCCATTTCCTTTTCTTTTGCCTGCAATTCAAAGGGTTTTAATTATTTTTTATATTCAGTCAGTTTCATTTGTAACTGAATTCTCGCCATTTCCAACGATTCTGACTGTGCTACTGACAATTCCAAATGTTGTGCTATTGCCACAATTATCTCTCCTTTCCGTACTCTGTCAGGCAATGTCAACTGCAATATGTTTCCAATTCCAAAAGCTTTGCTTTAGTCACTTTCTGTAAGGTAACTTGCGAGACTTCCTCCACCCGCAGCAACTTCTGAGCCTCTGAAAGAGCCATTAATCCAAACCACACTCCCTATTTAAACTGGAATACAAAACCTGAAAAGAAAACACAAATCTGTGCACCGCTCACTGTCTTTGAGTTCACTAATCCCAAATCAATCAAGAAATACAGATTTCTCTGGTATGTTGCCGGTGCCACGGGATAGCGAGTTGAGGAACAGGGAGAGAGTGCAGTGAAACACATGGATGCAGGGATGGTGTAGGAGAGAGGGTTTCAGCTATGTGCATAATTGGAACACTTTCTGGGGAAGGTGGGACCTGTACCAACAGGACGGGGTGCACCTGAACCAGAGGGGCACCAATATCCTGGGAGGGAAATTTGCTACGGCTCTGCGGTGGGGTTTAAAATAATTTGTCAGGGGGATGGGAAAAGGAGATGTAGTCCGGAGGTCAGTGAGTGTAGTGAGGTACTGGGAAGGGTATCATGGTCAAAGGTGGGTACCAGCAGACAAGAAGGTCGGTTGAAGTGTGTCTACTTCAATGAAAGGAGCATCCGAAATAAGGTAGGTGAACTTGGGGCGTGGATTGGCACTTGGGACTACGATGTTGTGGCCATTACGGAGACATGGGTAGAACAAGGACAAGAATGGTTGTTGGAAGTTCCGGGGTATAGATGTTTCAGTAAGTGTAGGGTAGTTGGGAAAAGAGGTGGAGGAGCGGCACTGTTAATCAAGGAGAGTTTAACGGGTGCAGAAAGGCATTTCGAAGGGGATCTGCCTACAGAGGTAATATGGGCTGAGGTTAGGAATAGGAAAGGAGCGGTCACGTTGTTAGGAGTTTACGATAGGCCCCCAATTAATAATAAAGATGTTGAGCAAGAAATTGCTAAGCAGATTTTGGATAGGTGTGGAGGTCACAGGCAGTTGGCATGGGGGACTTTAACCTTCCAAATATTGATTGGAACCTTTATAGGTCGAAGAGTTCGGATGGGGCAGTTTTTGTGCAGTGTGTGCAGGAGGGGTTCCTGACACAATATGTGGATAAGACGACAGGAGGTGGGGCCACATTGGATTTGGTAATGGGAAATGAACCGGGCCAAGTTTTGGATTTGGTTGTGGGAGAGCACTTTGGAGATAGTGACCACAATTCGGAGTCTTTTGTTATTGCAATGGAGAGGGAGCGGCCCATACGGCAGGGCATAGTTTACAATTGGGGGAGAGGTAATTATGATGCAATCAGGCGGGAATTAGGAAGCATAGGATGGGAACAAAAATTGTCAGGCAAAGGCACTAATGATAAGTGGAACCTTTTCAAGGAACAAATACTGCGTGTCCTTGATAAGTATGTCCCTGCCAGGCAGAGAGGAAATGGCCGAGTGAGGGAACCATGGTTCACAAAAGAGGTGGAATGTCTTGTCAAGAGGAAGAAGGAAGCGTATGTTCGGTTGAGAAAACAACGTTCAGTTGGCTCGATGGAGGGTTACAAGTTAGCAAGAAATGAGCTGAAAATGAGGCTTAGGAGAGCTAGGAGGTGGCATGAGAAGTCCTTGGCGGGTCGGATCAAGGAGAACCCCACGGCTTTTTACTCTTATGTGAGGAATAAAAGAATGACCAGGGTGAGGCTGGGGCCGGTCAAGGACGTCAGTGGGAATTTGTGCATGGAGTCAGAAGACATAGCAGAGGTGATGAATGAATACTTTTCTTCGTTGTTCACCAAGGAGAGGGGCCATGTTTTTGAGGAAGAGAGGGTGTCACAGGCAGACAGGCTGGAGGAAGTAGATGTTCGGAGGGAAGATATACTCGCAATTGTGAATAAACTGAAAGTTGATAAGTCCCCTGGGCCTGATGAAATATATCCTAGGATTCTTTGGGAGGCAAGGGATGAGATAGCAGAGCCTTTGGCTTTGATCTTTGCGTCCTCACTGTCCACGGGGGTGGTGCCAGAGGACTGGAGAGTGGCGAATGTTGTCCCTCTTTTTAAGAAAGGGAATAGAAATGACCCTGGTAATTATAGGCCGGTTAGTCTTACTTCGGTGGTCGGTCAGTTGATGGAAAAGGTCCTTCGGGGTGGGATTTACGACCATTTAGAAAGATGCAGCTTAATCCGGGATAGTCAGCACGGATTAGTGAAGGGCAAGTCTTACCTCACAAATTTGATAGAATTTGTTGAGGAGGTAACTAAGTGCGTTGATGAAGGTAGGGCAGTTGATGTCAAATCAGCCAGAGAGTGGTAGGTCTGTGGAATTCATTGCCACAGAGGGCTGTGGAGGCCGAGACGTTGAGCGTCTTCAAGACAGAAATTGATAAATTCTTGATTTCTCGAGTAATTAAGGGCTATGGGGAGAGAGCGGGTAAATGGAGTTGAAATCAACCATGATTGAATGGTGGAGTGGACTCGATGGGCCGAATGGCCTTACTTCCGCTCCTATGTCTTATGGTCTTATGGTCTTATATACATGGATTTTAGTAAGGCGTTTGATAAAGTCCCCCACGGTCGGCTTATGAAGAAAGTAAGGATGTGTGGGATAGAGGGAAGTTTGGCCGATTGGATCGGTAACTGGTTATCTAACAGAAGACAGGTGGTGGTGGATAGAAAGTTTTCGGACTGGATACCGGTTACCAGCGGAGTGCCACAGGGATCAGTGCTTGGTCCTCTGCTGTTTGTAATTTTTATAAATGACTTGGAGGAGGAGGCGGAACGGTGGATCAATAAATTTGCTGATGACACCAAGATTGGTGGAGGAGTGGATGAGGTGGAGGGCTGTTGTAGGCTGCAAAGAGATATAGATAGGATGCAGAGCTTTGCTGAAAATTGGCAAATGGAGTTTAACCCTGACAAATGCGAGGTGATTCATTTTGGTAGGACAAATTTAAATGTGGATTACAGGGTCAAAGGTAGGGTTCTGAAGAATGTGGAGGAACAGAGAGATCTTGGGGTTCTTATCCATAGATCTCTGAAGGTTGCCACTCAAGTGGATAGAGCCGTGAAGAAGGCCTATAGTGTGTTGGCGTTCATTAACAGGGGGCTTGAGTTTAAGAGCCGTGGGGTTATGCTGCAACTGCACAGGACCTTGGTGAGGCCACATTTGGAATATTGTGTGCAGTTCTGGTCACCTCACTATAAGAAGGATGTGGAAGCGCTGGAAAGAGTGCAAAGGAGATTTACCAGGATGCTGCCTGGTTTGGAGCGTCGGCCTTATGAGGAAAGGTGGAGGGAACTTGGGCTTTACTCTTTGGAGTGGAGGAGGTTGAGGGGAGACTTGATAGAGGTTTATAAGATAATGAGGGGGATAGATAGAGTGAACGTTCAAAGACTATTTCCTCGGGTGAATGGAGCGGTAACTATGGGGCATACCTATAGGGTTCATGGTGGGAGATATAGGAAGGATGTCCGAGGTGGGTTTTTTACTCAGAGAGTGGTTGGGGTGTGGAATGGACTGCCTGCAGGGATAGTGGAGTCAGAAACCTCTTAAGGAACATTTAAGAAGCTATTGGATAGGCACATGGAGTACTTCGGGATGATAGGGAGGAAATAGCTTGATCTGGGTTTCAGACAAAGCTGGGAACAACATCGTGGGCCGAAGGGCATGTTCTGTGCTGTACTGTTCTATGTTCTATGTTCTATTTCAATCCCGGAGCCCCCAGTTGTTCTCAGTCATGTTGGATACTCCCAGGTGTTTCATGAAGCTTGGGTGACCTGTAACTCTTTACCTTGAATCTGGCTCGAAGGAGCACGAGAGGTTTCACTTCAGCTGTGAGTGAACTGACCCACGAGGAACTCTTATTCAAAACAAAGTTTAATTAAGAATATTGTTGACATTTATAGTAAGACAACGAGCAAGAACCTTTAACAATTACAATCAAGAAACACAACAACCACGATAATGTACAACTCTGAAGGAACTATCTCTCGTGTGTTCCAACCAAAGCCAACATCCAATCCACGAAACCCTCCAAATCACCACAATACAGCAGAGGTTAATGCCGAATTATTACACGTGTCCAGCCTCCTGGGCTGAATGCTCAAATTCCCTTGAGAAGAAACTCAGAAGAGGTTGTAATCGAATCTGTTTCACAAAACACAGCCTTTTAAAAAGAGAAGGACAGGGAGAGGGAGAGAGATTGCTTCTTAGCTTGCTGCTCAACTGCTTCCGAAAACAAAACTAAAATACCAAAAAAAACTACCACCTGACTGCCACAGCTTAGCTCCACCTCCATGTAAGCTGCATGATTTAAACATTAATTCTTCAAGGTCCACTCACATGACAACATTCACACTCACGCTCTCAACTCAGCACTCCCCATTACCCCAACACTCTCTCTCTCACACCAACACTATCCTGTCACTTCAACACACTCCCTCACCTCAACACCCCCCCCGCTCACCTCAATACTCCCCTTCCCCTCTCTACGCAATCTCTATCACACAGACATTACACCCTTTCTCCTCAACACTATCCGTCTCGCTTCTAAATTCTCCCCCTCACACCCGAATTCACCGCCTGCGATCCACACCTCCCTTATCTCAAAACCCACCCCTTCTGATCTCCGCGACCACTCCTGTCTAAACACTCCCCGCTCTCCTTAATACTCCCCCTCACACATCAACACAGCCCTCTCACATGAACATTCCTCCTCTCAGCTCGACATGCCCCATTACCTTAACACTGCCGTGCCTCAATGGAACAATGTCCCTCTCATGTCAAAACTCCCCTTCTCACCTCAACACTCTCACCCCTCAAAAACACTTCCCCTCAACTCAGCACTCTCCACCACCTCAAAACACCTCCCCAATCCTCAACACACATCCCCGCACCGCAACACATCCCCTCTCATCGCAACAGACCAACTCTGACCTCAACACTCAACTTCTCACATCTACATTCTCCCTCTGAGGTCAACATCAATCCCTCTCACCAGAACACCCCCTCTCAGCTCAACGCTCCCCCACTCAACACAACTCTCCCCCTCCCACCTTAACATATTCCTCCCTCACATCAATCCTCCCGCTCAACTCTACATTAACCCACGCACCACAACCCTACCCATCGCATCCCTGCACTTCCCACTCAGCTTCACACTCTCACCTCAACATCCCCAAGAGATAAATTCCCCGTCCCAAAACGCATGGGAGTCGGAGCAGACGGGCACAGATCGCGTAAAGATCCCATTACCTCTGGTGGGATTATCCGATTTAGGTGTGAGCACGGGGGACAAATCCCACCCTCTGTCTCACCACAACATTCTCCCCCCATCACGTCAGCTCTCCCTTCTCATCTCAGCACATTGCCTCACCTCAGCTCCCACCATCTCACATAAACTTTCCCCCCTCTCACCTCAACACAACCCCCCATATCTCAATACACCCCCTCATGTCATCACTCTCCCTCTCACTTCCACAAGCCCCTTTCACCTCATCAATCTCTCTCTCTCACATCAACAATTGCCTCTCATCTTAACATTCCCCCGTCTGGTCACCGGTCTCGCTCTCAAATCCACACTCCCCCCTCGAAGCTCAACAATCTCCATCTCACCTCAACACTCCCAGAATCACCTCAACACTGTCTGTCTCTGACCCACTCTCCTCCTTCACACCTCAACAATCTCACCTCTCATCTCAACACTCCCAGAATCACCACAACACTGTCTGTCTCTGACCCACTCTCCTCCTTCACACCTCAACAATCTCCATCTCATCTCAACACTCCCAGAATCACCTCAACACTGTCTGTCTCTGAGACATTCTCCTCCTTCACACTTCAACAATCTCACCTCTCATCTCAACTGTCTCCTCACATCTCAACACTGACCCACGCCACAACATTTTCCACCCTCACCCCATCACTCACACTCCACTCAAGATATCGCCCTCCTCATGATGCTCCCCCGCTCACATCAACATTCCCCCGCCAACCTCAACACACTCCCTGGCATCAACAACCCCCGTTCCAGCACACTCGCTCTACCCTGCACTCTCCCCATCTCACCTCAACAATCTGCTCGCACCCTCTCCCCGCCCCCCCGTGCCCGCACTCCACCCCCCTCACACCCGCAACCCACCCCCCCCGCACCCGCACTCCACCCCCCCCCCGCACTCCACCCCCCCGCACCCGCACTCCACCCCCCCTCGCAACCGCACTCCACCCCCCCTCGCACCCGCACTCCACCCCCCTCGCACCCTCACTCCACCCGCCCCTCGCACCCGCACTCCACCCCCCCTCGCACCCGCACTCCACCCCCCCTCGCACCCACACTCCACCCCCCCTCTCGCAGCCGCACTCCACCCCACCTCTCGCAGTCGCACTCCACCCCTCTCCTGCCACCGCACTCCCCCCCTCTCCCAAGAAGGTAGATAAGGGCAGTGCCGTTGATGTTGCCTACAAGGACTGCAGCAAGACTTTTGACAAGGTACCACATAAGGTTGTTGCATCAGATTAAACCTCACGGGATCTAGGGTGGGGCATCTAAATAGATACAAAATTGGCTTCTTGACAGAAGCTAGAGAGTGGTTGCAGAGAACTGTTTTTCAAACTGGAGACCTGTGAGCAGTGCTGTGCCTCAGGGATCAGTGCTGGGTCCACTGTTATTTGTCATTTAATTAATGATTTGGATGAGAATATAGGAGGCATGATTCGCACGTTTGCAGATGACACTAAGATTGGTGGCATAGTGGAGAGTGAAGAAAGTTATTTCCAATTGCAATGGGATCTTGATCAATTGGGCCAGTGGGCTGACGAATGGCAGATGGAGTTTAATTTAGACAAATGCGATGTCATGCATTTTGGTAGATTGAACCAGGGCAGGACTTACTCAGTTAATGGTAGGGCGTTGGGGAGAGTTACAGAACAAAGAGATCGAGGGGTACATGTTCATAGCTTCTTGAAAGTGGAGTCACAGGTGGACAGAGTGGTGCAGAAGGCATTCGGCATGCTTGGTTTCATCGGTCAGAACATTGAACACAGGAGTTGGAATGTCTTGTTGGGTTTGTACAAGACATTGGTAAGGCCACACTTGGAATACTGTGTGCAATTCTGGTCACCCTATCATAGAAAGGATTTTATTAAACTAGAAAGAGTGCAGAAAAGATTTACTCGGATGCTACCGGGACTTGATGGATTGAGTTACAAGGAGAGGCTGGATAGACTGGAACTTTTTTCTCTGAAGCGGAGGAGGCTGAGGGGTGACCTTATAGAGATCTATAAAATAATGAGGGGCACAGATCAGCTCGATAGCCAATGTCTTTTCCCAAATGTAGGGGAGGCCAAAACTAGAGGGCATAGGTTTAAGGTGAGAGGGGAGAGATACAAAAGGGTCCAAAGAGGCAATTTTTTCACACAGACGGTGGTGAGTGTCTGGAACAACCTGCCAGAGGTAGTAGTAGAGGGGGGTTCAATTTTGTCTTTTAAAAAGTATTTGAATAGTTACATGGGTAAGATGGATATAGAGGGATATGGGCCAAATGTGGGCATAGAACATAGAACAGTACAGCACAGAACAGGCCCTTCGGCCCACGATGTTGTGCCGAGCTTTATCTGAAACCAACATCAAGCTATCCCACTCGCTATCATCCTGGTGTGCTCCATGTGCCTATCCAATAACGGCTTAAATGTTGCAAAAGGGTCTGACTCCACTACTACTGCAGGCAGTCCATTCCCCACCCCAACCACTCTTTGTGTAAAGAACCTACCTCTGATATCCTTCCTGTATCTCCCACCACGAGCCCTATAGTTATGTCCCCTTGTAATAGCTCCATCCACCCGAGGAAATAGTCTTTGAACGTTCACCCTATCTATCCCCTTCATCATTTTATAAACCTCTATTAAGTCTCCCCTCAGCCTCCTCCGCTCCAGAGAGAACAGCCCTAGCTCCCTCAACCTTTCCTCATAAGACCTACCCTCCAAACCAGGCAGCATCCTGGTAAATCTCCTCTGCACTCTTTCCAGCGCTTCCACATCCTTCTTATAGTGAGGTGACCAGGACTGCACACAATATTCCAAATGTGGTCTCACCAAGGTCCTGTACAGTTGCAGCATAACCCCACGGCTCTTAAACTCCAACCCCCTATTAATAAAAGCTAACATACCATAGGCCTTCTTCACAGCTCTATCCACTTGAGTGGCAACCTTTAGAGATCTGTGGATATGGACCCCAAGATCTCTCTGTTCCTCCACAGTCTTCAGAACCCTACCTTTGACCCTGTAATCCACATTTAAATTAGTCCTACCAAAATGAATCACCTCACAGTTATCAGGGTTCAACTCCATTTGCCATTTTTCAGCCCAGCCTTGCATCCTATCTATGTCTCTTTGCAGCCTACAACAGCCCTCCACCTCATCCACTTACAAAGCCCTGAAACTGGTTTTAACGAGGTGTACAAAGAACCAGCCAAGTTCAGTTGAGAGCTGACTCAGCTGATTCCTGTTGCAGGAATGCACTGAAGTGCTGATTTTAACTTCCCAAATAAGAACTCATTCAGCTCACCCTGAAAGCAAGTTTAATGACTAATTATCTCCTTTTAACTTACCACGTGAACACCCTGTTTTCACAATGCCAAAAGGACTCCTCACATTCAGCCAGCACTCACTGTGCAGTCAGAGCAGCACTGTGAGGCCTTTGTTTTTATAGGCACAACTTACAAAGCCCTGAAACTGGTTTTAAATAGTTGTATAAACAACTTTGTCTGTGAAGCAGCAATTATCAATATATTCCCGAATATAGCTGCATGATATTGCTGTATTATTATTATTAATATTATTATTATTATGGCAGTTTATTTTAGGTGTTATTACTCTGATGTTATTTCTGCATCGGATGCCTTTTTCCAAAATTTGCTATTTATGATTGATCTGAGATCATTTATCACAGCTTTTGACGTGGTTGCATGGGTAGTACACTGCGTGTTCATTTGAATAAATAGATTAACTGAATAAAGTCTCAACTCCACATGTGGCAATTTTGTATTGTTGATTTCGAAAGAATGGAAGTTTCGAACGTTCCTTAACCATCAAAGAAGGATGTCGACCAAATATCTAAAAGCCAGTTTACCAAAGAGCGATCTTTTTTTTCCACAGTAGTTTACATTATTAGAAACCATAGCGACCAGACGGACTAACCGGGTTTCTTTTCAATAGTTTCCAAACTTCCTTGATTGGGAACACGTCTGTTAGACCATTTCTGAACCTTTCTTCCCCTGTTGAAAAGGCCTCCGTTGCTGAAGCGTCTGCTCAGGATTATCATCTCCCCACCCTGCCTCATCTCGCTTGGTCTCTCCTGTCTTTGATCTTAGCCAGGAACGAAAGAAGAGTCAGGAAACCGAACCAAGTGCTTGAACTGTGCTCTCAGCAATGATATGTGCAGATTTATTCATATGTTCTATAATCCATGTGACTGATGATAAATATTGGATTCTTAAACTGTTTCACAACGACAGTAAATGGACCGTCATTTTCTGCATCAGCAGTGAAAGTGTCAAATTCTAATCACCAGACCAGCAGATTACAGCGTGTTTTGCAGTTTGCTGTGTCCACGATCCTTTTGTTATTTTAATTTCCACGCCAGACCACTTGCACCAGAAACGTCTCCTGCAAAATGGCACCTTCTGTTTCAACACCAGAGAAGTGTTCAGCCAATTACAGGAATAATTCCACGACAGTTATCGCGTCCGCCTCCCACGGCATGAAACTGGCCAGATTTTTTTTCCAAATCCTTTTCACTGCAGAGAGTGGGAAAAGTTCTACTATTCATATATTTGAAAATTTTGATTTGTCTGATAGGTTTTGCCTTCATTTTCTGATTGTAAGGTCAGGGGTCACTCCTTATAAAGGGCAGAGGGTAAGATTCGTCACAGAAAACAAGGGAGGATATATTATTTGACCCAAGGAATTATGAAGCCGGCAACATTGAGCTGGTGATGGCTGAAGTCGGGTGTTCCAATGGTGCACACTCATCGATTTCACGTCCTTGGCCTCGATGGCAGGTGACAAAGCAGAATATTTTTAAAATGAGAATCCTGGCTATTGGGTGATGGACAAGGAGGAAGACAATGGCTTAAATGACGATGATCCGCTGATTGGAAAAGTCACTGTCAGCTTCCTTGCTGGTCGATTAGTTAGGATTCGGCACTTTCATCTCTGTGGACTGGATTCAAACCCCAGCCAGAGAGTAACTCGTTTGTGTTGCTGTGTGAACTGACACCATGGAAAGGAATTCCTCATTGAATTAAACTAAATCTGGCAGCGTCTGTGGTGTGAGAAATTGATTTAATCTTCCAGCTGGATGACGTTTCATCGGAGCTGGAAAGCCAGAAATGCTACAGATGGAAAACAAGTGCTTGGCTGTGATTCCAAAATATTGTGATAGGCTTGAGGGGCGAAATGTTATATCCCCAATCCCAATTATATTCTAAATCGGTGCGGATGCCACTCCAAGCAATAGTCATCACACGGTTTCCTCTTGTAGTGTGGCCGAGTGGCCTGAGGCGCTGGATTTAAGTTTTAGTCTCCGAGGAGGCGTGGGTTGTAAATCCCACCACTGCTAAAAGAGGACAGCTTTTTTGTCTGTTCAGGGAGTAACATTTTGTGAAGAAGAAAGACGAGAGGGATACAAGTTGCAGGATGAACTCCGGGGGCCGAATAATCCCTTTTGTTGCTGCAACCATTCAATGGTTTGATCTGAGTGACACTAACACATTGATACCGGTTGCAATGGTGGCCAAGCGGCGAAGGTGGTGGATTTGAAATGGCTGTATTCTCACGAAGATTTGAATCTCACCCACTGCGCTGCTCAGCATTCATTCCTTTAGGTGACTGCAGAATTAACTATTCGGTCAATGGAATCAAAACCTTCCAAATATTCCCATCTGTTTTTCCTGCTTCACTTCCGCGTTCCTTCATTTCTGTTCATCAGCTAGAATTTACCAAAGTCCCAGCCAGAAATGGAACAAAACTGAACCCAATTGGTGACATCCTTGATCTATGGGTGTTTGTGTCTCACAGTAAGAAGTTTTACAACACCAGGTTAAAGTCCAACATGTTTATTTGGTAGCAAAAGCCACACAAGCTTTCGGAGCTCCAAGCCCCTTCTTCAGGTGAGTGGGAATTCTGTTCACAAACAGGGCATATAAAGACACAGACTCAATTTACATGAATAATGGTTGGAATGCGAATACTTACAGCTAATCAAGTCTTTAAGATACAAACAACGTGAGTGGAGAGAGCATCAAGACAAGCTAAACAGCTGTGTATTGTCTCCAGACAAGACAGCCAGTGAAACTCTGCAGGTCCAGGCAAGCTGTGGGGGTCGCAAATAGTGTGACATGAACCCAATATCCCGGTTGAGGCCGTCCTCGTGTGTGCGGAAGTTGGCTATCAGTTTCTGCTCAGCGACTCTGCGCTGTCGTGTGTCGTGAAGGCCGCCTTGTAGAACGCTTACCCGAATATCAGAGGCCGAATGCCCGTGACCGCTGAAGTGCTCCCCAACAGGAAGAGAACAGTCTTGCCTGGTGATTGTCGAGCGGTGTTCATTCATCCGTTGTCGCAGCGTCTGCATAGTTTCCCCAATGTACCATGCCTCGGGACATCCTTTCCTGCAGCGTATCAGGTAGACAATGTTGGCCGAGTTGCAAGAGTATGTACCGTGTACCTGGTGGATGGTGTTCTCACGTGAGATGACGGCATCTGTGTCGGTGATCCGGCACGTCTTGCAGAGGTTGCTGTGGCAGGGTTGTGTGGTGTCGTGGTCACTCTTCTCCTGAAGGTTGGGTAGTTTGCTGCGGACAATGGTCTGTTTGAGGTTGTGCGGTTGTTTGAAGGCAAAAAGTGGGGGTGTGGGGATGGCCTTGGCGAGATGTTCGTCTTCATCAATGGCATGTTGAAGGCTCTGGAGGAGATGCCGTAGCTTCTCCACTCCGGCGAAGTACTTGGCGACGAAGGGTACCCTGTCCACTGTGTCCCGTGTTTGTCTTCTGAGGAGGTCGGTGCGGCTTTTCGCTGTGGCGCATTGGAACTGTTGATCAATGAGTCGAGCGCTATATCCTGTCCTTATGAGCCTGTCTTGATGCTCTCTCCACTCACGCTGTTTGTATCTTAAAGACTTGATTAGCTGTAAGTATTCGCATTCCAACCATTATTCATGCAAATTGAGTCTGTGTCTTTATATGCCCTGTTTGTGAACAGAATTCCCACTCACCTGATGAAGGGGCTTGGAGATCCGAAAGCTTGTGTGGCTTTTGCTACCAAATAAACCTGTTGGACTTTAACCTGGTGTTGTTAAACTTCTTACTGTGTTTACCCCAGTCCAACGCCGGCATCTCCACATCATGTTTGTGTCTCGTCAGCCCTCTGTGACTCTCGCTGTCTGTGTGTGTTCCTCTGTGCATCAATGTGATTCAGTTACCAGAGGGGGTGAATACATTTTTTACTATCACAAACTGCGGTCACTTATTCATGTCCCTCAATGGCAAATGGTGCAGAGAATAACAACATGTTTGAAAGTTGCGAGAAAGATTGACTGATGAGGCTTTTTTTTAACTAGCTATTGCTTTTTGAATCAGTCGCCGTGTGTTACACAGCAGAAGATGATTGAAATTTTCACTGATCAACATTTAAACAGACAGTGGATTCACTCGTTGTAATGGTGCATTCCAACTCTATATCTGCAACTGCAGCATCAATTTCTATCAGTTGCTGTGAATCCAAATTTCTAATATACAACAGCACGATCTAATGTATCTCGTTTTATTTGAAATGAATATTCATCGATCGGTTTGCATGACAGTTTAGTGAATATCAGCGAGACTGGCAAAGTTTGGACAGTATTTCCCTGTTGCAGAAGGATACAAAGAATATCTATGTCGGAATATAAGTAGAAACAGAAATTGAGGGAGTCTATTTGGCTCGGGGTGCTCTCAAACCTCCAAAATGTCTGTCGGCAGCTAACTCTCCTGAAAACGTTTCCTGCAGAAATCCTGCAGCAGTTAAATCCAGGGCTTTCACTGCCTGGATCCAATTGAATTCGCAGCGTCAATGTTATGCTAATTGTTATCATTCAGATTCGGTTACTGGTTTGAAAAAAGTCATATTAAACTCGGAAACGTAACTCTCTGTCTTGCTCCACATTTGTTGAAAGCCCTGCTGAGAACTTCCAGTCCTGTCTGTTTTCATTCTAACATGAATCATAGGAGGAGGAGCAGACCACTCGGTCCATCGGGATTTCCACCTTTCAATACCATCATGGCTGATCTTGGGCTACAACTTAGTTTTTCCACCAGCTCCCCATATCGCTAAATTCTCCAAGAGATTAGAACCCTGTTTATCCCAACTTTAAATGTGCTCGATGAGGGGGCATACATAACTGTCAGGTACAGGGAATGCCAAAGATTCTCGCCCTTTGAGTGAAGTAATTTCTCCTTATCTTCGCCCTAAATGATCAGCCCCTCATCTGTGCCGCAGTGGGTTAGATTCCTGACCAGCAGAAAAAACAATATCTCAGTCTCCATCCTGTCAAACCTAATCAGAACTGTGTAGGTTTAAATAGATCGCCTCTTATTCTTCTAAACTCCAGGGAATTTCATCACAGGACAACTCCCTCACCCAGGGAGCAATCTGATGAACCTTCACTTTACCGGTTCCAATGCAAGCATATCCATTTTTAAATGTGACTATCACATCTGCACAGAATATTCAACCAGGTCTCAACAAAACCCAATGCAACAGCAGAAACACCTTGTTATTCTTGAACTCCAGCCTGCCGGCAATAAAGACCAAAATGTAATTTCCCTTCCAATTATCTGTTGCACCTATGTGCTAACTTTATGCATTCCTTGTACAAACGCATCTATTCTATTCTTAATATCAATATTTACATTTTTTCGCTCAGCAAATATGTTCTGCTCTTTCACGAAGAAGAATATGCTTTCGCTTTCCAAAGTTGCAACCAATCTGCCCCTCTACTCATCAGAGCACTCTCTCTGCCTTTTCCCTCCAGCTTATATCAGCAAAGTTTTGTCAGCAGGCTCTAGCGAGAATTGAACTCGCGACCGCTGGTTTAACAAGACCAGTGCTCTGACCACTGAGCTATGGAGCCAAATACTATAGGCTTCGTGTGGTACGTGTAGCATTATCAGTGGATTGAGGTACAGGATTGGGTTTGAGGTCGTAGATTTTTGATGAATGTGGAAATGTCTGAGGTGGAGAGCAGGAAGTTAAAAGACGCAACTTGAAAGTGACATGATTTGACATGTGTGCTGTGTGTGTATCTGACATGTATGTTGCGCGTGTCATGCGATTCTTCTTCAGAGTTTATCGTTCGTGTTACCTCTCTGACATTTCCAGCTCCGATGCAAGTTCATCCAGTTGGAAGATTGAGATGTTGCTCCCTTCAGAGACGCTGTGAGGCGTGTTTTCATTAAATGAAGAATTGAACAAAAAATAATTCACTCCGTGATTGGGAATCGAAAACGCGTCACGGCGCCGATCCTGATCACTAGACCCTCAGTGACGCTGATGTGAGAGATATGCAATGAGTTGATCATCTCTGCACCCATTGCTTCATTTCCAATAACTTTCAATAAAAATAAGTCACAATGAGGAATGACGGGAAGCGCACATGACAGGATTTGAGCCTCAGTTAGAAAATCCCAATCTATCACCTGGGCCGGGACTGCAGTCTCAATGTTTGCAATCCTGCTGATTATTTCGACAGACAGCCATTCAACCGGTGTTCCCGTTTGTATTCTCTATCGGAGAAACTCCACTCCTCCCAGTTTTGACAAAGCGTGATCTGGACTCGAAACGTTAGCTCGCTTCTCTCCTTACAGATGCTGCCAGACTTGCAGAGATTTTCCAGCATTTTCCCTTTTTGTTTCCGATTCCAGCATCCACGGTAATTTACTCCACTCCTTCCACACAGTCCGATAGACTTGCTGGAAAGGTGCATTGGCCATACTAAATTCTCCCTCAGTGTACACGAACAGGCGCTGGAGTGAGGCGACTTGGAGATTTTGACAGTAGCTTCATTGCACTGTTAATGTAAGTCTACTTGTGGCAATAATAAAATGAACTCCTAAACTTTAAAG
Source organism: Mustelus asterias (assembly GCF_964213995.1). Lineage (NCBI taxonomy): Eukaryota > Metazoa > Chordata > Chondrichthyes > Carcharhiniformes > Triakidae > Mustelus > Mustelus asterias. The sequence continues at coordinate 362,806 of NW_027590214.1, forward strand.
GTAGGGTGGATGAAAACAAAACAATTATAGAAAGTTACAGCACAGGAAGTGGTTCTTAGTTCTGGCCTACTGCTTTTAAACAGCAATTGTGATTAGTTGATCAGGAATGAGAAAGAGACAATATTTTCATATCAAATTGTATTTTCACAATTTGTCCCCAGTCATTAAGCCTGGGCCCTGGCGGTGAAAGCCTTGACGCTGAAAAACTAGACCACCCGAGCTCCAGCATCACCTGCTCAATGTTGCCTTGTCCATCATTCCTTTGTCCATTAATCCATCCTCCCTTGCTCTCTACCACAGACCTGCACTTTTGTTGTTTTTATCGAGTGACCCCTGACTTTGCAATCAGAAAATGCTGGAAATACTCAGCATATCAGTTAACATTTAGCAAAAACACAAATTATGAAACTTTTCCCTCAATCTGTATTGAATGACATTTGGAAATATTGCTGTCTTCTTTCGGGGGTGTGGGGATGGCCTTGAAGAGATGTTCGCATTCATCAATGACATGTTGAAGGCTCCGAAGAAGATTTTGCAACTTCTCCACTCCGAGGAAGTACTGGACGACGAAGGGCACTCTTTCGGCCGTGTCCCGTGTTTATCTTCTGAGGAGATAGGTGCGGTTTTTCGCTGCGGCGCGTCGGAACTGTCGATCGATGATCGATGATTGGGCGCCATATCCAATTTTACGAGGGCGTCTGTCAACAACGAGACTGCACACATTCTTACTTTCAATCTGAGCTGTTGGACTTCAGCTGCAACGACAAAAACTGAAATCAATTCCGGTAGTGATGTATCCCAATCCACGCCTCTGGAGAAACTGGAGCCTAAATCCAGCGCCTTAGACCGCTCGGCCACGCTACCACGTGCTTGACACGGCAATCATGTCCTTTTCTTGTATTGATACTGAAATATTTCAGAATCCGTGGAGTTGGGATGGGCCAGGAGGAAACCTTCACCGAATCAGACGATCCTGAAATGTATAACAGAGAAAAATCATCTCCAGTTAGAAACACAGTGAACTGCAGTGAAATCCCAGCACCATTTAAACTGTCCTTAACCTCGTCTGGTTCCCAGAAAGGACAATATGACTTCCTGCTGAATTTGCTCAGGGTATTTACTTCAGAAAGAATATGACACATGGCGAGATTGGGATTTCGGTGTTCTACCGGGAAATAACTGATAATTGTTTTCACGGATTGGAGGGGAGCAATAAATCTTCATTTCCTGCCCTGCAATTAAAACAGCAGCGAAAGTGTCAAACTCTGACCACCAGAGCAACAGATTACAGCATGTTTTACAATTTGCTTTGTTCATGATCCCTTTGTTATTTGAATTTTCACGGCAGACTGCTTTCACCACAAACTTCTCCTGCAAAATGGCCCCTTCTGAATCGAAGGCCAGTGGTGTGTTCAGCCAATGACAGCAAACATTCCACTATAGTTATCACGTCTGTCTCCCACGGCTGGAAACTGGGCAGAAATATTTCCAAATCCTTTTCATTGCAGGGTGAGGGAAAAGAGCTATTATTCATAATTTTTTGCGAAATATTAACTAAACTGATTAGTTTACCCTGCGTTTTCTGATTGTAAAGTCAGGGTCATTCCTTAAAAAGAACAGAAGTTATGGTTCGTTACAGAAAACAAGGGGAATATGTTATCTGACACAAGGAATGATGTACAAGGCAACATTGAGCTGGTGAAGGCGGAGCCCGGGTGGTCCAATGGTTCAGAGTCATTTTTTTCACGACCATGGGCTCAATGGCAGGTCTCAAATGTGAATTAAAGAGCTTTTTTTTTTAAAATGAGGAAACTGTCGATTGTGTAACGGACCTGAAGGAAGGCAATGGATGAATGACGATGATCCGCTGATTGGGAAAGTCACTGTGAGCCTCCCTGCTGGTCCAGTGATTTGGATTCGGCACTTTCATCACTGTGGCCTGGATTCTTTCCCCAGCCAGAGAGTAACACGTTTGTATTGTTGTATGAACTGACGCCGTGAAACGAATTCTGCATCGAAATAAACGAGATCTGCCAGCGACCGTGGAGTGAAAAACAGAGTTAATATTCCAGCTGGATCTTTCATCAGAGCTGGAAAAGTCAGAGATGTAACAAATGGAAAATAAGTGCTTGGCTGTGATTCCAAAATATTGTGATAGGCTTGAGTTCTATCCCAAATCCCAATTACATTCTAAATCGGTGCACATGCCACTCCAAGCAATAGTCATCACCCACTTCCTTTTGGTAGTGTGGCCGAGTGGTCTAAGACGCTTAATTTAGGCACCAATCCCTGCGGAGGCGTGGGTTGAAATCCCACCACTGCCACCAAATGACCACTTGTGTGTCTGTTCACTGCATGGTGCTTCTTTAAGGAGAAAGGCAAGAGGTATGCAAGGTGCAGCTCGACCTGCGAGTGCCAAATGTTCAGTTCTGTTGTTGTAACCGTTCAATGATTATTCACGAGTGACATTAACACATTGACTCCGGTTGGAGTGGTGTCCAATTGGTTAAGGTGGTGGATTTAATGTTCGCTGCTGTTTTCTCAGTAAGATTTGAACCTCGCCCACTGCGCTGCTCAGCATTCATTCCTATAGCTGGCTGCAGAATTAATTATTCGTTCAATCGAATCGAAACCTTCCAAATATTCCCGTCTGTTTCTCCTGTTTCATTTCCGCGATACGTCGTTTCTGTTCAGCAGCGAGAATTTATAGATATAGATATAGAACAGTACAGCACAGAACAGGCCCTTCGGCCCACGATGTTGTGCCGACCTTCATCTGAAACCAAGATCAAGCTATCCCACTCCCTACCATCCTGGTGTGCTCCATGTGCCTATCCAATAACCGCTTAAATGTTCCTAAAGTGTCTGACTCCACTATCACTGCAGGCAGTCCATTCCACACCCCAACCACTCTCTGCGTGAAGAACCTACCTCTGATATCCTTCCTATATCTCCCACCATGAACCCTATAGTTATGCCCCCTTGTAATAGCTCCATCCACCCGAGGAAATAGTCTTTGAACGTTCACTCGATCTATCCCCTTCATCATTTTATAAACCTCTATTAAGTCTCCCCTCAATCTCCTCCGCTCCAGAGAGAACAGCCCCAGCACCCTCAACCTTTCCTTATAAGACCGACACTCCAAACCAGGCAGCATCCTGGTAAATCTCCTCTGCACTCTTTCCAGCGCTTCCACATCCTTCTTATAATGAGGTGACCAGAACTGCACGCAATATTCCAAATGCGGTCTCACCAAGGTCCTGTACAGTTGCAGCATAACCCCACGGCTCTTAAACTCCAACCCCCTGTTAATAAAAGCTAACACACTATATGCCTTCTTCACAGCTCTATCCACTTGAGTGGCAACCTTTAGAGATCTGTGGATATGGACCCCAAGATCTCTCTGTTCCTCCACAGTCTTCAGAACCCTACCTTTGACCCTGTAATCCACATTTAAATTTGTCCTACCAAAATGAATCACCTCACATTTATCAGGGTTAAACTCCATTTGCCATTTTTCAGCCCAGCTTTGCATCCTATCTATGTCTCTTTGCAGCCTACAACAGCCCTCCACCTCATCCACTACTCCACCAATCTTGGTGTCATCAGCAAATTTACTGATCCACCCTTCAGCCCCCTCCTCTAAGTCATTAATAAAAATCACAAAGAGCAGAGGACCAAGCACCGATCCCTGCGGCACTCCGCTAGCAACCTGCCTCCAGTCCGAAAATTTTCCATCCACCACCACCCTCTCTCTTCGATCAGACAGCCAGTTACCTATCCAATCGGCCAACTTTCCCTCTATCCCACACCTCCTCACTTTCATCATAAGCCGACCAAGGGGGACCTTATCAAACGCCTTACTAAAATCCATGTATATGACATCAACCGCCCTACCTTCATCAACACACCTAGTTACCTCCTCAAAAAATTCTATCAAATTTGTGAGGCACGATTTGCCCTTCACAAATCCGTGCTGACTATCCCGGATTAATCCGCATCTTTCTAAATGGTCGTAAATCCCATCCCTAAGGACCTTTTCCATCAATTTACCAACCACCGAAGTCAGACTAACCGGTCTATAATTACCAGGGTCATTTCTATTCCCTTTCTTAAACAGAGGAACAACATTTGCCACTCTCCAGTCCTCCGGCACCATCCCCGTGGACAGCGAGGACCCAAAGATCAAAGCCAAAGGCTCTGCAATCTCATCCCTCGCCTCCCAAAGAATCCTAGGATACATTTCATCAGGCCCAGGGGACTTATCGACCTTCAGTTTATTCAAAACTGCCAATACATCCTCCCTCCGAACATTTACCAAATTTACCAAAACTCCAGACAGAAATGGAACAAAACTGAACCCAATTGATGACATCCTTGATTCATGAGAGTGTGTGTCTCCACAGGCCTCTGTGACTCTCGGTGTCTGTGTGTGTTACTCTGTGGGCATCAATGTGATTCAGTTTCCAGAGAGGGTAAACACATTTTCACCATCACAAACTGCATTCACTTATTCATATTTCTTAATGGTAAATGGTACAGAAAACAACATCATGTTAGAAAGTTGCGAGGATTGACTTATTCGGTGGATATTGCTTATTGTCTCAGTGTCCGTATGTTACACAGAAGAGGATGATTGAAATTTTCACTGATCAACATTTAAACAGACAGTGGATTCACTCGGTGAGATGGTGGGTTCCAGTTCTATATCTGCTTTCACAGCATAAATTTTTATAAGTTACCGTGAACCCAATATTTCTAATAGGTTGAACATATACAGCAACATGATCAAATGTATCTCCTTTAATTTGAAATGAATATTCGTAGATCTATGTATACGGTACGTTACTGAATTACAGCAAGACTAGCAAAGTTTGGACAATATTTCCTTGTTGCAGAAGGACACAAAGTGTATCTGTGTCGGGAATATAAGTAGAAACATGGGTTCTATTTGACTCGGGGTGCTCTCAAACCTCCACCCTTTCAGGTGGCAGCTAACTTTCCTGAACAAGTTTACCACAGACATATTGCAGGAGTTTAAATTCAGGTGTTTCGCTGCCTTGATTCAGTTCAATTGCCTGCCTTGATGTTGTGCTAATTGCTGTAACTCACACTTAGTTACTGGTTTGAAATGAGTCATTTTGGACTCGGTACCTCAATTCTATGTCTTTCTGCAACATTTGCTGCAAGACCTGCTGAGAACATCCTGCACGTTCTGCTTTTATTATAACATGAGTTACTTGCTTTAACATACACATGAACACAATAAATAGGAGCAGGAGTAGACCACTCTTTCCATCTAGCATGTTCCACCATTCAAAGCCATCATGGCTGATGTTGGGCTACAACATAGTTTTTCCACCAGCTCCCCATATCCCTGGATTCCCCCAGAGACGAGAAACCTGTGTTGATCAGCATTCAATGTGTTCGATAATGGAGCATTCATGTAGAGATTTCCAAAGATTCACTGTACTTCGAGTGAAGTAATTTCTCCTTATCTCAGCCATAAATGATCAACCCCTTATCCTGAGACTGTGCCGCCGTGTGTTAGATTCCCAGAACAGCAGAAAAAATCTCTAAGCCTCCACCCTATCAAACCTAATCAGAATTGTGTAGGTTTAATGAGATCGCCTCTCATTCTTCTCGACTCCAGAAAATGTCAGCCCAATTTACTCAGCCTCTCGTCACAGGACAATTCCCTCATCCCAGGGACCAATCTGGTGAACCTTGTCTGTATCGTTTCCAATGCAAGCTTATCCTTAACTTAATGTGGATATGATAACTGTACATAATATTCAACAACTCAACAACTGCTTGTTATTCTTGTACTCCAGTCTGCCATCAATCAACACTAAAATGTAACTTCCGTTCCGAGTTATTTGCTGCAAATAGATACGAGCTTCTCCCAACACAACTATTTTGTTTTGAATATCAGCAACTTTTTCAAATATGTCCTGCTCTTCCTATTTTTACGAAGAAAAGAGCATCGACTCACCAGAAGTACACCCGATCTGTGATCTTGCCCATGCATCAAAACTGGCTAATCTCTTCCCATTCTCTCGACGCCTACCCTAGAACAACTGTTAGTTGGATTGTGCCCACAGGTTTGAGCGAGAATCGAACTCGCGACAGCTAATTTAGCAGGCCACTGCTCTAACCACTGAACTATGGAGCCAGCAACTGTGCAAAGAGTGGAGTAAGTTTAGCATTATCAGTGGTTTGAGAAACAGGATGGTTTTTTTTAGTTCGGAGATGATTGATGGATGTGGAAATGTCTGAGGTGGAGAGCGGGAAGTTAAAATTTGCAACTTGAAAGTGACATAATTTGACATGCGTGTCGTCTTTGCGTCATGTGTTTCTTTTTCAGAGCAGATTCTTCTTCAGAGCAAAGCAAAACTTCCAGAATAGTTGTTATATCTCTGACTTTTCCAGCTCTGATACGAGTTCACCCAGCTGGAAGATTAGCCTTGTTTCTCCGTTCACAGATGCTGTGAGGCGTGATTTCATTAGATGATTGATTAAACAAAAAGTTATTCACTCCGTTACTGGGAATCGAACCCGGAGTCACTGCGTCCGAAACCTGGTCACTGCATTTTCAGGGAAGCTGATGTGTGAGAGTTGAAATGAGTTGATTATCTCTGTGCTCATTGTGTCATTTCAAATAACTTTTGCTAATGACATGGTCATCATGAGGAATGATGGGAAGCGCAAATGACAGGATTTGAACTTCAGTTAGAAAATCCCAGTCCACCGCTTGGGCCGCGAATCCAGTCTCAATGTCTGCAATCCTGCTGTTTATATCGTAAGAGTCAGTCATTCAGCCTGTGCTCCCGTGTGTGTTTTCTCCAGGAGCAATTCCTTCCACGCAATCGCCTTCCACGCAATCTCCTTTACCCCAACAACTGTTTACCTTGGCACTGTTTCTCCTCGTTGTTCCTGCCAAAAACGATCCTGCACGAACTCCTGCATTCAGCCTAAGCTGTCAGACGTCAGCTGCAAAGACCAAAACTCAAACAGCTGGCAGCGGTGGGATTCGAACCCACGCCTCCACAGAGACTGCAGCCTTAAACCGCTCAGCCACACGACCATGACAAACATGCTCGCAACCGTGTTATTTACTGATAATGTTACTGAAATGCATCAGAAGCAATGGAGCGAGGAAAGGCCATCAGGAGGATTGAGTCTGCTCCTTCACTGAATCAGGTAAGCCTGAACCGACCAACAAACAAAAATCATCTCACGTCAGAAACACAATGAGCTGCAGTGAAGGGCCGGCTCCATTTAAATTGTCCTTAAGCTCGTTGCTTCCCAATTTCCTGCCAGAAATGACAAGAGAACCTCCTGTTGAATTTGCTCAGGGTCTTCACTTCAGGATACGAGGCGAGATTATGTTTTATATGTTCAACGAGGCAATCACTGACATTTGTTTCCACGGTTTGGATGAGAGGAATAAATCTTCATTTCCAGACCTGTAATCTAAACAGCAGCGAGTCAAAATCTAACCACCAGAGCAACAGCTTACAGCGTGTTTAAGAATTTGCTTTATTCACGCTGCTTTTGTTACTTTAACTTTCACGCCAGACCACTTTCACCACAAATATAAATCCTTTCACAACGTCGTTTGACCTTTCCTCCTCTCACTCTATTTTCCTTGACTCTGTATTTGCTCGAAAATCATTAAATCTCTAATGTATTTCAGTTTGGATAAAAGGGCAGCGACCCGAAACATTCACTCTATTTCCATTTCCATTGACACTATTTGACCTGTTGGGTGTTTCCAACATTTCCTGTTTTGATGTGGGATTTGCAGCAACTGCGGTATTTATTTTTTCTCTGGATCAATCTGGATTAGTTTTCTTCGACTGAACCTTCCCTGTTGAAATAGTTAAAGGTCTGAGGTTTTAAATTATAAAATACAAGGATGTGTCACCGTGTTTGACAAGAAATGAAACAACTTGAGGATTAATAATTTCAAAATATCTTACAAATTTAATGCATATTTTGCAGGGGGTCCACATACGGGTGCCACTCACTCACTCATCTGTCCCAATTGCATAAGAGGTGGGACGGCGAAGTCCAGGATGCTAAGCGTTACACCGGAACCGACAGCACTCTGACCTAAGATACTAAGCCTCACACACACACACACAAACACACACACACACACACACTTCTCAATAATTACCAGCCTTCAGTCGAATACTTGTTCTGACACACCAACTGCCCCTGCCTTTCAAAAGAAGAGTGAAAGAGTCACGAGAATATGAAAAGAAATTGATGTTTCAAGCATCTGTCGCCAGAGGCTCAGCAATGTGCATTGTAATAGACGTTGAACAGGCTGACAAATTGTCCTCTCGATTCCTAATTTGTGACAAATTTAAACAAAAGGTCCTTCAAAAAATCAATCCTCAGCAATGGCAAAAGCGAGGAAGGATGGACCTAAATTTAAACTCGGGTCGCTGGATCCAGAGTGCTCACCATTAGACCAGAAAACCTACATCTAGCAGCCAGCTGCAAATAGTCACCCCAACATTTGACCCACTTGTTGCTGCCACATAAGTCACATGCTTTGAGTGACCATTTGCAGCTGGCGGCTGTGCTCCTGGTTCTGTGATGTGATGGTCAGCACTCTGGACTCCGAATGCAGTAATCGGAGTTCACATCTCGGTGAAACATTCATTTCCCATGTCAAGGCGATGATCGGTTTTCTGAAGGGTATTTTATGTAAAATTCTCAGAAACTGGAATTTTATGCTCTGAGGAAATTTCAGCAAATTCCACCGCAAACATATTGCAGACGATGCAAGAAATGATTCTCCTGGCAGCGTTGCATCAGCCCCAGAGGGCTATTGCTCAAGAATACAAAGTGCTGAGAAGCAAAATCATAGAATCCCTGTAATAAAGAAGGAAGCCATTCGGCGTATCGAACCTGCACTGACAACAATCACGTCCAGGCCCTATCCTCATATAACCTCATACAGTTACCCTGGTAGTCCCGTGACATTACGGGCAGTTAGCATGGACAATTAACCTGCCACACGTCTTTGGATTGTGCGCCCTGTGATCATCTTCCTTCCACACAGGCAGACACGGGAAGAATGTGCAAACTCCTCACATACAGTGATCCGAAGCCAGAATTGAATCCCGGTCACTGGCACTGTAAGGCAGCAGTGTTAAACACAGTGCCACCGTGTCAGAAAAGCCATCGACGTCAGGGTACCCCGACCGAAGAAAGTTTTCACGGATTGCAACGGGATCTTGATCAATTGGGCCAGTGGGCTGATGAATGGTAGATGAAATTTAATTTAGATAAATGCGAGGTGATGCACTTTGGAAGATTGAACAAGGGCAGGACTTACTCAGTTAATGGTAAGGCGTTGGGGAGAGTTACAGAACAACATTTTTTTCTTTGGTCATAGCTCCTTGAAAGTGGAGTCACAGGTGGACAGAGTTGTGTAGAAGGCAGTCGGCATGCTTGGTTTCATTGGTCAGAATATTGAATCCAGGAGTTGGGACGTTTTGTTGAAGTTGGACAAGACATTGGTAAGGCCACACTTCCAATACTGTGTACAGTTCTGGTCACCCTACTATAGAAAATATATTATTAAACTACGAAGAGTGCAGAATATATTTACTAGGATGCTACCGTGACATGATGTAAAAGTTAGAAGTAGAGGCTGGATGGACTGGGACTTTTTTCTCTGGAGCATAGAAGGCTGAGGGGTGATCTTATAGAGGTCTATAAAGTAATGAGGGGCACAGATCAGCTAGATAGTCAATATATTTTCCCAAAGGTAGCGGAGTTTAAAACTAGGGGGCATAGTTTATGGTGAGAGGTGAGAGATACAAAAGTGTCCAGAGGGGCAACTTTTTCACACAGAGGATGGTGAGTGCCTGAAACAAGCTGCCAGAAGTCGTTGTAGATGCGGGGACATTTTTGTCTTTTAAAAAGCATTTAGACAGTTACTTTTGTAAGATGGGTATAGAGGGACATGGGCCAAATGCGGGCAATTGGGACTAGCTTCGGGGTTTAAAAAAGGAGCGGCATGGAGCAGTTGGGCCGAAATGCCTGTTCCCATGCTGTAAACCTGCATGGCTCTACGACTGATATCATTCACTGAGTCACATGTCCCAAGTTGAACATGAGTGAGGGCTAAGAGAATAATGTTTCCACCGCGATTTGAACTCGGATTGCTGGGTTCAAAGTAACACCATGGAACCAACGCCGGCTTACAGCAGGAGGTCTTTCACCCAGATCTCACACATGCATACTCTTGCTCAATAATTGCCTGGCTCCAGTCGGAGGGTTGTTGTTTTTTGGCACCAACTGCTCCTTTGTTTCGACAGAGCGTTAAAGAGCAGCGAAAATGATGAAATCCATCATTACACAATGCTTTGAAAGGTTAGCCATGGCACGAATCAATTCCAATCTCCCTGCCTACATGGATCCACTACAGTTTGCCTACCACCGCAACACATCCACGGCAGGCGCCATTTCCCTGGCACTGCACTCAACCCTGTAACATCCAAAGACACCGATGTTAGACTCCTATTTATTGACTATTATTGCCTTCAACACTATTATTCCCACGAAACTCATCTCCAAACTCCGTGGCCTGTTCCTCGGCACCTCCCTCTGCGATTTAATCCTGAACTTCCTAACTCACCACAATCAGTAAGGATAGGCAACAACACCTCCTCCACAATCATCCTCAACACCGGTGCCCCACAAGGTTGTGTTCTCAGCCCCCGACTATACTATTTATACACCTGTGACTGTGTGGCCAAATTTCCCACCAAGTCGATTTTCAAGTTTGCTGATGACACCACCGTAGTGGCCAGATCTCAAGCAATGACTAGACAGAGTACAGGAATGAGATAGAGAATCTGATGAACTGGTGTGGCAACAATAATTTCTCCCTCAATGTCAACTAAATGAAGAAGATTGTCATCGACTTCAGGAAGCGTAAACGAGAACATGCCCCTGTCTACATCAATGGGGACGAAGTAGAAAGGATCGAGAGCTTCCGGTTTTTAGGTGTCCAGGCCACCAACAACCTGTCCTGATCTCCCGATGCCAACACTATAGTTAAGAAAGGCGGCCAACGCCTCTACTTTCTCAGAAGACTAAGGAAATGTAGCATGTCAGCTACGACTCTCACCAGCCTTTTACTGTTGCACCATAGAAAGCATTCTTTCTGGTTGGATCACAGCTTGGTATGGCTCCTGCTCTGCCCACGACCGCCAGGAACTACAAAAGGTCGTGAATGTAGCCCAACCATCACGGAAACCAGCCTCCCATCCATTGACTCTGTCTACACTTCCCGCTCCTTCAGCAAAGCAGCCAGCATAATTAGGGACCCCACGCACCCCAAACATTCTCTCTTCCACCTTCTTCTTTCGGGAAAAAGGTACAAAAGTCTGAGGCCACGTACCAACCGACTCAAGAACAGCTTCTTCCCTGCCGCTGTCAGACTTTTGAAAGGACTTATCTTGCATTAAGGTGATCTTTCTCTATACCCGAGCTATGCCTGTAACGCTACATTCTGCACTCTCTCCTTCCCTTCTCTGTTAACCCTATGCTTTGTCTGTATAGCGCGCAAAAAACAATATTTTTCACTGTATGTTAATACATGTGACAATAATAAATCAAATCAAAAAGAAAAACACTGATCTTTCAGGCATTTGGCGCCAAAGGCTCAGCAATGTGCATTGTAATAGCAGTTGAACTGGCTTACAAATTGTCCTCTCGATTCGTACTTGGTGAAAAATTTAAAAGAAATGTCCTTCAGGAAATCAAACATCAGCTTTGCCAAGAAAAGCAAGGCCCCGCCGAAATATGAGGTCGTATCGCTGGACTCAGAGTCCAGAGTGCTCATCATTACACCAGGGAACCCAGAATGCGCCAAGCAGCTGCAAATGACCTGTGAAATATGACTATTTCTGCTGATGTCGCTCGATACGGCTTGCGAAGGCTTCGCAATGTGCCTGGTAATAGCAGTTGAACTGGCTGACACATTGTCCGCTCGATTCATAATTTGTGCAAAAATTAAACGAGCAGCCCTTCAACAAACAATCATCTGCATTTGCAAACTAAAGCAAGGTTCTACCGATTTTTGAACTCGGATCGCCGGATTCAGAGTCCAGAGTGCTCACCATTACACCACGGAACCAAGCATAGAGCAGCGCCCTACAAATGATCGTTCAATACCTGTGTCAATTTGAACATCAGGGAGAAATATCAGTCCCATTGCACAATCCCGTCAATTACCCACAGCAATTCATATTTACATTGTCCTTGCTGGTTCCTCCTGTCAAAATGTGTACTCCACCCTCAACTGCATTACATTTCACTGCAGCTTACCACATTCAAAGAGCAATGTTAGCATCGAACTGATATAACCCTTATTGTAGTAAAAATGCTGAACAAATTCAATTGATCGCAGCTCTGCTTTCGTCACATTGGAAGAGAGTGTGAAAATGTGAACAATTTCGAATCTTAACAGACAGGAAGGAGAGTATAACTGTGGATAATTGGCATTATGCACATTGCTGTTATCAGTATCTGGGAGAATCAGGAAGATGAGATCCTGGTGCTCTCGTGGTTAGGGTTCGGCGCTTTCAGAGTCGCATGCTGGCTTCCATATGCTAAGATTTAGTGTTTTTGAAAAACAAACTTGTAATACTTCCTGATCGAAAGCAACTCTGCCAGAAAGAGTGGACATGACGTGAAGATGCTGACGTTCGACTGGGGTAAACACAATAACAAGTCTCACAACATCAGGTTAAAGTCCAACAGGTTTGTTTGGGATCAAGAGCCTTCGGAGCGCTGCTCCTTCATCAGGTGAGTGGCTGAATTGAAACAATGGAGTGAGATTTGTAGTTTCGCTTCCGAGTTGGAAATATCACATGTGCAACAGATCTAGAACAAACACAGATAGTGAAGAGCAGTGATAAGATGCAAAGCACTTCCGATAGTGATGGTGATACAAGGTAAAATCTGGATGATAATGGGTCAGATTTAACCGTTTACACCGACAGGAATATCACGCATTTCTGGATATAAATTTGGGACTAAATGACAAGAAAACTTCTCACAGACTTAAAAGCTAAACTCCTTAACTTCTACTGATTGCAAACAGTTTTCATTCAGAAAGCAGTAACTGTAAGAATCACAAAATGGGGGGCGGAAGAGTGGGCGGGGAGAAGCCCAGTTTGCCGGAGGAATGAAAACCTGGAATTCATCCAGGAAAGTATCAAAGTTTAGAAACAACGTGGGACTTGAAAGCACGGCTCTAAAAGTACATCTGACACACTAGCGACGAAGCGAGCCAGACTCCTACTGTAGCAATGCTTGCACCGTTTCTTAATATGCACGAAAATAAATGCTGTTTCCATCTGGTGACTCAGCTTGTTCTGATTAAAAAGTTTACAATTAACCAACCGACAGAATCCCCAAAGTTACAATGCATTCCTCTCAATCATCGGTAACATAATTCATATCTTCCACTTCTTAGCTGCACCTCTTTCCAAATATTACAAACTCCGTTTAAAACTACCACTGTGATCTGCTCTCTTTAGCATTTCATGATTCAACTTTTGAACTAATGTGAAGACTTTTGTGACTGTAAAAAGGCTATTTGTTTTCCAGGTGGTGCTGAAGAACATTGACATATGCATAGAAATCCACACATAGACACACACCCAGAGTGGCAGAGGTCTAAGGAGAGACACAATCGCGACACTAACCTGGCACAGCCTCCCTTCCATTTCCCACTCCAAATTCCATGAATGTTTTTGTGAATGAACGAAAATGGAAAGCCGTGCCAGTGTTTGGATGGATTTGATTCCATTCGCTCTGGAGGCACACATGTAAAACCAGGAATAATGAGAAACGAGATTGGAAATCCATCACTTTAACCACTCGGGCACGATGACTGGCGCTTTAAGCCATGAAGCCAACCGTATGCCCAAATTCACAATTACCACAGGGATCAGTGCTTGGTCCTCTGCTCTTTGTGATTTTTATTAATGACTTAGAGGAGGGGGCTGAAGGGTGGATCAGTAAATTTGCCGATGGCACCAAGATTGGTGGAGTAGTGGAGTAGTGGAGGGCTGTTGCAGGCTGCAAAGAGACATAGATAGGATGCAAAGCTGGGCTGAAAAATGGCAAATGGAGTTTAACCCTGATTAATGTGAGGTGATTCATTTTGGTAGGACTAATTTAAATGTGGATTACAGGGTCAAAGGTAGGGTTCTGAAGACTGTGGAGGAACAGAGAGATCTTGGGGTCCATATCCACAGATCTCTAAAGGTTGCCACTCAAGTGGATGGAGCTGTGAAGAAGGCCTATAATGTGTTAGCTTTTATTAACAGGGAGTTGGCGTTTAAGAGCCGTGGGGTTATGCTGCAACTGTACAGGGCCTTGGTGAGACCACATTTGGAATATTGTGTGCAGCTCTGGTCACCTCACTATAAGAAGGATGTGGAAGCGCTGGAAAGAGTGCAGAGGAGATTTACCAGGATGCTGCCTGGTTTGGAGGGTAGGTCTTATGAGGAAAGGTTGAGGGAGCTTGGGCTCTTCTCTCTGGAACGGAGGAGGCTGAGGGGAGACATAATAGAGGTTTATAAAATGATGAAGGGATAGATAGAGTGAACGTTCAAAGACTATTTCCTCGGGTGGATGGAGCTATTACAAGGGGGCATAACTATAGAGTTCGTGGTGGGAGATATAGGAAGGATATCAGAGGTAGGTTCTTTACGCAGAGGGTGGTTGGGGTGTGGAATGGACTGCCTGCAGTGATAGTGGAGTCAGACACTTTAGGAACATTTAAGCGGTTATTGGATGAGCACATGGAGCACACCAGGATGATAGGGAGTGGGATAGCTTGATCTTGGTTTCAGATAAAGCTCGGCACAACATCGTGGACCGAAGGGCCTGTTCTGTGCTGTACAGTTCTATGTTCTATGTTCTACTCGACGATAATCAGTCGAGTGAGCATCAGGGTCATTCATGGGAAATGTCTGAGATGGCGAGCAGGAAGTTCAAAGATGTGTCTTGAAAGCGGCAGGATTTGAGATGTGTCAGTTAGTTTCAGTGTTCACTGCCTTGTGTCTGTCTTCTGATTCTTCTTCAGAACTTATTGTTTACATTAAATCTCTGACATTTCCAACTCTGGTACAAGTTCATCCAGCTGGAAGATTAATCTTCCTTCGCCCTTCACTCACGCTGTGAGGTGTGTTTCCATTCAATGAAGAATTATGGAAACTTATTCTCTCAGTGGTTGGAAATCAAACCGGCC
Source organism: Mustelus asterias (assembly GCF_964213995.1). Lineage (NCBI taxonomy): Eukaryota > Metazoa > Chordata > Chondrichthyes > Carcharhiniformes > Triakidae > Mustelus > Mustelus asterias. The sequence continues at coordinate 378,107 of NW_027590214.1, forward strand.
ACCGTACTGAATCCTGACCATGAGACTTCCAGTGAAGCTGATACGACAGATGTGCAATAAGTTGGTCATCATCGCTTTAGTCATTGCTTCATTTCAGGCCACTTTCTCTTGAGACATATTCATCCAATCATGATACATTATTTAATGATTACAGTAAAAAACTAATCATAATTGTAATCTCTTTCCTTGTGCTCAGATCCAATTGCCACACAAACGGAACAAATTCAAAATGCTCTGCTCCGTTATCGAATGTTATAAACCCCGGGCCCTGCGGGTGAAAGCACTGATTGGGAACTGCTCGGCCACCCGGACTCCACCATCACCAGCTCAATGTTGCCCTTGTCCACGATTCCTTGAGTCAGTTAATCCACCCTATCTTGCTCTCAATTACAGAACTTTCTTTTGTTCTCGTTACCGAATAATTCCCGACTGAAATGCTGCAATAACTCAACAGTTCAATTAATGTTCCGTGAGACAGGAGAATAATTCTGAAATCTGAATAATTTAGACATAAAAAACAATTCGAAACGTTTCTGCTTGTTTTTGAACCGGAGAGTTTTCGCGTGGGAGGCGAACGCGATAACCACGACACTCCAGAAACACCGCAGCTTCTGTAAGTGAAGCAGATCCAATATACTGGAGAACAAATCAAACTGGTTCCACAAGTCCGTCAGTTACTTATGCACTCCAATGCAAACTGGGGAAACATCTCCTGATTCCCTGATTCGGCACTTACTGCGCTCCAGACTTAACATTGAGTTCAACAACATCAGAGCATCTCCTCTCCTACATCTTCATCCCATTTACATTTATTTTTTATTTCCCAAACATAGATTGGAATATCCCGAGGGCTAGGGGTTTGGATGGAGAGGAGTTTGTTAGGTGTGTCCAGGAGAGTTTCCTGACACAGTATGTGGATAAGCCTACTAGAGGAGAGGCTGTACTTGATCTGGTGCTGGCTAATGAACCTGGACAGGTGGAGGATCTCTCGGTGGGTGAGCATCTTGGGGATAGCGATCATAATTCTATCTCCTTCACGATAGCATTGGAAAGAGATAGGATCAGGCAGGCTAGGAAAGTGTTTCTCTGGAGTAAAGGGAAATACAGTGTCATCAGGGAGGAAATTAGACGGGTAAATTGGAAGGAGGCATTCTTGGGGAAAAGTACCGAAGGAAAGTGGAGGATTTTCAAGGAATGTTTGTCTGGAGCTCTGCATGACAACGTTCCGATGAGACAGGGGGGTGTTGGTAGGGTACGGGAACCGTGGTGCACGAAGGTTGTGATGAACCTGGTGAATAAGAAAAGAGGGGCGTACAGAAGGTTCAGAGAGCTAGGAGGTGTTAAGGATTTAGAGGAGTATACGGGATGTAGGAAGGAGCTTAAGAAGGAAATTAGGAGAGCGAGAAGGGGTCATGAGAAGGCAGGTAAGATTAAGGAGAATCCCAAGGCTTTCTACAAATATGTCAAGAGTAAAAGGATGAGATGTGAAGGCATAGGACCCTTAAAAGGTGAAGGGGGAAAAGTTTGTGCGGAACCGTTAGAAATGGCGGAGCTGCTTAATGAATACTTTACCTCGGTATTCACGGTGGAAAGGGATCTGGGTGGTTGTACTGCTGGTTTGCGGTGGACAGAAAGGATCCAGCATGTGGACATAAAGAAAGAGGATGTGTTGGAACTATTGAATGGCATCAAGGTTGGTAAGTCGCCGGGACCGGATGGGATGTACCCCAGGTTACTGTGGGAGGCGAGGGAGGAGATTGCGGAGCCTTTGGCGATGATCTTTGCATCGTCGATGGAGACGGGAGAGGTTCCGGAGGATTGGAGGATTGCAGATGTGGTCCCTATATTCAAGAAAGGGAACAGGGACAGCCCGGGAAATTACCGACCGGTGAGTCTAACCTCAGTGGTTGGTAAGTTGATGGAGAGGATCCTGAGAGACAGGATTTATGATCATCTAGAGAAGTTTAGTATGATCAAAAGTAGTCAGCACGGCTTTGTCAAGGGCAGGTCGTGCCTTACGAGCCTGGTTGAGTTCTTTGAAAATGTGACCAAACACATTGACGAAGGAAGAGCGGTGGATGTGGTCTATATGGACTTCAGCAAGGCGTTCGATAAGGTCCCCCATGCAAGACTTCTTGAGAAAGTGAGAGGGCATGGGATCCAAGGGGCTGTTGCCTTGTGGATCCAGAACTGGCTTGCCTGCAGAAGGCAGAGAGTGGCTGTGGAGGGGTCTTTCTCTGCATGGAGGTCAGTGACCAGTGGAGTGCCCCAGGGATCTGTTCTGGGACCCTTGCTGTTTGTCATTTTCATAAATGACCTGGATGAGGAAGTGGAGGGATGGGTTGGTAAGTTTGCTGACGACACCAAGGTAGGTGGTGTTGTGGATAGTTTGGAAGGATGTCAGAAGTTGCAGCGAGACATAGATAGAATGCAAGACTGGGCGGAGAAGTGGCAGATGGACTTCAACCCGGATAAGTGTGTGGTGATCCATTTTGGCAGATCCAATGGGATGAAGCAGCAGTATAATATGAAGGGTACCATTCTTAGCAGTGTAGAGGATCAGAAGGACCTTGGGGTCCGGGTCCATAGGACTCTTAAATCGGCCTCGCAGGTGGAGGATGCGGTCAAGAAGGCGTACGGCGTACTGGCCTTCATTAATCGAGGGATTGAGTTTAGGAGTCGGGAGATAATGCTGCAGCTTTATAGGACCTTGGTTAGACCCCACTTGGAGTACTGCGCGCAGTTCTGGTCACCTCATTACAGGAAAGATGTTGAAGCCATTGAAAGGGTGCAGAGGAGATTTACAAGGATGTTGCCTGGATTGGGGGGCATGCCTTATGAGGATAGGTTGAGGGAGCTTGGTCTCTTCTCCCTGGAGAGACGAAGGATGAGAGGTGACCTGATAGAGGTTTACAAGATGTTGAGAGGTCTGGATAGGGTAGACTCTCAGAGGCTATTTCCAAGGGCTGAAATGGTTGCTACGAGAGGACACAGGTTTAAGGTGCTGGGGGGTAGGTACAGAGGAGATGTCAGGGGTAAGTTTTTCACTCAGAGGGTGGTGGGTGAGTGGAATCGGCTGGCGTCGGTGGTGGTGGAGGCAAACTCGTTGGGGTCTTTTAAGAGACTTCTGGATGAGTACATGGGATTTAATGGGATTGAGGGCTATAGATAGGCCTAGAGGTGGGGATGTGATCGGCGCAACTTGTGGGCCGAAGGGCCTGTTTGTGCTGTGGCTTTCTATGTTCTATGTTCTATGATGTAATTTAACCTTATTTATTATTTTTTATTATTTTACATGTCCTTTTATGTATTTTTATTTTTTTAAATTTCCATTTCTTGCATTGTTTGCTTAAAATCTCTCTTTCCACCTTGTTCCCTCTCTCCCTCCACCCTAATCAGACCATCTGTTACATCCCCTCGGTCGCCCTTCCTCCTTCCATTTCGACATTCCGCTATCTCAATGGACAGCTATTAGCACCCTTCTCAGCGATGATCACCTCTAATTACCCTTAAATTTTACCTGGGACACCTTCGTCACCCACCCCACACCCATCTCCCTCACCCGGACAATATAAATCTCGTCCAAATTTCTTTGCCTTCAGCTCTGATGAAGGGTCATCCAGACTTTGAAACATTGGCCCTATTCTCTCTCAACGGATGCTGTCAGACCTGCTGAGAATTTCAGGCAATTTCTGTTCTTGTTTCAGATTCCAGCATCCGCAGTAAATTTGTTTTTATCAAGAAATTCTTGTCAGACAGACTTGTGCCTCACATACAAAAGAAGAGGCTGAAATAGAAACAAAGCGCCAAATTAGCTTTAATTGCCGTTGGCAGTTTGCCTGGTGGTTTAGTGGTTAGGATTCGGTGCTTTCACCACTGCGGCCTGTGTTCGATCCCTGGTCAGGGAATGAAGATTTGCTCCAGCACGTGGATTAAGTGGAGCTGGAATTAATTCCTGATCGAAAACACGAGTGATGCTGGTGTCAGTTTCAACTGCAGGGAGACAAATCCATCCCATTCCACAATCCCGTCAATCATCCACAGCATTTTATATTTACGTTCCCTCTGTCAAAACGAATAATGATGCACTCTGCTGCATTAATGTTTACTGCAGTCCGCTGCATTTAAAGAGCAGTGTTTGCATTCACCTTTGATGAACCTTCTTGTAAATCTACTGAACAATATTAAATTATCACAGCCCTGCACTCGTCACACTGGAAGCCAATGCGAAAATGTAAATAATTGCAAAACGTAACGACGTGCACAAGACTGGGAACAGTGTGTGACTGTGGATAACAGAGCATTTTGACTCGTAAACGTGTTTGTTGTGCAAGGGACCACAAGGAAGGCGATGAATAAACGGCTGATCCTCAAATAATTGGTAAGGTCACGGTTCGCTTCCCTGGTGGTGCAGTGGTTAGGAATCAGCGCTTTTACTGTTGTTTGATAGCCGGCCATGGCACAATTCTTTCTAGCCGCTGTGTGAACTGTTACAGTGAAAAGGAATTCCTCATTGAACAAAACAATGTTCTGAGCGCCTGTGGAGTGAGACAGTGTTAATCTTACTTTAAACAGGAGGCAAGCAAGCCCATGACAACACATACGAAGAATTTCAGGGCAAACATTTGAATTCCTGATCCTATTTGTTATATTCTAACTCAGTGCCAATGTCACTCAGAGCAATATTTGCATTGCGTTGCTTAGTGGTACTGTGATTCAGTGGTTAAAGGCGCTGTTTTTTGTGTCCAGTCAGTAAGGAGGCTGGGATGCAATCCCAAGGCTGTTCAAAAAATATGTCTTTTTGGTCAGTTCGACAAACATCCGTTGATTTGTTGAAAGCAGCTAATGTTTGCCATGCTGTCTTTTGGTAGGAGGAACAGAGACAAGCAGCAGGATTTAATCCCACAGCCTCCAGTCACAGACTTCCAGTGGAAAGCGACAACTGCAGCTTCAATCGGCGGATCACTGTCCATCCCTGGGACACAACTGGGGTCACCCCCTCCCTCCCCCCTCCTCCCCCTCTCCCACCCCCTCTCCCTCCCCTCCCCCTCCCCATCCATCCCCTCCACCCCCACCACTCCCGCACCCTCAAACCCTTTCCCCCCATCCCCTTCCCCTCCACCTCAATACTCTGAGCACAGGCTCAGGAAAACGCAGGTAGGTTATATGCCGCTCACTAAACCTCCGAGCAGCATTTGCGCAATACCCCAGTGATTCAAACTTTCTTTAAGCTTCTTACCATGTGTTCATCTCCTGTGACTCGTTGTACTGAGTACATTTAGGGAGGAATTTTGATGTCACTTAGCCCGCGATTTGGACCCAGTTCTGGGAGATATTTATGTCAATGTAAACAGTAAAACGAGGCTCATTACCACCCAGATGTTACCTTGAAACACCAGTTTTATCGCTTTTAAGGCCTATCACTGTCCCACTCTTTCTGTCTCTATTTTTCTCGACCTATTGAACCATGCGACATTTTCAGCTCTGGTGTCAAACAACATCTCTCACTACACTGATTGTGGCAGAACTCTGTTACTTCTGGGACAAATTCCGGTTCGTTTAACAGGTTGGTGGATAGCAAATAACATCTGCTTTATCTGATCCGGAATCAAACTCGGGCCACGGAGAAAACTGCTCGAATCCAATCCACCAGACCACCAGTCAAATAGTTTCTTACCCCTCATCGCCTGAGGTTTCCTTCATCAAAGACAAGTTTCTCTGACAAAAGGTCATGATTAAGTGTGACATGAGCGGCATCTTCAACCAACGAAAATACCGATTGCTGTTAACTGGATCGACAGTGAGGTGAAACATTCCCACAAACCGCTCATTCAATTTCCAAACTCACCAACCTGATCACTGCGGCTCCTGTGAAACGTGCAATGCCACATCCAACAGATATTCATCATCAAAAGTAACTGATGCAAATGAAATTTTAAACACACTGATTAATAATCCTCTTAGGTATAAATGTTTCTTTAAATATTGCAGGCTCCTATTAAGATTACAATTAATTTTCATGAAGGCATATAATTGAAATCTGAGTGTTGCACACGGAACCGTGCCAGGTCAACTGAGAAACACTCCTAACTATCAGTATATATATATATGTGTGCCTGGCGGCAGCCTCATTAATCTGTTTGTTCCAATTATCATAATTAATGAAAAAATCGAACGATTTGTTAATCCTCCTGGAGCCTAGCATTCGTAGAATCCTAGAAACCCGACATTACAAAAAGTGGCCATTCGGCCCATCGAGTCTGCACCGACCACAATCCCACCCAGGCCCTACCCTCGTATCCCACCCACTAATCCACGCATCTCAGGACACTAAGGGGCAATCAACCTAACCCGCATATCTTTGGACTGTGGGAGGAAACCGGAGCACCTGGAGAAAACCCACGCAAACAATGTACAAACTCCACACAGACAGTGACCCAATCCGGGAATTGAACCCAGGTCCCTGGAGCTGTGAAGCAGCAGTGCTAACCACTGTGCTACCGTGCCGCACGACATTCGGTGTAAAGGTGGCAATCTGCTCATATAATACCGAAGAAGCTCAGAGTTTCTGACAGAAATGCATAGAATACCAAGTGGCCTGGTGTTTGCCGTTTACTATCCTTTCCTCGCAGCTATCGGATTTCCAGATAATGCATTCCAATACCTATGAGTTCTAAAATGGCTGTTTAGGTAGATCACTTGAAACATTTACAAGTAGCGCTTCTGCACTGTACTATGCTTTCACCACGTTAAAGTGACTTTTTTTAAAGGGGGACCTTTGCCCTTTGAGGCAACACAATTTGTCCTTTTTTACATAATGATGTTAAAGGTTTCAAATATATCTGTTCTGCATTATAACGATACTGTTTATTCCTATTAATGGTATATTTTCTTCGCATTAACATTTTCATTTGAAACTCTTCACCACCATGGCTTGCTCATATAAACTTTTAAATTTTACCTTTAACGGTATACTATGTTCCCTTGAGCAACAACAGTTCATCCTTTAAATGTACAACTTATTCCCTGAACAACTAGAATATAATTTTGCAAATATGACTATACTACCTGATGAACTGTTTTTCTGTGGTTTGATAATAACATTGTTATCTCGGTGAAATTTAAGTGATGTTGTGCTTTTGACACTCTTACATAGCTTAATTGCAATATTGCTATTGCAATGTAAACATCGTTATACTGCGCGATTGATGCTGTCACTGAGGGTCTATTATCGCACCGTTATTGCATTGTTAATATAGATATATTGTGTGATTGATTCTGTTGAATTGTCCACCCGTTATTGCAGTGTTAACATAGATATATTGTGTCTATGACACTTAACGTTGGCGATTAATCGCACCATTGTTGCAGTGTTAATATCGTGCCATTGCCCTATTCATGGTGAAGTATCATACTTTTACTGCAGAATGAAGACAATTATTATATGTGGCAGTATGTGAATGCCTCATGTTATTACAGTGTAAAAGTAATTATGTTGTGTTACTGACAATGTCCCTTTTAATGAATTAAGTCCTTATGATTACACGATAAAAGTCGGTCTATTGCTTATTAGCATTGCCAGTACCACATTTACACAAATACGTCAGTTATTTCAGTTACTCAAATACTAAAACATTACTGACTGATTTTAAAGTGTTAATTTATTAATTTGTTAAATGAAATCATGTAACATCGAATTATTAACAGGAATATAAGCGGTGTATTATCGAACCATTTTCTTCATCAATCTACTTATTTTAATCTCACAGCTTCAGTGTTTTTGTTCTGGTTTCTAACATTCAATGATTCAGCAAAGCTCCACATTAGCAACTGCTGATGGTTTTAGGGTTACCACTTGCGAATTTGAGTCTGGCTCCTGCACCGGCATTTCGAATTATGTCCATATCTCGACATTTTCCTCCACAATGTCTGAGGCTGCATCGCTGTTGGAATTTCTCATATCAGATTCAATAAATGTTAATGTTAATATCAGGACAGAGGTGAAGCTGAGCATTAACCAGGATAATAGAGATCAGGAGTGGCGAGGTGTTGATTCTAATCAGAGACTTTCTCTGATTGAGGCATCATCCTCTGCTATTTCTGAGGTTTCAGAGGTTTCTGAGATTTCTTAACCATCTCAATGCTGAGTTATGTGACCTTTGCATGAGCTGTAGCTGACCTGATTTATCCTAGATCTAAACAATTACTTAGACACTATCGCGCTGTGATCATTGTTCAAAAAAAAACTGTCCATCTTAAATTTTCAAAATATGTATGCTTTTTTTTCTAAAGTACTTCAGTGACTAAAGTACGAATTTATTTATTCAATTCCGAATGGCTTGATTCTATTTCAAATGCTGGTTTAATCTTGTCCAAGGTTCTCCCATGCAGAGAACAGGTTAATTCTATCCACAGTATCATTTGCTTTCAAAATCCTCAGAGCCAGAAGTAAATCGTGATTTAAACGGTCATTTTCTATCGTTTGGAAGCAGACGTTGTTCAATTTCTCCTCATAATTTCACTCTTAAAATCCTGTTAACATTCACAGGAATTCATCCAAGGCCAACATATTCTTCCTCAGTCGTCATGACGCGAAATGTACACAATTATATTCTGCATGTTAAGAGAACAGTCGAAGCCTTTCTATTCACTATGGTGATAGAACCGTTTTCAGGAGAGCTGCCACCATTGGAGTGAAGGAGAAAAGTTAAGATTTCTGGAATCCTTATTTGTATATTCTTGACTCAGGATGTACTTTGATGATATTTGATTATGTCTTGCAATACCATTTCAATTGGTGAAAAGTTAGTTCAGCAGCTTTATCCCCACTTCGAGAGCTCATGCCAATTAAAAGTAATTTAAGAATTGATGACCGTTATTAGTGCTCAAAGCTCTCCCCAGATCAAACAGGAATTAGAAGTCCAAGTAACTTTCACAAACATTATCACAAAGTTTGGCTACTTGGCGTTCTGAATGCATTCAGCATTTAACGCTGAAAATTATTAATACGTTGCCTCTACCGGGTTGAAACAGAAAGGATCAATAACTACATCGCCTTAAATGGCCGAGACAGTTGGTAGGTCTGGAGTTTGTCTTACAACCAAAGAAGATGTCATAATGCTGCCAGACAAGCAGAGAAGCTAAATATTATGAGCTGGGCAGTTCATCATATACTGGAATTATCTGCCCACTGAGGTGGTGGAGGCTACCTCGCTGAATATGTTTAAAGCGCGGATGGATGGATTCCTGATCGGTAAGGGAATTAAGGGTTATGGGGATCAGGCGGGTAAGTGGTACTGATCCACGTCAGATCAGCCATGATCTTATTGAATGGCGGGGCAGGCTCGAGGGGCTAGATGGCCTACTCCTGCTCCTATTTCTTATGTTCTTATGTTCTTATGTTGCATTTGCGAGATCGAACCAGGGCAGCACTTACTCAGTTAATGCTAAGGTATTGGGGACAGTTAGAGAACAAGTAAATCTGGAGGGTACAGGTTCATAGCTGCTTGAAAGTGGAATCACAGGAGTACAGAGTGGTGAAGAAGGCATTCGGCATACTTGGGTTCATTGGTCAGAACAGTGAATAAAGGAGCTGGGACGTCATCTTGAAGTTGTACAAGACATTGGTCAGGCCACACTTGGGATACTGTGTACAGTTCTGGTCACCCTTTTTTAGGAAGGATATTATTAAACTACAAAGAGTGCAGAAAAGATTTACTGGGAGGGTATCGGGACTTGATTATTTGTGTTTTAAGAAGGAACGTGATAGACTGGAACCTTTTCCCTGGGGTGTAGGAGGCCTAGGGGTGATCTTATAGAGGTCTACAAAATAATGAGGGGCATTATTTTGTAGTGAGTTAGTCAACATGTTTTCCCAAAGCTAGGGGAGTCTAAAACTAGAGGGCACAGGTTTAAGATGAGAGGGGTGAGATACAAAAGGGTCCAGAGGGGCAATTGTTTCACACAGAGGGTGGTGAGTGTCTGGAACAAGCTGCCAGAGGTAGTACAGGTGGGTAAAATTTTGTCTTTGAAAAAGCATTCAGACAGTTACATGGGTAAGATAGAGGAAAATGGGCCAAGTGCCGGCAATTGGGACAAGCTTAGCGGTGTATAAAAAGGGACAGCATAGACAAGTTGGCCTAAGGGCCTGTTTCCATGATGTAAACCTTGATGACTCTATGATTTTCCGGCCGTGTTCGTTCCAATGCCAGAAAATCCACCCTGAGGTCAACAGATCTTAGCATGATCTGTGTCTCGCCTGCCATGGGATTCGTAACGGATGGGATAGGACAATTCCATCCCGTGTTAATCAATAGCAATCCGTGCTTATATCATAGAATCATAGAATCCCTATAGTGCAGGAAGTGCCTGCACCGACAACAGTCCCAGCCAGGCCCCATCCCATAATCCTCCCGAAGTCCCCTTCCTCCTCAAACACCCACTCAGCCTCTTTCACCCTCAGACACCTCAATCAGCCCTGCCCACCCTCAGAACCCCTGCCGACCCGGTCCCCCTCAGAACCCGCCCAGCCCCCTCCTCCTCACTCACCCGCCCCCATCCTCAGAACCCAGCCCGTCCCTGCCCCCTCAGATTTCCACTCAGCCATCTCCTCCTCAGACTCCTCACACGCCCGCCCCCTCCCTCAGAACCCCACTCAACCCCCTCACTACTTAGACTGCCCGCTCAGTTCCACTCCCACCTCAGACACTCCTGTCAGCCCTCTCCCCTTCCAACCCCTCGTTGCTCAGCACCCCTTCAGGCCATGAGCCTTGGCAGTGTCCATGGCACTGTCCACTTGTACTGACACCTGTGTTTCACGCCTTGCTCCTGCAGGGGGAGCTGAGGAGGTTGATCTCGAGGCCATTTGCCTCTTAGCTGCTGCCAGACTGCATAGGAAGGACCCCTCATGGGTTGTGGGGATTGGGTAGATAGTATGGGGTTAATAGGCTGATAGTAATGGGTTAATCTTGCCACTCTCTCAGGGATGGGGGTGCCAAGGCTGGGCTGCCCTTGCTAGCCCAGGCAGACCCGAAGCTGCAGGTGTGAGCTGACCCCTTTGATGTTCTCTGACAGATAGGGGAGATTAGTTTGACTTGGCCGGGTGGGGGATGATTAGAGGTGTCTGAGGGAGATTGAGAGCGGCACGGCGGCACGATGGTTACCACTGCTGCCTCACAACGCCAGGGACCCAGGTTCAATTCCAGCCTCGGGTCACTATCTGTATGGAGTTTGCACGTTCTGCCCATGTCTGCGTGTGTTTCCTCCGGGTGTTCCAGTTTCCTCCGACATTCCAAAGATGTGCTCGTTTGGTGAATTGGCCATGCTAAATTGACTCTTGTGTAAGGGGGGTTAGCAGGGTAAATATGTGAAGTTTCGGGCAAAGGGTCTGGGTGGGATTGTGTTCGGTGCAGGCACAATGGGCTGAATGGCCTCCTTCTGCACTGTAGGGATTCTATGATTCTATGAGGGGTGCAGAAAAGTGTAGCTATGAGGAGAGATTGGACAGGTTGGGATTATTATCCTTGGAACAAAGAAGGCTGGGCAGTGACTTGATAGAGATGTACGAAATTATTAGGGTGAGATACAGAATGGACAGGATAAAAACCTTTCCCTCGCTGGGGAAGTCCAGAACCAAGGGACATAGGGGACATGACGTATTGATGCAAAGGTTGTTGTTGTTGTCCAAATTCACTGCCTTATTTGCTGGTAGAGGCAGAGACCCTAAACTACTTTAAAAGTGTTTGGATCTGCACATTATTATCTGAATGGCTTTAAACTAGGAGAGGGGAATATGCAATGAGACCTGGGTGTCCTCGTACACCAGTCACTAAAGGTAAGTATGCAGGTGCAGCAGGCAGTAAAGAAGGCAAATGTTATGTAGTCCTTCATCGCAAAAGATTTCGAGTACAGGAACAGGGATGTCTTCCTGCAATTATACAGGGCCTTGGTGAGGCCACACCTGGAGTATTGTGTGCAGTTTTGTTCTCTTTATCTGAGGAAGGATGTCCTTGCTCCAGAGGGGGTGCAGAGAAGGTTTACCAGACTGATTCCTGGGATGGCAGGACTGACGTATGAGGTGAGATTGAGACTATTAAGATTGTATTTGCTGGAGTTCAGAAGAATGAGGGGGGAATTTCATAGAAACCTATACAATTCTAACATGGTCAGACGAGGTACATTCAGAAAGAATGGTGGGGGAGTCCAGAACTAGACTGAGGAAAAGGGGCTAGACAGTTTGGAAGAGAGATGAGGAGAAATTTCTTCACACAGAGAGTGGGCAGCCTGTGGAATTCACTACCACGTAAAGTGGTTGGGGGCAAAATATTGAATGTTTTCAAGAAGCAGTTAGACATGGAACTTGGAGCTGAGGGGATCAAAGTTTATGGCGGGAAGGAAGGATCAGGATATTCAGTTGGATGATCAGCCATGATCAGGATGAATGGGGGAGCAGGCTGGAAGGACCACATGGCCTCTTCTTGCTTCTAGTTTCTATGTTTCTGTGGGCTGGGTTCAGGAATGTGGGATGAGAAAGTGTACTTGAGTCTCCTTGGGCCAGCATGAACAAGATGGGCCGAATGTCCTCCTTAATCTTAACAGAACGAAAACCACAATAGGTGTCACAAGTAGACCATGCGGCAGTAGCCCAGAAGTGCTAGATGGTGTAAATGCTGAAATTATACAACTGTGTAATCAAAGCAGAGTGAGTACGAATGGATGATTTTAATCCTAACATAGATTGGAAAAGACAGACAAGTACCTGCCGGGAAGGTAATGATTTTCTGGAGTGTGTCTGGGATCGCCTCCTGTGGCAGCAATTCTTGGATGCAACAAGGGATCAAGCATTACTGGATCTAATACTGAGCAATGAACCTGATATAATTCGTGACCTAGGTGTTCGTGAGCACTTGTCAAATAGTAATAGAACATAGAACATAGAAAGCCACAGCACAAACAGGCCCTTCGGCCCACAAGTTGCGCCGATCACATCCCCACCTCTAGGCCTATCTATAGCCCTCAATCCCATTAAATCCCATGTACTCATCCAGAAGTCTCTTAAAAGACCCCAACGAGTTTGCCTCCACCACCACCGACGTCAGCCGATTCCACTCACCCACCACCCTCTGAGTGAAACACTTACCCCTGACATCCCCCCTGTACCTACCCCCCAGCACCTTAAACCTGTGTCCTCTCGTAGCAACCATTTCAGCCCTTGGAAATAGCCTCTGAGAGTCCACCCTATCCAGACCCCTCAACATCTTGTAAACCTCTATCAGGTCACCTCTCATCCTTCGTCTCTCCAGGGAGAAGAGACCAAGCTCCCTCAACCTATCCTCATAAGGCATGCCCCCCAATCCAGGCAACATCCTTGTAAATCTCCTCTGCACCCTTTCAATGGCTTCAACATCTTTCCTGTAATGAGGTGACCAGAACTGCGCGCAGTACTCCAAGTGGGGTCTAACCAGGGTCCTATAAAGCTGCAGCATTATCTCCCGACTCCTAAACTCAATCCCTCGATTAATGAAGGCTAGTACGCCATACGCCTTCTTGACCGCATCCTCCACCTGCGAGGCCGATTTAAGAGTCCTATGGACCCGGACCCCAAGGTCCTTCTGATCCTCTACACTGCTAAGAATGGTACCCTTCATTTTATACTGCTGCTTCATCCCATTGGATCTGCCAAAATGGATCACTACACACTTATCCGGGTTGAAGTCCATCTGCCACTTCTCCGCCCAGTCTTGCATTCTATCTATGTCTCGCTGCAACTTCTGACATCCCTCCAAACTATCCACAACACCACCTACCTTGGTGTCGTCAGCAAACTTACCAACCCATCCCTCCACTTCCTCATCCAGGTCATTTATGAAAATGACAAACAGCAAGGGTCCCAGAACAGATCCCTGGGGCACTCCACTGGTCACTGACCTCCATGCAGAGAAAGACCCCTCCACAGCCACTCTCTGCCTTCTGCAGGCAAGCCAGTTCTGGATCCACAAGGCAACAGCCCCTTGGATCCCATGCCCTCTCACTTTCTCAAGAAGTCTTGCATGGGGGACCTTATCGAACGCTTTGCTGAAGTCCATATAGACCACATCCACCGCTCTTCCTTCGTCAATGTGCTTGGTCACATTTTCAAAGAACTCAACCAGGCTCGTAAGGCACGACCTGCCCCTGACAAAGCCGTGCTGACTACTTTTGATCATACTAAACTTCTCTAGATGATCATAAATCCTGTCTCTCAGGATCCTCTCCATCAACTTACCAACCACTGAGGTTAGACTCACCGGTCGGTAATTTCCCGGGCTGTCCCTGTTCCCTTTCTTGAATATAGGGACCACATCCGCAATCCTCCAATCCTCCGGAACCTCTCCCGTCTCCATCGACGATGCAAAGATCATCGCCAAAGGCTCCGCAATCTCCTCCCTCGCCTCCCACAGTAACCTGGGGTACATCCCATCCGGTCCCGGCGACTTACCAACCTTGATGCCATTCAATAGTTCCAACACATCCTCTTTCTTTATGTCCACATGCTCGATCCTTTCTGTCCTCCGCAATCCAGCAGTACAACCACCCAGATCCCTTTCCACCGTGAATACCGAGGTAAAGTATTCATTAAGCACCTCCGCCATTTCTAACGGTTCCGCACAAACTTTTCCCCCTTCACCTTTTAAGGGTCCTATGCCTTCACATCTCATCCTTTTACTCTTGACATATTTGTAGAAAGCCTTGGGATTCTCCTTAATCTTACCCGCCAAGGTCTTCTCATGACCCCTTCTCGCTCTCCTAATTTCCTTCTTAAGCTCCTTCCTACATCGCGTATACTCCTCTAAATCCTTAACACCTCCTAGCTCTCTGAACCTTCTGTACGCCTCTCTTTTCTTATTTACCAGGTTCATCACAACCTTCGTGCACCACGGTTCCCGTACCCTAATCATCCAATGGATGTTCCACCCCTGGACCCGACGGTGCAAAGCCAACAAAAAGGCACAAAAAGACTGAGAAACAAAGAATCTGATAGACAACAACTAACGCACACATCCGATTCCCCAACCCAACCTTCCCAGCTCAACATTCCATTCCCCAACCCAACCTTCCCAGCTCAACATCCCATTCCCCAACCCAACCTTCCCAGCTCTACATCCCATTCCCCAACCCAACCTTCCCAGCTCAACATTCCATTCCCCACCCTAAACTTCCCAGCTCAATATCCCATTCCCCAACCCAGCCTTCCCAGCTCAACCTCCCATTCCCCAACCCAACCTTCCCAGCTCAACATCCCATTCCCCAACCCAACCTTCCCAGCTCAACATTCTATTCCCCAACCCAAGCTTCCCAGCTCAACATCCCATTCCCCAACCCAACCTTCCTAGCTCACCCTCCCATTCCCCAACCCAACCTTTCCAGTTCAACATCCCATTCCCCAACCAAACCTTCCCAGCTCAACATTCCATTCCCCAACCCAACCTTCCCAGCTCAACAGCCCATTCCCCAACCCAACCTACCCCGCTCAACATCCCATTCGCCAACCAGACCTTCCCAGCTCAACCTCCCATTCCCCAACCCAATCTTCCCAGCTCAACAGCCCATTCCCCAACCCAACCTTCCTAGCTCAACATACCATTCCCCAACCAAACCTTCCCAGTTCAACATCCCATTCCCCAACCAAACCTTCCCAGCTCTACATTCCATTCCCCAAGCCATCCTTCCCAGCTCAACATCCCATTCCCCAACCTAACCTCCCCAGCTCAACATCCCATTCCCCAACCCAACCTTCCCAGCTCAAGCTCCTCAAACACTTTCAGCTCAAACATCCGTCCCCGAAGGATAACAATAAAAACCCCTCAACAATAAAATAAAACCCCCTAAAACCACACGCTCCCTTGCCCCTCTCCCACACACCTGGACACCGGAAGACAATCTTCACCACTCACCCCCAGTAAGAATCGACAATAAAGAAACAAAGGGAAAGGAATGAGCCCAATTGGAGTGCATGGCGGCCAGGACACCGAGGACAAGAGACCATAAAGGATCGAGGGAACTGGATGATTTCCAAAAGGAAAAAAGGTGGAGCAAGGAGAAAGCGGGACACACCCCCTCCTCTATCAAACCTTAGATCGGGGACAGATCCATCCCACGCTCAACGTTCCAAAGCCAAGAAAAAGACAAGAATGCTGACAACAGAAGGGAAGGAAAAAATCAAAGCAAAACAGTGGAAATATCCCACTACTCACTGAGCAAACAGCCTCACAGTGGGAATTCAACCCCTCCCCAACTGCCACAGATAAAGGGAGTTCGCGGACCTCCTCAGATCCCAACATAAGCCAACCCTGACATACAAACCCCTCCCCTCGACCTGCCCTTCACAACACTACATGGACCTGAATCCAACCCCCTACCCTTAAAAGGACTCCTGCAACCCTCTTCCCATTCATCAACACCATTGCCGAAAGACCCCCCCTACGCATCAGCCCCTTCCCCAACCCACCCTCCCAACAGCCATGCCCCACCTGTGTTGCCTCTTTTAGGGATCTGTGGACCTGTGCGCGCAGTTCCCTCTGGATGTTAATGTTCCGAAGGGTTCAGTCATTTTCCGTATAATTCTAAGATCTCTCAGTTAATCTCACTGGGTGTGGTACGAAGACCTTCACCGAGTAGGAGAGGCATGATTTTACGATCCGGCTGTTGCTATCTTTTCATAACTTATTCAGTGTGACAGCGAGCGCCAAAATGAGCAAGTAAGTGGCCATCCCGAGCCAATCATTTTGGCAAATCAAATAAATAAGCTGAGGGACAAAGCAAGAAAGGCACCCCCGCAAAAAGAAGGTGAACCCCCCGATACAAAAGACTAAGCAGAAGGGAAACTTAAAACATGAAATAAAAATGTGTTTAAAAGGATCAATCATCCACGTCAGTCCCTGTGGTGTCCAACGAGCACGAAATGCCTCGATGGTGCCCTCGGACACTGCATGCTCCCTCTCCAGGGACACCCAGCAACGAATGTAGCCGCGGTGGAGGGGCAGACAGTCGGGCTGGGCGGCCCCCTCGGTCACCCGCTGCCTGGACCTGTTAGTAGCTCGTTTGGCCAGGCCCAGGAGCAGGTTCACGAGGTGGTCCTCCACCTTCCCCATCCCCTTCCACACCGGGTGCCCATAAATCAGGAGCATGGGGCTGAAGCGCAAATAAAACTTTAATAAAACGTTTATGAGATAACTAAAAACGGAGTGCAGCTGAATACAGTGAACTTAGACATGGTCCATGGACTCTACATTACCACAAACAGGGCAGGTGCCTTCCCTAGCCTTTGCTTATTAAGCAATAACCTCAGTCCTTTTACCGCACCACACAAAGCACGATGAACCCAAAGTGAGACTCTGTGCAGTTGAAAAGGCAGCCAGGCATTTGAGAAAACAGGCAGATAGAATCCTGGATTCACAAGATACAAATTCATGATGAATCTCACTAGGTTGATTCTTTAAATATTTTATTAATAATGTCACTGACTATGACACCCCATTCTTCAATTCGTCCCTGGATTTACTTTGGGTCCCGGCATAAATTAACGGGTTAATGCAGCAGCTCAGGAGCAGAAGCTCAGGACAATCTTCCCGGTACCTGAGAGAAACCAAGCAGCGCACCTCAATGACTATGTTCCGGTGGCTCTGACGTCCATCATTATGAAGTGCTTCGAAAGGCTAGTCATGGCACGAATTAATTCCAGCCTCCCGGACTATCTGACTCCACATTGAAGCATTGAACCAATATTTCTCTTCGGTGTTCACGCAAGGGGACATGAATATAGCTGAGGAGGACACTGGGTTGCAAGGGAGTAGAATAGACAGTATTACAGTTGATAAGGAGGATGTGCAGGATATTCTGGAGGGTCTGAAAATAGATAAATCCCCTGGTCCGGATGGGATTTATCCAAGGATTCTCTGGGAGGCAAGAGAAGTGATTGCAGAGCCTCTGGCTCTGATCTTCAGGTCGTCGTTGGCCTCTGGTATAGTACCAGAAGATTGGAGGTTAGCGAATGTTGTCCCATTGTTTAAGAAGGGGAACAGAGACTTCCCCGGGAATTATAGACCGGTGAGTCTCACTTCTGTTGTCGGCAAGATGTTGGAAAAAATTATAAGGGATAGGATTTATAGTTATTTGGAGAGTAATGAATTGATAGGTGATAGTCAGCATGGCTTTGTGGCAGGTAGGTCGTGCCTTACTAACCTTATTGAGTTTTTTGAGAAAGTGACCAAGGAGGTGGATGGGGGCAAGGCAGTGGACGTGGTATATATGGATTTTAGTAAGGCGTTTGATAAGGTTCACCATGGTAGGCTTCTGCAGAAAATGCAGATGTATGGGATTGGGGGTGATCTAGGAAATTGGATCAGGAATTGGCTAGCGGATAGGAAACAGAGGGTGGTGGTTGATAGTAAATATTCATCATGGAGTGCGGTTACAAGTGGTGTACCTCAGGGATCTGTTTTGGGGCCACTGCTGTTTGTAATATTTATTAATGATCTGGATGAGGGTATAGTTGGGTGGATTAGCAAATTTGCTGATGACACCAAAGTCGGTGGTGTGGTAGACAGTGAGGAAGGGTGTCGTAGTTTGCAGGAAGACTTAGACAGGTTGCAAAGTTGGGCCGAGAGGTGGCGGATGGAGTTTAATGCGGAGAAGTGTGAGGTAATTCACTTTGGTAGGAATAACAGATGTGTTGAGTATAGGGCTAACGGGAGGACTTTGAATAGTGTGGAGGAGCAGAGGGATCTAGGTGTATGTGTGCATAGATCCCTGAAAGTTGGGAATCAAGTAGATAAGGTTGTTAAGAAGGCATATGGTGTCTTGGCGTTTATTGGTAGGGGGATTGAATTTAGGAGTCGTAGCGTTATGTTGCAACTGTACACAACTCTGGTGCGGCCGCACTTGGAGTACTGTGTGCAGTTCTGGTCCCCACATTACAGGAAGGATGTGGAGGCTTTGGAGAGGGTGCAGAGGAGGTTTACCAGGATGTTGCCTGGTATGGAGGGGAGATCCTATGAGGAGAGGCTGAGGGATTTGGGATTGTTTTCGCTGGAAAGGCGGCGGCTAAGAGGGGATCTTATTGAAACATATAAGATGATTAGAGGTTTAGATAGGGTGGATAGTGATAGCCTTTTTCCTCTGATGGAGAAATCCAGCACGAGGGGGCATGGCTTTAAATTGAGGGGGGGTAGTTATAGAACCGATGTCAGGGGTAGGTTCTTTACCCAGAGGGTGGTGAGGGATTGGAATGCCCTGCCAGCATCAGTAGTAAATGCGCCTAGTTTGGGGGCGTTTAAGAGATCCGTAGATAGGTTCATGGACGAAAAGAAATTGGTTTAGGTTGGAGGGTCACAGTTTTTTTTTTAACTGGTCGGTGCAACATCGTGGGCCGAAGGGCCTGTTCTGCGCTGTAATGTTCTATGTTCTATGTTCTACTACAGTTTACCTATTGCCGCAACAGATCCACAGCAGATGTCATCTCCCTGGCAGTGCACTCAATCCTGGAACACCTAGATTACAAAGACACCTCTGTCAGACTCCTATTTATTGACCACAGCTCAGCCTTCAACACTATTATTCCCACAAAATGCATCTCCAAACTCCGTGGCCTGGTTCTTGCCTCCTCCATCTGTGACTGCATCCTGAATTTCGATCCCACAGACGACAATCAGTAAGGATAAGCAGCAACAACTTCTCCACAATCATCCTCAACACCGGTGCCCCACAAGGCTGTGTTCTCAGCCCCCTACAATACTCCTCATACACCTATGACCGTGTGGCCAAAATCCCCTCCAACTCGACTTTCAAGTTTGCTGACGATGCCACCGTAGTGGGTCGGATCTCAAACAATGACGAGACAGAGTACAGGAATGAGATCGAGAATCTGGTGAACTGGTGCAGCAACAATAATCTCTCCCTCAATGTCAACAAAACAAAGGAGATTGTCATCGACTTCAGCAAGCGTAAAGGAGAACATACCCCTGTCTACATCAACGGGGACAAAGTAGAAATGGTGAAGAGCTTCACGTTTTTAGATTTCCCGGTCACAAACAACCTGTCCTGGTTCCCCCATGCTGACACAATAGTTAAGAAAACCCACCAATGCCTCTACTTTCTCAGAAGGCTCTGGGAATTTGGCTTTTTCGCTACGACTCTCACCAACGTTTACAGATTCATCATCGAAAGCATTCTTTCTGGTTGTATCATAGTTTGGTGTGGCTCCTGCTCTGCCCAAGACCGCAGGTTACTACAAAAAGTCGTGAATGCAACCCAATCCATCACGCAAACCAGCCTCCCATTCATTGACTCTGTCTACACTTCCCGCTGTCTCGGCAAAGCAGCCAGCATAATTAAGGGCCCCACACACCCTGCACATTCTCTCTTCCACCTTCTTTCATCGGGAAAAAGACACAAAATTCTGAGTTCAACAACCGACCCAAGAACAGCTTCTTCCCTGCTGCTGTCAGACTTTTGAATGGACCTACCTCGCATTAAGTTGATCTTTCTTGACACCCTAGCTGTGACTGTAAGATTACATTCTGCACTCTCTCCTTTCCTTCTCTATGAACAGCATGCTTTGTCTGTATAGCGTGCAAGAAACAATACTTTTCACTGTATGTTGATACATGTGGCAATAATAAATCCAATCAAATCAAATATTTAGAGCAATTAAACATTTTCACTTGAACCCAGCAAGAATGTACATTCTGAACAGGGCGGCACGAGGCAGTAATGTCATGAAAGATAGTGAACTTCATCAAGGGGCACTGTCTCGTCAACAATAGCTTTGAATAAAGAACACAGAAAATTACAGCACAGGAACAGGCCCTTCGGCCCCCCAAGCCTGCACCGTCCATGCTGCCCGTCTGAACAAGAAACCCCTACCCTTCCGGGGACCATATCCCTCTCTTCTCATCCTATTCACATGTTCGTTAATATGCCCCTTTAAAGTTATTATCATATCTGCTTCCACTACCTCCAATGGCAAAGAGTTCCAGGCACCCACAACCATCTGTGCAAAAAACTTGCCTCATACATCTTCTTTAAACCTTGCCCCTCGCACCTTAAATTGACTCTTCCACCCTGGGAAAAAGCTTTTGACTGACCTCTCTGTCCATAAGAACATAAGAACATAAGAAATAGGAGGAGGAGTAGGCCATCTAGCCCCTCGAGCCTGCCCCGCCATTCAATAAGATCATGGCTGATCTGACGTGGATCAGTACCACTTACCCGCCTGATCCCCATAACCCTTAATTCCCTTACCGATCAGGAATCCATCCATCCGCGCTTTAAACATATTCAGCGAGGTAGCCTCCACCACCTCAGTGGGCAGAGAATTCCAGAGATTCACCACCCTCTGGGAGAAGAAGTTCCTCCTCAACTCTGTCTTAAACCGACCTCCCTTTATTTTGAGGCTGTGTCCTCTAGTTTTAACTTCCTTACTAAGTGGAAAGAATCTCTCCGCCTCCACCCTATCCAGCCCCCGCATTATCTTATAAGTCTCCATAAGATCCCCCCTCATCCTTCTAAACTCCAACGAGTACAAATCCAATCTCCTCAGCCTCTCCTCATAATCCAAACCCCTCATCTCCGGTATCAACCTGGTGAACCTTCTCTGCACTCCCTCCAATGCCAATATATCCTTCCTCATATAAGGGGACCAATACTGCACACAGTATTCCAGCTGCGGCCTCACCAATGCCCTGTACGGGTGCATCAAGACATCCCTGCTTTTATATTCTATCCCCTTCTCAATATAGTCCAACATCCCATTTGCCTTCTTGATCACCTGTTGTACCTGCAGACTGGGCTTTTGCGTCTCATGCACAAGGACCCCCAGGTCCCTTTGCACGGTAGCATGTTTTAATTTGTTTCCATTGAGATAGTAATCCCATTTGTTATTATTTCCTCCAAAGTGTATACCCTCGCATTTATCAACGTTATACTCCATTTGCCATATCCTCGCCCACTCACTCAGCCTGTCCAAATCTCTCTGCAGATCTTCTCCGTCCTCCACACGATTCACTTTTCCACTTATCTTTGTGTCGTCTGCAAACTTCGTTACCCTACACTCCGTCCCCTCCTCCAGATCATCTATATAAATGGTAAACAGTTGCGGCCCGAGTACCGATCCCTGCGGCACGCCACTAGTTACCTTCCTCCAACCGGAAAAACACCCATTTATTCCGACTCTTTGCTTCCTGTCGGATAGCCAGTCCCCAATCCACTTTAACACACTACCCCCAACTCCGTGTGCCCTAATCTTCTTCAGCAGCCTTTTATGGGGCACCTTATCAAACGCCTTTTGGAAATCCAAAAACACCGCATCCACCGGTTCTCCTCCATCAACCGCCCTAGTCACATCTTCATAAAAATCCAACATGTTCGTCAAGCACGACTTTCCCCTCATGAATCCATGCTGCGTCTGATTGATCGAACCATTTCTATCCAGATGCCCTGCTATCTCCTCTTTAATAATGGATTCCAGCATTTTCCCTACTACAGACGTTAAGCTGACCGGCCTATAGTTACCCGCCTTTTGTCTCCTTCCTTTTTTAAACAGCGGCGTAACATTAGCCATTTTCCAATCAACCGGCACTACCCCAGAATGCAACGAGTTTTGATAAATAATCACTAACGCATCCACGATTACCTCTGACATTTCTTTCAATACCCTGGGATGCATTCCATCCGGACCCGGGGACTTGTCCACCTTCAGTCCCATTAGTCTACCCAGCACTGCCTCTCTGGTAACATTAATTGTATTAAGTATTTCTCCTGCTGCCAACCCTCTATCGTTAATATTTGGCAAACTATTTGTGTCCTCCGCCGTGAAGACCGACACAAAAAACTTATTTAAAGACTCAGCCATATCCTCATTTCCCACTATTAACTCCCCCCTCTCGTCCTCCAAGGGTCCAACATTCACTCTAGCCACTCTATTCCTTTTTCTATATTTATAAAAACTTTTACTCTCATTTTTTATATTAATTGCTAGCCTAGCTTCATAGTCTATCCTTCCTTTCTTTATCATAAAGATAAGGCATGAATCCCACTCATAATCTTGTAGACTTCTATCTGGTCTCCCCTCAACCACCGTCGTTCTAGTGAGAGCAAACCAAGTATCCCCAACCTCTCCTCGTAGCTAATGCCCTCCATACCAGGCAACATTCTGGTAAATCTTTTCTGTACCCTCTCCAAAGCCTCCACATCCTTCTGGTAGTGTGGCGACCAGAATTGAACACTATATTCCCAGTGCGGCCTAACTAAGGTTCAATAAAGCTGCAACATGACTTCCCAATTTTTTAATTCATGCTCGGCCGAAGAAGGCAAGCATGCCGTTTGCCTTCTTGACTAACTTCTCCACCTATATTGCCTCTTTCAGTGATCTGTGTACCTGTACACCCAGATCATTGGTTCCATAAAACAGATTAGAAACATGGCATCTCGAAGCAGAAGTAGGCCATTCAGCCCTTCGAACCTGCTCTGCCATCCATTTTGATCGGGGCTGATCATCAAATTCCATATCCTGATACGCCTTCTCCCCATATCCCTTGATCCGTTCAGCCCCAAAAGCGATATGAAATTCTTGTTTGAAATCAGACAATGTTTTGACCTCAACTGCTTCCTGTGGTAGTGAATGCCACACATTCACCACTCTCTAGGTGAAGAAAGTTCTCCTCACCTCAGTTCTAAAAGGTTTACCTCTTTTCCTCAAACTACGACCCCCAGTTCAGGACTCTCCCACCATCGGGAACATTCTTTTTGAATATACCCTTTCTAAACCTGTTAGAATTTTGTAAGTTTCTATGAGATCCCCTCTCACTCTTCTAAACTCCAGTGAATATAATCCTCAGCGATTTAGTCTCTCCTCGTGTGACAGACATGCCATCCCAGGAATCAGCCTGGTAAACCTTCACTGTAGTCCCTCTTTGGCAAGAACATCCTTCCTCAGATAAGGACACCAAAACTGAACACAATACTCCAGGTGTGGCCTCATCAGTGTCTTATACAATTGGAGCCAAACATCGCACTCCCTATGTTCAACTCCAGTGAATATAATCCCAACCAATTTAGTCTCTGAGTGCGCAGTATAGTCTTTGCACTGAGGATTTAATGATGCAATATCAAAATAGGGAATTAAATTCACCAGAAAATAAATTTGCAAACCTTGAACACATGATGTTTCAATTACATTTCACATCAAAGACACAGAATGAAGAAAGATATATTGATCATTGCTGCAGAGAGATATCAGCACTCAGGTTGCAGTATTATTTCAGCCAATGTCTCTCAGGGATGTACATGTCCATTGACTGGAATCCATCATACTCCTCCTCAGGGCTCCTTTCCCAAGGAGTCGACGGAAATTTGGCATGTCCGCTACAACTCTCACCAACTTTTACAGTTGTACCATAGAAATAATTCTTTCTGGTTGTATCACAGCTTGGTATGACTCCTGCTCTGCCCAAGACCGCAAGAAACTACAAACCTTCGTCCATCACGCAAACCAGCCTCCCGTCCATTGACTCTATCTCAGTAAAAGCAGCCAGCATAATCAAGGACACCAGGCACTCCAGACATACTCTCTTCCAGCTTCATAATCAAGGACCCCACGCATCCCGGAGATTCTCTCTTCAACCTTCTTCCGTCGGGAAAAAGATACAAAAGTCTGACGTCATGCACCAACCGACTCAAGAACAGCTTCTTCCCTGCTGCTGTCAGAATTTTGAATGGGCCTGCTATATATTAAGTTGATCTTCCTCTATGCTCTAGCTTTGACTGTGACACCACATTCTGCACTGTCTCCTTTCCTGCTCTATGAACGGTATGCTTTCTCTGTATAGTGCACAAGAAACAATGCTTTTCACTGTATACCAATACATGTGACAGTAATAAATCAAATCAAATGCATTCACAAAGGGATTGTTGCTAACTTTTTGAAATCTCTCAATTGATTCCTCCATTTGCAGCGAGATATTTGTGCACTGACTGCACCGGCACAGTATCTTTCCTTCCTCAGGTCCTGTGTTCCGACTGCAGCCTATCAGTACCTCTCCATCCACCAGAGATATGTGTTTGCTGCAAAGAGATTTTTCCCATCTCTCTATCCATGTGGATATATCTGTGTGCTGACTTCAATCTCTCAGTTCTTCACCATCCACAGGGATATACCAGGACATGGACAGGACTTGGGAAATAAAGATTTGAAGTTTAAAGTTTATTTATTAGTGTCACAAGTAGGCTTACATCAACACTGCAATGAAGTTACTGTGAAAATCCCCCAGTCACCACACTCCAGCGCCAGTTAATTTACACACTGGCACAGTGGTTAGCCCTACAGATTCACAGCGCCGGGGACGTGGTTTCAATTCCAGCCTTGGGTCACTGTCTCTGTGGAGTCTGCACGTTCTCCCCATGTCTGCGTGGGCGTCCACCGGGTTCTCCTGTTTCCTTCCACAGTCTAAAGATGTTCAGGTTCGGGGGGATTGGCCATGCTAAATTGCCCCTAGAGTCACGGAATTAACAAGGTAAGTACGTGGGGTTATGGGAATAGCGCCTGGGTGGGATTGTTGTCGGTGCAGGCTCGGTGGGCTGAATGTCCTCCTTCTGCACTGTAGGGATTCTATGATTCCAGCGATGGTTAATTCAGCATGGTAAGAAGTTTAACAACACCAGGTTAAAGTCCAACAGGTTTATTTGGTAGCAAAAGCCACACAAGCTTTCGAGGCTCTGAGCCCCTTCTTCAGGTGGGGCTCAGAGCCTCGAAAGCTTGTGTGGCTTTTGCTACCAAATAAACCTGTTGGACTTTAACCTGGTGTTGTTAAACTTCTTACTGTGTTTACCCCAGTCCAACGCCGGCATCTCCACATCATAATTCAGCATGGCCAATGCAGCGAACCAGCACGTCCTTCTGAATGTGGGAGGAAACCGGAGCATCCGGAGGAAACCCACTCAGATACCGGGAGAACGTGCTGACTCCACACATACAGTGACCCAAGCCAGGAATCAAAACCTGGGTGACTGGAGATGTGAGGCAGCAATACTAACTGCTGTACCATTATGCTGCCAACAAACGATCTTTCTACAATGGTGCGTGGCTATGGTTTTAGTTGTTTCCCCCCACTCTTCTCCAGTTATCTTGCTGTGAGTATGTATTTTTTCCCTTTCATGTTACGCACCGAGTGGACCAGCTTCTCAGCACAGAGATGCAAATTGGTCCCTTATCCCTCCACTTGAAGTCGCCTCTTCTATAGGCCATTGTAGCCACTGAGGTAAACACTTGTTTTTTCTGCTACTAGACTAATTCACATTTCAAAAATATCCCTTCAGGCACTTATCAGTTGTTTCTGATTGCCCAGTGGTACGATCGTACGACTATTAATGGGCAGCACGGTGACACAGTATTTAGCACTGCTGCCTCATCGCGCCAGGGAGCCGGGTTCAATTCCCAGCTTCGTCACTGTCTGTGTGGAAACTGCATGTTCTCCCCGTAGCTGCGTGGGTTTCCTCCGGGTGCTCCGGTTTCCTGCCACACTCCAAAGACGTGTGGGACAGGTGGATTGGCCATGCTAAATTTCTCCTCAGTGTCTGGGGGACTAGCTGGGGTAAATGCATGGGGTTATGGGGATAGTGCATGGGTGGGATTGTGGTTGGTGCAGACTCGATGGGCAGAATGGCCTCCTTCTACACTGTAAGATTTCATGACTCTATGATTGTATTAATCCAGCAACTCAGCAATTGTTCTGGGGACCTCGTTCGACTCCCATCATGCCAGCTGGAGGAATCTGTATTCAATAAACTGTATCTGGAATTAAGAATCGACTGATGACCATGAAACCATTGCCAATTGTTGGAAAAACCCATCTGGTTCACTAATGTCCTTTCGGGAACGAAGTCTGCCGTCCTTATCCTGCCTGGCCGACATGTGATTCCAGAGCCACAGCAATGTGGTTGACTCTCAACTGCCCTCTAATGACAACCAGAGATGGGCAATTAATGCTGGCCAGCCAGCGACGCCCATTCCAAACAATAAACAAAAAAACCCTCATGTTTCCCTTTGATCCAATTACTCTGTTTAATTCATCTTATCCCAATTGCATTTTCTTAATCTTGCATTTGTCAATCCTTCACAACATTCCACTTCAAAAAGTACTTGGACAAAATACTGCTTCTAACTAACATGCCTACAAATAGAAATTTGATAGAGTCATAAAGCAATACAGCACTCAAGCAGGCCCTTCAGCCCAACAGATCCATGCCGACCATGGTGCCCTCCCAGCTAGTCCCAATTGCCCGTGTTTGGCCCGTATCCCTCTAATGCTTTCCCATCCATCTACATACCCAAATGCTTTATAAATGTTGCGATTGAACATGCCCCAACCACTTTCTCTGGCAGCTGATTCCATCTCCGCACCACCCTCGGGCCCTTTTGAAATCTTTCCCCTCTCACCTTAACCCTATACCCTTTATTTTTCAATTCCCCTCCCCTGGGAAAAAGACTGTGTGCATTCATCCTATCTAAGCCCCTCATGATTTTATACACCTCAATAAAGTCACCCCTCATTCTCCTTCATTCCAAGGAATAAAGCTCTAGGTTGGCCAACCTCTCCCTGTAACTCAGACCCACTCGTCCTGGCAACATCCCTGTAAATCTTATTTGCACTCTTCTCATTTTATCAATGTTTTTCCGACAACAGGGTGACCAAAACTGTACACAATACTCCAAGTGCGGCCTCACCAACGACTTATACAACTATAACATAATGTCCCAACGCCTTCTTCACCACTCTGTATACCTGTGACGTCGCCTTCAACGAACTACATACTTGTACTCCTAGGTCCCTCTGTTCCTCAACACTCCCAATGGCCCCACCTACCCTGGTTTGACTTTCCAAAATGCAACACCTTATTCTAATCTGCATTGAAATCCATTTGCCAATCCTCGGCCCACTTCCCTATCTGATCAAGATCCCCCTGTAATTTTGATAACCTTCTTTGCAATCAACGATACCTCCTAATTTAGTATCATCTGTAAACTTACTCACTTTGCCTTGTACATTCACATCCAAATCATTTATATAAATAACTAATAGCAAGGGTCCCAACACTGACCCCTGAGGCACACCACAAGCCACAGGCCTCCAAGCTGAGAAGCAACCTTCTGCTTCCTACCATCCAGCCAATTTTGAATCCAATTTGCTAGTTCTCCCTGGATCCCATGTGACCTCACCTTCCAGCCTAGCCTCTCATGCGGAACCTGGTAAACGATATTGCTCACGTGCAGAGAGACAACATCTACTGCCCGACCCTCATCCATCCCTTTGGTTACCGCTTGAAAAAATTCGACAAGATTCATCACACATGACTTCCCACTGACAAAGCCATGTTGACTATCCCTAATCCCTCGGGCGGCATGGTGGCACAGTGGTGAGCACTGCTGCCTCACAGTGCCAGGGACCCGGGTTCAATTCCCAGCTTAAGTCACTTTTTGTGTGAATGTTGCATGTTCTCCCCGTGTCTCCATGGGTTTTCTCCAGGCGCTCCGGTTTCCTCCCACAGTCCGAAAGTCGTGTTGGTTCTGTGCACTGGCCATGCTAAATTCTCCTTTAAGCGCTGGAGTGTGGCAACGAGGGGATTTTCACTGTAACTTCATTGCAGTGTTAATGTAAGCCTACTTGTGACACTAATAAATAACCCTCAATAATCAGACCTTGACTATCCAAATCATGGTAGATCCTGTCCCTCAGAATCCCCTCCAGTAACTTACCCACCGCTGACGTAAGGCTCAGCTGTCTGTAATTCGCTGGCTTTATCTTTGCTCCCCTTCTGAAAGAACGGAATGGCATTAATCACCCTCCAGCCTTCCGGAACTTCACCACTGGAAAGAGACGGAGCAAATATCCCAGCAAGGGCTTCGGCGATATCTTCCCTAGGCTCCCGCATGAA
This sequence comes from Mustelus asterias, assembly GCF_964213995.1. NCBI lineage: Eukaryota > Metazoa > Chordata > Chondrichthyes > Carcharhiniformes > Triakidae > Mustelus > Mustelus asterias. The sequence goes on from NW_027590214.1 coordinate 407,072, forward strand.
CTGAGGATGCACTTGGCCAGACCCAGGGAATTTCTCCACCTTAATGTGCTTTAAGGCTGCCAATATCTCCTCCCCAGTAACATGCATGTGGCCCAAGACATCGCCACTTGTTTTCCTTATTTCAGTAAGCACCGAGGAGAGATATTCATTAAAAATATGAGGTCAACTTGCTTCGCATTTATTTTCCTCCAGAGTGGCATGGTGGCACAGACCGAATGGCCTCCTCCTGCGTCAGCATTGAGGGACCCACTGCACAGTAAGTACTCAAAAGGCATTGGTTTTGGACTCTGAAAGGGCAAAATGGCAGTGGGAAAGGAAACAATCACTATCAGTATCGTTTAAAGTAAAGCTTATTTATTAGTCACAACCAGGCTTACATTAACATTGCAATGAAGTTGCTGTGAAAACCCCCAAGTCGCCACACTCCGGCGCCTGTTCGGGTTGCACTGAGGGAGAATTTAGCAAGGCCAGTGCACCGAACCAGCACGTCTTTCGCACTGTGGGAGGAAACCAGAGCACCCGGAAGAAACCCACGCAGACACAGGGAGAACGTGCAGACTCTGCACAGACAGTGACCCGAGGCGGAATTGAATCTGGGTTTATGGTGCTGTGAGGCAGCAGTGCTAACCACTGTGCCACCGTTCCGGCCCTTTTTTTAACCTGAACTCTCGGGCCACAGATGAAGTGAACGACGGTTGAGTGGAAACATTGCTTGTCATCTTCCAGATGTCCCACACTTTAGAAAGATCCAAGCTCATCGATCACTCAGAAACACAGTTCTTGAAATGTTGAAGGAGTTGTAGGAAACAATAGCTTAACATCTGTGATTAGAAACAGCCTGATGTTGCGGATTCAGAGAATATCAGCTCTGTATTTAGATAATCACAACTGATTCAAGCAGTGCCAGCTTGGTTTACTGAAATAAGCATTTTGTTGCAGGAAAATAAATAGATTTATTTGTGGGTGTGCAAGTAGATTCTGGAGTGGAAAGGGTTGACGTACGAGGAGAGATTAAACACGTTGGCCTTGTACTCGCTGGAGTTCAGAAGGATGAGAGGGGATCTGATGGAGGTATAAAATTTTAAAAGGGATTGATAAAGTAAATGTAGACCAAATGTTTCCACTTGTGGGGCAATCTGGAACAAGAGGTCACAGGGTATAGGTTGAGAAGTGGTAGATTTAAAACTGAGATGAGGAGGAACTACTTCACGCAGAGGGTGGTGAATTTGTGGAACTCGCTGCCCAATAGCACGGTGGAGTCTGAATCATTTAATGGCTTCAAGAAAGTGATAGATATATTTCTAATAAAACAGGGATAAGGGAATATGGGGAACAGGTGGGGAGGTGGATTTGAGACCACGCAGAGATCAGCAGGCTCGAAGGGCTGAATTTGCAGACTTTTGCTCATAATCCTGATGTTCCTATGTTTCTATGTTTCTATGTTCCTAAGCGCTCGAGGTACCAAGCTTGTTGCGTGCTGTTTGAGCTGCACTCATCCAGGCAACTATTACTTCATCGTATTCCTGAATTGTATATTTGACTTGATAGGCAAGATTTGGGGAGTAAGGTTATTATTTGTAGCAGGATTCCTAGCCTCTGATCTGCTCATTCAGTTTCTGTTCATATCACTTCCTAATTTCGAGTCAATGATAAACCTCAGGCGATCGATAGCTTAGGAATCAGCAGTGGATGTGTCATTGAATGTCATGGGTCACTGTCTGTGCAGAGTCTGCATGTTCTCCCCCAGTGTCTGCGTGGGTTTCCTCCGCGTGCTCTGGTTCCCTCCCACAATCTGAAAAACGTGCATTGGCTCTGCTAAATTCTCCCTCAGTGTTTCCAAACAGGTGATTAGGACATTTTCAAAGCTATCAACTGAAGAGCCAAACCAAAAAGTTAAGAAGCAAGGTAGCTGGCATGGTGGCACAGTGGTTAGCACTGCTGCCTCAGCGTCAGGGACCTGGGTTCGATTCCCGGCTTGGATCACTGTCTGCGCGGAGTCTGCACGTTCTCCCCGCATCTGTGTGGGTGTTTTCCGGGTGTTCTGGTTTCCTCCCACAGTCCGAACGACATTCCGGCTTGTGTGGCATGAATGTTTCTTGCCAATTGTCAGCCCAAGCCTTGATATTGTCCAAGTCTTGCTGCATCAGAACATGGACTGCTTCAGTACCTGAGAAGTCACGAGGGTGCTAAACATTGTGCGATCATCGGCGAATATCCCCACTTCTGACCTTATGATGGAGGGAAGGTCATTGGCGAAGCAGCTGAACATGGTTGGGCCGAGGACACTAGTCTGAGCCTAGTGTCAAAGTCGGCTTACATTAACAGTTTAATGAAGTCACTGTGAAAATCCCTGCGTCGCCACACTCCGTGCCTGTTCGGCGACACTGAGGGAAAATTTAGCATGGCCAGTGCACCTAACCAGCACGCCTTGCGGACTGTTGGAGGAAACCGGAGCATCCGGAGGAAACCCACACAGACACACAGTGAACGTGCAGACTCCGCACAGACAGTCATTCAATTCCTGAGCTGACCGAGGGAGTTGAACCTGGGTCCCTGGCGCTGTGACGCAGCAATGCTAATCACTGTGCCACCGTGATCAGTGCTGGGGCCGCATGTTTTTTGCCAATTATGGAAATGAAGTGGATGAAGTAAATTTACTGACGAGACAAATACAGGTGTGAGAGTAAGATGTGAAGAAAAGATAAGGAGGACAATACAAAGGTTGGTGGATTTGCGGATAGAGATGAGGACCATCAGAGGATACAGCAGGATATATATTGCGCGGAGAGCTGGCAGATGGAGTTTAAACAGAACACAGAACAGTACAGCACAGAACAGGCCCTTCGGCCCACGATGTTGTGCCGAGCTTTATCTGAAACCAAGATCAAGCTATCCCACTCCCTATCATCCTGGTATGCTCCATGTGCCTATCCAATCACCGCTTCAATGTTTCTAAAGTGTCTGACTCCACTATCACTGCAGGCAGTCCATTCCACACACCAACCACTCTCTGCGTAAAGAACCTACCTCTGATATCCTTCCTATATCTCCCACCACGAACCCTATAGTTATGCCCCCTTGTAATAGCTCCATCCACCCGAGGAAATAGTCTTTGAACGTTCACTCTATCTATCCCCTTCATCATTTCATAAACCTCTATTAAGTCTCCCCTCAGCCTCCTCCGCTCCAGAGAGAACAGCCCTAGCTCCCTCAACCTTTCCTCATAAGACCTACCCTCCAAACCAGGCAGCATCCTGGTAAATCTCCTCTGCACTCTTTCCAGCGCTTCCACATCCTTCTTATAGTGAGGTGACCAGAACTGCACACAATATTCCAAATGTGGTCTCACCAAGGTCCTGTACAGTTGCAGCATAACCCCACGGCTCTTAAACTCCAACCTCCTGTTAATAAAAGCTAACACACTATAGGTCTTCATCACAGCTCTATCCACTTGAGTGGCAACCTTTAGAGATCTGTGGATATGGACACCAAGATCTCTCTGTTCCTCCACAGTCTTCAGAACCCTACCTTTGACCCTATAATCCACATTTAAATTAGTCCTACCAAAATGAATCACCTCACATTCATCCGGGTTAAACTCCATTTGCCATTTTTCAGCCCAGCTTTGCATCCTATCTATGTCTCTTCTCATCCACTACTCACCAATCTTGGTGTCATCAGCAAATTTACTGATCCATCCTTCAGCCCCCTCCTCTAAGTCATTAATAAAATTCACAAAGAGCAGAGGACCAAGCACTGATCCCTGCAGCACTCCGCGAGCAACCTGCCTCCAATCCGAAAATTTTCCATCCACCACCACCCTCTGTCTTCGATCAGACAGCCAGTTACCTATCCAATCGGCCAACTTTCCCTCTATCCCACACCTCCTCACTTTCATCATAAGCGGACATGGGGGACCTTATCAAACGCCTTACTAAAATCCATGTATATGACATCAACTGCCCTACCTTCATCAACACACTTAATTACCTCCTCAAAATATTCAATCAAATTTGTGAGGCACGACTTGCCCTTCACGAATCCGTGCTGACTATCCCGGATTATTCCGCATCTTTCTAAATGGTCGTAAATCCCATCCCTAAGGAACTTTTCCATCAATTTACCAACCACCGAAGTAAGACTCACCGGTCTATAATTACCAGGGTCATTTCTATTCCCTTTCTTAAGCAGAGGAACAACATTCGCCATTCTCCAGTCCTCTGGCACCATCCCCGTGGACAGTGAGGACCCAAAGATCAAAGCCAAAGGCTCTGCAATCTCATCCTTTGCCTCCCAAAGAATCCTAGGATATATTTCATCAGGCCCAGGGGGCTTATCGACCTTCAGTTTATTCAAAACTGCCAGGACATCCTCCCTCCGAACATCTATTTCCTCCAGCCTATTAGCCTGTAACACCTTCTCTTCCTCAAAAACATGACCTCTCTCCTTGGTGAACACTGAAGAAAAGTATTCATTCATTACCTCGCCTATCTCTACTGACTCCATACACAAGTTCCCACTACTGTCCTTGACCGGCCCTAACCTCACCCTGGTCATTCTTTAATTCCTCACATAAGAGTACATAATCCGGACATAATCACATAATCCGGACAAATGTGGGGTAATGCATTTTGGAAAGTCTAATACAAATAGGAAATATACAGTAAATGGCAGAAGCCTTCAGTGTAGTGAGAGGCAGAGGGATCTGGGTGTACTGATACACAGGTCACTGAAAGCAGGTGGAGAAGGTAGTCAAGAAGGCATAAGGCATGCTTGCCTTCATCGGCCGGGGCATTGAGTTTCAAAATTGCCAAGTCATGTTGCACCTTTATAGAACTTTATTTAGACCGCACTTGGAGTATAGTGTTCAATTCTGGTCACCACACTGCCAGAAGGATGTGAAGGCTTTGGAGAGGGTACAGAAAAGATTTACCAGGATGTTGCCTGGTATGAAGGGCATTAGTTACAAAGAGAGGTTGGAGAGACTTGGTTTGTTCTCACTGAAATGACGGAGGTTGAGTGGTGACCTGATAGACGTCTACAAGATTATGAGAGACAGGGGCAGAGTGGAGGGTCAGAAGCTTTTTCCCAGGGTGGAAGAGTCAATAACTTGGGGGCATAGGTTTAAGGTGAGAGGGGTAAGGTTTAAAGGTTATGTACGAGGCAAGATATTTTGCACAGAGGGTGCTGGGTGCCTGGAATTCGCTGCCAGGGGGGGTAGTGCAAGCGGATATGGTCGTGACTTTTAAGGGGTGTCTTGTCGATTGAATAGGATGGGAATACAGAGATACGGTCCCCGGAAGAGTAGGAGTTTTTAGTTCAGACGGGCAGCATGGTGGGTGCAGCCTGTTCCTGTGCTGTAATTTTTTTCATTCTTTGTTCTCTGTTTTAGGATACGGGGCGGGGGGGGGGGGATGCAACTAGGTTATGTGATTGGCTAATGATCTGGCGAATGGAGTGCGATGTGGCAAAATATGAAATTGACGGTTATACATAGAAACATAGAAACGTAGAAGATAGGAGCAGGAGGTGGCCATTCGGCCCTTCGAGCCTGTTCCGCCATTCATCACCATCATGAATGATCGTCCAACTCAATAGTCTAATCCTGCTTTCTCTGATCACCTTTGATCCCATTCGCCCCAAGTGCTATATCGAGCCGCCTCTTGAATACATTCAATGTTTTGGCATCACCTAATTCCTGTGGTAATGAATTCAACAGACTCACCGCTCTTGGGTGAAGTTTTGGCAGGAAAATAAAAATTAAACATCTCATCGAAACGGTGAGAGTCTTCAGAGTTCTAGAATAAAAAGGGATCTAGGTGTCCTACCACAAGAACTGAAATAGGTGAACTGCAGGTGTATGAAGTAAGTAGGGAAGCTACTTGAACGTTCTAGTTTATTGGGGAGGCCCGGTGGCACAGGGGTTAGCACTGGTGCTTCACAGCGCCGGATACCTGGGTTCAATTCCAAGCTTGGGTCACTGTCTGTGGACTCTGCACGTTCTCCCCGTGTATGCATGGGTTTCAACCAGATGCTCCAGTTTCCCCCCACAGTACAAAGATGTGTAGGTTAGGTGGATTGACCATGCTAAATTCACACTTCAGGCCCGATTTTACCATTTTCAATCTAAGTGCTGAATCTGGGTGTAATACACATCCGACTTGGAAATCTGCTTTCAGGCGCCCCTTTACGCACTCAGCCATCTCCAGTCCGTTTCGTGCTGTGGGCGGGGCTTAGCGCTTCCGAAACGATCGGAGCTCTGAACTGCGCATGCGCATTTGGAAAAAAATTGAAAAAGTGCACCCGTGTCAGTTCGCTCCTGGGCCGCAGAAAGCGGAGAAAGTGGCCTGGGAGCAAAAAGCGGGAGCGATGGTCCCCACACCCATCACTGGCACCCGCCACTAACCACACACATCACTTTCCCCCTTATCCATCCCTCCACTAACCACACACATCACTTTCCCCCTTATCCACCCCCCCACTATCCACAGACATCACTGCCCCCTTTTCAATCCCCCCACTACCACACACATCACTGCCCCCCTTATCCACCCCCCAATACCCACACACATCACTGTCCCCCTAATCCTTCCCCCACTACCCACACACATCACTGTCCCCCTTATCCTACCCCTCACTACCCACACACACCACTGTCCCCCTTATCCACCCACCTACTGCCCACACACATCACTGTGCCCCTTATGCACCCCCCCCCCCACTACCCACACACATCATTGTCCCCCTTATCCACCACCTCCACTACCCAGACCGATCTCCACCTATGCCCCCTCCCCACCAATCGCTCGCAGAGTGGCAGAAGACCCCCCTGCCCCCCCCCCCCCCAACAGTGATCCATCTTCCCCTCCCCCGCTCTACCAGTGAGCGAACTGGCCTTTCCCCCCGACAACGATCTAGCCTCACTCCCCCCGAACCCCCAGAGAATGGTCTGGCCTCGCTCACCTCCCCGCCCCCCCCCCCTCTCCAGACAACGATCTGGCCTCACTACCCTCCCCCCCTCCCAGAGAATGATCTGGCCTTACTACCGCCCCGCTCCAGAGGCTCATCTGCCCCACCTCCTCCTCCCTCCCAACCAGGCAATGATCGGCCCTCTCCCCCTTCCCCACCAACCAGAGAATGATCTGACCCGCCTCCCTCCTTTCCCTCGCTACTGATCTGAGTCAGAGAGCCGTTGGAAACATTGAACGAGCTGTTCAGCAAATGGAGCACCCGATTCAGACTTTTATTTAGCAGCTCCATTATGGCGTGGTTGCGGATTGGCAAACGCGGTGGTAAAGGGGGAAATGCTGATAGAGTTGGGCGGGCAGTTCACTAATTCAATTTAAATGCATGCAAATACATTTAAATCATCGTTGCGCCCATTTTGGGTGCGAAGCGGATCGCCGCCATTCCCGGGTTTCAGTAAAGTGGCAATCTGCGCGGACGCAGGTGCGGATCACGATAATGGCCTCTTACCCAACTTTACCACGTTTTCGCGCCCGAAAGCGGGCGCGAGGAAATGGTAAAATAGGACCCAGGAACTTTCACTTGACAGGGGGCACTCCTAATTGACAGGAGGCACTCCAAATTGACAGGGGGCACTCCCAATTGACAGAGGAGACTTAATAGAGGTTTATAAACTGATGACGGGGATAGATAGAGTGAACGTTCAAAGACTATTTCCTCGGGTGGATGGAGCTATTACAACGGGGCATAACTATAGGGTTCATGGCGGAAGATATAGGAAGGATAACAGAGGGAGGTTCTTTTCGCAGAGAGTGGTTGAGATGTGGAATGGACTGCCTGCAGTGATAGTGGAGTCAGACACTTTAGGAACATTGAAGCGGTTATTGGATAGGCACATGGAGCACACCAGGGTGATAGGGAGTGGGATAGCTTGTTCTTGGTTTCAGATAAAGCTCGGCACAACATCGTGGGCCGAAGGGCCTGTTCTGTGCTGTACTGTTCTATGTTCTCGGAGGCACTCCCAAATGACAGGGGGCACTCCTAATTGACACAGGAACCTCTAAATGACACGGGCACTTCTAATCAACAGGGGCACTCCTAATTGAGATAGGGGGCACTTCTAATTCATAGGAGGCACTCCTAAGTGAGATAGGAGACAATCATTCTGCAAAGGGGGCAGTCCTCCTTGACAGGGGGCACTGCTAATTGAGGTAGGAGGCACTTCTAATTGACAGGGGGCACTCCTAACCGACAGGGAGCGCTCCTAATGGACAGGGAGCACTCCTAATTGACTGGGGCCTCTCCCAATTGAATGGGGGCACTCCTAATTGAGATAGGGGCATGTCTACTTAATAGGGGGCACTCCTAATTGAGATAGCGGGCACTTCTAATTGATAGGGGGCACGCCGAATTGAGATAGGGGGCACTCCTACTTGAAAGAGGCCACTGCTAATTGAGATAGGAGGCACTCCTAATTGACAGGGGGCACCCTAATTGACAGGGGCATTCCTACTTGATGGGGGCGCTCCTAATTGACAGGGGGCACTCCTAATTGACAGGGGCATTTCTAATTAAGGAAAGGGGCATCCCTAATTGACAGGGGTCATTGCTACTTGACAGGGGGCACTCCTACTTGACAGGGTGCAGTGTTTAGCACTGCTGTCGCAGAGCGCCAGGAACTTGTATTAAATTCCCAGATTGGGGCACGTCCTCACCGTGTCTGCGTGCGGGTGCTCCAGGTTCCCCCCACAGTCTGAAAGTTGTGATGGTTCGCTCCATTGGCCATGCTAAAGTTTTCCGAACAGGCGCCGGAGAGTGGCGTCTAGGGGATTTTCACAGTAAGTTCATTGCAGTGTATATGTAAGCCTACTTGTGACACTAATAAATAAACATTATATATAATTTGAACAGCATTATGTGATCTGTAATGAAAAAAAAATCAAACATAGAATCGTACACGGCAGAAGGAAAACATTTTGCCCATCGAATATGCTCTGACCACAATCCCAGCGAGGTCCTGTTGCCATTACCCCTAGTCCCGCTGACAATAAGTCACAGTTCAGCATTGCAAAACTATTGTCACTTAAACAACACATATTTGGATTGTGAGAGGAAACCCACGCAGACTCAGTGAAAATGCACGAACTTCACACACACACAGTGGCCCAAGCCGGGAATCGAACCCGGGTCCCTGGTGGTATGAAATATGAGTGCGAACCACTGTGCCACCGTGCCGCCCACGTTTGCAAGTTTTACATTGCTGCATTGAAGCAGCTCGGAGTGCACTTGGATCTGTCAAGAAAATGTGCATTGCACTGCGCTTTCCTGTTGTGATCATTTCAATTGTTTTGAAAGCTTCTTACAGGTAATTTATGAATAAAGTATATTTTGAACGAAAGAAAAGCTTGGGGCAGCTGCACCAGAGGGGCAAAGGTTGCTGTCGAAGATCTTTCAGACATGGTGAAGGGAAGGAGGGGAATTGTACAGAACTCCATCGGGACATCTGACTCACATTGAATTTATGCAATAAATATTACGTTTGTTACAATTGTATTGAAGCACCTCAGAGTTCAACATGATGTATGTAAAGAACTGAAATCCCTTCGTACCATTGGTGATGACTATTTTGCAATGTTTGCAATGTCTCCTTGACTATATTGAAGCATCTCAGAGTGCAACGCGATATCTGTCCAGAAACTGTATATTATTGCACTTTGCGTGATGGCCACTTTGAAATGTTTGTAATGTTCTTCCAGATATTTTACAAATAAAGTGTATTTTTGCAAGAGCAAAACACGTTTTGGATCTGGGATGTCAAGGCCCTCATGGGCAATCCCAACAGCGACAGACCGGAATGGTGTACTCTTATCATTGCCTGGGAGCTCAGGCGTTTCAACAGTGACATTACTGCCTGAAGTGAGGCCCAGTGGGAAAGGCAAGGCCATCTTAAGTAGCAAGTTGGTGGTTACACTTTCTCCTGGAAAGAAAAAGATCGCTACTCTATGGGGTTGGCCTTAACATAAGAAACAAGCTTGCTGGCCATTTTAGGGACTCCCTTTGCGGAATAACTGAATTCCTCATGAACCTTCGGGTCAATGTAGCCCAGAACCAGTGTGCTCCAGTCCTCAGCGTGAACGCCTCAGTGCTGGAAGCTAAGAACGAGACAATGAGGAGTTCTATTTCAGCCTTGAACAATCCGTGATCCAAATACCAATGGGCGACAAGCTGGTCCTCCTTGGTGACTTCAGCTCCGGAGATGGAAAAAGATAACATTTCAATTTCATTTGATTTATTATTGTGACATGGATTTGGATACAGTGAAATTATTGCTTCTTGCGCTACACAGTCAAAACAAACCGTTAGAATACAAACATCGAGTAGTTATGGGAGGAGGAAAGGAGAGTGTATGGAGGATATTAGCTTTGAGGAATGGTTGGCGAAAATGCGTTTGTTCTCACTGGAACAACGGATGTAGAGAAGCTTCCTTATAGAAATCTACAAGATTATGAGGGGCATGGACAGTGTGAATAGTCAGAATCTGTTTCCCAGGATGGAAGAGTCAATTATTAGGGGGCATCAGTTTAAGATGCAAGGGGAAAGGTTTAAATGATATCTCCGAGGCAAATCTTTTGCACAGAGAGTGGTGGGTGCCCGGAACTCGCTGCCAGGGGAGTTAGTGACTTTTAAGGGTGCCTTGACAAATACATGAATCGGGATGCGCATAGAGGGATATGGTTCTCGGAAGGGTAGGGTGTTTTTGTTCAGTCGGGCAGCACGGTCGGTGCTGAAGTGAGGGCCGAAGGGCCGAAGGGCCTCTTCCTGTGCTGTAATTTTCTTTGTTCTTTGTTCTTTGAATGGCCTCCTTCTGCATTGTAGGGAATCTATGGTTCTAAGCATTAAGTGCTAGTCTTTTCGGAACCTGAAGGAGCAGCTGAAGAACAGATGGTGGGTTGAGAAACATAAACTGATTCCGCAGTCAGCTGGCAACTATGATACGCAGAGTAGGCGCAGGTGAGATCACCTACAGCCCAAGCACCCAAGGCCCCATCCCACTGTTAGCCAAGAGTGGAGAGATATTTATCAGGAAAAGGGAGGCAGTTAGGGCCTGTTGGAAGGGCCTCCTTAACAAAGACTCTATCATCAACATGCGTGTCCTTGACTCCATCACACAACATGCTGCCATGTCCATGTCAGCACAACCCAAACCAGCACAAGGTAGAAATGGCCATCCAACAGCTAAGGAAAACAAGCCCTCCAAGCAGATGAAATCCCTGCTGAAGATCTGGAACATGGCCGGGAAGCAGGATTGGTGAGAGTGCACAACCTGACTTCCATCTCTGGAAGGAAGAGAACATGCCAGGAGATCTCAGGCACACCACAATCATGACTATTTTCAAGAAAGGTGACAAGCCCAATCGCGGCAACTACCCTGGAATCTCCCCGCTATTGGCCACATGGAAGTTCGTCGCAAGAATCCACCTTAATCACCTTCTCCCTGTGGCTGCAGCGCTCCTCCCAAGATCCAATGTGGTTTCTATTCACTCAGTGGCACAACGGACATCATCTTCACTGTGCAGCAACTGCAAGAGAAATGCAGATGAAAGCAGCAATCCTTGCAAATGGCCTGTTTTACCTCACAAAGGCCTTTGACACTTTAAACCATGAGGGTTTATGGATAATTCTCCTCCATTCTGGCTCCTCCAAAGATTTTCCCCCAACGTCGTCATGCTCATGATGACATGCAAGCTGCGATCCTGAAAAACGGACCAAGCACAGACCCAATTCACGTTCAGACTGGGTCATCGCACGAACGCTCTTCCTATTCCTGTTTCAATGCTCCATCCCACTCTCTCAGCCACATCCTTGCTCAATTGGAGCTGAACAGCAAAACAGCTGAGTCTGTGATTAGTTTTTCCAGATTACTTCTGTCAGCAAAACTGCGCTAGTGATCTATATTTGCATTGTTAAATGCGAGTAAATAATGTATAGTTTTAAGTGGGTTTAAGTTAATGTTTCTGTATTGGATGAATGAAACTCGAGTTGGATTCATGCTGGACAAGGTTCCAGGATGTGAGGGATTTTTGGTAACTTCAAACTGGGTTTCTACTGTGCTTAGAGAAGGGTAGAGCGCGAACAGTTAACACGCTGGGAGAAGAAGAAGTCGTTGCTCCACCTGACATCTGACAGACACCCGGTTGTTCATCTCCTTCATCTTAATGTCTGTCTCTTTCGCCATCGAGGGAGCTCTGGATTTGTTTGCCCTGCCTTTCCCCTCCATGGGAATATCCCTTGATTGCACCCAGTGTATATCTTCTTTAATGTTCAGTTGCATATTTGCCTGATGGCATTTGATACTGATTTATCTGAATCGGATCCATTCTGACCCCTATGGAGGTCAATTTTCCTGCCGTGAAATCTACTGTTTCTTTGTATTATTCCCTGTACGTTTCCATAACCAATTTAAAGGACATGATGCAATGATCACACTTCCCCAGTACTCACTCCCTTGGGGTGCCAGGCTGCTTTCAGTGAACGGAGACTCCTGGATGGTGTATGTGTATATGTGTGTGTGTAGCGGGGGGAGGGCGGGGAGGTGGGTGGAGGGCATGGAGAGAGGGGTGGAGAGGAGAGGCAAGGGTGAACCAGTTTAATGCAGTGTCAACTCCTAGGCAGGTATCTTCTGATAGCAGACAGGGACTTGCTTTAATGTTTCTTCCAGAGGATGACACCGCTGACAAAGCCCAGGAGAAACTGGTTCCTGTTTGTCAAGTTTGAATATAAAATAGAAAATGTATTTTTGGCGATGACGAAAGTGGGAGTCATTATTAATTATCGTGATGCAGACACTGATGCATAAGAACATAAGATCTCGGAGCAGAATGAGGCCATCTGACCCCTCGCGCCTGCTCTGCCACTTAATAAGTTCATGGCTGATCTTTTCCTCGACTCAGCTCCTCTTACCCAACCGCTATCCATAACACATTATTTATTTGCTGTTCAAAAATCTGCCTACATTTGCCTTAAAAATATTCAGCAGGTCGTCTCAACTACTTCACTGGGCAGGGGATTCCGCAGATTCACAACCCTTTAGTTAAAGGAGTTCATCCTCAACTCAGACCTAAATGTGCTCCCCTTTATTTTGAGGCTCTGTCCCCGAGTTTTAATTTCAGCCGCCAACAGAAGCAAACTCCCTACTTCTGTCTTATCTATTCATTTCATAATCTGATATGTTTCAATAACATCCCCCCTTATTCTTCTTAATTCCAGTGAATATAGTCCCAATCTGCTCTTTCTCTCTCCATAAGCCATACCCCTCAACTTTGGAATCAACCCAGTGAATCTCCTTTCCAACGATCCTGATGAGTCCCATTAACAGTCAGCCTCGATTTCTCCCACATCACGGGGCGGCACGGTAGCACAGTGATTAGCAATGCTGCCTCACAACTCCAGGAACCTGGGTTCGATTCCCGGCTCGGGTGACTGTCTGTGTGGAGTTTGCACATTCTCCTCGTGTCTGCGTGGGTTTTCTCTGGATGCTACGGTTTCCTCCCACAGTCCAGAAGATGTGCGGGTTAGATTGATTGGCCATTCTAAAAAAATTGCCCCTAAGGGTCCTGAGATGCGCAGGTTAGAGGGATTAGCGGGTAAAATATGTAGGGATATGGGGATAGGGCTGGGGTGGGACTGTGGGGTCGGTGCAGACTCGATGGGCCGAATACCCTCTTTCTGCACTGTCGGGTTCTATGATTCTATCATCAAACTCCAATTCTCCAAGTTCTGGCCCAACACAAATTCATTCCGCAACACCGCCAAACTCTTCTCACGACGGTGAATGACATGACGAGTAGATCTGTTCTTTCTCCAGGCTCCAACCATTGTAAGCTTTACAAATCAGATCGGCACCTATCCACAAAGAGAAAGAGATCAGAACTAACTCATAAAAATATCAGTTCTGAAATGGACAATGTTTCTAACACATTAACTCCTGTCACTGAGTAAAGGAGGAGAAGTGGAAGTTTGATAGAGGTGTTCAAAATAATGAGGTGCTGTGACTCGCCAAATAGGGTGAATATATTTCCCCTGATGGGAGGCTTCGTTACCAGATGTCACAGATTTAAGACCACTGGTGACAAATCTGGATGTTTGGAAGTTATTAAATCAAAACTTCGAAAGGGGAATTGTCCGGAGCCTTGGAAAAAAATGTAAGAATATGAGGAACGACCAGAGAGTGGGAATAATTGAACATAAAGTTTGTTATGATAACATGTTCCTTGTGTTAACAGATTCACAGCTGGAGTGCAGCACCTCATCCTCGCACTAAAGATAAAATAGAAAGATAGTTGTGGTTTAGTCAGGCTTCATAACATACTCTGGGCTTTCTGATCTATACCTTAACACTGATGATATCTCAAGATGAGAGTTCAGAATGTTTGAGCCTGGAAGATGGACTTAGGGATAAATAACTGCCTTCAGTTCTCTGAAAGAAAATTCTTTCGATATAAAATTATCCTACACATTTATTTTTGGATTGAAATGAAGAATGTCCTAACACGAGATCCACCTACTTCCATCTCCGTTGCAGACTGAAGAGCTGTTCACGCCTCAGCGATCTTTTTCTAACTGTTCTCAAATTAGCTAAAGTAAATCATGACAGCGTTATACGTTATCAGGCTCTCCATTTGATAAACAACACTGCACACCTCTGTTGGCCGCTTCATTTACTCTTCAAGCCATCGGTCTCTCTAAGCACAACAGAAACTCAGTTAGAACTTTGCCAACCTCCACACGTACATAAACCTCTGTCCAGCTTGAATCTAACTACAGGACCCTTCCAGACACAGAAACAGTAAATTAAACACACCTAAAATTGTACCTTATTTCTAATGATCACCAATACAAATATTAATCCCTTAAAATTATCTTTATATTGGTAACTGTGACTTAGACTGCATTATCGATGTAGCTGGACGGTCTGTCAGGAACGACGGAAAACTGGACGCCGCGTCCAGACACCTGATGGAATCGGAAAAAGACACCAAGCGTTGCGATGTCTTCAGCAACCCTACATCAGGAGCACCGCATGGTTTTCCACTGAGGGAATGAAAGGGGAATTCGCTCCATCAATACCCTCCAACCCCCACCCCCCCCCCCCCCCCCTCCCCACACTCTGGGTTTCTGTGAGTATTTTTTTTGCTGCTGGTTTTCTAAAGGAGAAGGAAGCTGGAATTGGCTTCATTCAGCCCTACACACTTACACACTCTGGGTTTGCCTGACTCCCCCTTTTTCACTGAGGGTTATGAGTGATTTGGAAGCGACTGGCGTGGCCATAGAGCCACAGCAGACTGAGTGGAGGAGACTGAAGGAGCGTCCTCGCGAACTCAGGCTTTAAACCCCAAAGGCAAAACCGCGAGCGGGTGGGAGGGGGAGAGCCGTAAAAAAGCTCCCGCTCTGACTGGAGGGTCAGACAGCACGAGGGTGTGGGGGAGGGGCTAGATGGAGCACGGGGAAGAAGCTCCCTCTCTCACTTGAGGGTCAGTCAGCACCAATGTCTGGGGGAGGGGCTGGATGGAGCATGGAGAGAAAGATCCCGCTCCGATTGTAGGGTGAAACAGCAAGATCGTGTGGGGGCAGACTGGATGGAAACTGTGAAAAACGTCCTGCTCTGATTGGAGGGTTAGACACCCCGAGCGTGTAGGTGGGGGGCTGGACGTTGCCAGAGTATGAGCCTCCCTGCTCTGATTGGAGGGTCAGTCAGTCAGCACGAGGTTGGGGGAGGAGCTATACCTCCAAACACCAGCAGCCGAGGCGCGAGGGCACCAAGTGTTTTGATTGGCTGCTCCGCCAGCCCGAACTGGAGGGGGCGTTGCGATTATGGAACATAGAACATAGAACAGCACAGAAGAGGCCCTTCGGCCCACGATGTTGTGCCGAGCTTTATCTGAAACCAAGATCAAGCTATCCCACTCCGTTTCATCATCCTAGTGTGTTCCATGTGCCAATCCAATAACCGCTTAAATGTTCCTCAAGTGTCTGACTCCACTATCACTGCAGGCAGTCCATTCCACACCCCAACCACTCTCTGCGTAAAGAACCTACCTCTGATATCCTTCCTGTATCTCCCACCACGAACCCTATAGTTATGCCCCGTTGTAATAGCTCCATCCACCCGAGGAAATAGTCTTTGAACGTTCACTCTATCTATCCCCTTCATCATTTTATAAACCTCTATTAAGTCTCCGCTCAGCCTCCTCCGCTCCAGAGAGACCAGCCCGAGCTCCCTCAACCTTTCCTCATAAGACGTACCCTCCAAACCAGGCAGCATCCTGTTAAAGCTCCTCTGCACTCTTTCCAGCGCTTCCACAGCCTTCTTATAGTGAGGTGACCAGAACTGCACACAATATTCCAAATGTGGTCTCACCAAGGTCCTGTACAGTTGTAGCATAACCCCATATTCCATCCGGTCCAGGTGGATAAATCACCTGGACCGGATGGAATATACCCCAGGATTTGAAAGAGATAGCTGAGCAGATTGTGGAGGCATTACTGATGATGTTTCAGGAAACTTTGGAGTCAGGGGAGGTCCCAGAGGATTGGAGGAAGGCCAATGTAACACCCCTGCTTCAGAAAGGAGGGAGGCAGAAGATGGGAAACTTACCCTGACATCGGTCGTAGGAAAGACCTAGGAGTCCATTATTAAGGATGAAATTGCGCAGTACCTGGAAATGCATGTTAAAACCGGGCGGTGTCAGCATGGCTTCGTCGAAGGCAGGTGATGTCTGTCAAATCTGTTTGAATTTTTTGAGGAGGCGACGAAGACGTTAGGCAAAGGGGGGCCAGTGGAAGTGATTTATTAGGATTTCCAGACAAGGTACCACATAGGCGTATGCTCAACAACATAAGAGCCATTGCTGTTCGAGGCAAGGTACTGGCATGGGTAGAAGATTGGTTATCAGACAGATGGCAGAGTGTGGGGATAAGGGGGCCCTGTTCCGGATGGCAACTAGAGACTAATGGTGTTCAACAGGAGTCGGTGTTGGGACCTCAACTTTTCACTATATATATTAATCATCTGGAAAATGGAACTCAGGACATCTTTGCTAAATTTGCGAATGATACAAATATATGTAGAGTGAAAGGTATTGTTGAGGAAATGGGGAGGCTGCAGAATGACTTGGATAGGCCAGGAGGGTGAGCAAGGACGTGGCAGATTGAATACAATGTGAGATTATGCAGTTTGGTAGGAAGAATAGAAGTGCAGACTATTTTCTCAATGAGGAAATGTTTAGAAAATCTGAAGCACAAAGAGACTTGGGAGTCCTGGTTCAGGACTCTCCTAAGGTTAAAATGCTGGTTCAGTTGGCAATTATGAAGGCAAATTCAATGTTGGCATTCATTTCAGGAGGGTTCGATTAGAAGAGCAGAGATGTACTGCTGAGGCTGTATAAGGTTCTGGTCACCCCAAATGGCATATTGTAAGCAGTCTTGTTCCCCAGATATAAGGAAGGATGAGCTGGCCTTGGAGTAGGTCTCGAGAAGGCTCAAAGAATGATTCCAGGAATTAAGAGTTTGTCATATGAGGAGTGGTTGAGGAGTCTGGTTCTATACTCAATTGAGTTTAGAAAGATGAGGTGAATCTAATTGAAGATTGCAGGATACTGAGAGGCCCAGATAGAGTGGACGTGGAGACGACGTTTCTACGAGTGGGAGAGACTGGAACACGAGAGCACAATCTCAGAGTGAAGGGACGTTCCTTTTAAACTGAAGAGGAGGAACTTCTTCAACCAGGAGGTGATGAGTGTGTGGAATTCATTGCCACAGAGGTCTCTGGACAGTATTTAAATCAGAGATAGATTGGTTCTTGATCAATAAGAGGATCAAGAGTTATGGGGAGAAGGCAGGAGAAGGGGATGAGAATCATATCAGTCATTATTGAATGGCTGAGCAGATTCTATGTGCCGAATGGTCTAATTATGCTTTGACATCTCATGGTCCAAGAAATGATCGTAATTGTTATTGATGCAAGGTATTGTCTTTGTTCGTGTTGCCATCGGGAAAGACGCCGAAATGTCCACTGTATGTTTATTGTTCAATGCAGCAAAATGCAATACAATGCTCATATATCAAGTAAGATGATTTTGATTTGAAAATTTACGGTAACAATGTGTATTATACTGCATTTCATGTAACGGTGCACGGGTTGACTTGCAGTCGGTTGAAATTTCATATCTAAAACCAAGATTTAAGCTCTAATATATTGGACTGCAATGCTAAGACAGAAGACAAGAAATAAGTCAAGTATTCCAGTTGGTGTAAATACATTTGAGTGTAAATATATCAAGATAAGATAAACCATATGACTGAGGTGAAACAGTCCACATCCAAATGCAGCAATACGTTGACAATATCCAGAATTGGACTTACGAGTGGCAAGCAACATTTGCACCACAAAATTTCCAGACAATGGAAGTCTCCAACAGAAGAGAATCCAAGCACCACCCCTTGACAGTCAGCGGCATTACCATCACTGACCACCCCACGATCCTCATCCTGCAGGTTGACAAGAAACTCAGTTGATTTGTTCTCATCTCATATCAGGTGGTTCTTAGCATTGGATCCGTGCTCGATTCTGGCTTCGTACGCAGTTTTCACGTTGTCTCAATGTCTGTGTGGATTTCCTCTGGATGCTCCAGTTTTCTCCCATATCGGAGCAGATTGGACTCTGTCCGTGGTATCTAAAGGTATGTAGTTTAACTATATTAGCCAAAGTTAGTGTGCGGGCTAGCGAGATGGAAGGGGGTGACGAGGGCATGATGCTCTTTCAGAGAGTCAGTGCAGACGCAATGCACCAAATGGTCCCTATCTTTATTGTCGGGATTGTATGGCTCTTTGGTTCAACTCAACTAGTGATATAAATACTGAGGTGACAAGAGCACGACAGAGAAGGATCGCAACTTTGTGGCGAATAACTCACGTCCTGATGATTGAAAACCTGACCATTACACGCACACATCCAGATGTTAATGGAATTGTGTCAACTTGCCTGGATGAGAGCAGCTCTAATAAGAGTCAATAAGTCTGATAATACCCAAGGCAATAGAACACATTTGCATGGCATTCATTTACGCCTTCCACAAACGACGCACAACAGAATATGCATATCGTAGATACCATGTGCAAGATGCAGAATTTCACGAAAGGTCCTGACACAATCATGTCAATATCATGGAAGTCTGTCACTAAAAATACCGTGGGTATGTCGGCACCACATGGACCGCAGCTGTTCAAGACGCCAGTTTAGTACCACAATTGCGACAAAATTCCTGGATGGGCAATGAATCGTGGCCAAGCCAGCGACACCCTTAACCTGAATATTGATCCATTTAAAATTTAGAAGTGATGTTGCATCCATCTAAGATGGAAAACAATCTATTGAAGCGCTAAGTCACAAGGGAAGCAGCAATATAATTCACATGAAATATTAAGGAGCGCAGTTGACCTAATTCCAACCCAAGTGGAAGACCACTGTTCATCTTCCTCCAGCCTTAAACAAAAAGAAAACGGTTATTCCTATTCTAAGCTTTCCCAATCGTGGTGCACTGAACTAACTCATACCCTTTATTTAATGAATTATATATTTTCTGGCATGGCATGTTAATGACGCTTTAACAAATGACAGTTGAAAGATGAAAGGCGCGCATCAGCTGTGAATCAGTCATTCAAACTTTCATTTCCTTTGTAACGTAAGAACATTTTACAGAACATAGGCACATTTTGCTGCAACTGCAATGCGTGTTTTCCACTATGTTTATAATATATATAATAAACATATGTACATACGTTTATACATATATATATATGTATAAACATATATATATATATTCATATATTGAAATCGAATCTAGTCATTTCTGACCGACTGCATTATATTCCAGTCATTAACGTAAGTGTGAAAATGGCTGCGTTAATTTATTCGTTCTGATGACTGATAATAATGTGTATGTGATCTAATCTAATTGTTCCTCTCGCGGTGAATATTGAATATAAATGGGTGCGCCATGCTGCTTTATTCAGTGCGAATATTATTAACAGATTTTACAGGAAAGCAGAATGCTTCTCCCTTCATGGATCTCCCATCTTTTAACGAAATTCCAGTGGCAGTTTCCTTCATTGTGCCGGCACAAGTAGTTGCAGTTGACGGAAACGTCCAGTGCTTCTAGTGCAACTGGGCAACTAGAGAACTGCAGTAGCATTAGTTGTGCGTCTGGAATAAAGAAACAAAAGAAAAAAGAGAAGTGCGGCACGGGAACAGGCCCCTCGGCCCTCCGAGCATGTGCCGATCATGACGCCTTAACCAAGCTAAAGAAAAAAATCAACTCTTACTCGGTCGGTATCCCTCTATTCCCTCCCTATTCTTGAACCCATCCAGATGTCTCTTAAATGTTGATAATGTGCCTGCTTCCACCACCTCCTCTGGCAGAGCGTTCCAGGTACCCACCACTCTCTGCGTGAAAAATGTCCCCGCATATCTCCCTTAAAATGTCCCCCTACCACCTTGAACCCATGTCCCCTTGTAACAGACACTTCCACCCTCGAGAAAAGGCCCCTGATTAACCACCCTGTCTATGACTCCCATAATTTTGTAGACATCTAAGAGGTCTCCCTTCCTCCTCCGTCTTTCGAATGAAAGACGTTCTGCTTCATGACTTACAGAACCCGTGTCACTGTTTGAAGGACAACAAGCATCTCAATCTGTTTGCCATGAACAATATTCCTTTTAACGAGTATTGGTTTATAACGAAAGGAATATTGGAATATAAATCAAGGAATATTAGAATTACATTCAGATTAATCTATGATCCCCCTCACTAAGGTAGCACGACTTCGCTTGCCATGACATTGCTCATGAATGAAATCACTACCCAAAAACTGCTGAAGTTCCTGCAGGATAAGCGAACTGCATCAAAATTATTACTGAAGGTGATTTTGTTACTTCAACATTTTTCATTGTGATGTTTATTATCTGACATTACTCACTGCCTTACATTCGCTGGATTTTACTATTATTCAATTGATTTCGAGCTCTTATTCTCATGATTTTCCTTCTGGAAGCAATACTTGTGTAGTGTGTTTTATTTGCTAATTCAGTGTTAACGTCCCCAATTTTGTTGATGTTATTACAATAATGCAATTTGGTTTCTTCAACTCCGATTATATGTAATGATTGTATGAGTCTAAAATCAAAATTGCATTTAATTTTATTCATTAAATTACAATGTTACACTGCTTTTAAAGGGCAGGCTGTAAGGCTTTGGCAAATCGATCCGTTGTATCATTGATTAATACGAATCTATATTATACTGCCATCAAATTCATGCACCTATCAGGCAAATCACTAATTCAATTTCGTACTCGCTTTCACTTTCATTCTGATAACTTGGTGACAATTGTGATCCTGTCTCGCGGACGTTGCGGTCTGTCCAGATGCATCACTTAGGGCCTGATATCCATGGCGGTCACGGATCTCCTTGTGATTGTCACTGCTGCGCTATTAAATCGAATTCGTGCTATTCACTTCTCAGCCAGTTTCCTGTCCACGACACCGGGCGTTAGTGTGGTTATTGTCCAGAGATTGGTCTGTCTGGTGAACAGACGCTTTTACATTCGATCGCTTCGTTGCCATTTGTTATCAGCAGCTGAAGGCGAAATACTTCACTGAAAAAACAGCACTGTGGTTATCGGAATGGTGTGCGCCTTATGCTGTCGAAAAAACATCCCCTTTTACTTCATATTTGAACGTATGTATTTTCCTAAAAAACGCACCATGGTACTGCGGCATCACGGAAGTCAGTTATATTGCTTTTTCTTGGAGAGTGTTTGACTTGCTGGACCGTATTCTCACCCCATGTCTCCCTTTTATCTTTATTTTTCTGCTCAATGCAGTGACTGTCAGACACATTCCATCGGCCAGTAGAGCCCGAAGGAGACTCCGAACCCAAAATAATGGGCAGAATCAGAGTGACCCAGAGATGGAGAGGCGCAGAATGTCTATCATATTACTTTTTGCCATCTCAGAAATATGGCTCCTCCTGTGGTTGATTTATGTTGTAAATGTCCTATTTGTCCAAATCGCAGGCAATAACTATTCCATAAGTTCTAATGCTAACTGCCCAAACTTTCTCCTTCAGGAAAGTGAGTACATGCTGCAACTCTTGAGTTCCAGCACCAATACCATTGATCCACTGGAGCAAGCTGAGAGGGGTGATTGAAAAGCAGCAGTGCTGGTAAGAGATTAATTGGATTAATTGAATTGTTTATTTATTTAATTAGTCAGCTAGTGTGTGTATTTTTTTGGCCTTTACTTTAACAGCAGTTTTTCAAGTTTAAAGTGAAAACTAGAAGTGGGCAGCAAAGGAGTCTGGGAAGGGTTTTTATTTTAACTTTAAAAGTCAGTTACCTGGGTGGTTCCCCCTCAGTAGTAGTTTTTTTTTTTCTCTCGGGCCCCTAGCCCTATAAATTGGTGCAGAGGAGATACCCGATCCTCTACACTGGTAGAGGATCCCACCCTTCCATCCTCCTCTAACCTAATTATAAGTGTGGGGAAGTTTTTTTTTTTTGTTTTCTTTTTTTTCTTGCTGGTAATGGCTTCAGGGATGGCAGTTCAGGCAGTATGCTGCATCTCCTGTGGGATGTATGTGGTGAGGAAATCCAGTAGTGTTTCAGGAGATTTTAGTTGTAAGAAGTGCATTAGATTGCAGCTTCTGGAGGAGCGTGTAAAGGAGCTGGAGGGGGAGGTAGAGGAACTCCGCATAATTCGGGAGGCGGAGGTGGAAGTTGATAGGAGTTATAGAGAAATAGTAACTCCTAGAAATGAGGCTTGGGTCAATGCCAGGAGGAGGGGTAAGAAGCAATCGGGAAGACAATCCCCTGGGGCGGTTCCCCTCCATAATAGGTTTTCGGTGCTGGAGGCTACAGTTGAGGAGGAATCAACTGAGCATAGAGAGCAGATCTCTGGGGGTGAGCCGAGTGAGAAAGCTCAGGTGGTTAGGGGCTGTAAAAGACTGGGCCTTGTGATTGGGGACTCCACAATTAAGGGGACAGATAGGAGGGTCGGAACTAAAGGTAGGGACTCAGGGTTGGTGTGTTGCCTACCAGGGGCTGGGGTCCGGGATGTGTCTGACAGGGTATTCAGGACTCTTAGGGGGGAGGGAGATAAACCACAAGTTATTGTACATGTGGGGACACACGACATAGGGAGGATAGGGGAAGGGGATATTAGGCAGGGATTTATGGAGTTGGGGTGGAAACTAAAGGCCAAGACTGACAGAGTGGTTATCTCTGGACTCTTGCCTGTACCACGGGATAGTTTAGAGAGGAATAGGGAGAGGGAAGGTTTGAATTCATGGCTGAGGGGATGGTGCAGGAGGGAGGGGTTCAGGTACTTAAGCAATTGGGGCTCGTACTGGGGAAGGTGTGACCTCTATGATAAGGATGGTCTACACCTTAATCAGAAGGGGACCAATATCCTGGGGGGTAAATTTGCTAAGGCCATGCAGGGAGGTTTAAACTGATTCGGGGGGGGGGGGTGGAGGGATCCTGAGTAGTGGGGCTGAAAGTGAGGGATGCATGGATGGGGACTGCAATGCACTGCATTGCAGAGGTGGGGTGGAGCAGGGTTTGAAATGTGTATACTTCAATGCCAGGAGTATTCGCAATAAAGTGGGTGAACTTGCAGCGTGGATCAGTACCTGGGACTTCGATGTTGTGGCTATTTCAGAGACATGGATAGAGCAGGGGCAGGAATGGATGCTGCAGGTCCCGGGGTTCAAATGTTTTAGTCGAAGTAGGGAAGGAGGTAGAAGAGGGGGAGGGGTAGCATTATTGGTCAGAGATTGTATCACAGTGTCAGAGAGGAGGTTTGATGAGGACTTATCTGTTGAGGTAGTATGGGCGGAGATTAGAAATAGGAGAGGAGAGGTCACCCTGTTGGGAGTCTTTTATAGACCTCCTAAAAGTTCTAGAGAGGTTGAGGAAAGGATTGCGGAGTCAATCCTGCTTAGGAGTGAAAGTAATAGGGCAATTGTTATGGGGGATTTTAACTTGACTAATATTGACTGGAATTGTTATAGCTCTAGCTCGTTAGAGGGGTCAGTTTTTGTTCAAAGCGTGCAGGAAGGCTTTTTGACTCAGTATGTAGACAGGCCAACTAGAGGTGAGGCTATATTGGATCTGGTGCTGGGAAATGAGCCAGACCAGGTGCTAGACTTGGAAGTTGGTGTGCATTTTGGTGATAGTGACCACAATTCGGTTACGTTCACCTTAGTGATGGAAAGGGATAGGCATGAACCTCGGGCCAGTGGTTTTAGCTGGGGGAAGGGTAATTATGAGGCTATTAGGAGAGAATTAGGAAACATAGGTTGGACTAGGAGATTACAGGGACTGGGAACATCCGACATGTGGAGTTTTTTCAAGGAGCAGCTACTGCGAGTCTGTGATAGGTATGTCCCTGTCAGGCAAGGAGGAATTGGTAGGGCTAGGGAACCGTGGTGCACCAAAAAAGTTTCTTTGTTGGTTAAAAAGAAAAAGGAGGCTTATGTTCGGATGAGACGTGAGCACTCGGGTAGTGCACTAGAAAGCTTTAGATTGGCTAAGAGGGAGTTGAAGAGCGAGCTTAGAAGGGCTAAAAGGGGACATGAGAAGACTTTGGCGGATAGGGTTAAAGAGAATCCTAAGGCGTTCTATAGGTATGTCAAGAACAGAAGGTTGGTTAGGGCAAGTTTAGGGCCAGTTATAGATGGCAGAGGGAAGTTATGTGTGGAACCGGAGGAGATTGGTGAAGCATTGAACCAATATTTCTCTTCGGTGTTCACGCAAGGGGACATGAATATAGCTGAGGAGGACACTGGGTTGCAAGGGAGTAGAATAGACAGTATTACAGTTGATAAGGAGGATGTGCAGGATATTCTGGAGGGTCTGAAAATAGATAAATCCCCTGGTCCGGATGGGATTTATCCAAGGATTCTCTGGGAGGCAAGAGAAGTGATTGCAGAGCCTCTGGCTCTGATCTTCAGGTCGTCGTTGGCCTCTGGTATAGTACCAGAAGATTGGAGGTTAGCGAATGTTGTCCCATTGTTTAAGAAGGGGAACAGAGACTTCCCCGGGAATTATAGACCGGTGAGTCTCACTTCTGTTGTCGGCAAGATGTTGGAAAAAATTATAAGGGATAGGATTTATAGTTATTTGGAGAGTAATGAATTGATAGGTGATAGTCAGCATGGTTTTGTGGCAGGTAGGTCGTGCCTTACTAACCTTATTGAGTTTTTTGAGAAAGTGACCAAGGAGGTGGATGGGGGCAAGGCAGTGGACGTGGTATATATGGATTTTAGTAAGGCGTTTGATAAGGTTCACCATGGTAGGCTTCTGCAGAAAATGCAGATGTATGGGATTGGGGGTGATCTAGGAAATTGGATCAGGAATTGGCTAGCGGATAGGAAACAGAGGGTGGTGGTTGATAGTAAATATTCATCATGGAGTGCGGTTACAAGTGGTGTACCTCAGGGATCTGTTTTGGGGCCACTGCTGTTTGTAATATTTATTAATGATCTGGATGAGGGTATAGTTGGGTGGATTAGCAAATTTGCTGATGACACCAAAGTCGGTGGTGTGGTAGACAGTGAGGAAGGGTGTCGTAGTTTGCAGGAAGACTTAGACAGGTTGCAAAGTTGGGCCGAGAGGTGGCGGATGGAGTTTAATGCGGAGAAGTGTGAGGTAATTCACTTTGGTAGGAATAACAGATGTGTTGAGTATAGGGCTAACGGGAGGACTTTGAATAGTGTGGAGGAGCAGAGGGATCTAGGTGTATGTGTGCATAGATCCCTGAAAGTTGGGAATCAAGTAGATAAGGTTGTTAAGAAGGCATATGGTGGCTTGGCGTTTATTGGTAGGGGGATTGAATTTAGGAGTCGTAGCGTTATGTTGCAACTGTACACAACTCTGGTGCGGCCGCACTTGGAGTACTGTGTGCAGTTCTGGTCCCCACATTACAGGAAGGATGTGGAGGCTTTGGAGAGGGTGCAGAGGAGGTTTACCAGGATGTTGCCTGGTATGGAGGGGAGATCCTATGAGGAGAGGCTGAGGGATTTGGGATTGTTTTCGCTGGAAAGGCGGCGGCTAAGAGGGGATCTTATTGAAACATATAAGATGATTAGAGGTTTAGATAGGGTGGATAGTGATAGCCTTTTTCCTCTGATGGAGAAATCCAGCACGAGGGGGCATGGCTTTAAATTGAGGGGGGGTAGTTATAGAACCGATGTCAGGGGTAGGTTCTTTACCCAGAGGGTGGTGAGGGATTGGAATGCCCTGCCAGCATCAGTAGTAAATGCGCCTAGTTTGGGGGCGTTTAAGAGATCCGTAGATAGGTTCATGGACGAAAAGAAATTGGTTTAGGTTGGAGGGTCACAGTTTTTTTTTAACTGGTCGGTGCAACATCGTGGGCCGAAGGGCCTGTTCTGCGCTGTAATGTTCTATGTTCTATGTTCTATGTTCTAATACGTGAATGTATGCAGGAATTCAGGCTAAATTCAGGGGAGAATTGAAGGACACAATTAAATATGCCTTCAGTATAATAACGAAATGGCTTAAAGAGAGAGCATAACTGCATGAAATGTTGCATTATTCTTGTTTCTGCGTCCAAATACAATAAAGCGGAATGACATTTTATTGAATATTCAATAAGTATTTCTCTCAATTGCAGTCTTCCTTTGTGCTCCAAATGCACACTTTCCAAATGGATGCTTATTTCACTTAGACAAAAACTTGTTGACAGTTTCATTTTTTTCATGGTCATTAAATACTTGCCTTTCACTGCAAGTTGATAAGATTTCAGGCCATCATCGAATATCGTTCGAATCTCTGAGCTAAGACAACTCACTGCCAGTTCAAGATAGCTTGAATAATATCGGTTTCTCGGGGAAAAAAGTATAATATATTAAATAATTTTCGAAATTTAGGAATTGCAGGCAATAAGGAAAATGACGAGTTTTAGCGCTTATAGTAAAAAAAAAGATCAGTACGTTAGTGGGAAGCCATGTTAGATCAGAGAAGCAAAATATCATGTCGGTTATGGTGGATCTAACATATATCAGTGGGCAGCAGATACCAGAAGCAATTGTACATAGACCAACACAAAGCCAGCGTAAAGACATGCACTGAAAATGTCAGAAATTTAGAGGCGCACTTCGCAATTGTGATACAATACTCATGGACGAATTCAATCTATATATAAATTGTATAAATCTGATGAGCACCAATGCTGTGTGTGAGGAATTTCTGCAGTCGGTACCAGATGCATTTCTACTGCAGTAGGTTGCGGAACCAACCAAGGGACAAATTATGTTAAACCAAGTATCAAGCATTAATAGTGTCTAGTTAGCAAGGGAACAGCGTCCATCATATGTAGATTGTTCAATAATTTTGAAAACGATTTTGTTCAGTCTGAAATGTTGATTTTTAAATATAAAGAACAGAAGCAATTAAGATATGAGGGGGGAAATTGACATCTGGATAGGAAAGAAAGGTAAAAGTTAAAACGATACTTTGCCACATATTTGCATAGAAACATGCCACTTCCAACAATTACATTCATTCACGAATTATGTTCATTAAGATGCAAAATAATGAAATGAAAAGTGAACAAAACATAGCGAACACAGGGAGTTAGAATTGTAATATAGAAAAAAAAACAGGAGCTTCAAAAGAAAACGAAATAAACCAGAGAATGGGGAGAACTTTAGAATTTTAGTTAAT
The DNA here is from genome assembly GCF_964213995.1 of Mustelus asterias. Classification (NCBI taxonomy): domain Eukaryota; kingdom Metazoa; phylum Chordata; class Chondrichthyes; order Carcharhiniformes; family Triakidae; genus Mustelus; species Mustelus asterias. Next base: position 434,840 of record NW_027590214.1, read on the forward strand.
AGAGCCGAACAAGTGTTGCAGTAGCAGTGGGGGAGCATTTTGCAGATAACAATCGTAGAATATTTCGATCCAAGATTGTTCTCGGAAATGACAAGGATGGCCCAGAGGTCATATTTCTATGAAGACTGATTTTAATAAGATCAGATATGATTTGGCCAGATTTGACTGTGAGCAGATATTTTTACATTAAATTGTCACAGAACAGTCGGACGCATTGAAGAAGGAAATAGGGAGATGACAGGGTCAAAATTCTCCAATAAAGAAAAAGCGTGGGACCAACAAATCCACTGAACATTGGATATCGAGGGATATACAACATTGAATAAAGAGGGAAAGGGTAGCTAATGGCAGCCAAAGAGGGCTCAAAACAGCAGAATCCCTTGAGTTATATAGAATGGGCAAGAGGGACCTTCAAAAGGGAAAATCGGAGACCAGGAAAGGACTCCGAAAAGAACCTGATAGGTCAAATAAAGGAAAATGGCAATTTCCTCTGCATGCAGATTAAGATTATAAATATAACTCGGAAAAAGTCGGGCTCACTAATGACCATCATGGTAGCTTTTTTATGTAGAGCTGGGTGACTGTAGAGCAGGGTTCTACATGAAAACTTTGTGCTGGTGTCCACTTCTGTGACAGACGATGTTGGTTTCTAAATCAGATTGGACTGCGATTCAACTGAAGGCCTTAACAAAGCGGGTAGGTCGTTCTAAGTGTTCTGACGGCATTAAAATGAGAAAAAATTATCTCCAGGACTGATGGAATGTATGTCAGGCTGTTGAGTGAGGCCAGCGAGGACAAAGTAGGTGCGCTAGCATTAATTTTCAAATCGTCTTTGGGCAGAGGAGAGATGCTGGTGTACTTGCCCAATGCTAGGCTTCCCCGTGTGGACAAAGGTTTACACTGTCGATAAAGTTGGAAGGAGCGTTGCGAATTGTTCCCTTGGGACAACTCTAATGGCCAATTTTGATTACCCATTGTTGCATCTAAGATCCAAACATTTTATTTACCTTATGGCTGTACACGGCCACGTTAATATAGAGAAGCGCCTTTAGAAAATTGACGACTGCACTGTTACAATAAAGTTTTGATTCGCCGGCATTTAAAACAACAAATCTACATGAGGAATCCACAGCGGCACGTCATTCCCGATCCATTTAACATCTTTAGAAGATTCGCGACACTCACTGAGGCGTTAATTTGTCCACAACTCGACAAATATAGAAGGCAGATTAAGTCCACAGCGTGGAACTGGGAAAATTCTTCAGTCACGATGAAGCTTAAATTCACGGGCTGTCATTTTTCACTTGATTTTCTCCTTCACCATTGGACTCCTAATATTATTTTAGAGCATGTGTATTAGGCAATCACCTGAAATTAAGTAATGGTAAAAGCGTAGCTTATCGACCAGTTGCAAATCCCTAATATCAGCTTCCCTCGACGTTTACAGTGGTTGGATTCGGCGCCGTGGCCTCGGTTTTGATTCCCAGCACGGAGTGAATATCTTTTTTATTTAATTATTCATTAAATGAAACAACACCGACAGCGTCTACGAGGGAGAAACAAGGTTAATCTTCCAGCTGGATGAATTCGTATCAGAGCTGGAAGATTCTGATATTTAACAAGAATAATCTCTGAAGAAGAATCACAGGGCAGACACACAGCAGTCACTGATCATTCCAAGGAACTGGCACCTATCAAATTGTGTCCATTTAAAGTCACATCTTTTAACTCCCTGCACTCCAGCTCGGACATATCCATCTCTCTCAAATATCATGCAGCTGAAAATGAAATATGTCTACTGATTGTTCTACACGTGTTGCAGCCTTGTAGCCAGCGATTGGCTCCATAATTCAGTGGGCAGAACATTGGCCTCGTAAAACAGGTGTCGCGAGTTGAATTCTCGGTGGAGATTGTTTTTTAACTTCAATTAATGATTGCAAGTTACACATCGTTATTTCAACCATGCAAAAGATGCAAAGTGACTGCAACAGAGCTGGCTCGATGGGCTGCATGACCTATTCCTGCTCCTATTTCTTGTGTTAATGTGTCTGACAAAGCCAGTAATTCATGTTCTAATGAAAACAGAAAATGCTCGAACGGAGTTGTGCAGGGCTTTTGTTTCTGTTGGGAGTGGAGGGTGCCCTGAACGCACTGCCAGAGGAGTTGGTGGAAGCAGGCACATTAGCAACATTTGGAGGCATCAGGATTGGTACATGAATAAGGAGGGAATAGAGGGAGAAGGACCGAGTAAGGACGGAAGTTATTTTTGTTCAGTTAGGGCGTCATGATCAGCATGGGATTGGAGGCCGAAGGACCTATTTCCGTGCTGTTCTTGTCTTTGTCTTTTTTTCTCAGTAGGCCTGCCCAGCAGCAAATGTGAAGCGAAAAACAGATTTAAAGTTCCGAATCCAATACGATTATTTTTCAAACCAGTAACTCGTTATGAGTAACGCCAATGAGCACAACATTGAGATGGAGAATTGTACCCAGGCAGCTGAATGAATTAATCCCACCCACATGAGCTCTTCTGTAGTAAACGTGTTTAGCGATGTAGTAAGGTACCGAAATGCTGGAGGTTTGCGATTCGCGAGGGCTAATGAACCTGTCCCTGATTCTACTTATATCCCGACATAGTTCTGTTTTGCATCCTTCAGCAACAAGAAAATATCGTCCCAACTTTGCCAGTCCTGCTGCTTTTTCCCACACAAATGGATTCATAAACAGGCATTTTAAATCAACTGAAATATAAAAGGAAGTGAATTAGATCGACCATCCAACCTATTAGAAATATTCAGGTGGTCGTTTCTTTGTGGAAAAAGTTTCTTCCGTATTTGCTGTATTCAACTGCCCTTTTCCCACTTTAGCAGTAGGGGGCAACGAGTAAACCACAACAGTGTGGGGGCAAAATAGTCAAGCGACTTGTTTTGAAATACAAGCGCTGTAGCTCTGGATCAGGTTTTGTAGAAATGAAAATGTGATCGGAATATCAGAAAACTTCCTGACACTCTGATTTATGATGTGATGTGATTGGTCAGTCGTCTCAGTCTCGGTGGCGCAAATGGCTAGTGCTTTCAGCTGTGAATTTGTATTCTCCCTACATCAGTCTTCATTGTCACAGTTCGATGTACTTCCATAACAACAATAAAGATCTGATCAATTTTCCCTGCTCTGCTGTCATCCGGTGTTGCAAACAATCAAATTTAATGAATATTTTTCTCAACATTTGATATTTGATGACATCTACGTTTCAAATATACTATTGAACGTAACGATTGACCTGGAAACCTTAACTCGTGGCAGATCTTGGGTTACAGGTTCCTTTTCCAGTCCACGATCCTAATTCTCGGACAGGCCAGCATTCTGTCCATCCTCGACTGAAATGTGTCCAATGGTGGAGAATCTAGAATCCTCGAGACTACAGAATACCAAAAATTCACAATCATTTTGAGTTTCGTAATTTATCCTCAACTCAGCCCTTATCCTGTGACCGTGAAACGTGGGTCATTTCCCAGACCAGAAGAAACAGTCTCACTGCGTCCATCCTATTAACCCATTCAGCATTGTGTAGGCTTCACTGTGATCGTTTTCCATTCTTCTAAACTCAACAGAATTTCAAGTCTTAAAATAGGGTTAAAAACTGCTTAAAATATATTGCAAAATCCAAATGCTGAAATATATTCCAGACTCTGACATTAGCTTTGTTATATGTAAACAAATATGTTAGTGCAATTGGTTATCATGACAAAGTTGAACAATATTTTAAAAATCATTTATTTCACGTTCTGTGCTAGACTTCTTTGTTAAACAATTTTTAAAAACAAGAATGGCTACTGCCTCTATGCGCTGCAGCTGGACCAAACATTAAAAGTGCAATAACTAAGGGCAAAAACTCACCTAACGACAGCACAAATGCCGGAGGTTTTGGCACAATTGCAACTTAGCGCTTCAGAACCGGCAGATTTTAGAACCTCGACAGGAGGTTTAAAATTGGCTATAAGCAAATGACTGCGGATGCTGGAATCTGAAACCAAAAAAGAAAATGCTGGAAAATCTCAGCAGGTCTGGCAACATCTGTAAGGAGAGAAAAGAGCTGACGTTTCGAGTCTAGATGACCGTTTTTCAAAGCTTTGTGAAAGGGTCATCTGGAATCGAAACATGAGCTCTCTTTTCCCTCCTCACAGATGCTGCCAGACCTGCTGAGATTTTCCTGCGTTTTCTGTTCTGGTTTAAAATTGGCGATCGCTCTTTCAGCGCACTTCTGTGATGTCCCATGCGCATGTCCGGCGTTTGCGAAACGTACCTCGGCAATTCGGACCGGAAGTTACACCCAATGCCTATTGGATCCCTAATTCTGATGCTTACTGATCTGGGTCCCCATCTCATCTTCTGATTCCTCCGCAGAATCCTCATCAAATTTTCCGAAGGATCAATTTGTATACTGTTCTGATAAAAAAACCTGCCTTCGGACGTTACAATTTCTGCAGGGAGCGAAACAGGGCCATCCGCTGATACCCAAGTGGAGCCATATTGCAGAGAATCACTTGTATGTATGAGGCAAAATAGTACAGTTCTGTTCCTGATTCACACTGACCAACATAATGTTAATTGCGTGAGACACATTGGCTGCAATACCGTGACATACCAAGAGAGGTAGGCAAAAAAAAATCCGGACATAAATGGTTATTGCTGGTTCATTCGTTCCTGAATACATTTTAAATGAAATTTATAAATATTCAACCTTGAAATTTAATATTTAATATTTCGACCTTGAAACAGGCTGTCCTATCGCCAGAATATGATGATGTTAAGTGTTTATTTTTGTGCAGGTTAGCAATCTCTGTAAGCACATGTTGCACTGTCACATACAATTATCAACCAAAACATTTTGCTCCAATAATGAGAGAATCAGCTGATCACTGTTTATTTATGCAGCCACGGGATTTTGATGAACGGGACAGAATTCAGGGCAAAAACTAAGGTATGACACGGCGAATTTCTTGACATTAGGGCGAACCAAATGTTTTACAACCAAACACGCATTTTTGATGTATTGCTAATATGCCGCCAATTTCCGTTTAACAAACCCAACAAATTGCCTTGAGGAGTGAATATGCATTTGGCGTTGATGGAAGAGTGAATATTAGACAATACAGTAAAATAGATGTGAAGCCATTCTTCACAAGGGCGACACAATGAGTTTTCATTCAGTGACTCTTTTTACGGTGCCTTCCAGAAGAAAAAGAAATCCAACAGCGCAGCACTCTCGATATCTGCACGGAAAAGACAGTCTTAATTGGGGTCTCTGCGTTCTGCCTCGAATTTTAATCCACACTCCTCTCGTCCAGGAATCACATTGCTCTCAAGTGATTGCACAGCCAAAACAATACAGAAGATCCTGATCAGATCTGCTCCACAATAAATTCAGTCGTGCATGTTTGGAGTTTTCCAGGACAAAGCAGTTACGGCCAGGCCAATCCACGCTATATGTAATTGTGTCGGTTGTCCCTCCGCAAACTCAGTGCCGTGCTGTACTCGGCATGTACATAGTCAATAAAACTGCGGTGCCCTAACCATTGTAACAACAAGAGTAACAATGCTAAAATGGGTGTTTCCAAGCTTCATAAAACCAGAAGGAACAGGATCAGTCCAAGCAGAATGTCATGGCACAGAACTGAATATACTATTTTGATTTCATTTGAGTAGTTTATTGTTGTTTCCATATATTTTCCAGTTATTTTATTTCTTGGGCGCTATACAGTCAGTGAATACCGTACACAGAGAAGGAAAGGAGAGGTTGCTGAATGTAATGATATGGTCACAGCTAGGATTTAGAGAAACGTCAGCTTAATATAAGGTAGATCCATAAAAACGTCTGATGGCAGCAGGGAAGGAACTGTGCTTGGGTTGGTTGGTGCATGACCTCAGACTTTTGTATCTGTTTCCAGACGGAAGACGGTGGAAGACAGAATTCGGACTCAGCATACACGGATGGGCAAACAGTGTTCCAACCTAATATCATCAAAACTATTAGAGGCCTTCTCAAATGCCTTCATTGTATCCATCGAATGGAAATGTTTTGGCGGAAGAAAGGATTCATTTAAAAAACAATTGGACCAAACAATCTACGATCTGATTCACTGATGTCCTTTCAGGAAGGAAATCTGCTGTTTTTACCCTGTCTGGCCTACATGTGACTCCAGAGCCACAGCCATGTGGTTGACTCTCAACTGCCCTCAGGCAAGTTGGGATGGGCAATAAATGCTGGCCAGCCAGTAACATCCATGTCCCACAATAAATTTAAAAAGCTGTACATTTCTAAATTCTGAAACTAATTGTAAAATTTTGAGATCTGTTTGCAGTCACTTTTCATAATGTACTTTGTATAGTGTTGTATAGAATAATATTTTCTCACATTAATATTATATTATAAGATAGTATTAATATTATATAATAATATAAAAATGAACATTCAAATGTAAATGTAACTGAAACGAAAGGTGAAGCACAAGACGTGGAATAAAGTACACACTAAAAAACTGGGTTTATGCAGACTGCAAAAAGGCTTCACCACACATACCGAAATGTTGCACACCCTTGACACGCGTATTGAATGTAACTGGCATTTACTTTTCTCCAATGAATGTACATCCTGAAAGGAATGTTTCATTGCAAGGCCACCTGCGCCAGTCCAAAATAAATTTCAACACGCTCAGTGGTCCTGTCTCCCCGGATATAAGTACATTGCACTGAATCAGTAAGTACCAGACGCAGCCATGCTGAATAAGACATTTTCCGCACAAACATGGGCATGCACAGACTGTTTTTAAGCGGACTAAAATGGACCAGCTCCAGATTGTATGAGACTCTGTTTGAATGGACCATTCTTTGAATGTAACTGAACAGATTAGAATCTGTAAACACCGAATGTATCAATGTAATCCCATGATTTTAACCATCGCGAACAGGATCTTTCACATGAATGCAGCATTGCCGACCTGCTTGAAATGTAAGATATGGACGTTTTCACAATGAATTAGGGTTGTGCGCATTGAATAGATCTGTCATGACCTGGGAATATTCACATTCAAATAAATGATGATGATCTGGTGTTTTAAAATCGAAGGTAAGAATAATGAACTGGACCTGTCCCGATCAAAGAGATGGACAGTTGTGGTGAAGTTTGTTTAGGGTCTCAGGCAGGTAGTGAACAAAGTTGCATGTGAGGCTTGATCACACAGGGTGAGTTATCATTAGGAACAAGATCTTGGCCGTCTGTTCCTTTCAGAAGTAGATAACTGATCAGTTATATTTTGCACTGAGGTATATTTCCGTTGCAATGTTGTTTTGGATGCCGATTTCGCTGTCAAGTTTGCTATCCATTCATAATTTCCCTCGATTTTTAAGTTTACTGAGGCATTCTATAGGAGATTTAATGTTGTCGGTCTGCAGTGACAAGTAGGCCAGACTAGCTCTGGATGCCTTATTTCCTTCACTAAAGTGAAATGTCCAGTGCACCAGGTAGGATGTTGCAACAATAGATGGTAGTTTTATGGCCATCCAGAACTGAATATAGCTTTCACTTCAAAATTCCATTAACTGAATTAAAATGTCACCACTTTCCAGTGGTAGTAGAACACATCTATCGAGGAGGATATCCTCAGAATTAGTAGTTCATCAATATAACCCCTACGGCACCGCATTGCCTCAAATACTAAGGTTCCAGACACGAGGATCCGGCAGGCTTCATTCTCATTTTCATGACTCAATCGTCTACTTTAATTTTCATTACATTTTTAGAGATGTCAACGCGATTCTACAATGGACTTTGAAACTTTCAAATAGAAACAAGTCCGCTACTTCCATGGAATCGATCTTCCCTTCCATCTGAGCATCAAATACAAGTCTGACGGCAGCTGCACTAAACCCCTGATTAAATTTAGTCCAATAAAGTTTTAAAAATCCAAACCAATTAATGATGCCCCTGGAGACTGACATCACATATAAATCTGACAACGAGTGACTGGAATAAACAAAGCTTTGCGAGGTTCTGTTAGAAATGCACGGAATACCACAAGGATTGCTGTTTGCCATTTACTATCCGTTCCTTGCCGCTATCGGGGTTCCAGGTTAAGTATTTTAGCCTGGCGTTATTCTGGGGAATGTATTGATTAGCCTGGGTCACTGCTCTTCTATACGATGTATCCCTTTCATTATATTTTCATACCTTCCTCTGCCGTTTTTTCAAGGTGGATGTCTGGTTCTGTTCTGTCATTGAACTGCTATTTTGTGTGAGTTATCAGACTGTTTGCATGGTGTAATTGTAGTTATATTGTGTTAGATACACTGCAAGCATGTTTGAACTGTAACCGTGTTATCACAGTGTGACTTTTTTTTCCAGTGTCTTAGCGGTATTGTGAGTGAATTACCATAAGGATGACAGGCAGTGTATACAGCCAGCCTACTTATTTATTCACTCTATTGGAACAATTACCTTTGCTAGAATAGTACATTGTCATCAAGGTTCATGCAGTTATATTATGTTAGTGTCAATGTTACTGTCATGTAATCGTCACATTATCATTCCAGTTTACATGAAATGTCAATATGTTACTCACATCCAAGCTCCAGGGGAATAACCAAACTATGATTTCGGTGTGAAAATACATCCATTGTGATTTGAAAACATTCTGTTGACAAATAGTCGCACTGTGAAAACGGGGTAATTTTAACTTACTGTGTTGTTAATGCTGCCCTGTGTGAATTATTGGAAGCTTACCCTTGTCATGTGAGTTAACTGTCACACTGTTCTCACAATATGAAAATGCGTGAGACAGTTATGGTGACAGCATTTTCCACAAATAATTGATTGTGTACTGATTATTGAACCATTAAATCATGCCAAAAGAATATCATGAATTTATTTATTGAAGTGACGTTGCTGGCATTGTAGTCTCCATTAGAACATTGCAATGCTTTACTGCTCCTTAATGAAAACATTTATTGTCACTGCAGAGGTAAATGATCGTCCTGTTAATGGTAATCTGTGCCCCCATACTTTAGATTCTCCAGCCATTGTAAACGCCTGTCAGTTTACTTCCTGTCAATGTCCTTCAGAACACTGGATGTTTCAATGTGATCAAACCTTATTCATCTAAACTCCGGAAAATATCAACAAAATGTAGTCAGCTACTCATCATAGACAATACTCTCATAAAAGGCAGAGGCATAGTGATCCTTAACTGTTCTGCCACAAAGTTAAGTATTTCCCTCCTTAAATTGGGGACATAATAGAAAGATGCAGTTATGGTCACGCCAAATTCTGCGCAACTGTCGAAAGATATCTTTAATCCATCTGCTGCGCATTCCTTACAAGAAAGACAAATTTTACATTGTTACATTGCTGATTTATTAAACGCTACCAATCCTCAGACTTTCTACATTTGTTTACAACATTTGAAGCCTCTTCTTTTGACATAATGTATTCCTTTAGTTAAATAACAAGATTCGGGTGAATATTTCTCGCTGAGCTTTTGTTTTTCAATGGCATTCATTCTTGTTGATTTTTTTGATTGTTTCTTGATTGTTTCCATCTGTTATTTCTGGCACTATGCTTTAATCTAATTAGCCAACACAAGTTATCCAGTTTTTTCCCTGATAACAATGTTATCGGCTTCATTTAGGTTGATTTATTTTCTGAGTAGTTCAATCAAATGGCGACCGTTGGAGAAGCATTTACTATGATGCTACGAACCAGTCCTGCCACATTACACAATATCAGATGACTGCATAATCAAGTTGTTTCTACAACATAGAAATGTAACATAGAATGTAGAAGCAGGAGTAGACCAATTTGCCCGGCGAGCCTGCTCCACCATTCATTTTGATTATGGCTGATCATCAGAATCGACATCGTGATCCCACCTTTTTGCCCTATCCCCAGGTCCCTTTAACCCCAAGAGCTGTACATAATTTCTTCCTGAACTCACACGATGTGTTGGCCTCAAGTGCTTACTGTTTTCGTGAATTCAACACATTCACCATTCTCCTGGTGAAGACATTTCTCCTCACCTCAGTCCTTAACCTCACACTATGACCCCTAGTTCTGGACTCCCTCACCATGGAGAACATTCTATCTGAAGCTACACTGTCTAATTCTGTTTGAAATTTGTAAATCTCCATGAGATCCCCTTCCTCTCGTCTCAATTTCAATGAAGTCAATCCGAACTGATTTAATCTCTCGTCTTGTGGCAAACCTACCATCCTAGAAATCAGCCTGGTGAAACTCCTCTTCTAAAACAAGGATATCCTTCGTCTGATAAAGGCACCGAAACTGCACATAATATTCCAGCTGTTGCCTCACCATCGCCATGTAAAATTTCAGGAAAGCACCCCAATCCCTATAGTGAAATCCACTCGCAATGAAGGCCATCATACCATTTGTTCTCTTTACTGCCTTCTGATACTCTTTGTTCTTAGCTCTGATGAAGGGTCATCTGGACTCGAAACGCTGGCTCTATTCTCTCCCCGCAGATGCTGTCAGTCCTGTTTTCGTTTCAGATTCCAGCAGCCGCACTATTTTGCTTTTTGCTTTCAGCATTTCTGTTTAGTTTTTCTCAATCTCTATGACTTTCTTTGTTACAGCTAACTTAGTAGTGATTGTGATCTTGTCAAGAGGAAGATGTGGTCTCTCCAGATGCATTACTTGCTATCTTGTTTCTATGGCGGCGACTGATCTACTGCTCCTTGTCAGCATGGTGATATTGAACAGGATTGCTGGTATCTATTTCCCATTCAGTTTACTGTCCATCACGCCAGTGTGCAGTTTTCGTTGTGCCCTAAATTACGCTGGGATAGATAGTTCCGCCTGGTTAACGGTGGCTTTCACCTTTGATCGATTTGTAGCCATTTGTTGCCAGAAGCTGAAAATCAAATATTGCACCGTGAAGACAGCTGTACGGGTCATAACAATCGTGTCCACACTGAGTTGTTTCAAAAATTCTTTCTTATATTTTATATATGAACCTTTGGACGTAATTAACAATGTACCCTGGTTCTGCGGCATAAAATCAACATATTATACCGCACCTGAATGGGCTGCATTTGAATGGATTCAGTGTATTTTAACCCCTTGTCTCCCATTCATTCTAATTTTACTGCTCAATGTTCTGACTGTCAGACACATTATCGCGGCCAGTAGAGCTCGTAAGAGACTGCGGACCGGGACAAATGGAGAGAATCAGAGTGATCCAGAGCTGGAAAAAAGGCGAAAATCTATTGTTTTACTCTTTGCCATTTCAGGCAGTTTCATCATCTTATATTTAATATTCTTTATAACCGTCCTTTACGTCCGAATAGCGAAAGTGACTTATTTCTCAGGTTCTAATGTCAGCCAGTCTACATTTGTTCTGGAGGAATACGGATATATGCTTCAGCTTTTGAGTTGCTGCATCAACCCTTTCATTTACGCAGCGCCCCAGAGCAAATTCAGGGAGGAGTTAAAGAATGGGGTGAAATATCCACTGTTATTGATTGTTAAATTATGTAAGAGATGAAAAGACTAAAATCAAACATGATTTTAACATTCCAGTCCACCTGATCTGATTTGTGTCTCGTCTTAACTTCAATGAGTTCAATGAAGTCAATCCTAACTGATTTAATCTCTCGTCATGCGGCAAACCTGCCATCCCAGGAATCAGCCTGGTGAAACTCCTCTTCTCTAACAAGGAAATCCTTCGTCTGATAAGGACACCAAAATTGCACATAATATTCCAGCTGTTGCCTCACCATCGCCATGTAGAATTTCAGTAAAACACCCCAATCCCTATTATGAAATCCTCTCGCAATGGAAACCATCATACCATTTGTTCTCTTTACTGCCTGCTGATACTCTTTGTTCTCAGCTCTGATGAAGGGTCATCTGGACTCGAAACGTTGGCTCTATTCTCTCCCCGCACTTCCCATGTACATGTTCATTCACTCTGTAATCCTGACCAACTCTGTGAATTTATGAATGTCTAACAATGCCGTTCCCATTCCACATCGTTGTACATTCTCAGTTATTTTCAAGTTCAGTTGTTCGTGATGACTTTGGTCTGGTGCTTTCCCATCAGCCTCGTTTTGCCTGAACATTTTTCATTCAGGTGAGGGGCTTAGAGCCTGACCTCTGATCTGACAGTGGATGACACATTTAAATATTTATTAATTCCACTTAGACCCTTCTTAGTAACAGTTTGAACATTAGGTGCATTCCAGACCTGAAACACTCACTCTGTGAAAACGTGTGCATAATCATGTTGAATTTCGGAAGAGTTCTCTGTGTGAAGGCACAGAAGAATTAACAGAACTTTACCAAAAATAAAAATTATACCAGGATAATACTATATTCCCCATCGACTGTACACTCCAGCACTTTGTCTTATCGCATCTTCAGAGTATCATTAGACTCCTGTCCGATGACCAAGCATTCAGAAACAGGCTGATAAATTAGACAAGGGACGCTCCAGTGGTGGAGAATGTTGGAGCCATTGGGCCAAAGTCAAATGCCACCACCCGCGCCCCCCCCCACCCCCAACCCAAGCTAAGCTGTACATATCATATTTCATGTGTCCACTTGCACACACACTGTTTCCCAAAAGTCTGTGGTTTAAAGATAATACTTAATTTGAATGATCAGCATCAATTTTAAAGAGTTCCTCTCTGTCGTCAAGTCGAGTTCCGAATGGATAGAGAGCTCAATTAAATATTGATTTCACCAGATTACTTCTAAATTTCCCACTTTGTGGTCCTCCAGCTCCCTTATTAGGGAAAACGTGCAGATTTTTACCTCAGCTAGTCCAATTAGATTTTATAAAATGGGCACTATACCATCGTTGCACCTTCCCTTCTGCCAGGAGGACATATGCGATTATGATCCTTCACATTCCAGTCAAATCTATCCCCTTAACTATGCGCTATATTTTCTTCTGTCTTCCATTAGCAGCTGCAATCTTCTGCAATATACAGACTGAAAACGTCAATTCAGTTCCATTGCTGAAGTAACTCATAATGTGGCATGATTATGTAATTTTATCGTCTCAATGTTGACCTTCGATTGCATCCCAACGTCAGATGTCCATATTTATTGTTACGATATATTGTCAATCAGAAACAATTGATGCCTCATTTTCCTGGAAAATATCCTCTCTGTGCTTCCTACGACTTCTTTCAAATTTATTGACTTCATATGTCATGATGTGCGGTTCACTACATTTAATAGATTCTATCCCTGGTCTGTCTGATTTCCAAGTTTTTTTTGGCTTGTTCGTTTTTATGCTTTCAATTTTGCGATCTATCACTTTCGATAGGTTTTCTTGTTTTACTTACAATTGTAGTTTCTTAATCTTCCCGCAGAAAAAAAACTAGTTGCTGATCATTAATAGAGCATTTATTTTATTCTCTATAAAAATAGATATTTTTGAAACACGTGGCAAGCAAAAATATCCCTCCTTCCATAGGCATGTATTTTTGATGTTCAGTAAATCACCTTTACTCGTCTAAGAGTGGTGTCAGCATGCTTAGATATGCAGCTCTCCATTTCTGCACCAGAAGGCATGACTTTTGGTATTGAATGCATTTAATTCGTTTCCATTGCCTCCGGATATTAAGTGGTTTATTTATTTCATTGTCATTGTTGCCCTGGCAATCGACTATTCAAATTAACTGCAGATCTCCATGCTATCTAACTGCATGTCCTGCTTTAGTTCTTGCATGCTATAGTTGCTGTTAGAAGCACAAGGTCATTCGCGGCACTGGACAGTTACATGACTGACTGTAAACGATTGTCTACTACACATTCATATATGACTTAATGCACAAAGTGCTACTACTGAACGCAACTTAACACATATATGCACAGTCGAAGTGATAATGAGAAGCGGGAACAAGTATGCAAGTCTGGATAATGAGGATTCCGAAGTAAAAGAGAAATCAAATGAACAAGAAGTATTTTGAAATACCGAAGTTATCGATGGAGATTGGTCTGTAAACCTTGGTCAGATAAAAACACAAGAAGCAACAGCAGAACTGCAGCAATACGAAACATGTATGTGGCGTGAGTATTTGTTCTTGGAACAAACCAGGTTGACATGATATAAAAAGGTAGAAGGAAAATATCAAGTAAAATAACTTAAAGCACAAATGCAATGCGTTTAGAAATGAAACTTGAAGTGATCAGACATCTGACCCAGGCGCGTTTCATCTGTTTATTTAATACTCATCGAGCAAAGCGATAGAAGAGGCAGTGCTGCATATATTTAATAATTCGGCTGGAGCAAGTGTAGTGTGGAGAATATATTGTTTGCACACGTTATGTCTCTATGCAAAAATACAACACATGCATGATAACCAGTGTCTATAGATCAGTTTATCATTCTCAGGGGAGAAACCAGCGAAATCATTCATCAATGGGAAAATGTGGCAAGATAGAAAACACAGATATGTTGTGTTTAATATGCAACGCCAGTTTCGAAATGGAAAGCGTTTTTTTGAGCGAATTCATTGATATTTTGTGGCGTTTACATGCATTAAAGTAAATGGTAATATGGATGCATTTTATCAACATTTGCAAAAAGCCTTCTATCAAGTGTCACATAATACATGGACAAACACTTTCAGAACGGAGGGTTACAGGGGCCATTCAGGAGAACAGATATGTGGTCTGCTGTAAAGCAGAAAGTCAATACCATACGCAAACCTAATAATTTGAGAACGGGGTCCAACATGGATTTCTGATGGGGAAACAGTTCCGTGCACTTTTACATTTCGAAATTGATGATTCTCCCCATAAACAACTTGCTGTGTTGAAAGAGACATCGAAGGCTCCACTAAGTGCAAGATAATCATTTTTGAACAAGAGGTGTGCCGAAATTTATATTATTTTATGTGATATAGGTTTCGCTGAGCAGGACAGAATTTGTTGTCTATCCCTAATTGCCATTTTTGAAAGTGGCAGTGAGCCGCTTTCTTGAATGTTGGCAGACCATGTGTTATACGTTCACACACACACGTGCGAGGAAATAAATTACAGGATGTTCACCCAGCAATAATAGATTAAGGGCAATATTGTTCTGATATAGGATGCTGTGTGATGTGGACAGTAACCTGCAGGCGATGAAGTTCCCATGCATCTGCTATTCTTGTCCTTCGAAAATATAGAAGGCACAAAATTGAATGGTGCTGTCCATGGTGATCTTTTAGGTTGGTACAATGGAAATTGCAGATTCTGCACGGTACTGCCATTGTCAGTCCAAGGTGGGGGCACTGAATGCTGCTGTATATGGATGGATTATTTTCCCTGTTGATGTCAACCTTGTGTGTTGTTGGAAATACAGTCGTCATCAGATTGTGCTTGTTCAGTAAACAGAGGAGAGCTACCAATCCTCCAATATCATTGTGCCATCATTGATCCGCTGTCCAAATCCAGCTTCTCTCCCGTCCTTTCAGACGCAAGGTGCTCCTTGCTCATTGAGCGGTTTCAGTTTATCTATCACTTTCTTTTAATGCTTATGAAGCCCCCTCATCTTTTTTTTGTCTGCACAGTGTATTACGTTATTGGCTGTGTGGAGAGCAATCTCAGCTAATGTGCATTTACTTCAAGTTGAGACCAATCACGCTCACCCCTATCGTCGCATGAGAGTGTTCAGCATACTATCCCTGAATGGTTTTCCACAGCACAAAGTATGCTTTACATCCTCTTATTGGTCCCTAATTCCTGAACCGGATGATGATTTGCACTCTGCCGAATTCTCCCTCTCCCTACTGCGGTCTGACAAAAGAGCTTTGTGTTGATAAGAATAATTAACATCCCCCCAGCCCGATTCTCCTCGCCTATTGCGACGAGCAAACGCCACAAGCACGCCCAATCTCGGAGAACGAATTGGGCTAGTGTAGTTTCTATGATTCTCTGACACTGTGAAAATATTTAGCTGATTGAACATAGAATCATACAACGAAGGAGAAAGCCATTCGGCCCATCAAGCGTGCACCAACCACAATCCAACTCAAGCCCTAACACTATAACCCCTCCTATTTACCCTGCTAATCCCCCTGGCACTAAGTGTCAATTTAGCATGGCCAATCAACGTAATCAGCATATCTTTGGACTGTGGAAGGAAACCGGTGCACCCAAGGGAACCCCACGCAGGAGGATGTGGAAACTCCACACAGGCAGTGACCCAGCTGGGAATCGAACCCGTTGCCTGGTGATGTGAGCCAACAGTACTAACCACTCTGCCACCGTGGCTAGCATTTGGTAGCAGTTACACAATGCTACCAAAACTTGATTTATCCTTAAAATAAAATACTCATTGACATATATCCTAATGTAGCCGAGATGAAGCTGACGATAACGATCGTAGCATGTTTGTTTAGATGCCCGTGTCTAATGCTAAGATGGTGCAATGTTATTTCCTCACAACGGGAAGGCGTGGAGAGAGGGGGCAGGGGTTGATGGGTTATCATTCTATAAGTAAGGCATTATTACATTGGGTTACAGCCGATTTGGGACTGCTGTCTCAAACACACCTTTTCTCACAGAGAATGCACGCCTTGGGGGATTAAAATAACATTGTTTTCCCTTTACCATCCTACTCTGGGTCTGTTCGGTGTCCTGGGCGGGATATTAAAGCAACTTGTGGTCTAAGCAGATTGCGGGCTGTACTTCATCAAGTTTGCTACATTTTTTCCACTTCCCCCTCAGTTCAATCAGCTATGATCGATGGCCACTGAGGCAGGGTCCTAAAGTAATGAAACTGAGGCAGTCTTTCAAAAGAAAGCTGTCGGGGTGAGTTGGGAAATTTAAAACGGTCGATGAAAACATGAGAATCCAGAAAAAGATTCTCCTCGCAGAGAAGGGAAGGAGGTGAAGATTTTTGAGCAGTGTTGGTAGCAACAAGTTGCTGAAACGTGCGATCTTTTGCAACTAAAAGAAAGGTAAAATGCTTGTTTTGCTCAGTTTGTTATAATCCGAGGTGATGGCAAAACTGGATGGTCAGATCCCAGAAAGGAACCATTGCTCAAATATCGTAAGTTTTACTCTTTTTGTCCATAAAACGTGGAGGAGCAGTATCACAGTACCAGGAATTAGTTTTAACAAGGAAACTATATTAAACGTGAAAAGTTGGATTGATGGACAATGTTAATTTATTCCCCTCTTAGTTTCTAAATGCACAGAGAAATCATGAGTAAGACGGATTACAATGTTCATCGGAAGCTACAATGTTCTCACTACCACAGAGTCTCTTTGAATTACAGAGATCGACTGTTGTAAAATGCACAGTCCCCGCTCTGGCAGCAATTTAAAGCTTGGGTTTTTCTCCTCTGAATACCCACAAATGATTGTCACATGAGAGCTTTCAAGCTTCTCTCCCAAAAAACCCGCTTTAAAATCTTTTCTCATCCTAATGTCTTCCCTTAGCTCTTTGCTTTTCGATATCCAGACAAGGTTTTCCAAATTACAGTTTCGATCAAAGCTTCCACTTTTAACAGGGAATCCAATGCAGGATTCTGCACCAATCCCTTTCAGAACTTTTTGTCTTGACTACAGTGCAAACTTTCCACAATTGTTTTGGCAGGAAGCGCGTCTAAATGCATCTATTGTCTAACCAGATTTTGAAGCTGGAGCTGAGGGTGCATTCACTGTGGAGTATCCGTGACGCTAAGCAAGTCATGGATAACACGTTCAGTGAAGTGGTCACAGCGCAGTTTAAGATTGAACACACAGGAAAGACATGTGTGCCCACCAGGCAGACTAAAGGAAAGCAAGGAACGCAGAAGTCCCCTAAAGCTAGCCCCCTTTCTAACAGACACAACATTTTGGATACGTTTGGGAAAATGGCTTGTTGGGGTAATCAGTGGCAGCCAACTTCAAGGCCCCAAGGGTGCGTCTTCTCCACAACAGAGGAGGGGATGTAGTAGGGCAGTGCTATAGCTAGAGGGAATTTAATTGTAAGGGTAGCAGACAAGCTTAATTGGGACGACAAGAAAGACTTCAGGATGGTATGTTTCCTCCCAGGTGCCAGAGGTAGACGGCTGCAGAGCATTCTGAAACTGGAGGGCAAACAGACAGGTATCATGTTACATGCTGGTAGCAGTGATAACAGTGGAAAAAGTGGTGAGGTCGTGCAAGCAGAAACACGGTTGCAATTTCTGGATTAATTACGGTGCCACATGCTAGTGAGTTTAGAAATAAACAGGTCAGTCCAAGCCATGGCTACAGACTTGGTGCAGAAGGGAGGATTTTAGATCTCTGGGACATTGGGACCACCCCTGGGGACGGTGCATCCTGAGCAAGGCTGAAGGAGCTGAAATGAAATGGGACCAACGTCTTTGCAGGGAGGTTTGCTCATGCACCGGCTCATGCTGTTGAGGAGAGTTTAAATTAACCTAGTAGGAAAGTGGAATCGCGAGAGAAGATTTTGCAGGAGGTCTTGCAATGCCTAAATTAGAAGACGAAACGGGTCAGTGAGGACGATATAGAATTTCTAGGCCCGTTAAGGCAGAAGGGAATTTGGCAAGACTGGATTGTATTTAGTTCAATACATGGACTCTGACGGACAAGAACAAAGCAGATGAGTTGAGGCAGAAATTAAACATGGGGGTGTACAGTCATTGATGTCACTGCGACATGATTCAGAGAGGGGTATGATAGGAAGATCAACATTTGAGGAAATATCATGCTCAGGTGGGACAGGGAAGATGGTGAAAGTGGAGGGGTGTCAGGGAATCGTTTCCAGCAGTAAGAATATATGACATATTAAAAGGCTTACGAAGCCATTTTCGAGGATGGTACGATGGCCCAGTGATCAGCATTGCTGCCTGACAGCGCCAGGGAACCAGGTTAAATTGGGTGACAGTCTGTGTAGAGATTTCACTTCCTCCTGTGTTTGCATTGGCTTGCTCCCGATGTTGCAGTTTCCTCGCACAGTCCAATGTTGTGCAGATTGATCATGCTACGTTGCCCCTTCGTGTGCAAAGATGCATAGTTTAGCTGGATTACGCAGGATAAATGTGTCATGTTATGGGGATCAGTTGCAGGGGAGGGTTTGGGTGGCAAGCCCCTTCCGAGAGTCAGTGCAGACTTGATGGACTGATGACTTCCTTCTGCACTGTAGGGAGTCTATAATTCTGTCAGTCTGAGGAAAGTACAAGCGCAGACTTGTAGACAAATGTCTGAGAAGAGTAAAATAAATAGGGCAGGAATAGTGGGGGATTTCAGCTTTCAAAACGTTAACGGAGGGAGTTATGGTGTTCATGGTTTAGAGGGAGCAGAACTCTCCTCAAAATACTTCCCGTGGAAGCATTAAACCTGAGCATAGAAGTTCCTGTAATTAGTTTCAGGTAAGGACCCCAGGCATGCGATTGCAATATTCGTGGGGGGCAGACAGCGATGATAACTCAGATAGATTCAAGATTGTTGTGGGAAAGGACAGGTATTGGCCGGAAATCAAAGTGATTTTAATCAGATCAGATCAGGCTCCGAGTCTATTCTGATTTTAATTAGAATATACTCGGAGCAGACATTTTTATGTAAATCTGTGGCAGAACAGTGTTCATAATCGAAACAGGAAGGTTACAGGATTAACATGTTCCAAAAGAGTAAAGCGATAGGAAATTTTAATCGAGTGAATCCTGCATATGGAGGAATACACCACACTGAATTACGAGTAAAAGGGAGGCGTGTGGTAGACATCGGGGGCACAAAACAATACAAGGCCTGAAGGCGTATAGAATGTGCAAGACCAAACTTAAATGAAGAGAGCAAAGGGGACATGAAATGATACTGATAGGTAAAAAACGAAAGTCCTGAGGACTTTTAGAATTTTTTGTTTAAATTAGTACTTTAGTAGTTGACGGAGATGTACAAAATCATGAGGGGCCTGGGAAGAGTACACAAGGAGATATCGTCCCATGCGTAAAACTATCAAGAACGAGAGGGCACAGACTAAAATGATTTGCAAAATAAGGAAATCAGAGGTGAGTTATTTTTCACACACATTAATGTTTTTGGTCTGGAATGCAGGGCCTGAAAGTGTCGTGGAGGCAGTTTCAATCGAAGCATTCAAGATGCCATTGCATGATTATTTGAAACAGTGTCAGTGGTGCGGAGAAAAGGCAGGAGAATGGCAATAAGTTATGAACTGGTTTGGGGAGCCGGTGCAAACACGATGGGCCCAATACTCTCCTTCTCTCGTAACAATCCACTAATACTGTGATCTCCTCGAATTGGGAAGATTGACCTTCAAACACAACAATCATCGTACTTTGTGCTAAGTGCCCAAACGAGCAGAGAGTTTTCCCCTGATTCCCATTGACTCCAATTTTGAGAGCGCTTCTTGATTCCACAAATGCTGCCTGGTTATGAAGACACTTTCACCTCAACTCTGAATTTCAGCTTTATTGTCCATCTTTGAACCAAGGGGATAACAAGCTGAGTGAACCTGGATGAATCCAAACTGGGAACCACTGAGCTGGTTATTGCTAAGCAATTACACTTTGATAGCACTGTTGAAGAGAACTTCCATCACTGCAATGATGTTTGAGGGTAGACAAATGGGCCCATAATTGGCCGGGTTGGATTTATCCTCTTTATTGTGTGCAGTGCATACTTGGGAACATGGTGCCCATCAAGTACTAAACACCAATGTGAAAAGAGGTATTTTTTCCGATCAAAATGGGGACAAACGAAAGGGTAGCTTTCCTCTCGTTTGTGTGAACACCGTGGTTGCTGAGAAAGATGGAGAACTTAGTGAATTCCTTCCGGCACATAGGGCACTTGAATAATCCTCTCCCGGTCTGAACCCTCAAGTGGATCATCAGAGCACAAATCTACAAGAACCTACTCCTAAATTGGATGAAGGTGTGTAAAACATCCATCACTGCAGTACACTTTGGCCAAAATGATACTTCCCTCGCAGGCACAGAACAGGAAGTCTTAATTCACCAGAAATGTTCCACATACAGAAGCCACACCACTCCCAAAACACTGCATTGCTTTTAAAGGCTATCTCTCCTCTTAAAAGGTTGTACACTCTCACTCGAATGTGGTGAAATGTGCGAGACAAATAGATAGATACAGAAGTAGAGAGAGAGAGAGAAGAGAGATGAATAGATAGATGGTTAGAGGGATGGATGGACGGATGGATGGACGGATTGACGTATGGATGGATGGACGGATGGATGGATGGACGGATGGATGGATGGATGGATGGATGGATGAATGGATGGATGGATGGACGGATGGATGGACGGATGGATGGATGGACGGATGGACGGATGGATGGATGGATGAACGGAGTGATGGATGGATGGACGGACGGACGGACGGAAGGACGGATGGACGGATGGACGGATGGACGGATGGACGGATGGATGAACGGAGTGATGGATGGATGGACGGACGGACGGACGGAAGGACGGATGGACGGATGGACGGATGGACGGATGGACGGATGGACGGATGGACGGATGGACGGATGGACGGATGGACGGATGGATGGATGGATGGATGGATGGATGGATGGATGGATGGATGGATGGATGGATGGATGGATGGATGGATGGATGGATGGACGGATGGACGGATGGGCGGATGGACGGACGAATGGATGGATGGACGGATGGATGGATGGATGGATGGACGGACGGACGGACGGACGGATGGACGGACGGAAGGACGAACGGACGGACGGACGGACGGATGGACGGATGGACGGATGGACGGATGGACGGATGGATGGATGGATGGACGGATGGACGGATGGACGGATGGATGGATGGATGGATGGATGGATGGATGGATGGATGGATGGATGGATGGATGGATGGATGGATGGATGGATGGATGGATGGATGGATGGATGGATGGATGGATGGATGGATGGATGGATGGATGGATGGGCGGACGGATGGATGAATGGATGGATGGATGGGCGGATGGACAGACAAACAGATGGACGGATGGCTGGATGGGGAGAGAGAGAATGACGGACGGAGGAATGAACGGACGGAAAGGAACATTTCACTGACTGAGAATAAATTACATTCACATTAGTTCATCCTATGCACGAAATTATTGAAAAAAATAACAAATTGTTTTACTGGATATTTCACCAAATTCTTTACCTCGGCTCTGATTTTACTCTGAGTCCCAGCATAAATCAATGGGTTAATGCAGGAACACAAAAACAGAAGCATAAATCCAGTTTCCTCAAGATTAAATGTATCACTGAAACCAGAACCTGAGAAATAAGTTACTTTCACAATTCGGACATAGATGATCGTTATAAAAAATAACAAGTATAACAGGATGAAATTTCCCGAAATGGTGAAGAGTAAAACAATTGACTTTTTCCGCTTGTCCACCTCTGGGTCACTCTGATTCTTTCCATTGCCCTGGGTCCGGAGTCTCCTGAGGGCTTGATTGGCCGCTAGAATGTGTCTTACTGTAAGAGCATTCAGCAGCAAAATCAAAATGAATGGAAGGATAGGAGTGACTATACAACGCATCCAGTCATAAGCAGCCCAGAAAGGGGATGTGTAAAATATTAACTTTACGTTGCAGAGCCAGGGTACATTGTCAATTATGTACATGGGCTCATAAATAAAATACAGAAAGATATTTTTTACACAGGTCAGTGTAGACACGATTCCAATGACCCACGTCGCCACATTTTCCTTACAATATTTAACTTTGAGCTTCTGGCAACAAATAGCCACAAATCTATCAAATGTGAAAGCGACGGTTAACCAGACAGAGCTGTCCATGGCGGCAGAATTTAGGGCTGTACGGAAACTGCAAACTGGTGTTACAGACAAGAAGCTGGATGGAAAAAACATTCCAGCAATCCGGTTTAATATTACAGCAGATATTATGAGCAGGAGATCCGCCACCGCCATAGACACCAGGTAATACGTGATACATCTGGAGAGACCACAACTTCTTCTAGCGAGGATCATAATGACTGCGGTGTTAGCTGTAATAGAGGGAAAGAGATTGTGAGAATTTGTGCATGAGAAAGAATGAAAAGTGAAAAGTTCATCGCAACAAAACAATGCATGGTATTGCATTCTGTGTGATATATATATTATATATATAAATATATATATATATATGTGTGCAAAATTTATACCTGATCTCAGGGACAATTGTTTCTGCTTGAAAATAATATTTTTATTTAATAAGGAGGAATGTTAACGAAAGTGACTGTATTTTTATTGAGAACTGACAGAGGAATAATGCCAAATGCAAAGCACATCAAAATCAGCACTGAATAATTAAATGCACAATACAATGACATATAGACATGTAATTAAAAAAATTACGGAAAAGGTAAATTGGAAAATAGCCAATGATAAATGATAATAAGACATAATAAATAACAAATAATAAATAATAATAAGTTAATAAGATCAGGGATTATATTTCAATGGGTATTAAATATGGCTTCATGAATGACAGCAAAGTTATTTACTTTTGGAAACGTTTGCAGTGAATTTTCTCGAATAAATCCTCAAACAAAGGTCAATAAAAGGACAATTATTAACAGTTGTCTGAACTTGCAGGAGACTTAGGAAGCAGTGCCAAGACTAAATTGGATCCCTGATAATCATCTGAAATATCCGGTGATATATAAAACAATACTCTAAATACGAGAGATTTGACCAGTTATGTTGGTTGATTCATTACAGAGAACAGAACAATTTGAAACTATGCTGGGTTCTGGGACAGAATGGAATCCAGCAGTCAGCAGCAGTAAATGTGAAATAGGATTCCTGGAATGAGCCAATGAGTGTTTGGCACTGAAAGCAGGCACAGGTTGTTGTGAGTTCGGGATAAATAACAAACATTCATCAAATGATAACTGTTCGCATTATATAAGGTCTCTACATGTCCGTGCCTAATAAATCTCTTGGATGCATTCAGTACATTTGTTCTGGTGTTCTTCGATGGTTCAGTGTTTTCAACTAATACATCTGTGGGATTGTTTCTCTAATTTCAACTTCAGCAGCACAATATATTCATGTTATTACTGTGACAGCAGTTTAATAAATCAGTATAATCAACTGTTCAAATAACACACAAGGACTCAATTTGTGCTGTGATCACATAAAACCATGGATTAGAATCCCGACAGTTCAGTAAGAGGCCATCCACCAATGGAGGCTTTACGTACTTCGGTCAGAACATCCCACCCAAGCCCTTTTCTCCACCCTGCCCTGTACTCCCGCGCATTTACCATTGCTAATCCAACTAACCTACACACCCCTGGGCATTAAGGTGCTTCTTTACACAGCAAATCTACATAACTTGCACAGTTTTGGATTCTGGGATGTAACTCGAGCACCTGGAGGAAACCCACGCACACAGACGAAGAATGTGCAAACTCCCCTCAGACAACAACCCAAATTTGGAATTGAGCCCCTGTTCCTTGTGCTGTGAGGCAGCAGTGCCAACCACAGTGCCCCTCTGCTGCTCACTTTGAGAATTCGCCCAGAGGAATATTGTCAACGCCAACACAACTATCATAATAACACACAGCTATATAAATAACAAAATTTAATTGTTTTAACGATTATAACTGAACGGTAAATCAATCAGAATGAATAACAGAATAAAACTTCCACTGTCAGATGTTACTGGTGAATGGGCCAGGCTATGTTACCAACTGATGAAATGGTACATCTCACAGCACGGTTGTATAAGGTTAACACGGTGAAATCCTGTATTTAACGTGAAGAAACTACGGTGGTAAAGACGTGAAATTATACCGTTAAGTTTGTCGAATTTATGGAATGAACATCGAAAAATTATGTCAGGGAATTGAATGAATTATAATGCCAAATAAGGAATTGTCTGCTGAGGTAGGAACGGGACACTTTCGAGGAATATGTTAAAGACAACAGAACTTGGACGGGGAAATATATATCCCTTTCAATCAGAGGAGGACCTTGGTGCTGCAGAGATAAGGTGGTGATAAATGGGGAGAATTGATGCAACCAAACAATATTTTATGGCAGCTACTAAATAACTGTTATATTTTACCTGAAACTCCGATAGCTGCTATGACTGGATAATAAATGGCAAACACGAGACCTCTTGGTATTCCGTGCATTTCTTTCAGAAGCGCTGATCGCGGTCTGCACGACATTGAAAAATTGTCATATTTATACCAGATGTCAGGCTCTAGGGATATAATTAGATTTCTTGATCTTTCGCATTAAGTAAATTTAAGAGAACAAACAGATTATTGCAACAACGGCAAGGTGGCGCATTATTGTCGCATAGCGCCAGGGACTCGAGTCCAATTTCGGTCTTGGGTCACTGTCTGCGTGGAGTGTGCAAATTTTAAACCTAACCCTAACCTTATCATTAAACCTAACCCCAACCCTAACTACCAAACTAACCCTAACCCTAACATTAACCCTAACCCTCGGTGAAATAGAGCCAGTAAAAAAACAAGAATATGGGGCCTTAAAAAAGGGGAAAGGAAAGAATCCAGAACAAAACAAAGAAAATATCCCACCACTTAAGAAGCAAACAGCCTCGTAGACAGATACTAATCTCTCCCTAACCTACAGACAAAAAGATTCATTGCATCCCCCAGAACCCAACACGACCCAGATGATCCGAAGCACCCGCCACGCACCCCCCTCCCCCATAACACTACACGTACCCAAAAACAGCAAAAAGACCCCCGCCCCATAAATAACACCCCTCTATCCAAGCTCAACACCACTACCGAAGACGTCCCACTAACCCTCTTCCTTGTCTACCTCGACCCTTCCACTTCCCCCCTCACGAATCAGGAAGAAAAACACGAAGAAGCTTCTCTCCCTTACCCCCCTCGCTCCTGACCAGAACATATACAAGGACGAAAGGCAGCGACACCTGAAGACTTATCCACTGCCAGACACTGTCAAAACCTCCAAAAAGAGACAAAGAGCCCACCACCGGCACAAAATATCACAGGGGAAAAAAGGAGTCTCCCTCCCCCACAAACAGCAGGAATGGAACGCAAAGACTGACCCAGGGATCAAAAGATTAAAAGGGGTTACCACACAGGACATAAACTGGACAACAGAGATTCGAAAGCAGATCCAAAAAACCAAACACCCGCCCACCCAAGCTAAAAAAATTCTTACCCCGCCGTACCCCCAGAACCATAGATTGAGGGAACACAAAACTGAGAACACAGCACGCCGTTTCCCTCTCAGTCAATGATTGGAAGGGGGCGAATTCCAAACCCACAAAGAACCAATGAGTTGCAACAACTTCCTGTCACTCGAGGACAAGAAGGGGCGAAATTTAAGCCCATATGCGGGACATGTAGAGAGGGGAAACTTCCTTTACCCGCAGAGGTAGCAAGGAACACGGGCTGAACACAGAACACTCACTCACCCGAAAACAGTTGGACGAAACAACATCCGAAAATGGCAACGAAAAGCACACAAAGGACAGGGCAGTGGGAACAACTCTCCCTTCTCTTGATGAAGCGTAAGGACGCAGCGAAACCGGTCGGGATGAAAGCTAAATAAGTCGTTGGGACTGGAGAGGAAAGGTAAGAATGGCCAGACGCTATTCACAGCCAGCCTTGGAAGTGGGACGAACGGGAGCTCAATGAACTTCAGCTTAATCTGGTCTCGATCCCTGCAGCCCGAGGGTGAGTGAATCTTCTACATCCACACAAAATTAAGGACTCTTGGACGGTGTCCTGGACACTGTCGAGGATTGATATAGGTTCACCTTAATCAATGGGGGTAATCCAAAACACATAGGGACCTATTAGAGGGGTCGAAATAATCCACTTGGAGAAATGTAAACACTAAACCAAAATATAAATCTGTATTTTTTCAAGCAAGATATAAAATGGAGGACACACTGGCCACATGGCGATTCTGTACAATCCACGGGCAGGTTTAGGGAAAATGCAACTCATTAAGTATTCGATCACCGGAAACAATAGGAGAAACGTGAACACAGGATGACTCGTCCAACTAAGAAAAGGGCACTCCCTTAAACATGCGGATGTCTATATTCCCTGAATCACCTTGAATAATGGAAAGAACCCTGGACACCGAGTAACACACTATCATTGACAAAAGGTACTCTCCTAAGAAGGGCAACAACTAACCCACTGGATCACTTTAAAATAATAAAATACATGCGAAATCATTAATTTATGGGCCGGGACAGTGACACAGCGGTAGGCACTGCTGCCTCGCAGCGCTTAAGGACGGGCTAAATTCTTGACTTTTGGACCACTGTGCGGTGTTCGCACGTTCTCCCCGTGTCTGCGTGGGTTTCCTCCAGGTGCTGCGGTTTCCTCCCACACTCCAAAGATATGTATTTTATTTGGATTGTCCGTGATAAATTCTCCCTCAGTGTACCCTTTCACAGTAACTTAATTGCATCGTTAATGTAAGCCTATAGGGACACTAATTAAGAAATAAATAACTGCCAAAAGTTCTTGCCTCATGCCAAACCCATAAACCATCCAAATAAACGAGGATGTCCCAAGACTCCCTCGCTCCGCCAAACAATGCCTCCAAACCAACCCGACACACACTACCCGAATCCACACAACAACATCCTGCACACCACAACATAAAATGCTCACAAATAATAGGCCACTCCCTCCCAACAGGTGCGGGAGCCCGTTCACCCCGCCTACCCTTCCAACACACACAGGAGGCGAAAGTGTCAAGACATGGGAAGACAACAAGCGATCCTTCAAACCACAACATAACCCGCAAACGAAAAAACTAACAAGAGTAATCATATTTATATAAAAAAAGGAAAAGGCCTCGGAGACAAGAAGACAACAAGCCAAAATATAATGGCAATGCATCACAGAGGCTATCAAGGGTTGGACGTGGGCCGAAAGCAAAGTGTCAGAAAACAAAGAAAAGGCGACTCCAAAATCCTAACCAATGCGTTCCTTCAATCCGCAGGAACCACTATTCTCATCGTCCTAATACTTGGTTTAAATTGTGAAAGATAACTCAGTGGATGACACCGGTATGGGGAACTCCCTGCCCCCTGTGGCTTTTCTGGCACGGTGGCACATTAATTAGCACTGCTGGCTCACAGTGCATTGGTCCAGAATTCATTTCTGGTCACTGTCTATGTGGAGTTCACACATTCCCTCCGTGTCTGCGTGTGTGGAAAGAAACCGAGCATCCAGCGCACAATGCAAAGATGTGCGGGTTAGGTTGATTGGCCATGTTGCATTGCCAGTAGTGGCACGGAACAAACAGGGCAAATATGTGGAGTTACGGGGATGGGGCCTGCGTGGGACTGTTGTTGGTGCAGGCTCCATGAGCCGAACCTTCTGTATTGCAAGGCTTTTTATGTTTCTGCCACTGAACTCTTGGTATTCTGAGCAATCGTCCTCTGGGGCTGATGCAATGACGCCAGGAGAGTCATTCGCTGTACCGTCTGCAGTGTGATTTTGGTGGAGTTTGGTGAAATTTTCTCAGTGAACCACTTTCTGAGGATTTTGATTAAAATGCCCTTCAGCAAAAACAATCAGCGGCTTTAGCAAAGCGAAACAAGATTCCACCGAGATCTAAACTTGAACCGCTGGATTCAGAGTCCAGAGTGCTGGCCATTACAAAAGAAGCCAGATGCAAATGGTCACTCAAAGCACGTGATCCCTTTCATTCAATGTGGCAGCAACAGCAGGTGGGTCAAATGCTTTGAGCGACCATTTGCAGCCACCTGCAATGTTCGAGGTTCTCTGGTCCAATGGTGAGCGCTCTGAATCCAAGCAACCATGTTTAAATTTTTAACTCTTCTCTTCAACTCTGTTTAAATTTGCTCCCCCTCATCCTAAGTCCATGACATCTCGTCTTAGAATGCCCCACCAGCCGAAGCATTCGCTCCACATCTACTCTATCCATGCCTTTTATCATCTTGTACACCTCAATTTGATCTCCTCTCATTCTTCTCAATTCCAGAGAGTATAGACCTAAACTGTTCAATCCCTCTTCATACGCCAAACACTTCATCTCTGGAATCAATCTTGCGAACCTCCTCTGAAATGCCTCCAATGCCACGACATCTTTCCTCAAATAAGCAGAACAAAACTGCGTACAATACTTCAGGTGCGGCCTCACAAATACCTTGTATAGTTGCAGCAATACTTCCTTGTCTTTATATTCTATTCCTTTAGCTATAACTGCCAACATTCCTTTCGCTTTATTTATCTGCTGTCTGCATGGCAGATTCCTGTGACTCATGAACGAAGACACCCAGATCCCTCTGCACCGGAGTACCCCAAAGTCTCTCCCCATTTAGATAGTAAGTCGTCTTCCCATTTTTACGCCCAAAATGCATGATCTCACACTTATTCACCTTAAACTCCATCTGCCACATTTTCGCCCACTCTCCTAACGTACCTATTTTCATTAGTAAGTTTCTTATTTCCTCCTTGCAACTTACTGTCCCGCCTATTTTTGCGTCATCTGCAAATGTGGCGATGTTGCCTTCTATCCCTGTATCCATTTCGAGTTTATTCAGGAGGAACTTCTCATTCAGTATGTGAATGTTCCGACGAGAGAGGGGGACAAACATGATCTCCTCTTGGGAAATAAGGAAGAGTAGGTGACAGAAGGAGAGTGAGGGATCACTTTGGGACGAGTGACCATAATTCCATTAGTTTTAAGATAGCTACGGAGAACGATAGGTCTGGCCCAAAAGTTAAAATTCTAAATTGGGGCAAGGCCAATATTAATGTTATCAGACAGGAACTTTCAAAAGTTAATTGGGGAATTTGTTGGCAGGCAAAGAGGCGTCTGGTAAGTGGGACGCTTTCAACAGTCTGTTAACCAGGTATCAGGACAAGCACATTCATCTTAGCGTGAAGTTCAAGGCTGGTAGAAGGAGGGAACGCTGGATAACTGGGGATATTGATGCCGTGGTCAAGAAGAAGAATGAGATATATGTCATACACCGGCAGCTGGGATCAAATGGATCCTTGAAGAATATAGAGGGCGTAGGAGTAGAGATAAGAGGATTCAGGAGAGCAAAAAGAGGACACGAGAATGCTTTGGCGCATAGGGCAAAGCAGAATGCAAAGAGTTTCTACAAATGTATGAAGGGTAAAAGAGAAACTAGGGGAGAGAGTAGGACCTATTAAGAATCAACAAGGTAATTTATGTGCGGATCCACAAGAGAAGGGTGAAATGATAAATGAATATTTCTTATCGGTATTTAGTGTTGTAAAAGGCAAAAAATGTTAGGGAACTTAGGGAAATAAATAGTGATGTCTTGAGGCGTGTAACAGAGAAGGAGGTGCTGGATGTCTTAAAGTGCATCAAGCTAGATACATCCCAGGGACCTGATGAAGTGTATAACAGGACGTTGTGGGGGGGGGGGGGGCGAAAGAGGAAATTGACTTTCCCCTTGCAGAGATATTTGAATCATGGCCAGCCATAGTGAGGCGCCTGAAGACTGGAAGGTGGCAAATGTTGTGTATTTGATTAAAATGGGCTGCACAGAAAAGCCTGGAAACTACAGGCAGATGAGCCTCATATCTGTAGTGGGTAAGTTTTTAGAAGGCATTCTGAGAGACAGGATCGATAGGCATTTAGAGAGGCAAGGACTGATTAGGGAGAATCAGCAAGGCATTGTGAGTGGAACATCATTTCTCACAAATTTAATGCAGTTTTTTGAAGGCGTAACCAAGAAGGTACATGAGGAAGTGCAGTTGATGTTGACTACCTGGAATTTAGCAAGGCCTTCGACAAAGTATCACATGATACGTTGTTGCGTAAGGTTCATTCTCACGGTATCCAGGGTGAGGTGCCAAATAGGTACAAAATTGGCTTGATGACAGAACACAAAGGGTGGTTGTCGAGGGTTGTTTTTCAAACCAGAAGGCCTGTGACCAGCGGTTTGTCTCAGGGATCGGTGTTGGGTCCACTGTTTTTTGTCATTTTTTTGATGATTTGGATGAAAATTTAGGAGGCATAGTTTGTAAGTTTGCAGATGACATCTAGATAGGTGGCATAGTGGACTGTAAAGAAAGTTATCAAGGACTGCAACGGGGTCTTGATCAATTGTGCCAGTGGCCTGACGAATGGCAGATGGAGTTTACTTCAGATAAATGTGAGGTGATAACTTTTGGTAGATCGAACCACGGCATGACTTACTCAGTTAATGGTAGGGCGTTGGGGAGAGTTATAGAACAAAGAGATCTAGGGAACATCTCATTGAAAGTGGAGTCACAGGTGGACAGATTGGTGAAGTGGGTATTCGGTAAGCTTGGTTTCATGGGTCGGAACATTGAATACAGGAGTTGGGATGTCTCCTTGAAGTTGCACAAGACAAGTAAGGCCACACTTGGAATACTGTGTACAATTCCGGTCACCCTATCATACAAAGGATATTATTGAACTAGAAACAGTGCAGAAAAGATTTACGAGGATGCCACAGGGACTTCATCGTTTGAGTTACAAGGAGGGGCTGGATAGACTGGGACTCTTTTCTCTGGAGCGTAGGAGGCTTAGGGGTGATCTTCCAGAGGTCCATTAGATAATGAAAGGCATAGATCAGCTAGATAGTCAGTGTATCTTTCCAAAGGTAGCGGAGTCTAAAACTAGAGAGCATATATTTTAGGTGAGAGGGGAGAGATACAAAGGGGTCCAGATGAGCATTTTTTTCACACAGAGGATGGTGAGTGCCTGGAACAAGCTGCCAGAGGTAGTCGTAGAGAAAGGTACAATTTTGCCTTTGAAAAGTCGTTTAGACGGTTACATGGATAAGATGGCTATTGAGGGCTATGTCCCAAACGCGGGCAATTGGGACTAGCTTAATCATTAAAAATAGGGCGGCATGGATATGTTGGGCCGAAGGGCCTGTTTCCTTGTTTTAAACCTGTATGATTCTACGAATCTATGACTGTTAAATATGCTTTGAAATGGCGCAGCAAAATATTCAGTTGAAGGGAAAAGAGGGATGGCCAACAAATACTGACCTTCGCAATGAAATTTATATTGCATTAGCAATATTTTATGAAATGATTTCCTCTCATCTTGTTTCATTTCATGTCAAACAGGGTGACGTATCCTGGTGTCTTATTATTTAAAACTTCAGCACTTTAACTACTTAAACAGGTAAGGTTCAGTCAGAGAAAACTGATGTACTGTTACCCAAAAACAACATACTGCAGTTGCTGCAACTCCCACCTCAAAGCAGAAAATGTTCGAAACACAAAACAGGTCAAACAGCGTCTAGGGAGAGGGAAACGGAATGATTGTTTCAGGTCGCTCATCTTTTCTCCAAACTGGAAGAATTTAGAGATTTAATGATTTACAAACAAATACAAAGTCAACGAAAATAGCAAGGGCGAGGAGGAATGAACAAACGTCCTCGTGATAGGATGTAAGGCTGGAGTGATGGAATGACAATGGGGAAGATTAATGTTTACACTGACGCAATCTCCCAGATCTGGATCCAAATCTCACTCTAAATGAAAAGAAAATTTCTCGCTGAATTATGCACGAAACTCCTCGCCTTCCAGTGAAGATGAGGCAGTTCTCAGTCATAAATCATTAACTTTAAGATTAACAATGGGATGGAGAAAGACTCAGTTTGACTGGTGACACCTCCAGAGCAATGGAAAACTGTCGTTCACCCAGGAAAAGGGCAAGGTTTAAAAACAGCTGCGTCCAACCTGTGGCTCGAACACATGACCCTGAGATTAAGCGTCTCATGCTTTAACGACTGAGCTAGCCGAGCACATTAAGGGGCGG
The DNA here is from genome assembly GCF_964213995.1 of Mustelus asterias. Taxonomy (NCBI): domain Eukaryota; kingdom Metazoa; phylum Chordata; class Chondrichthyes; order Carcharhiniformes; family Triakidae; genus Mustelus; species Mustelus asterias. Next base: position 467,633 of record NW_027590214.1, read on the forward strand.
CCGTTCCAGATTCCAAAACAAATATGTGTTTCTATTTCTATCCAGTTTGTTCTGATTACAAAGTTTACAATGAATCGACCTCCTGAATGCTGAAGGTTACAATGCATTCCTCTCAATAATATTAACATCATTTTCATCTTTCACGTCTTAGATTCATGTCCTTCCAAACATTGAAAACTCTTCTTACTTCTATCGGGCGGCATGGACAAGTTGGGCCGAGGGGCCTGTTTCCATGCTGTAAACCTCTATGACTCTATGTCATCTTAATATTCTTGTTTGAAATACTCCAGTCAGCGCGTGAAGCCACACAGCATGTATACTGTCAAACTGTCTCCCAGTTTCAGACTTTTCATTGTGATCACCTCTCATTCTAAACTACAGGGAGAACATATTCATCCAACTGGATCTCTCCTCCCAGGAGAACAGCCTCATCATAGAAGTCAATCCAGAGGATCTTGGTTACACATATACAGCGAGAGAATAGAAAGAGAATAGAGACAGAGACTGAAAGAAACTAGAAACGGTAATAGAGTGACAAAAAGAGACAGAGCAGACATCAACAATCCATGGATAGTCCTGTAGAATTCCTGCAGTGCAGAAGGACGCCATTCGGTCCATCGAGTCTGCATCGACCAAAGTACTATCCCAATAACCCCATGCATTTACCAGACTCTAAGGGACAATTTAGCATGGCCAGTGCACCTAACCAGCAACTCTTGTGACTGTGGAAGGAAACTGGATCACCCAGAAATAACACACGCAGACATGGGGAGAATTTGCCAACTCCAAACAGACAGTTACTCGAGCGGGGAATCGAATGCAGGTCCCTGAAGCAGCAGTGATAACCACTCTGCCACCGTGATACCCCAATACATATCACTTACCTGATGATGGCTCTGAAGACTTGTGATAACAAAAAAACCTATTGGACTTTAACTTGGTGTTCTGAGACCTCTTAATGTGCCCACACCTGTTCAACGTCACATCTCCACATCATGGCTATACGCACATCAGCTTTCTGAACCCACAGGCATGGGTTTCTCTGAATTGGCGAATAGAGATAAAGTGAATATCCACATCTTTTAAAGATGTCTTGATCTATTTGTGAGCATGTTATGTTGATAGAATCCTTGCAGCGTGTGCTCGGATTCTCAAACCAAACCCCATGTAAACCAATCCTGCCGTGTGCACGGGAAGTAAGTTAACAAACCCAACGGTTTGTTCACAAACCCTATCGCAAACAACAGCTAAATGAGGACTTGTTCTGGACCTCTTGTGACTTTGTGGATCTTAATACCCAAAGCCAGAATCGTACCCCCAGACCTACGAGCCACCGAGAGGAAAGCAGTTTAGGCATTACATTCCCATTGCCATCAAAATCTGATCAGACATCTGCAGTGAAAGTGAAAGTGCTGAAAAAAAGGCGGGAAGTCAGGACTCTTCTGTGCACAGGGAAATAAAGTTCAATTTTTCACCTCCGTGACGTGTAATTTAAACTGGAAATGGTTAGAAATGTACGACGTTTTAAACAAGTGACATCCAGGAGGGAAGAAACATAACAACAGCTGATGAGGTGGAAGTCAGGAGAGATTAAATGGGAGACACAAAAAAAAAATCACAAAGTGATTCCACCATAGAATGAGGCCAGTCCAAAGTTCTTTACAGGACTCAAGGGCTAAAGGGGAACCTGTGGATGTGCTGTACGTGGATTGCACACCTGTCACATTGATGTGGTTGGGGGTTTTGAAAATTGACAATTACACTTAAGAACATAGGAACTAAGATCAGAAGTAGGCAAATACAGCTCTTCGAGCCTGCATTCAATCAGTTCATGACTGATCTCTCCCTGGTCACAAATCTACGTTCCCACCTGTTCTCTTTCTTGAAAACGTTTAAAGATTCAGAATCCACCATGCTATGGGGCAGCAAATTCCACAAATCCACGACTGTCAGCAATACGTGGTTACTCAGCATCTCAGTTTTAAGTCCACCGCCTCTCAACCTATATATGAAACACTAGCTCTGACAAAATGTCATCTCGACTCGAAATATTGGCTCTATCCTTTCCCCACAGAGGCTGTCAGAGGAGCTGAGATTTTCCAGCTTTTCCTGGGGGGTTTTCAGAGTCCAGCACCCACAGTATCTTGCTTTAATATACATGTGACCTCTTCTTCTCGATTGCCCGAAAAGATGAAACATTTGGTCTACATTTATTCTATCAATTCTTTTAAAATTTTATATACCTCGATCACTTCAGCATCTGGTGGGACGATTTCACTCACTGTCAATTTCTTGTCCCAGCGAACTTAATTGGTGTCCTCACTGGCTGAAGGAAGTACCTATGTTCCATACAAACAGGACACTTTGAAGGAGAAACTTGTCTCGAGTGAAAACGATCAGGGATGAAAATAATAAGCAAAGGGATATAATTCGAAAACCTCAGTTCACCAGTTACCCTGGTAGTCCACTGGTTTGTGTTTAGCACTCTCCCAGTGATATTTGGTTTCAACTCTCGCTCAAGAAGAAAATATTCTCAGCAAACGATTAAAAATAAGGTGATTTACTCTTTGATCGAAAGCAGATCTACTAGAATCAGCCGAGTAAGGATTGTAAGTTTACATCATCAGAGCTGGAAATGTCACATGTTCAACAGTTCAAGAACAAACACAGAAAGAGAAGGGCAGTGATGGTCTGCAAAGCACGAGCAATAGAGATGGTGATGCAAGGGAAAATCTGGATTATGATTGGCCAGATTTTTACCGATTACACTGTCAGCGAAATATGAAATGTTTCCCTCACTCTGCATTGAAAAACATTTGGAAATGTTTCTGTCCAGTTCCGAACCGTCGGAAGCGAAAGTGTTAACTGCAGTGGATTGATTGCTGTGTGTTTTCATTGGTTGAACACATCACTGTGTTGAAGCAGAATGTGCCATTTTGCAGGAAAAACTTGTTTGTGGTGAAAGTATGAAAATAAAAATAACAAAAGTAGCGTGGATAAAGCAAATTCTAAAACACACTGTAAACTGCTGCTCTGGGGGTTAGAGATTGACATTTTCACTGATGTTGTGATTGCAGGTCAGTAAATGAAGATTTATTCCTCGCATCCAAACCGTGAAAACAGATGTCAGTTATTGCCTGGTGGAACATATCAAACACAATCTCGCCTCGTGTCCGGAAGTGAAGACTTCCAACAGGAAGTTTTCTTGTCATTTCTATCAGGAGTTTGGGAAACAGACGAGGCTAAGGACAATTTAAATGGTGCCGGGCCTTTATTGCAGCTCATTGTGTTTCTGACTGGAGATGATTTCTGTTTGTTGAACAGTTCAGGATGAGTTGACTCAGTGAAGGTGCAGGCTCCTGACGGCCTTTCCCAACACAGTTGCTTCCAATGTATTTCAGTAACAATATCAGTAAATTGCAGGATTAGCATGATTATTTTTCTGCTCCTGTAGCCGAACGGTCTAAGGCGCTGGATTAAGGCTTCAGTTTCTGAGGCGGTGTGAGTTTGAGTCTGAATCCCACCGCTGTCAGAGTCAATTTAAGTTTTGGTCCTTTCGGCAGAAATCTAACAGCTCGGATATGTTTCCTCCCTGCTGGATTTCACTTATTTTAAACTTCCTACATTTCTAACCATTCCCAATGTTAATGAAAAGTCTTGGAGGTGAAAGATGAGCTTTGTTTCCTGTGCACACTCTGTATTACTTCCTGAGATTTTTCCAGCATTATCACCGTTCAGTGCAGGTGTATGATCCGCTTTGGATGGCAGTGAAAATATATTCAGTTGACTTGCATTCATCACGATTGCTATTTCGCCTCGGGGTATGATTCTCGCTTTGGGTGCTAAAATCCGCAAGCCTGCGTGAGGTCCCAGTTCAAATTCTGGGTAAGCCCTCATTAAGCTGTCGTTTCGCATTGGACAAGAGGAGGGTTTTGTTAGTTTATTTCCCGTGCACATGGCAGGATTTGTTTACATGGGGTATAGAACATAGAAAGCCACAGCACAAACAGGCCCTTCGGCCCACAAGTTGCGCCGATCACATCCCCACCTCTAGGCCTATCTATAGCCCTCAATCCCATTAAATCCCATGTACTCATCCAGAAGTCTCTTAAAAGACCCCAACGAGTTTGCCTCCACCACCACCGACGTCAGCCGATTCCACTCACCCACCACCCTCTGAGTGAAAAACTTACCCCTGACATCTCCTCTGTACCTACCCCCCAGCACCTTAAACCTGTGTCCTCTCGTAGCAACCATTTCAGCCCTTGGAAATAGCCTCTGAGAGTCTACCCTATCCAGACCTCTCAACATCTTGTAAACCTCTATCAGGTCACCTCTCATCCTTCGTCTCTCCAGGGAGAAGAGACCAAGCTCCCTCAACCTATCCTCATAAGGCATGCCCCCCAATCCAGGCAACATCCTTGTAAATCTCCTCTGCACCCTTTCAATGGCTTCAACATCTTTCCTGTAATGAGGTGACCAGAACTGCGCGCAGTACTCCAAGTGGGGTCTAACCAGGGTCCTATAAAGCTGCAGCATTATCTCCCGACTCCTAAACTCAATCCCTCGGTTAATGAAGGCCAGTACGCCGTACGCCTTCTTGACCGCATCCTCCACCTGCGAGGCCGATTTAAGAGTCCTATGGACCCGGACCCCAAGGTCCTTCTGATCCTCTACACTGCTAAGAATGGTACCCTTCATATTATACTGCTGCTTCATCCCATTGGATCTGCCAAAATGGATCACTACACACTTATCCGGGTTGAAGTCCATCTGCCACTTCTCCGCCCAGTCTTGCATTCTATCTATGTCTCGCTGCAACTTCTGACATCCCTCCAAACTATCCACAACACCACCTACCTTGGTGTCGTCAGCAAACTTACCAACCCATCCCTCCACTTCCTCATCCAGGTCATTTATGAAAATGACAAACAGCAAGGGTCCCAGAACAGATCCCTGGGGCACTCCACTGGTCACTGACCTCCATGCAGAGAAAGACCCCTCCACAGCCACTCTCTGCCTTCTGCAGGCAAGCCAGTTCTGGATCCACAAGGCAACAGCCCCTTGGATCCCATGCCCTCTCACTTTCTCAAGAAGTCTTGCATGGGGGGCCTTATCGAACGCCTTGCTGAAGTCCATATAGACCACATCCACCGCTCTTCCTTCGTCAATGTGTTTGGTCACATTTTCAAAGAACTCAACCAGGCTCGTAAGGCACGACCTGCCCTTGACAAAGCCGTGCTGACTACTTTTGATCATACTAAACTTCTCTAGATGATCATAAATCCTGTCTCTCAGGATCCTCTCCATCAACTTACCAACCACTGAGGTTAGACTCACCGGTCGGTAATTTCCCGGGCTGTCCCTGTTCCCTTTCTTGAATATAGGGACCACATCTGCAATCCTCCAATCCTCCGGAACCTCTCCCGTCTCCATCGACGATGCAAAGATCATCGCCAAAGGCTCCGCAATCTCCTCCCTCGCCTCCCACAGTAACCTGGGGTACATCCCATCCGGTCCCGGCGACTTACCAACCTTGATGCCATTCAATAGTTCCAACACATCCTCTTTCTTTATGTCCACATGCTCGATCCTTTCTGTCCACCGCAAACCAGCAGTACAACCACCCAGATCCCTTTCCACCGTGAATACCGAGGTAAAGTATTCATTAAGCAGCTCCGCCATTTCTAACGGTTCCTCACAAACTTTTCCCCCTTCACCTTTTAAGGGTCCTATGCCTTCACATCTCATCCTTGATTTGAGAACCTGAGCAGACAATGCAGGGATTCTGTCAGCACAACACACTCACAAAGAATCAAGACATTTTCAAAAGGTGACTATGCTTTCGGAAATTCACTTAATCCTCATTCACCAACTCGGAGGACCGCATTCTTCTGGTTTCAGACAGCTGCTTTGTGTTTATTCGATTCTGCCGCACTCTCTGTCCCTCTCCGTGTCTTTTTTGTTGCTGTATACCTGTCTCAGGCTCTTTCACTCTCTGTCTCTCTGTCAGTTCATCAATCACTGTTCCCCCTTTTGCTCTATATTCCCTTTATTCTTTCGTTGTCTGTGTTCAATCAAGGTTCACTGGATTGATTTCTGTGATGATGCGGTTGTCCTGGGAGGAGAGATTCAGTGGAATGAATCTGTTTGCTCTGTAGATTAGAATAATGAGAGGTGATCGGATTGGAAAGCCTGAAAATGGCGAGACAGTTTGACTTCGGACACACTGAAACGCTCTTTCCCCAAGTGGTTGGAATATTCAGATCAAAAAATATTAAGGTGAAAAATATAAGACTGTGCAATGTTTGAAAAGAGGTGAAGCTAAGAAGTGGAAGATGTAAATGAAGTTATTGATGATTGAGAGGAATGCATTGTAACCTCGGGGATTCCGTAGATTGAATAATTATAAACTTTGTAATCAGAACAAGCTGAGACACCAGATGGAAACGCTTTATTTGCCTCCACACATTTTTGGATATGGAGTGCTGGGGCCCACATGTGCCCGGCTAGCTCAGTCGGTAGAGCATGAGACTCTTAATCTCACGGTCGAACCCCACGTCGGGCGTGATTATTTTAAAGTTTGCCCCATTCCTGGGTAAACGCCAGCTCTCCATTCCTCCGGCACTACCACCGCTCAAACTGAGTCTTTCTCCATCCCGCTTTGTTGATCTCACCGTTACTGCTTTCTGAGTTAAAGTTATCTTTGCTTCCCTGGAATTCGAAGTGTTTAGTGCTTAATTCAGTGAGTAGGTTTCTTCTCATTTTGCTCGAATTTGGAACCCAGACCCGGGAGATTGTGTCAATGGAAACAATAATCTCCATTGTCCTTTAATCACTCCAGCCTTACATCCTATCACAAGGGAGTTTGACTTTTCATCCTTTCGCTCTCTATTTCCCTTTATTTTGTATTTTTTAGTAAACCATTAAATCTCGAAATTCTCCCAGTTTGGATAAAAGGTCAGCGACCCTACACACTCACTCTGTTTCTCTCCCAATAGACGCTGTTTGACCTGCTGAGTGTTGCCAACATGGTCTTTTTTGAGTTGCGATTTGCAACAACTCCAGTAACAATGTTTGGTTCAATTTGAATCAGTTTTCTTCGACTGAACCTTACCTGTTTAAATCGTTAAGGGGTTGAGGTTTTGAATAGTAAGATACAAGCACGTGTCACCCTGATTAACATAAAATGAAACAAAATGCGGATTATTCATTTCAAAAGATGTTACTAAGTCAATATATATATTGAAGGGGGTCAACCTACAGGTGACATTCAGTCACTCATCTGTTCCAATTTAAACAGAAAGTGGGACGGCGAAAGTCAAAAGTGATAAGTGTTGTTGTAATTGCCAGTTTCCAGTCGAACAGTTGTTGTTGTGTTACACCAACCGCTCCTTTCTTTCAAAAGAGGAGTTAAAGAGCGGCAAAAATGAAAAGAACATTGCTGATGCAAGCGCCTGTCGCCAGAAGCTCAGCAATGTGCATTGTAAAAGAAGCTGAACTGTCTGACAAATTGCCCTCCCAATTCCAGCTTTGTGAGAAATTTAAACAAAAGGTCCTTCAAAAAATCAACTCTCAGCAATGGCAAAGGAGAGCAAGGATCGGCCTAAATTTGAACTCGGCTCGTTGGATTCAAGTGCTCACCATTAGACCAGAGAACCCAGAATACAGCAGCCAGCTGCAAATAGTCGCTCAACGCATTTGACCCACTTGCTGTTGCTGCCACATTGAATGAAAGAGGTCGCAGTCCTTGAGTGACCATTTGCAGCTCGCGGCTGTGTTCCTGGTTCTGTGGCGTGATGTTGAGCACTCTGGTCTCTGAATGCAGTTGTCCGAGTTCAGATCTCGATGAAACATTGCTTTTCTTTGCGAAAGCCGATGATTGGTTTGCTGAAGGGCATTTTATTTAAAATTCTAGGGAAGTGGAATTTTCTACTCCGAGGAAATTTCAGCAAATTCCACCGCAGTCACATTGCAACGGATCACTCTCAGCACGCTTCAGCCCCAGCGGACGATTGCTCAAGAATAAAAAGTGCTCAGAGGCAGAATCTTAGAATTCCTACACTGCAGAAAGAAGCCATTCGGCCCATCAGCCCGCACCGACAACAGTCACACACAAGCCCTATCCCCGTAATCCCACATTTTTGGCTTTTTGTCCCCCTGACACTGCGGGCATTAAAACATGACCAATCAAACTAACGCGCAAATCATTGCATTGTGTGCCGGGTGATCAACTTCCTTCACACACGCAGACACGGGGAGATAGTGCAAATTCCACACAGTCACCCGAAGCCTCACTGAACTGAACCCCGGTCCCTGGCACTATGAGGCAGCAGTGCTAACCACTGTGCCACCGTGGCAGAAAATGGTTCCCCTACTGATACCATTCACTGAGTCATCTTCCCAAGTTAAACAAGTGTTGGTCCGATGAGAATACTCATTCCAGCGAGATTCGAACTCTCATTTTTGTATACAAAGTCCAGAATGCTCACCGTTACAACACAGAACCAACAGGACGTCCGCCGAAGGCAGGAGGCATTTCACCTAGATCTCACACATCTACACGCTTGCTCAATAATAGTCACGATCCAGTCGAAGGGTTGTTGTTCTTTGACAGCAACTGCACCGTTCTTTCGCCAGAGCGTTAAAGTGCAGCGAAAAGATGAAAAAGAAAATTGTCTGCACCTGTAAGGACTTGATTACCCCGAAAGATTCACATTCCAACCATTACCTTGCAATTGCGTCTCTTTCTATTTATGTCCTGTTTGTAAATAAAAATACCCCAGTCCAACGCCGGTAACCCCACATCATGAAATAGAAGATCACAGATGTTGCAAGCATCTGGCGTCAGAGGCTCAGCAATGTGCATTGTAATAGCAGTTGAACTGGCTGACAAATGCTCCTATCGATTCGAAATTTGTGAAACATCTAAAAGAAATGTCCTTCAGCAAATAATCATCAGCATTGCAAAGAAAAGTAAGGTTCAGCCGAGATCTGAATTTCCATTGGCAGATTTAAAGGCCAGTTTGCGCACCATTACACCACGGAACAGAGGACGCAGCAGTAAGCTGTAAATGTCCTATAAAACATGATTATTTCTGCTGATGTCTTCCGATACGGCTTGCAAAGGAAATGATTTGCTGTAGATTGGGGGACTATGTCTTCTGAGCTTCGCTCCTATCAATGGTGGCGAATAACGACACGTTGTTGTCGCACTTGCTGTTGCTGCCACATTGAACGAAAGAGGTCAAATTCTTCGAGGGACCATTTTGGTGGTCAGTGTGTTCTGGGATCTGTGATGTGAAGCTGAGTACTCTGGACTCTGAATCCAGCGATTCGAGTTCAAATAGCGTCAGAGACTTGCGTTGCTTTGCTTAAGCCGCTGATGGGTTTCCTGTTGGCATTTTATTCAAAATTCTCAGTCAGTGCAAATCTAAACACTGAGGAAACTTCAACAAATTCCACCGCACTTGCGTCCAATGCACCGAATGACTCTCTTGGCGTCATTGCTTCAGCACCAGAGGACGACTGCTCAAGAATACAAAGCGTTGAGAGGCAGGGGAGCCACAGTGGGCATGAGGTCCATCCACATGTGTCAGTCACTCAGTTATGTCACAAGCTTAGAAAGAGTTTGAATGCGAGAGTCCAGAGTGCTAACAGTTACACCATGCAACCGACAGCACACTGACCTCAGACACTAGGCCTTTCTCTCAAATCAGAAACACACACACACACACACACACACACATATGCTCAATAACTGCCAATAATTGTTATTGGATGAAACCAACTTCTCCTTTCTTTCAACTTAGGAGTTAAAGAGTAGCGAAAAGATGAAAAAATGCTGGTGTTGCAGATATCTGGCGCCAGGGGCTCAGCAATGTACATTGTAATAGCTGTTGAACTGGCTGACAAATTGTCCTCTCAATTCGAACTTCGTAAAAAAACTAAACGAAATGTCCTTCAGCAAATCAATCATCGGCATTGGCAAACGGAAAGAGAGGTTCCAACGAAATGTGAACTCGGAGAGCTGGATTCACAGTCCACAGTGCTCACCATTACACCACGGAACACAGCGGGCGACTGCAGTTTGAAAATGGCCGTTCAGTACCTGTACCAATTTGAACAGCAGGCAGAAATAACAGCCCCATTCCACAAGCCCGTCAATTACCCACTGCAATTCATATTCACGTTTTCCTCCTGTCAAAATGTGTACTCTACCTTCAACTGCATTACATTTCACTGTCGCTCATCACATTCAAAGAGCAATGTTAGCATCGAACTGATGGAAACCATATTGTGGTAAAAATGCTGAACAGCAGCTTATCGCAGCTCTGCTTTCGTCACACCAGTGTGAAAATGTGAACAATTTCATATCTGGACAGAAAGGAAGGATAGTGTGGCTGCGGATAATTGGGCGCTGTGTACATTCCTGTAATCAGTATCTGGGAGAATCGGGCAAAAGAGATCCTGGTGGCCTCGTGGTTAGGGGTTCGGCGCTTTCAGGGTTACAGACTGCCATCGATATATTAAGATTTAATATTTTTTACAAACAAACCAGCAATGCTTCCTGGTCCAAAGCAGCTCTGTCAGAATCAGTGGAGTGAGATTTGCAGTTTTGCTTCCGAATTGGAAATGTCACGTGGACAACAGGTCAAGAACAAACACAGATAGTGAAGGACATTGATCGGACGCAAAGTGCTGATGATGGAAATGGTGATACAAGGCAAATCTGGATGGTAATTGTCAGATTGGACCGTTTGCACTGCCAGAAATATCATTCATTTCTGGATAAAAATCTCGGGCGAAATGACAAGAAAACTTCTCACTGAATTCACCAGTAAACTATTTGTCTTCGACTAATTGCAAGCAGTTTTCATTCAGAAAGCAGGAACAGTGAGATTAACAAAGCGGGATGGAGAAAGATTCAGTTTGAGCGGGTGACATTGCCAGAGGAATGGGGAGCTGGAGTTCACCCAGGAAAGCAGTAAAAGTTCAAAAATAATGAGAACCAGCCAATGTTGCCCTTGTCCATCATTCTTTGTGTCAGTTAATCCATCCTGTTAGCTTTCTATCACAGACCTTCCATTTAATATCTTTACTGAAGGTTCTCCATCATAAATCCCGCAAAAACTCAACAGCTCAATTAATGTTTCGTGAGAAACGAGAATAATTCTGAAATCTGAATCATTTTGAAATAACAATATTTGGAAATATTTCTGCCTGGTCTTGAAGCGGGAACTTTCGCGTGTGAGTCGAACATGACACCCACTGCACTACGCGATGCGAATATGTGCACGGTGCCAAAATCGAAACGTTCCTTTCCTGTCAGTGCGTCAAAGAAATATCAGTATCCCTTATTTTACAGAAAACATTTGAGGCCGAGGTCAGAGCAAAGGTAAGGTGGCTGTAATCTCGAGATTCGGATAATGTTGACCAACGAACGGGAATGATACAGATTTCCCTCAATCTTAATGAGAAAGCTTAATGAACGTTTTTGCTTGGTTTTGAACCAGGGACTTATCACGTGTCAGGTGAACCTGATAACCACCACACTACAGAAACAGCTGACCGAGCCGATAGCAAATCGGCCAGTCTGCAATGTTCAACTGCGCTGTGGTGCTGCACGTTCAAATGGTTAGACAGAGAGCCCCCTCTCCTCCGCCCCCCCCCCCCTTCCGCCCCCCCCCCCCCCCCCGCCCCCCGCCCCCCATGTTTCAGGAAGATAGCCGTTACTTTCAATCTGATTGCTCAATTTATCTTCAAACCTTAGAAGCGTTCGTCTGGAAAATATCTAAGGGAGCAATGATTTCTGCTCATGCATTAATGCATCATACTCATCTTGCTTCGAATAATCTCAACCAATTGTACTCGGTAATAAAAACAATTTACCGCGGATGCTGGAATCTGAAACCAAAAGAGAAAATGCTGGAAAATCTCGTAAGGTCTGGCAGTATCTGTAAGGAGAAAAAAGAGCTGACGTTCCGTGTCCAGATGACATTCGTCAAAGCTCATTTTACAATTGTACTCAGTATGTGTTTCATTATCCAATATTTAATGTCAGTACATTATTTAACACATAGATCTTCTTTATGATTTGAATATCTCTGAAATTGAATATCATGAATTGCAAACATAACTGACCAACAGAAGGAAGCGAGTCACCGGGCAATGCAGTTCGCAATTTTGAACTTGAACAAACGCTGATGTTAAACAAAATCAACTACATTTAAATGGAAGAGATTGAAAATATATCTGTTAGTTGCACTTGAGCCTTTTAATTATGGGTGTGAAACATTCAGGCGCATAAATTCCGGCTATCTATAGGAAAGTCCAATAGATCCGCACTGAGTCTCGATTTCCTCATCTGGCTGAGTGATTTTTCCTATTTTTTTGTTATGAAGAACGATTTCAAAAAAAGGCTGCAGGAAACGTGCGTCATTTCCTCTAGTTCGCTTGCACTATGTCTTGTGTCTGTCTTTTTGAGCGCACACTGCTATTAGACATGTTTCAGATGATAATTAACTATGTTCGTCTGCACCTATAAACCCATTAAATTCTGTTATAGGCTGAAAGAGATGCTAATATGTGCAGGTTGTCAAAATTGAAAATTTCCTGTCAGTGCGTCAAAAGAATCAGCATTTCTTATTTTACAGAAAATATTTGAGGCCGAGCTCACAGCAAAGATGTAACATCGAGATTTGGATGATGTCCAGCAACGATCTGAAATCATACAGACTTCCCTCACCCTACATGGGAAAGCTGATGTATGTTCTGCCCGGTTCTAAAGCGGTGATATTTCACGTGTTCGGCGAATGTGATAACCACTGCACCACAGAAACAAGAGAATGCGCCGCACCGCCAATTGGCCTGACTACAATGTTGAACTACATTGTGTTGCTGCAGGTTCTCATGGTCACATTGAGGGTCCATGTCACTTAATAGAAGAACAAATCCGATTTTTCAACCTGATATCTCAACTTATCTTGAACTTCGTCAGGCAAATGTCTCAGGCGGCAACGATTTCCGCTCAATCATTAATACATCATTCTCATCTCCCGTCAACTAATTTCAAACAATTATATCAAATATTTGTAGTTATTCAATATTTAATTTCAGTACGTTTATTTAACACAGATGTCCTCATTCTGAATTGGATACCTCTGAAATATACAACATTTTCTTGCAAACATGACTGACCAACAAAAGAAATAGAGTCACTGCGTAATACACATGCCATGGTGCTTATTTGAGATTGACAACATTCATCCTTTAAAATATACTTGAATCCCCGCTATTCTGTTTGTGAAGTATTCTGGCGCCTAAATCACGTTCATCTATCGGAAGTCCAGGAGGTCCGCACTGAATCTCGATTTCCACATGGGTCTGAGTGGTTTTAGCTTTTTCTTTATTGTGAAGAGCAATTTTAAAAACGTGCTTCTGCGAAATGCGCGCCATTTACTCCAATTCAGTTCCAATTTCAATTGTGTCTCTCTTTATGAGCACACAATACAATTTGACATGTTTCAGATGGTGATTAACTATGTTAGTCTGCACCAAAAACCCATTGAATACATTTGTGGACTGCACGAGTTGCGAATATATGAACAAACAATAGAGTTCTTCATTCCCTGCGTCCTAAAATGCATCAGTTCCGATTTTCGTAAATGCATTTGAGGCCGACGTCAAAGCCCATATAACATGACCATATAAGATTATATCGGATTCGCATGACGTTGAGCAACGAACCTACATCGTGCAGACTCCGCTCACGCTTAATGCGAACGATCCAACAGCATTTCTGCCCGTTTCGAACTGGGAATTTATCGTGTGTGAGGCGAACGTGATAACCACTACACTACAGGAACAGCTGACAGTGCTCACTTACCGTTTCACTTGTATCTGTCTTTTTGAGCACACACTACGATTAGGCATGTTTCAGATAGTGATTCACTATGTTAGTCTGCACCTATTAACCCATTAAATTCTGGTGTAGACTGAACGAAATGCTAATATGCGCATGTTGTCAAAATAGAAACGTTTCTTTCCTGTCAGTGCGTCAAAATATTCAGCATTTATTTTACAGGAAGCATTTGAGGCCGACGTCAAGCAAAGATAACATGAATCGAGACTCGGATAATGTTCAGCAACAAACTGAATTAATTCAGATTTCTCTCACCCGACATGAAACATCTTAATGTTTTCTTCTGCCCGGTTTCGGACCCGGGTCCTTTACAAGCACTGCACTACAGAAACAAATGACAGCACATCGCCCCCAATCGGCCTGACTACAATGCTCAACTGCACTGTGTTCGTGCTGGTTCGCATGGTTAGATTCAGAACCCCCCATGCCACTTAATACAAGAAAACACTCGTTACTTTCAACCTGATGTATCAACTCATCTTGTAATTCCAAATTAAAAAGCGTTCCTCCAGTAAATGCCCAAGGGAACTCAATGAGTTAAAGCTCAATTGTTTTAGCTCAAAGTTCAGAAAATGTTGAGTAATATCCGGCCCCAATGGTGATAGGTTCATTCCTATCCAGCAGGAGACACCCAATCAGCTCACAGCTCCTTTATCCTACATTTCACCCAACCAGCGCCGAGTGTCTTCATTCTTCAATTCATGACGTCAGAGAGAGGAGCAGGAACAATTTGAATCTATTCTCAGAACAATGAGCTGTACAGAAGAACATCAGAGAATAGGGAAGAGGTGTTGCAATGAACCATTTGCTCCTTCATTAGGGCCTGTTCCGTGATTCAGTAAAATCATTGTTGATCTCCCTCACAGAAAGAAGTCTCGCAACACTAGGTTAAAGTCCAATCAGTTTACGTGGTCGCACGAGCTTTCGGAGTACTGCTCCTTCATCAGGTGAGTGGAGAGTTGGGTTTAGAAACAGGGCATAGAAAGACACAGACTCAATTGCAAGATAATGGTTGGAATGCGTGTCTTAACAGCGAATCAAGTCTTTACAGGTACAGACAATGCGAGTGGAGAGGGGGACAATGAAAGGTTAAAGCGGTGTGAATTGGCTCACGCCAGGCCAGTTGGTAGGGTATTGCAAGACCAGGTCAAATGGTGGGGGTTACAAGTCGTGTGACATGAACGCAAGGTCCCGGTTGAGGCCGTTCTCATGTATGGAATTTGGCTGTCAGTTTCTGCTCAGCGATTCTGCGTTGTCGTGCGTCTTGAAGGCCGCCTTGGAGACCGCTTACCCGAAGATCGGTGGTTGAATGCCCTTGACTGCTTAAGTGTTCCCCGACAGGAAGGGAATACTCTTGCCGGGTGATTGTCGAGCGGTGTCCATTCATCTGTTGTCGTAGCGTCTGCATGGTCTCGGCGATGTACCATGCTTCGGGATATCCTTTCCTGCAGCGTATGAGGTAGACAACGTTGGCCGAGTTGCATGTGTATGTATCGTCCAGCTGGTGGATTCTGATCTCACGTGTGATGGTGGCATCCGGGTCGATGATCCAACACATCTTGGAGAGGTTGCCGTGGCAGGGTTGTGTGGTGTCGTGGTCGCTGTTCTCTTGAAGGCTGGGTAGTTTTCTGCGAACAATGGTCTGTTTAAGGTTGCTCTGTTTTTTGAAGGCAAGTAGTGGGGGCGTGGAGATGGCCTTCGCGTGATATTCGTCTTCATCGATTGTACGCTGAAGGCTCCGAAGAAGATGTCATAGTTTCTCCACTCCTAAGATGTCTTGGCTTCTGCACTCTGGGGACGTACTGGAGGAGGAAGGGCACTCTGAGGGCTGTGTCCCGTACTTGTCTTCTGAGGAGGTCGGTGCGTGTTTTTGCTGTGGCGTGTCATAGAAATCATAGAAACCCTACAGTGCAGAAGGAGGCCATTCGGCCCATCCAGTCTGCACCGACCACAATCCCACCAAGGCCCTACCCCCACATATTTACCCGCTAATCCCTCTAACCTACACATCCCAGGACTCTAAGGGGCAATTTTTTTTTGTCGGAACTGTCGATCGATTAGTCAAGCGCAATATCCTGTTCTCGCAAGGGCATCTGTCAAAAACGACACCGCTCAGATTCCAACGTTCAATCCGAGCTGTTGGACTTCAGCTCCAAGGACAAAAACTTGCACCAACTCTGGCAGCGGTGGGATTCGAACCCACGCCTCGAGAGAGACTGGAGCCTAAATCCAGCGCCTTAGACCGCTCGGCCACGCTACCACACAAGAAAGTACCCTAATCATGTCGTTCCATTGCATTAATACTGAAATATATCAAAACTCGTGGAGTTGGGATGGGCCATGACGAAATCGTAACCGAATCAGATGATCCTGAAATGTGTAGCAAACAAAAATCATCTCCAGTCAGAAACACAATGAGCTGCAGTGAAGGGCCGGCTCCATTTAAACTGTCCTTAAGCTCGTCTGTCTCCCAGAAAGGACAATATGCCTTCCTGTTGAATTTGCTCAGGGTCTTCACTTGAGAAAGGACAGGACACAAGGCGAGACTGAGATTTGTGCGTTCTGCCGGGAAATAACTGATATTTGTTCTCACGGATTGGAGGAGAGCAATAAATCTTCATTTCCTGACCTGCAATCAAAACAGCAGCGGAAGTGTCAAATTCTAACCACCAGACCAGGCCACGATCCTTTTGTTATTTTAATTTCCACGCCAGACCACTTTCACCACAAACCTCTCCTGCAAAATGGCAACTTCTGTTTCAACACCAGAGAAGTGTTCAGCCAATTACAGGAATGATTCTATGACAGTTACCGCGTCCGCCTGCCATGGTATGAAACTT
Source organism: Mustelus asterias (assembly GCF_964213995.1). Taxonomy (NCBI): domain Eukaryota; kingdom Metazoa; phylum Chordata; class Chondrichthyes; order Carcharhiniformes; family Triakidae; genus Mustelus; species Mustelus asterias. The sequence continues at coordinate 484,397 of NW_027590214.1, forward strand.
GGCAGATTTGTTTTTTCCAAATCATTTTCATTGCAGACTGAGGGAAAAGTTATTTTATTCATATATCTGCAAATTTTAATTAGTCTGATGGGTTTTTCCTGCATTTTCTAATTGTGAAGTCAGGGGTCACTCTATAAAAAGGACAGAAGGTGAGGTTCGGCACAGAAAACAAAGGAGGATGTATTATTTGACACAAGGAATGATAGACAAGGCAACATTGAGCTGGTGATGGTGGAACTCGGGTATTCCAATGGTGCAACGTCATCGTTTTCACGACCATGGGCTCGATGGCAGGTGGCAAATGTGGTAAGAAGCAGAGTATTGTTTTTCAAAAATGAGGAACCTGTCTATTGTGTGACGGAAGGGAAGGAAGAGAATGGCTAAAATGACGATGATCCGCTGATTGGGAAAGTCACTGTCAGCTTCCCTGCTGGACCAGTGGTTTGGATTTGGCACTTTCATCACTCTGGACTGGATTCAATCCCCAGCCAGAGATTAATTCGTTTGTATTGCTGTGTGAACTGACACCATGAAAAGGAAACCCTCATTGAATGAAACCAGATCTGGCAGCGTCTGTGGAGTGAGAAACAAAGCTAATCTTGCATCTGGATCTTTCATCAGAGCTAGAAAAGTCAGAAATGAAACAGATGGAAAACAAGTGCTTGGCTATGATTCCAAAATATTGTGAGGGGCTTGAGGGGCGAAATATTCCATCCAAAATCCCAATTATATTCTCATCCGTTGCAGATATCACTCTGCGCAACGGTTAGCACGTGGCTTCGACTGGCAGTGGGGCCGAATGGTTTTAGTTGCTAAATCAAAGCTTCAATATCTCAAAAGTTGTGGGTTTAAATGCCACCACTGCCAAAATGTGCAGCTTGTTTGTCTGTTCGGCGTGTGGCATTTTGTAAGGAAGAAAAAAGAGGGATGAAAGGTGCACCGTGATCTCCTGGGACCGAATGTTCCCTTTTGTTGCTGTAACTATTTAATGGTTTGATCTGAGTGACACTAACACATTGACATCGGTTGCAGTGGTGGCCAAGCGGCTCAGGCGGTGGATTTGAAATTGCTGTTTTCTCACGAAGATTTGAACCTCACCCACTGCGCTGCTCAGCATTCATTCCTTTAGGTGACTGTAGAATTAATTATTCGTTCAATGGAATCAAAATCTTTCAAGTATTCCCATCTGTTTTTCCTGTTTCACTTCTACGTTCCTTCATTTCTGTTCATCAGCTAGAATTCACCAAAACCCCAGCCAGAAATGGAACAAAACTGAACCCAGTTAGTGACATGTGTTTGTGTCTCGTCACCCCTCTGTGACTCTCGGTGTCTGTGTGTGTTCCTCTGTGCATCAATGTGATTCAGTTCCCAGAAGGGGTGAACACATCTTTTACCATCACAAACTGCGTTCACTTATTCATGTACCTCAATGGCAAATGGTACAGAGAATAACAACATGTTTGAAAGTTGCGAGAAAGATTGACTGATACAGGATTCTTTTGACTGGCTATTGCTCATTGACTCCGTGGCCGTGTGTTACACAGCAGAGGGTGATTGAAATTTTCACTGATCAACATTTAAACAGACAGTGGATTCACTCGGTGTGATGGTGCGTTCCAGTTCTATATCTGCAACTACAGCATCAATTTCTCTCAGTTACTGTGAATCCCATATTTCTAATAGGTTGGAAATATACAACAGCATGACCTAATGGTATCTCGTTTTATTTGAAATGAATATTCATCGATCGATTTGTATGACAATTTAGTGAATATTAGCAAGACTGGCAAAGTTTGGACAATATTTCCCTATTGCAGAAGGATACAAAGAATATCTTTGTTGGAATATAAGTAGAAACAGAAATAGAGGGAGTCTATTCGGCTCGGGGTGCTCTCAAACCTCCAAACTTTCAGTTGGCAGCTCACTTTCCTGAACAATTTTCCAACATAAATCCTGCAGCAGTTTAAATTCAAGGCTTTCACTGCCTGGATCCAATTCAATTCGCAGTCTGGATGTTGTGCTAGTTGTTATAAGAACAAAGAACAAAGAACAGTACAGCACAGGAAACAGGCCCTTCGGCCCTCCAAGCCTGTGCCGCTCCTTGGTCCAACTAGACCAATCGTTTGTATCCCTCCATTCCCAGGCTGCTCATGTGACTATCCAGGTAAGTCTTAAACGATGTCAGCGTGCCTGCCTCCACCACTCTACTTGGCAGCGCATTCCAGGCCCCCACCACCCTCTGTGTAAAAAACGTCCCTCTGATATCTGAGTTATACTTCTCCCCTCTCAGCTTGAGCCCGTGACCCCTCGTGATCACCCCTCGTGATTTTGGAATCATATAATTCACACGTGGCTACTGGTTTGAAAAGAGTCATATTGAACTCGGAAACTTAACTCTCTGTTTTGCTCCACATTTGTTGCAAGCCCTCCTGAGAACTTCCAGTCCTTTCTGTTTTTATTCTAACATGAATCAAAGGAGGAGGAGCAGACCACTCGGTCCATCGAGATTTCCACCATTCAATACCATCATGGCTGATGTTGGGCTGCAACTTTGTTTTTCCACCAGCTCCCCATATCGCTAAATTCTTCAAGAGATCAGAACCCTGTTTATCCCAGCGTTAAATGTGCTCGATGAGGGGGGCATACATAACTGTCAGGTACAGAGAATGCCAAAGATTCTCGCCCTTTGAGTGAAGTAATTGCTCCTTATCTTCGCACGAAATGACCAGCCCCTTATCTGTGCCGCAGTGGGTTAGATTCCCGACCAGCAGAAAAAAAATCTCTCAGTCTCCATCCTGTCAAACCTAATCAGAACTGTGTAGGTTTAAAGAGATCGCCTCTTATTCTTCTAAACTCCAGAGAATTTCATCACAGGACAACTCCCTCACCCCAGGGAGCAATCTGGTGAACCTTCTCTTTACCGCTTCCAATGCAAGCATATCCCTTTTTAAATGTGACTATCACATCTGCACAGAATATTCAACCTGGTCTCAACAAAACCCAATGCAACAGCAGAAACACCTTGTTATTCTTGAACTCCAGTCTGCCGGCAAGAAAGACCAAAATGTAATTTCCCTTCCAATTATCTGCTTCACCTTCATGCATTCGAGTACAAACGCATCTATTCTATTCTTAATATCAATATTTACATTTTTTAGCTCGTCAAGTATGTTCTGCTCTTTCTATTTTTGCACGAATGAGAATACGTTTTTGTTTTCTAAAGTTGCACCCAATCTGCCCCTCGACCCATAAGGCCTCCCACTCGATCTGCCTTTTCCCTACAGCTCATATTAGCAAAGTTTTGTCGGCAGGCTCCAGTGAGAATTGAACTCGCGACCCCTGGTTTACAAGACCAGTGCTCTAACCACTGAGCTATGGAGCCAAATGCTGCAAAGTACTTGCGGTACGGGTAGCATTATCAATGGATTAAGGCACAGGATGGGGTTTGAGGTTGGAGATTTTTGATGAATGTGGAAATGTCTGAGGTGGAGAGCAGGAGGTTAAAAGACGGAACTTGAAAGTGACATGATTTGACATGTGTGCTGTGTGTGTATCTGACATGTATGTTGTGCGTGTCATGTGAATCTTCTTCAGAGTTTATCGTTAGTGTTACATCTCTGACTTTTCCAACTGAGATGCAAGTTCATCCGGCTGAAAGATTTCGATGTTGCTCCCTTCACAGACGCTCTGAGGCGTGTTTTCATTAAATGAAGAATTGAACAAAAAGTTATTCACTCCGTGACTGGGAATCTAAACCGCGTCACGGCGCTGATCCTGATCACTGGACCCTCAGTGACGCTGATGTGAGAGATTTGCAATGAGTTGATCATCTCTGTATTCATTGCTTTATTTTGAATAACTTTCAATAAAAATAAGTCACAATGAGGAATGACGGGAAGCGGACATGACAAGATTTGAGCCTCAGTTAGAAAGTCCCAATCTATCCCCTGGGCCGGGACTGCAGACTCAATGTTTGCGATCTGTTGTTTATATCAGCAGACAACCATTCAGCCTGTGTTCCCGTTTGTATTCTCTATCGGAGCAACTCCACTCCGCCCAGTTTTGACAAAGGGTGATCTGGACTCGGAACGTTAGCTCTCTTCTCTTCTTACAGATGTAGCCAGACATGCTGAGATTTTCCAGCATTTTCCCTTTTTGTTTCCAATTCCAGCATCCACACTAACTTGCTCCACTCCTTCCACACAGCCCGAAGACTTGCTGGAAAGGTGCATTGGCCATGCTAAATTCTCCCTCAGTGTCCACGAACAGGCGCCGGAGTGAGGCGACTAGGGGATTTTGACAGTATCTTCATGCACTGTTAATGTAAGTCTACTTGTGGCAATAAAAAAATAAACTACTAAACTTTAAATGCAGCAGCAGTGTGGATGAAAATGAAACAATTAGAGAACATTACAGCACAGGAAGAGGTTACTCGTCCTGGCATGCTGCTTTTAAACAGCAATTGTGATTAGTTGATCAGGAATGAGAAAGAGACAATATTTTCATCACAAATTCTATTTTCACAATTTGTCCCCAGTCATTAAGCCTGGGCCCTGGCGGTGAAAGCCTTCACTCTGAAAAACTAGACCACCCGGCCTCCAGCATCACCTGCTCAATATTGCTTTGTCCAGCATTCCTTTGTCCGTTGATCCATCCTACCTTGCTCTCTGCTACAGACCTTCACTTTTGTTGTTTTTACCGAGTGACTCCTGACTTCGCAATCAGAAAATGCTGGAAATATATAGTTATTTGGAGAGTAATGAATTGATAGTTATTTGGAGAGTAATGAATTGATAGGTGATAGTCAGCATGGTTTTGTGGCAGGTAGGTCGTGCCTTACTAACCTTATTGAGTTTTTTGAGAAAGTGACCAAGGAGGTGGATGGGGGCAAGGCAGTGGACGTGGTATATATGGATTTTAGTAAGGCGTTTGATAAGGTTCACCATGGTAGGCTTCTGCAGAAAATGCAGATGTATGGGATTGGGGGTGATCTAGGAAATTGGATCAGGAATTGGCTAGCGGATAGGAAACAGAGGGTGGTGGTTGATAGTAAATATTCATCATGGAGTGCGGTTACAAGTGGTGTACCTCAGGGATCTGTTTTGGGGCCACTGCTGTTTGTAATATTTATTAATGATCTGGATGAGGGTATAGTTGGGTGGATTAGCAAATTTGCTGATGACACCAAAGTCGGTGGTGTGGTAGACAGTGAGGAAGGGTGTCGTAGTCTGCAGGAAGACTTAGACAGGTTGCAAAGTTGGGCCGAGAGGTGGCGGATGGAGTTTAATGCGGAGAAGTGTGAGGTAATTCACTTTGGTAGGAATAACAGTTGTGTTGAGTATAGGGCTAACGGGAGGACTTTGAATAGTGTGGAGGAGCAGAGGGATCTAGGTGTATGTGTGCATAGATCCCTGAAAGTTGGGAATCAAGTAGATAAGGTTGTTAAGAAGGCATATGGTGTCTTGGCGTTTATTGGTAGGGGGATTGAATTTAGGAGTCGTAGCGTTATGTTGCAACTGTACACAACTCTGGTGCGGCCGCACTTGGAGTACTGTGTGCAGTTCTGGTCCCCACATTACAGGAAGGATGTGGAGGCTTTGGAGAGGGTGCAGAGGAGGTTTACCAGGATGTTGCCTGGTATGGAGGGGAGATCCTATGAGGAGAGGCTGAGGGATTTGGGATTGTTTTCGCTGGAAAGGCGGCGGCTAAGAGGGGATCTTATTGAAACATATAAGATGATTAGAGGTTTAGATAGGGTGGATAGTGATAGCCTTTTTCCTCTGATGGAGAAATCCAGCACGAGGGGGCATGGCTTTAAATTGAGGGGGGGTAGTTATAGAACCGATGTCAGGGGTAGGTTCTTTACCCAGAGGGTGGTGAGGGATTGGAATGCCCTGCCAGCATCAGTAGTAAATGCGCCTAGTTTGGGGGCGTTTAAGAGATCCGTAGATAGGTTCATGGACGAAAAGAAATTGGTTTAGGTTGGAGGGTCACAGTTTTTTTTTAACTGGTCGGTGCAACATCGTGGGCCGAAGGGCCTGTTCTGCGCTGTAATGTTCTATGTTCTATGTTCTATGTTCTCTCCTCAGCATATCAGTTAACATTTAGCAAAAACATAAATTATGAAACTTTTCCCTCACTCTGTATTGAATGGCATTTGGAAATATTGCTGTCTGGTTTTGGGGATGTGGGGATGGCCTTGGCGAGATGTTCGTATTCATCAATGACATGTTAAAGGCTCCGAAGAAGATGTTGTAGCTCCTCCACTCCACGGAAGTACAGGACGACGAAGGGCACTCTGTCGGCCGTGTCCCGTGTTTGTCTTCTGAGGAGATAGGTGTGGTTTTTCGCTGTGGCGCGTCGGAACTGTCGATCGATGAGTCGAGAGCCACATCCTGTTCTTACGAAGGCGTCTGTCAAAAACACACTGCACACACTCCTGCATTCAATGTGAGCTGTTGGACTTCAACTGTAAGGACAAAAATTGAAATCAATTCTGGTAGCAGTGGGATTCGACGCCACGGCCCCGAAGAGATTAGAACCCAAATGCAGCGCCTTAGACCGCTCGGCCACACTACCACGAGGCAGACGTAGCAATCATGTCCTTTTCTTGTATTGATACTGAAATATTCCAGAATCCGTGGAGATGGGCCAGCAGGAAATCTTCACCGAATCAGATGATCCTGAACTCTGTAACAAACAACGATCATCTCCAGTTAGAAACGCAATGAACTGCAGTGAAGCGCTGGCACCATTTAAATTGTCCTTAACTTTGTCTGGTTCCCAGAAAGGACACCATGACTTGCTGTTGAATTTGTTCAGGGTATTCACTTCAGAAATAATAGGATACAAGGCGAGACTGGGATTTCTGTGTTCTCCCGGGAAATAACTGTTTTCGTGGTTGGAGGAGAGCAATAAATCTTCATTTCCTGCCCTGCAATCAACACAGCAGCGAAAGTGTCAAACTCTAACCGCCAGAGCAGCAGATTACAGCGTGTTTTACAATTGCTTTTTTCATGACCTTTTTGTTATTTTAATTTTCACACCAGACCGCTTTCACCACAAACTTATCCTGCAAAATGGCCCCTTCTGGATCTAACACCAGTGATGTGTTCAACCAATGACAGCAAACATTCCACTGCAGTTATCACGTCCGCCTCCCATGGCTGGAAACTGGGCAGAAATATTTCCAAATCCTTTTCATTGCCGACTAAGGGAAGAGTTATATTATTCATATATTTGTTAAATCTCAACTAGTCTGCTGAGTTTTCTCTGCATTTTCAGATTGTAAATCGGGGTCACTTCTTAAAAATGGCAGAAGATATGGTTCGTCACAGACAACAAGGGAGGATGGATTATCTGACGCAAGGAATGATGGAAAAGGCAACACTGAGCTGGTGATGGCGGAGCCCGGGTGGTCCAATGGTTCAGAGACATTGTTTTCAGGACAATGGGCTCGCTGGCATGTGACAAATCTGGAATTAAACGGAGATTTTTTAAAAATGAGGAACATGTCTTTCGGGTGGCGGACCTGAAGGAAGACAATGGCTAAAATGACGATGGTCAGCAGATTGGAAAAATCACTGTCACTGTCACGGGGCAGAAACATTATCAAAACTCACTGCTCCGATGTTTCCGAAATCAAGTTATTGTTGAATGTGAACGGAACTGGGTATCAATCAAAATATTGAATATTTACTCTTCACCATTTCTAAGAAAACACACAGAGGAATATATCCAGTGCTTTCTGCTGGCAGGGGGTTTGGACAGTGGGGGCTGGAATATTGCTGATTTTCCCATGCCGCAATTTATGTAATAAACAAAAAAACATGAGCTGAGGATGGACTCAGAAGTGGAGTAAGTATGGCAGAAAATTACAGGCTGTTCTTTCAGCATCGTTAACTCAAATGAGCCCACGGACACCGACTCCTCGGCACTCGTTCCTGAAACGAAATGCAAAACGGATCAAAATCTGTTGCCGTATTTAACAAATGAGATGTAGAATAACTGCCACAGAGACTTCCCCAGCAACACGACTGTTATTGTAAATCCGGGACAATCCGTGGTGTATTGTGTGGTAGTGAGCTGCTTTCTTGAAGCGTTGCGGTCCCGAGGTGCAGGTACACCGACTGTGCTGTTAGTGAGGGAGTCCAGGGTGTTGACTCATTGACCGTGAAGGAACAGCGATATATTTCAAAGTAAGGATGTGGAATAATTGGAAGGGAACCGCTAGATTGAGGTGTTCACATGTGAAAGCTGCCCTTGTCCTCCTACATGGCAGTGTTCATGTGTTCGGATTGTGCTGCCTAAAAATCCTTGTTGAGTTGCTGCAGTATATCCGTAGATATTGCACACAGCTGCCACTGTTCGTCGGTGGTGACTGGAAGAGATGTTTATGGAATGGTTAGCAATCACGCGGACTGCCCTGTCCTGTATCTGGTCGGGCATAATGAGTGTTGTTGGAGCTGCACTGATCCAGCAAGTATGGAGCATTCCATTTACACCCCTGACTTGCACCTTGTAGGTGGCGGACAGGCTTTCGGGAGTCACGAGGCGATTTACTCACCACAGGATTCCTAACCTTTGATCGGCTCCGGTAGCCACGATATTCATATTCCTCGGTCCAGTTCAGTTTTCGGTCAACTCCCAGGATGTTGTTGGGGGTGGGGGAGAGGAAGGGGAGAGCAGGGGGAGGATTCAGCGATAGTAATGCCTTTGAATATCAAGGAAAGTTCATCAGGTCCTCTCTTTTTGGAGATGGTCATTGCCTGGAACTTGTGTGACCTGAACGTTGCTTCCACTTATCAGTCCAAACCTGAATATTGTCCAGGTCTTTCTGTATTTGGCCATAGACCAAATGTCTGATTCGAGACAGTGGAGTATCATGCTTAAATTAAAGAATGCGGATGATTTCCTCACCATAAAGCCCACACTCACTGAGCGACTGTTTCTTCAATCGGATGAGTTACATCATGACTGTCAATATGTGTGAGAAAAGTAAAGTCGCTGTCGGGATTTGCAAAGCCCCGGGCAACCCCGCTCATATGCTCCATTTCCTGCTCTGGTTCTGGCAGCTATTGCCTGCTGTACTATCTGTGGGATTGCGGCAGCAACTGAAAACAGGCGTGAGGTTTTTGTACAGTGACTAGCGTCTTTCCTCAGTGTGGGCTGTATCGCACAGTAATACAGAGCGTCCGCGCTCTCCGTGTTTTCAATAACCAACTGGCCCCGTTTGCCCGCAGTGGAAAGTTCCAATTCGAACCACGGTCTCGCCAATGTACCATGCCTCGGGCCATCCTTTCCTGCAGCCTATCAGATAGACTACGTTGGCCTAGTCACAAGAGTATGTACCATGCACCTGGTGGATGGAGTTCTCACGTGAGCTGATGGCATCCGTGTCGATGATCCGGCACGTCTTACAGAGGTTGCTATGGTAGGGTTGTGTGGTGTCGTGGTCACTGTTCTCCTGAAGGCTGGATAGTTTGCTACTCAGATGAGGTGGAGGGCAACAGACGCCTACAGACGCTGAAAGACGCCCTCGTAAGAAGAGGATATGGTGCTCAACTCATCGATCGACAGTTCCGACACGCCACAGTGAAGAACCACACAGACCTCCTCAGAAGAGAAATACCGGACATGACAGACAGAGTACCCTTCGTCGTCCAGTACTTCCCCGGAGCAGAGAAGCTATGACATCTTCTCCGGAGCCTTCAACATGCCATCGATGAAGACGAACATCTCGCCAAGACCATCCCCACACCTCCACTATTTGCCTTCAAACAACCGCCCAACCTCAAACAGACCATTGTCCGCAGCAAACTACCCAGCCTTCAGGAGAACAGTGACCACGACACCACACAACCCTGCCACAGCAACCGCTGCAAGAAGTGCCGGATCATCGACACGGATGCCATCATCTCACGTGAGAACACCATCCACCAGGTACACGGTACCTACTCTTGCGACTCGGCAACGTTGTCGACCTGATAAGCTGCAGGAAAGGATGCCCCGAGGCATGATACATTGGGGAGACCATGCAGACGCTACAACAACGGATGAATCGACACCGCTCCACAATCACCAAGCAGAAGAGTTCCCTACCTGTCGGGGAACACTTCAGCAGTCAAGGGCATTCAGCCTCTGATCTTCGGGTAAGCGTTCTCCAAGGCGGCCTTCATGACACACGACAACGCAGAATCGCTGAGCAGAAACTGATAGCCATGTTCCGCACACATGAGGACGGCCGCAACCGGGATCTTGGGTTCATATCACACTATCTGTAACCCCCACGACTTGCCTGGGCTTGCAAAATCTCACTAACTGTCCTGTCTGGAAACAATACACATCTCTTTAACCTGTGCTTAACCCTCCCTCCACTCACATTGTCCGCACCGGTGAAGACTTGATAACCTGTTAAGATTCCCATTCCAATCACGATCTTGTAATTGAGTTTGTGTCTATGCATGCCCTGTTTGTGAACGGAACTCTTCACTCACCTGATGAAGGGGCAACACTCCGAAAGCTCGTGCTACCAAATAAACCTGTTGGACTTTAACCTGGTGCTGTGAAATTACTTACGATTTCTATTTGTGTAATTCGGACAGCAGCGGTGCAAGTCAGCAGCTCAGCGCCATATTCTAAAGGGCAACTACGGATCCCCTTTTCCCATAGTCAATAACAATATCACCACTTTCAGTCTCCAATGGACTGAAATTGCTCCTGATCCCCTCTTTTCCTTTATGTAACCAATATTTATCTTATTGATCTCGATCTGCTTTGCAAGTCTCCTTTCATAATCCCTTTTACTAGCTCTTATACGTCACTTCATAGACCTTTGCTGGTCATTATATCTTTAGGTGGTCGTTGAATTATCGCTTTTGTTGTGTTAGTGTGGGAGCGCATATTTGTGATTTTCCCGCTTATATATCTTGGATATCCAGCTGTCTGCACTCAGAAACCTTTACCTATGATCAGTGGGATATGGCGTTATGTTTGCGTTCCCCTATATAAACACGTACCCCTGGTTAAGAAACATCAAATTGGTGAGAGGCAACTCCGATAGCTCCATCCGTGTGACACCCTGCAGGAAGTGACATCAGAAATGTGGTCTGAGTCTGTGTTGTCGTGCAGCAGGTGACATTTGCTCTTTTGCAAATCTCTATTCTGCACCGTTCTGACACAGCAGCAGCGATGTGGATCCCCGTTCTCGCTGTGCTCTGGGCAGCTTTCAGCGTCGGTGAGAAATTTAAAACTTCTAAGATTAATTTCAGAGAATTGGATTTGAAAAGTGAATAGTCTATTTAACACTTGTATTGAAACGTGTTCCGACCACATGAGGATTGTTAGGAAAAGATGTAAAGGCACAGGAGTAAATGAGAAAAAATCTTTTCGAAGGTGATACCGCAAGTGACATGAAATAGCTATCAGAAATAGTTGTGCTGGCTGAGGTTATTTGATCTCGCAAAGCGACGCTGGAGGGACAGCCTGACAGAGGTCTTCAAATGTGATTGAAAGGTGGTTAATAGGTTAGTGCTGCAGAGTTGTTTTCACTTCTGGATCATTGAATATGATAAATGTAATGGTCCAAATGGATGCAAAAGGGCATTGTGGACATGTCTCCCTACACAGCGTGTGTTTATAATCTGTACATCATTACCACAAGGGAAGCCAAATATAGAGATGATGGAGAAAGAAATGGATGAAAACTCTGAGTGAGATGAAGTCAGGCGAATTACGCTCTTTCGGATGTAGTACCGACAGAGATCAATTTTGTGGCAAGTTTTTTTTCAAAGGTCTGAACTCCATTTTATTCAATGTAATACTGACCACTAATTGTCACTTTCAGTTCAGTTCAGTTGATTATTTCCGTTTTTTTAACCATGTGTTCCAGATCAGAGCGAAGGAGATTCTGTTACTCAGCGGGATTCCTCACTCACACCGCCAGAGGAAAAATATGTCACTTTAAGCTGTACCTTTACCGACAATACCGATTATTGATTCTGGTACCGTCAGTACCCAGGCAGGCAGACCGAGTTTGCAGTCCGCAGGGACACTGGCGGCAGTTCTGAATTCAAAGCAGATTTCGCTCAGAACCGGTTTTCTGACAGAGTCCAACAGTCAGACAAGTTGTACCGATTGACAATCGCGGATCTGCGGCTGTCTGACACCGCGGTCTATTACCGTGCACAGAGTCTCGCGGAGATGGGAACGCGTTTAGCCCTCGTACAAAAACAGCCACAGGTTTCTGGGTCACTGCCCGTTTTTGCTGAGGGCTGTTTATAACAGCCGGTCACACACACTGGCACGTCAATAGTTTCCTGCGCGCACACATCCCAAGATCAATCAGCAGAAATCCCACCAGAAACGGTGGAATTTTACATGGTTATTACATTTACTGCGTGGTTGCAACATTAGCTGCCCACCATTAACAACACAAATTCCTGCCGTTTTCCTGAAACTAGCTTTGTCGATGCAGTGAAATGTGTTAAAAGGAAAGTAACACTCGGTTTAAAAAATCATCCGCAATGGAGACGGGTTACGTCAGGTGAAAATGTTGATAATTAAATGAAACGTGTTAATTGTCCTTCAGTGTGAAATAACATGAAAATATTAACCAAACATTGCGCTGCGATGACAGCAGATTCTGAGCGTTTGCTGCCACCTTGTGGGAGAGTTCAGAATTTCTCCCCGTAAAGTTCAGTCCAGTTCAGAACATTATTGTTCAGGAATTACTTTTGCAAGAAATTCAAAAGATTACACCAAAGCTGTCTTGTCATTAAATAATTGCGTTGTTCGGTATAAGTGCTGTACTGAACTTTATCTCTATTTATAATACTTTATGCTCTTTTTTTGCTATTGTAACATTAAACTATGTTTCATGTATTATTTTATTAGATAATCTCCTTGTTTCGATTACACAAGGCCATGCCTTGGCTAACAACTGTCCAGACCATGCCTCTTCTCACAGGGCACAAACTAGTGTCTCAGCTATTACTACACTGAGCCCATGTGTCTGTCCTAATTTCACTGGATCCGGTGCCTGTTTCTATTACACTCGGGTTGTCTCCTTCCTTCAACTTTACTTGCCTTGTAAACCATTACAGACGCTGCTGGTTGTTACTGGTCTCAGGCCATGCCCATGTCTATATTGCAAATTTTACAAAATTGTGTAAATTCTCTCAGACAGTTTGGATTATGTCCGAAATGTGTTTGATGTAAATGGAATAGCGGAAACCTTCCCCAAATCTGTTACTCTCGGCTTGGAATTTATTGACATTTATTTGAAACCAGCACATTCTGCTGATAGGTTAGAAAGACTAGGTTTCTCCCCACCCTGCCCCTATCCCACACACCCTATCACATTGCGGCAGTGTTTTTGTACGAGGGCCCCTCAGCTTCCTGTCACTGTACATCTCAGTCCGCAGAAATACAGCGCGCTGTCAGTCAGCCGCAGCTCACGGATAGTGAAATTCTCCTCATTTTTTCAAGCGTCTAAAGATGAAGAAAATCGAATTCCCATACCCTCTGCTCTGACAGCTTCCCCAACAAGTGGAATCTAGCTCAAGAGCGAGGGAGCTTTGTCCCGATTCTCACGGTATAGTTGCAATGAGTAGAAAGTAGCAGTGGTGGAATAGCTGAAATTGATGATCACAGAGTCGCCTTCGAACTGTGTCGCTGTAACCGGCTCCTGTGCGACCGAGTCTGCAGCAGGAATATCTGTCCTATTTCAGAAATAGAGAACATTTTGTTATCATTTTATTACAACCAAGATTATCAAATTAACAGAATATATTGTAGATGCAGGAAGCACACGGTTAAAAGTAAAAATACTCTGTGAGTAACATTAACAACAGATAATTGTTTAACTTGGGAGCTACCAGTTAGGAGACCAGTAGCTGTGAAGAATGAATAAAAGGTGCCAACATGTTCACAGAGCTGATGCTGGATCTGAACTCAGTGAGTTTGAGCTCAATAGTTTTAGGTCAGAGTTCAGGAGATGTGGAGTGTCATCCGGTCCGGCAACCTGATTGGTCTATTCCTGACAGAGCGACAGGTGACAACCAATCGGTTCACTGCTCCTTTGTCCCATATTTCATCCAATCAACACGCAGCTTGTGACGTCAGTGAGCTGGGTCGATGAAAGACCAGCAGTGGCCACTTTGCCTTTGGAACATGTCCCTTCTGTCTACCTGTCTATTTCTCACCACCTTCCTGCACTACCCGAAGTCCCATTTTACTCTTAATATCCACAAATCTATTAACATCTGTTCTAAATAAACCCAGCGACTGCATAACCACTGCTCTGTGGGGTAGAGAATAATTCGAGTTGTATTAAACTCAATATGGCTTCATTAACAGGGTCAATCTTTAAATTGGGCGTGTATGTAATAGGTAATAGTTGAAACAGTTGTGTTATCATGGTTGGAGTTTTCCATTAAGAGCTGCTCGCTGAAAATGAAAAAATCCTCGCCGCCGATATAAAGAGAGCTTTGATATATAATGACTCATTGTGTAGCGCAGAAAGGAAGAATTCTGCCAAGCTGGTCTTTATATGATTTGGGTTCAATTATAAATCCACAATCCAGTTCACAGATCTGATTCAGTAAGAGGAGGCGAGAGTGCCTTTGCCGGTTTTTGTACGAGCTGACTGTGCCTCTGTAGCAGTGTGGGGCTCAGCGCTCAGTGATACACGGCAGAGTCAGAGACATGGACCCCGGTGATTGTTAAAGGAACTGTTCTCTTGTCTTGGTCCAATTCAGCCGAAAACCGGTCAGGAAAATCTGGAGACTTATCCCCTTGTCCCTTGCCGTATTTCTTCAGGAAATATCTCGGAGCTTCCCCGGGATATTGAATGTACCAGAAGAGAGTCTCGCCAGTGTATTTTGTTGTGTAATTGCAGTTCAATATTACCGTCTGTCCTTCCTGGACCGTGAATTCGGGCAGGTCCTGGAAAACTGAATCTTGGCCATTGGTTCCTGTAATAACATATAGAATGTGTGGGAAATCTGAGTGAATATAACCGATGAGACACACACTGAGGATCTGAGCTCAGACTCACCGGGCAGCATGAGCATTATTATCAGTAAAGCACACAGGGAACACATGGTTCCTGATTGGATAGTAAACAGCGACACTGTCTAAACTATGTTGCTGCTTCTAGTCTGATATCACAGAGTCAACTTAGATCAGAGGCAACTGCAATTATTGGGAAACTGGTGGGCGTTTCTCAGTGCTGCGATTGGCTAGTCTGCCTGAGATGACGTTAGATTTGGACCTATCACTGATAGTTGACGACGAAGTGCAGCTGGCTTTCTCCAATCAAATTGTAGCCCAGGCTGTGTGCGTCTTTCTCATCCTCTTGCTCTCTGTCACATTATCAGTCATTCTGTCTCTTCTCGGTTTAACTCTCTTTCCTTCGAACTCAATGTCAGTATATTTCTTGAGGTAGATCTTTCCCCCGAATTAAGGTGAAAAATGAAGCAGATAATTTGACATCTGTCTAATGCACAAGTACTGAGTGCCCAGTGCAAGAGGATAATTAATAGATACCGTTTTAAGTACACCGGGAAAAAGTAATCACCCAACTCAGAATTGAGATGCGGTTCGACTGGGAAAACATTGCTTTCAGTCAGTCAATATTATCAACCCAGCAACTTCAACATGTGACAACTCTGAGTCTGCCTTTGAGATCTGATCACTTTTGAAAGGTGTGGTCTGTCACACAATTAACTGATCTGGAGCATTTAAAATACAGATTGATGACCTTGTTCTCCTGAGAGATCTGCGGGTTTGTGTGAATAGGATCGGGGAATGATTGGACTTGATCTCATAGTAATATGGGTAAAAATATCTCAAATTCTCAGGACCAGGGGGACAAAACGCACCACGAAATAGAAGGGACATGTCAGAAAGGCAAGGTCACAGTGATCATGGGGGATTTCAATATGCAGGTGGACTGGGTAAATAATGTTGCCAGTGGACCCAAAGAAAGGGAATTCATTGAATGTTTACAGGATGGCTTTTTGGAACAGCTTGTGATGGAGCCCACGAGGGAACAGGCTATTCTGGACTTAGTGTTATGTAATGAGCCAGACGTGATAAAAGATCTTAAAGTAAGGGAACACTTAGGAAGCAGTGATCATAATATGGTAGAATTCAGTCTGCAATTTGAAAGAAGGAAGGCAGAATCAGATGTGAAGGTTCTACAGTTAAATAAAGGTAATTACAGGCGCATGAGGGAGGAACTGACAAAAATCGACTGGAAGCAGAGCCTAGTGGGAAAGACAGTAGAACAGCAATGGCAGGAGTTTCTGGGAGTAATTGAGGACACAGTGCAGAGGTTCATCCCAAACAAAAGAAAGGTTATCAGAGGGGGGATTAGGCAGCCATGGCTGACAAAGGAAGTCAGGGAATGCATCAAGGCAAAAGAGAGAGCCTATAATGTGGCAAAGAGTAGTGGGAAGTCAGAAGATTGGGAAGGCTATAAAAACAAACAGAGGATAACAAAGAGAGAAATAAGGAAGGAGAGGATCAAATATGAAGGTAGGCTAGCCAGTAACATTAGGAATGATAGTAAAAGTTTCTTTAAATACATTAAAAACAAACGGGAGGCAAAAGTAGACATTGGGCCGCTCCAAAATGACGCTGGTAATCTAGTGATGGGAGACAAGGAAATAGCTGAGGAACTTAATAAGTACTTTGCGTCAGTCTTCACAGTAGAAGACATGAGTAATATCCCAACAATTCAGGAAAGTCAGGGGGCAGAGTTGAATATGGTTGCCATCACAAAGGAGAAAGTGCTAGAGAAACTAAAAGGTCTGAAAATTGATAAATCTCCGGGCCCAGATGGGCTACATCCTAGAGTTCTAAAGGAGATAGCTGAAGAAATAGTGGAGGCGTTAGTTATGATCTTTCAAAAGTCACTGGAGTCAGGGAAAGTCCCAGAGGATTGGAAAATCGCTGTTGTAACCCCACTGTTCAAGAAGGGAACAAGAAAAAAGATGGAAAATTATAGGCCAATTAGCCTAACCTCAGTTGTTGGCAAAATTCTAGAATCCATCGTTAAGGATGAGATTTCTAAATTCTTGGAAGTGCAGGGTCGGATTAGGACAAGTCAGCATGGATTTAGTAAGGGGAGGTCGTGCCTGACAAACCTGTTAGAGTTCTTTGAAGAGATAACAAATAGGTTAGACCAAGGAGAGCCAATGGATGTTATCTATCTTGACTTCCAAAAGGCCTTTGACAAGGTGCCTCACGGGAGACTGCTGAGTAAAATAAGGGCCCATGGTATTCGAGGCAAGGTACTAACATGGATTGACGATTGGCTGTCAGACAGAAGGCAGAGAGTTGGGATAAAAGGTTCTTTCTCAGAATGGCAACCGGTGACAAGTGGTGTCCCGCAGGGTTCAGTGTTGGGGCCACAGCTGTTCTCTTTATATATTAACGATCTAGATGACGGGACTGGGGGCATTCTGGCCAAGTTTGCCGATGATACAAAGATAGGTGGAGGGGCAGGTAGTATTGAGGAGGTGGGGAGGCTGCAGAAAGATTTAGACAGTTTAGGAGAGTGGTCCAAGAAGTGGCTGATGAAATTCAACGTGGGCAAGTGCGAGGTCGTGCACTTTGGAAAAAAGAATAGAGGCATGGACTATTTTCTAAACGGTGACAAAATTCATAATGCTAAAGTGCAAAGGGACTTGGGAGTCCTAGTCCAGGATTCTCTAAAGGTAAACTTGCAGGTTGAGTCCGTAATTAAGAAAGCAAATGTAATGTTGTCATTTATCTCAAGAGGCTTGGAATACAAAAGCAGGGATGTACTTCTGAGGCTTTATAAAGCACTGGTTAGGCCCCATTTGGAGTACTGTGAGCAATTTTGGGCCCCACACCTCAGGAAGGACATACTGGCACTGGAGCGGGTCCAGCGGAGATTCACACGGATGATCCCAGGAATGGTAGGCCTGACATACGATGAACGTCTGAGGATCGTGGGATTATATTCATTGGAGTTTAGGAGGTTGAGGGGAGATCTGATAGAAACTTACAAGATAATGAACGGCTTAGATAGGATGGACGTAGGGAAGTTGTTTCCATTAGCAGGGGAGACTAGGACGCGGGGGCACAGCCTTAGAATAAAAGGGAGTCACTTTAGAACAGAGATGAGGAGAAATTTCTTCAGCCAGAGAGTGGTAGGTCAGTGGAATTCATTGCCACAGAGGGCTGTGGAGGCCGAGACGTTGAGCGTCTTCAAGACAGAAATTGATAAATTCTTGATTTCTCGAGGAATTAAGGGCTATGGGGAGAGAGCGGGTAAATGGAGTTGAAATCAACCATGATTGAATGGTGGAGTGGACTCGATGGGCCGAATGGCCTTACTTCCGCTCCTATGTCTTATGGTCTCATGGTCTTAAATTTACCAACAGTGACAATTATTGACCTCAGTGAGGGAAAACACTCAGATGGGGCTCCATTGTCACGTTCACTATGGGTAAAATTTCTCTGATTTTTGATCCCATGTGCTTTCCTGACAATGAACCATTGATTATCGACCTGTGCCAGTTTTTGTATGAGGCCCGCGGGAGCCTCATTCACTGTGGGTCTCAGTGCACAGTAATACACGGAGCTGTCTGTCATCTTCAAATCTTTCATGGACAAGTGGAAAGTGCTTTATTTCAGGTTGAGATTCCCACTGAAGTGTTCAAAGCCGGGAGCCGTATCGGTAAACCCATAACTAGCGGCTCTGAGCAGATACTGAGGAGCTCGGTGTGGATTCTGGCGATACCAGAACAGGTCATGTTGTGTAGCTGAACTCGATGCAGAGTAACTGCATCGTATTGCTGAATCATTACCCTCTGCTGCTTCAACAACTGGTTCTGACTGGGGCACTGAGTCTCTGTTACTCATCTCATGGCCCAAAAGTTAAAATTCTAAATTGGGGCAAGGCGAATTTTGATGGTGTCAGGCAGGAACTTTCAAAAGTTAATTGGAGGAGTCTGTGAGAAGGCAAAGGGACGTCTGGCAAGTGGCAAGCTTCAAATGTGTGTTATTCAGGGTTCCGGGTAAGCACAGTCCTCTTAGAGTGAAGAGGAAGGCTGGTAGACGGAGGGAACCCTGGATGACTCGGGATATTGAGGCCCTGGTCAAGAAGAAGAAAGGGGCACATGACATGCATAGGGACTGGGATCAAGTGAATCCCTTGAAGAGTATAGGGGGTGTAGGAGTAGAGTTAAGAGAGAAATCAGGAGGGCAAAAAGGGGACACGAGATTGTTTTGGTAGATAAGGCAAAGGAGAACCCAAAGAGCTTCCACAAATACATAAAGAGCAAAGGGCAAGGGAGAGAGTAGGGCTTCTTAATGATCAACAAGGTCACCTATGTGCCGATCCACAGGGATGGGTGAGATCCTAAATGAGTATTTCTCATCAGTATTTAGTGTTGAGTAAAGCATGGATGTTAGTGAACTTGGGGAAATAAATAGTGATGTTTTGAGGACTGTACATATTACAGAGAAAGAGATGCTGGAAGTTTTAAAGGGCACCAAGATAGATAAATTCCCGGGACATGATGAAGTGTATCCCAGGACATTGTGGGAGGCTAGGGAGGAAATTGCGGGTCCCCTAGCCGAGATATTTGAATCATCGATAGTCACGGGTGAGGTGCCTGAAGATTGGAGAGTGCCAAATGTTGTGCCTTTGTTTAAAAAGGGCTTCAAGGAAAACCCTGGGAACTACAAGCCAGTGAGCCTCACATCTGTGGTGGGTAAGTTGTTGGAAAGTATTTTGAGAGACAGGATCTACAGGCATTAAGTGATGCAAGGACTGATTAGGGACACTCAGCATGGCTTTGTGAGTGGAAAATCATGTCTTACAAATTTGATTGAGTTTTTTGAAGGGGTAACCAAGATGGTAGATGAGGGCAGTGCAGTTGATGTTGTCTACATGGACTTTAGCAAGGCCTTTGACAAGGTACCGCATGGTTGGTTGTTGCATAAGGTTAAATCTCACGGGATCCAGGGTGAGATATCTAAATTGATACAAAAGTGGCTTCTGGACAGAAGCCAGAGTGTGGTTGTAGAGGGTTGTCTTTAAAACTGGAGGCCTGTGACCAGCGGTATGCCTCAGGGATCAGTGCTGGGTCCACTGTTATTTGTCATGTATATTAATGATTTGGATGAGAATATAGGTAGCATGGTTTGCAGATTACACCAAGATTGGTGGCATAGTGCACAGTGAAGAAAGTTATCTCCGATTGCAAGGGGATCTTGATCAATTGGGCCAAGCTGATAGAGCTGATGAATGACAGATGGAGTTTAAGTTAGACAAATGCGAGGTGATGCATTTTGGTAGATTGAACCAGGGCAGGACTTACACAGTTAATGGGAGGACGCTGGGGAGAGTTACAGAACAAAGAGATCTAAGGGTACTTGTTCATAGCTCCTTGAAAGTGGAGTCACAGGTGGACAGAGTGGTGAAAAAGGCATCGGCATGCTTGGTTTCATTGGTCAGAACATTGAATACAGGAGTTGGAATGTCTTGTTGAAGTTTGACAAGACATTGGTGAGGCCACACTTGAAATACTGTGTACAGTTCTGCTCACCCTATTGTAGAAAGGATATTATTAAACTGGAAAAGTGCAGAAAAGATTTACTAGGATGCTACCGGGACTTGATGGACTGAGTTATAAGGAGAGGCTGGATAGACTGGGACTTTTTTCTCTGGAGCGTAGGAGGCTGAGGGGTGATCTTATAGAGGTCGATAAAATAATGAGGGGCACAGATCAGCTAGATAGTCAATATATTTTCCCAAAGATAGGGAGGTCTAAAACCAGAGGGCATAAGTTCAATGAGAGGGGAGAGATACAAAAGTTCCAGAGGGGCATTTTTTTCGCACAGCAGGTGGTGAGTATCTGGAACAAGCTGCCAGAGGCAGCAGCAGTGGTGGGTACAATCTTGTCTTTTAAAAAGCATTTAGACAGTTACATGGGTAAGATGGGTATAGAGGGAGATGGGCCAAATGCGGGCAATTGGGATTAGTTTAGTGGTTTAAACAAAAAGGGCGTCATGGACAGGTTGGGCCGAAGGGCCTGTTTCTATGCTGCAAACCACTGTGACTCTGTGACTCTATGACTCTATCTCTGAAAATAAACAGCGGACACAAAGCGGATTAGGAGGAACAACAACGGAATAATTGCCTCGAGATGGAAATGGGGAATTAATATGGTTATTGATGGATTTCACCCAAAGGTTCAAAATGACCGAGCTGTGATCAGGACAATAACCAGAGTCAGACAGAATTTCACCCCCATGGTTCCAGTTAGAGCTTCAGAAACAGAGACAGTGATCACTGACTGTACCAGAACTGCAATTGGAGAAGTTGAAACAGTCAGTGGAATGGTATGAGGTCGAACGTGACTCCCTGTCTCCGCCCATTTTTACATCTTCAAACAAGCGCTTTCTCGAGAAGGAATGGTGATCTTGCATAAGTGATCAGAGAGCGCCCTCCCCTGGCAGCACTGCCGCATATTGGAAACAGGTGCACACACGGCCACCTGCAAAGACTGACACATATTGAGATATTAGAATCATAGAATCCGTACGGTACAGAAGAATGCCATTCGGCCCAGCGGGTCTGTACCGGCCACAAGCGCACCCAGGCCCTATTCCCGTAACCCCATATATTTACCCCGCTAATCCCCCTGACACTAGGGTCAATTTAGCATGGCCAATCAAACTAACCTGCACATCTTTGGATCGTGGGAGGAAACCGGAGCACCTGAGGAAACCCAGCAGACACCGGGAATGCAAATACACACACAGCCATGTGCAAAGGCTAACACATGTAAGGATATATAACCATATAGATATATGTCTAGGCACCGATATCAATTCTAATGTCCCTCGCTATAAATACAGGATTATTCTGTAGATTTGTGACATATATTAGTCTCAGCTGTTAACCATGATAATATATGAATAACGCCGCCTCCGTGTTCACTGGAAGCGATGTATACCACACAGAATCAACAAAAGCATAGACACAGGGACAAGTAAACACAGTGATCGATTCTCAAACCGATCGACTCAAAAATAGATACACAGACAATCACTGAGGAAGATAAACAAACAGATTAACACAGCCATAGACACACTAAAGAGAAGCGCGCCCATTGACAATGTCAAAAACGTACTAGTTCCAGAGTAAACTCCCTGAACTGGAATTCCCTGGGGTCGTGTCAGTGCGGCAATATCCCGTTAGATATTCATTGCGATGGAACTGTCCATTTTAACAACAGGAACAGCCAGAAATCTATTTCTTATCAATGGTGATCATTAATTGATGACTATAAGCAATTGACGACTATTGGAGAATAAGCAACAATGGATGGATTTATTTTTTACAGTCAAACATATTCTGGATGTGTCCGTGTCATGTTTAAAGTTTTTTATTAGTGTCACAAGTGGGATAACATTCAATCTGCAATGAAGTTACTGTGAAAATCCCCTAGTCGCCACACTCCGCCACCTATTCGGATACACTAAGGGAGAACTTTAGCATGGCGATGCACCGAACCAGTGCGTCTTTTGGACTGTGGGAGAAAACCAGAGCACACAGAGGAAACCCATGTACACACAGGAAGAACACGCAAACTGCACACAGACCCAAGCCAGGCATCGGACCCGGGTCCCTGGCGCTGTGAGGTAGCTGTGTGCCACTGTGCCGCCCCGTGTGAGGTCAGTGTAGGTAAGACTGATTCCCCACCCATTCTCAATGTTATCGGATCAAATGTTCGGGACACAGGAGGACAACACAAGGAGACTGCTTTGGGTGCAGGTGATTCATTCTCCTCTGTTCTATTCCACATTCTGTGGAAAGTTGTGAAGTTAATTAGTTATATTATATATAATTCAGAAATAATGAGGAGATGCTTCATCCGATTAAACTCGTTTTGTAAATTCAATATGAAATCAATTGCATAAATAAATATATGTTTACATTGAAAACTATGTCGGGAAGCTATATCCAATACTTCATGCCATTGGATCAAGGAAACGTTGTTACTTAAAGCAAACTGTATGGACACGGATTCCACAGAAACTCTTTCTTCAAATGGGGATTGGACAATGACTTGAAACGGAGAAAAATCAGCTTCATGGAATGAGAGGAGGAAACTGAAATGAGAACAAAGAACAGTGCAGCACAGGAACAGGCCCTTCGGCCCACCAAGCCCACACCGATACATCAGTTGGGTAGCTCGTAATCAAATAATTGGCATAGGCATTGTGGGTCAAAGGGCCTCTTATTGTTGCCTGCCATTGTCAACCATTTTCAATCATTCTTGGATCAATATGTCTACAGCATTCCCAATGAGTGTTGCAACATTTCAAGAGAGTCCCATTGGGTGCTTGCAAGTGGTGATTGCATTCACCTCACACACGAAAGCTCCCCAGTTCAAAGCCATGCCGGAATGTTATTAGTGTTTGTTCTTTAAGGATGAGGGAAGTTTACATGATTTAAATTTGTTGTTGAACATTGTCCGAAACTCGATATTAAAGCCATGTTATCTTTGCTCTGACCTCGGCCTCAAAATCTTTCAGCAAAATCTGAAATCTTGTATTTTTATGACGCAATGAAAGGAAATAGAGGTCCCTTTTTGACACCGTGTTCATATCAGCAACTCGTTCAGTCCACAACAGAATTTAATGGCTTTATTGATGCAGACGAACAAAGTTAATCACCATCTGAAACATATCTAAAAGTATAAATGATGTGGAGATGCCGGCGTTGGACTGGGGTAAACACAGTAAGGAGTCTGACAACACCAGGTTAAAGTCCAACAGGTTTATTTGGTAGCTAGTGGCGTTTGCTACCAAATAAACCTGTTGGGCTTTAACCTGGTGTTGTTAGACTCCTAACAGTATAAAGACAGGCATACGTGAAACTGTAACTGAACTAGAGGAAATAGCGCACATTGCACAGAACCATCTTTTTAACATCGTTGTTCAGAGTAAAGAATTAGGAAAAGCCACTCAGACAGATGAGGAAATCGAGAATCAGTGCGGATCTGCTGGGCTTCCTGCAGATGAACGAGATTTAGGCGCCAGAATGTTTCACTCACAGAATAAAGAGGGATGAAGTATAACTAACAGATCATTCTTAAATCTCTTCCCTTTAAAGATATCTGATTTTGTTTAAAAGCTGACTGTCTCAAATAAGCACCATGGGATGTGTACTACCCAGTGACTCGATTCCTTTTGTTGGTCAGTCATGCTTGCAATTCAATGTTGTATATTTCAGAGATATTCAATTCAGAATGAGGTGATATGTAATTAACAAAAATATATTAATATTAAACATTGAACAGCAAACAAGCACTGGGTGGAGCTGGTTAAAATTATTCGAAGGAAGATGAGAATGATGCATTAATGATTGAGCAGAAATCATTGCTCCTTAGATGTTTGCTGGACGACCACTTTTAAATGTTGAAGTTCAAGATGAGTTGAGAAATCAAGTTGAAAGAAACGTTTTTTGTCTTGTATTAATTGACATGGGCTCTCAGTGTAACCATTCGAACCTGCAGCAACACAGTGGAGGTGAATATTGCGGTCAGGCCAATTGGTGGCGCTCTGCTGTCAGTTGTTTCTGTAGTGTAGTGGTTATCACGTTCGCCTAACACGCGAAAGGTCCCCGGTTCGAAACCGGGCAGAAACATTAATTTATTGTGAGGGTAGTTTTGCATGGCTTCAGTTTTTGCTGCACACATTCCGAATCTCGATGTTGCAGCCATATTATCTTTGCTCTAAACTCGGCCACAAATGCTCTCAGCAAAATCAGAAATGCTGTAGTTTAAGACGCAATGAGGAAATAAATGTGTGTATTTGGACACCGTGCGCATATCAGCAACTTGTTCAAACCACAACAGAACTTAATGGTTTTATAAATGCAGACTAACATAGTTAATCACCATCTGAAACATGTCAAATAGTATTGTGTGCTCATAAAGACAGACACAAGTGAAACTGTAAATGAACTAGAGGAAATGGCAGACATTGCCCAGAAGCCTCTTTTTAAAATTGTTCTTCATAATAAAGAAATAGGAAAAAGCACTCAGGCAGATGAAGAAATCGAGACTCAGTGTAGATCTGCTGGACTTTCCTATAGATGAACGGGATTTAAGCACCAGAATATTTCACACGCAAAATAATGAGGGATCAAGTACAACTAACAGATCATTCTTAAATCTCTTCCCTTTAAAGATATCTGATTTTGTTTAAAAGCTGACTGTCTCAAATAAGCACCATGGGATGTGTATTACCCTGTGACTCAATTTCTTTTATTGGTCAGTCATGTTTGCAATTCAATGTTGCATATTCCCGAGATATTCAATTCAGAATGAAGACGTATGTATTACATACATGTATTAATATTTAATATCGAATAACGAAACAAATATTGAGTAACCAGCCAACGATTCAAGTCTGGATGACCCTTCATCAGAGCTAAGGGCAAAGAAAAGCAGAAAAGATTTAAATTATGGGTGGAAGGGTGGAAGGGTGGAGAGCAGGAATGAAGAAATGGAAAAATGGAAATGAGAAAGAAGTATGATAAAAATGGGTAAATGAGATGAAAAGAACAAACAGTATGAAATAAAATAAATGGAAAGGGGATAAAGGTGGCGGGGCGAGTTCATGCTCTGAAGTTGTTGAACTCAATGTTTATTCCAGAAGGCTGTAAAGTGTCCAATCGGAAGATGAGGTGCTGTTCCTCCAGTTTGCGTTGGGGTTCATTCAAACATTGCAAAAGGCCAAGGACGGACATGTGGACAGGAGAGCAGGGTGCTGTGTTGAAGTGGCAAGAACTGGAAGTTCTGGGTCCTGCTTGCAGACGGACTGAAGGTGTTCAGCAAAGCGATCACCCAGTTTGTGTTTGGTCTCTCCAATGTAGGAGAGTAGACTTCATGGGGAGGAGCGAATGCAATAGACTAGACTGAAGGAGATGCATGTGAATCGCTGCTTCACCTGAAAGGGGTGTTTAGGACCTGGGATGGTGAGCAGGGAGGAGGTAAAGGGGGCAGGTGTTGCACCTTCTACCATTGCACGAGAAGATGCTGTGGGTAGGGGATGGGATGTTGGGTGGGATGGAGGTGTGGACCAGGGTGCCCCAGAGAGAACCTTCCTTGTGGAATGCTGATGGGTGTGAGGGGTGAGGTGAAGATGTGTTGAGGAGTGGCTTCATGCTGGAGTTGGCAGCAATGGCGGAGGATGATACTTTGAACACGGAGGCTGGTCTCTGGTCTGGTAAAAAGCATGAACAAGGGGAGCCCTGTCCTCTTTCTAGGAGGGAGGGGAGGGGGTGCGAGCAGTGGCCTGGGGGATGAGTTGGACACAGTCAAGAGCCCTGTCAACCACAGTGGATGGACTCCGCACAGTCACCCAAGGCAAGAATCAAATCCAGATCCCAAGCACTGTAAATGCTAACCACTGTTCCACCCGGAAGGATCAGCCTGGTGGTAGCTTTACTCATGGTATCCAGTTGCACTGGAGGTAGAATGGGAAGGAAATAAAAGTAAAATACTGCGGATGTTGGAATTGGGAAACTTAAACTGAAAATACTGGATAAACTCAGCAGACCTGGCGGCATCTGTGGAGAAACCTATTAACAATGGATTCTTATGATTTTGGTTGCTGAATGAGGAGACAATGTCCTTTCGGTTTTATTGACGTTTTATGCGGCGTTACGGTTGAAGCGATAAAAGCAATATTTTAAATATCTCTGATATTAAGTGATGTCCATCTTTGTGTGGGGCAGACGTCCTCCGTCTGGACGGAAGATGAAGAACCAATGTGCCCTTAACAAAGATGGCGACGATGTGGGGGGCGGGGCAATGGGCAGTGTACGCAGAACGCTGAGGAGGTTGGGATCGCACATGCGCATTGCAGCGGGTGTGGTTTGTTGACGGAAGCGCGCGGGTTCTTCTCCAGATCGGAATCAGATTTGAAAGGGGGGAACGGTTAACGGTGGCAGGCGTTGCCATGGCTGCAGGGGCGGGGCTCGCCAACAGCGCGCGCTGGCACAAGTGGACCCTCGAGCTCAACTTGAGCGACAGCAGCAGCAGGTGCGGAGGCCGCGCGGGGAGCCGGGGGCTCGAGTAGGAGGCAAGTCGGGTCAGCCCGCCTCTCCAGCGAAGGCGACCTGGGGATGTGACACCAACCCAAAACTTCCCAACCCCGGGTTTTTCACGTCGCTTTTACCCCTCACCGAGCTCCTCAGCACAAAGCAGCCCCTCAAATCCCCCAGAAACCACGCAGACCCCACTTGGCATCTTTTCCCCAGGTCATGACCCTGAGATGCCCTTTTGGTTTCAGCCCCTCCACCTGATCAGGTGCCAACTGCGGTGGTGGTTGGAGGAACGATTGCTCGTTTCCAGGGCCGGGTGCTGAACTGGATCTCTCTCAATAACCCTCAGTTTGTTTTCAAGATACAATTTGGTACATCTGGTGATTTGTTGCTTTGTCCCTAAATGGAGGGCAAGCGGATTGGCACCCTGATTATCAATTCACACTAAATCTACTTCTACATCCCTCCATTCCCCTGGCAGTTTGGTACACGCAATGGCAGTGTGTGTCTGAGGTTTGCCCAAGCTTTAGTTCGTGCTGGCACTATTGCCACCACGTTGGGGTCCTCAAAAGAGAGACTCCTTCTTTAAAGAAGGTCTTGAAAGAGTGACCAACTTGTGTTTTCTGTTTCTCATAGGAGCCGTGATCAACAGTGTGGCCAGAGAGACTCCATGTACCCAGTCGCATATTCGGACAAACAGCTACCGGACATCTGCGTCCAAGAAACAGACCGGATCCTGGTTGAGAAAGTAAGTTGGATTTGAATGTGTCTTTAGTGGGTGGCTGACAACGCCCCTGGTTTGTCCACGGTGGTCAAGTACCTTGGTGAACCACAGCAGCCTGTGTGATAAAGGGTTAATCGTCATCCTTACTTCCAGGCCTGGGTATAAGATCAGTATATGGCCTCCCCTAACCGGCCCCCTTTACTGATACCCTGCTCACTTTCTGTTTTCAGTGCTGCTGGGACATTGCCTTGGGCCCATTGAAGCAGCTGCCCATGAATCTGTTCATCATGTAAATAACTGGCAACACAATCTCCATCCTCCCTATCATGATGGTGTGCATGATGGCCTGGAGACCCATACAGGCCTTGATGTCCATGTCAGCAAGTGAGTATTGTATTGAATCGACAGCTCAGAAACAGCTCTGAACCGGCATCACTTGAGTGCAGCTTAGAATATAGTTCTGGGAGTTGGGTAATTAAGGGAGTTAGGGAAGGAAGGGAAAGGGGTGCCCTTTTGCTTTCTAACTTTCTCAGCCTTTGGGAAGTGATCTTACTCTTCTACAGGAGAAGAAGCTAGATTTTTGGTGAGTATCTGCTCAGTAACTAAAATTTATTCTGTTCCTAAGGATCAAAATAGTATAGCAACAGGTGGTAAGGTTAATAAAATACTTAAAACAAAAATAAATTATCATTGGATAAAAGAAACAGTTTATTTGTACACATTCAAGCTGCAGCATTTGGGAGTTCCTGGGTGTCACTTTGATCCAGGGCAAACAGGCATAGAGGTTTACAGCGTGGAAACAGACCCTTCGGCCCAACTTGTCCATGCCACCCTTTTTTTAAAACCCCTGAGCTAGTCCCAATTGTCTGCATTTCGACCATATCCCTCTATACCCATTTTACCCATGTAACTGTCTAAATGCTTTTTAAAATACAAAATTGTACCCCCCTCTACTACTACCTCTGGCAGATTCTTCCAGATACTCATCACCCTCTGTGCGAAACAATTGCCCCTCTGGACATTTTTCTAACTCTCCCCTCTTACCTTAAACCTATGCCCTCTAGTTTTAGATTCCCCTACCTTTGGGAAAAGATATTGACTATCGAGCTGACCTATGCCCCTCATTATTTTATAGACCTCTATAACATCACCCTCAGCCTCCTCAGCTCCAGAGAAAAATGTTCCAGTCTATCCAGCCTCTCCTTATTACTCAAACCATCAAGTCCGGTAGCATCCTAGTAAATCTCTTCTGCACTCTTTCTAGTTTAATAATATCCTTTCTATAATAGGGTGACCAGAACTGTACACAGTATTCCAAGTGTGGCCTTACCAATGTCTTGGACAACTTCAACAAGATGTCCCAACTCCTGTATTCAATGTTCTGACCAATGAAACCAAGCATGCCGAATGTCTTCTTCACCACTCTGTCCACCTGTGACTCCACTTTCAAGGAGCTATGAACATGTACCCTTCAATCTCTTTGTTCTGTAACTCTCCCCAACGCCTCCCATTAACTGAGTAAGTCATACATAGAACATAGAACAGTATAGCACAGAACAGGCCCTTCGGCCCACGATGTTGTGCCGAGCTTCATCCGAAACCAAGATCAAGCTATCCCACTCCCTATCATCCTGGTGTGCTCCATGTGCCTATCCAATAACCGCTTAAATGTTCCTCAAGTGTCTGACTCCACTATCACTGCAGGCAGTCCATTCCACATCCCAGCCACTCTCTGAGTAAAGAACCTACCTCGGACATCCTTCCTATATCTCCCACCATGAACCCTATAGTTATGCCCCCTTGTAATAGCTCCAGCCACCCGAGGAAATAGTCTTTGAACGTTCACTCTATCTATCCCCTTCATAATTTTATAAACCTCTATTAAGTCTCCCCTCAGCCTCCTCCGCTCCAGAGAGAACAGCCCTAGCTCCCTCACCCTTTCCTCATAAGACCTACCCTCCAAACCAGGCAGCATCCTGGTAAATCTCCTTTGCACTCTTTCCAGCGCTTCCACGTCCTCCTTATAGTGAGGTAACCAGAACTGCACACAATATTCCAAATGTGGTCTCACCAAGGTCCTGTACAGTTGCAGCATAACCCCATGGCTCTTAAACTCCAACCCCCTGTTAATAAAAGCTAACACACTATAGGCCTTCTTCACAGCTCTATCCACTTGAGTGGCAACCTTCAGAGATCTGTGGATATGGACCCCAAGATCTCTCTGTTCCTCCACAGTCTTCAGAACCCTACCTTTGACGTTGTAATCCACATTTAAATTTGTCGTACCAAAATGAATCACCTCACATTTATCAGGGTTAAACTCCATCTGCCATTTTTCAGCCCAGCTTTGCATCCTATCTATGTCTCTTTGCAGTGTACAACAGCCCTCCACCTCATCCACTACTCCACCAATCTTGGTGTCATCAGCAAATTTACTGATCCACCCTTCAGCCCCCTCCTCTAGTCATTCATAAAAATCACAAATAGCAGAGGACCAAGCACTGATCCGTGTGGCACTCCGCTAGCAACCTGCCTCCAATCCGAAAATTTTCCATCCACCACCACCCTCTGTCTTCGATCAGATAGCCAGTTACCTATCCAATCGGCCAACTTTCCCTCTATCCCACACCTCCTCACTTTCATCATAAGCCGACTATGGGGGACCTTATCAAACGCCTTACTAAAATCCATGTATATGACATCAACTGCCCTACCTTCATCAACACACTTAGTTACCTCCTCAAAAAATTCTATCAAATTTGTGAGGCATGACATGCCCTTCACGAATCCGTGCTGACTATCCCGGATTAATCCGCATCTTTCTAAATGGTCGTAAATCCCATCCCTAAGGACCTTTTCCATCAACTTACCAACCACCGAAGTAAGACGAACCGGCCAATAATTACCAGGGTCATTTCTATTCCCTTTCTTAAACAGAGGAACAACACCCGCCACTCTCCAGTCCTCTGGCACCATCCCCGTGGACAGTGAGGACCCAAAGATCAAAGCCAAAGGCTCTGCAATCTCATCCCTTGCCTCCCAAAGAATCCTAGGATATATTTCATCAGGCCCAGGGGACTTATCGACCTTCAGTTTATTCAAAACTGCCAGTACATCCTCCCTCCGAACATCTACTTCCTCCAGCCGATTAGCCTGTAATACCTTCTCTTCCTCAAAAACATGGCCCCTCTCCTTGTTGAACACTTAAGAAAAGTATTCATTCATCACCTCTCCTATCTCTACTGACTCCATACACAAGTTCCCACTGCCGTCCTTGACCGGCCCCAGCCTCACCCTGGTCATTCTTTTATTCCTCACATAAGAGTAAAAAGCCTTGGTGTTTTCCTTGATCCGACCCGCCAAGGACTTCTCATGTCCCCTCTAGCTCTCCTAAGCCCCTTTTTCAGCTCATTCCTTGCTAACTTGTAACCCTCAATCGAGCCATCTGAACCTTGTTTCCTCATAAGCTTCCCTCTTTCTTTTTGCAAGACATTCCACCTCTTTTGTGAACCATGGTTCCCTCACTCGGCCATTTCCTCCCAGCCTGACAGGGACATACCTATCAAGGACACACAGTATTTGTTCCTTGAAAAAGTTCCACTTTTCATTAGTGCCTTTCCCTGACAGTTTCTGTTCCCATCTTATGCCTCCTAATTCTTGCCTAATCGCATCATAATTACCTCTCCCCCAATTATAAACCTTGCCCTGCCGTACGGCCCTATCCTTCTCCATTGCAATAACAAAAGACATCGAATTGTGGTCACTATCTCCAAAGTGCTCTCCCACAACCAAATCTAACACTTGGCCCGGTTCATTTCCCAGTACCAAATCCACTGTGGCCCCACCTCTTGTTGGCCTATCCACATATTGTGTCAGGAAACCCTCCTGCACACACTGCACAACAACTGCCCCACCCGAACTATTCGACCTACAAAGGTGCCAATCAATATTTGGAAAGTTAAAGTCCCCCATGACAACTACCCTGTGACCCCCACACCTATCCATAATCTGCTTAGCAATTTCTTCCTCCACCTGGTTTCAGCAGCAGATGATCTGAGGCCAGGACAAAGTGGGGCGATGTCACTGAGGTGGAAATAGGTAGTGTAGGTGGTGATGTGGCAAATAGAGTTAAATACAGATCAGTGTGAGGTGTTGAATCATGGAAAGTCAAACCAAGGTAGAACTTTCACGGTGAATGGTAGGACCTCAGGGAGTATCGTGGAACAGAGGGACCTTGGAGTTCAGGTGCACGGTTCTCTTAAGGTGGAGTCACGTGTAGATAGGGCAGTGAAGAAGGCTTTTGACCTGCTGGTCTTTATCAGTCAGGGCATTGAGTATAGAAGTTGGGAAGTTATGTTGCAGTTGTACAGGACTTTGGTGAGGCTGCACCTGGAATATTGTGCTCAGTTTTGGTCACCTTGATTTGGAAAGATGTTATTAAACTGGAGAGAGTGCAGAAGAGATTTACAAGGATGTTGCCAGGACTCAAGTTATAGGGAGAGATTGGACGGGCTAGGACTTTTTTCTTTGGAGCGTAGGAGACTGAGGGGTGATCTTATAGAGGTGTGTAAGATCATGAGAGGCATGGATAGGTTGAATGCACTCAGTCTTTTTCCCAGGGTTGGGGAATTAAGAATTAGAGGGCATATGTTTAAGTTAATAGGAGAAAGAATGAATGGGAACCTGAGGAGCAGCTTTTTTACACAGAGGTGGTACGGGTGTGGAATGAGCTGCCGGAGGAAGTGGTTGAGGCAGGGACATTGTCAACATTTAAAAGGCATTTGGACAGGTACATGGATAGGAAAGGTTTCGAGGGATATGGGCCAAATGGAGTTAGCTTACATGGGTATTTTTGGTGGGCATGGACCAGTTTGGGCCGAAGGGCCTGTCTCCGTGCTGTAGATTCTATGAGGATGTGTTTGGAAGCTCAGTTTGAAGTGAAACATGTCACTGAGGTTGTGAATACTCCGGTTCAGCCTCAGACAGTCGCAATGGGGACAGATGGAGTCAGTGGTTAGGAAGTGGAATTTGTTGCCGGGCTGAAGATGATAGCCTTCATCTTCCAATATTTAACAAAGGCAATTACTGCTCATCCAGTCCTGGATGTCAGACAAGAGAGGATGGTGTGTAAAATTGGAGGGAATTTGGAGATGATGGTGTTCACATACACCTCTTACCCTGATCCTTCTCGGTGTGCAGGTTAACGGTTTTAAGGTTCAAACCACTGGTTGAGTTGTAGATACATTAAGTCCCTCCTTTGCCCCCACCTCTCTCTCCATCCATTGAGGCCAGAGCCTTGTGTAGTCCCAGACTGGATGGCAGATTCCCTTCCCTGAAAGGCATTAGTGAACCAGTTGAGGTTTTATGACAATCCAGCAGTTTCCATGGTAACTTTTTCCTGGTGCCGGCCCCACAAATGACCAGATTCATCCAGCTCAATTTCACAACCTGCCTTTGTGTTTTTGTGGGATCTCTCTCACTCCTTTTTCACTGTTTTAAATCAATCTCACAGAGATTTGGAAGGGGAGGATTTGCAGTCAGGAAACTCAAACCAAACATCACATCAGGATCTGACTGAGTCGCCCAATTTATTGTAACCTGAATATAACTGAACCTTGAGCATGGAAGGAAAAAGCACCGTTCACAATGGGGCAAAACTGTACACGTGTTCTGTGTGTGGGCAAGGATTCAGACAATCATCTGGCCTGTCAAGACACAAGTGCAGTCACACTGAGGAGAAACCGTGGAAATGTGGGGAAGGATTCAGAGACCTGTCTGAGCTGGAAATTCACCAATACAGTAACACTGGGGAGAGGCTGTTCACCTGCTCTGAGTGTGGGAGAGGATTCACTCAGTCATCCACCCTGCTGACACACCAGCGAGTTCACACTGGAGAGAGGCCATTTATGTGCTCCGTGTGTGGAAAGGGATTCACTCAATCATCTAACCTGCTGACACACCAGCGCACTCACACTGGGGAGAAGCCATTCACCTGCTCTGAATGTGGGATGCGATTCACTCAGTCATTCAACCTGCTGAGACACCAGCGGATTCACAAGGGAGAGAGGCCATTCACCTGCTCCGAGTGGGGGAAGGGATTCACTCAGTCATCTACACTGCAGACACACCAGCGAGTTCACACACAGGAAAGACCATTTAAATGTCCAGAATGCGACAAGTGCTATAAAAGTTTAAAGGAAGTGATGTTCCATCAACGTGTTCACACTGAGGAGAGACCATTTAAATGCCCAGACTGCGAGAAGTGCTATAGAGGTTCCAGGGAACTAATGTTCCATCATCGTGTTCACACTGATGAGAGACCGTTCAGGTGCTCTCACTGCGGGACTGGGTTCAGGTGGTCATCTCAACTCACTGAACACCAGCGAATTCACACTGGGGAGAGGCCGTTCACCTGCACCGACTGTGGGAAGGGATTCACTCGGACATCACACCTCGTGGCACATCAGCAAGTTCACACCGATGAGAGACCGTTCAAATGTCCAGATTGTGGGAAGTGCTGTAAAAGTTCCAGCAATCTAGTGTCCCATCAACGTGTTCACAGTGAGGAGAGACCTTTTAAATGTCCAGACTGCAGGAAATGCTATAAAAGCTGCAGTGATCTGATGTCTCATCAACGTGGTCACACTGATGAGAGACCGTTCAAGTGCACTCACTGTGGGACTGGGTTCAGGCGACCATCCCAACTCACTGTCCACCAGCGAATTCACACTGGGGAGAGGCCGTTCACCTGCTCCAAATGTGGAAAGGGATTCACTCAGAAATACAACCTGTTGAGCCATCAGCGAGTTGACAAGTGACTGCTGGAGTTTGATTCTGCTGTTTATCACAAATCACAAACATGTTGATTGTGGTCATTCGCCTCTGATGTAAATAAATTTGAGCCCGCAAATAAATACTAATGTCCTGGATGAAAGTCAAATCAATCTGCTTTTATGTTAAACAAACAATCTGTTGAAACGTTTTATTATCTCTGACTCAAGTCCATTCCTTTCAAATGGCTCTCCCTCTCCCCTGTCTCCTCCATCCTGACCCCCAACAAAAAGTGTGATGAAGTCATGGAGCTTCTTTGTCACTCGGATTGAGCCAACCCATTCAGCTGCCCCTGCTGCTTCCCTCTCTTCCACCCTCCCACTGAGCCAAACTAATGTATCTAAAGCCTCTCCCTGTCTGAGCCTTGAACCTGCATCTTTCAACAGTTTCTTTCCTGTCTTGGTCCTGACTCTATTTTCATTAAATTACTGACCATCCAACTTCCCCATATTGGCTGATATTGTTAATGATTCTCTCCCTCTCTTCTGGTTTTGTTCCTCTCACTTTTAAATACACAAACATCACCCTTTCTGAAAAAAAACCCTTTGATCCCACTTTGCTTGCAAATTATGGCCCCATCTCCAGCCTTCCTTTCCTCTCCAAAATCTTTGAACTTGGTGTCTCCCAAGGATATATACTTTTGGTCTCCTATTTGGGCAGCAAGGTGGCATGGTGGTTCACACTGCTGCCTCACAGATCCAGACATCTGAGTACAATTTCAACCTGTGTGGAGCAAGCACATTCTTTCTGTGTCTGTGTGGATTTCCTCCGTGTGCTCCGGTTTCTTCCACACTCCAAAGATGTGCAGGCTAGCTGGAATGGCCATGCTAAATGTATGGGATTATGGGTATAGGGTGGGGAGAGGGACAGCAGATTTCCTTCCCCAGAGGATGTTAGTGAGCAATCAGCAATGGTTTCATGGTCAGAACATTGCCCTGGGTCTCTGGGTTACTGCTCCAGTGACAATATCACTATGCCACTGTCTCCTCAATGTACACACATAGGGAAAAGGCCATTCACCTGCTCCGTGTGGGAAAGAATTTGTGCATCCAATTTGAAGGGCTGTGATCACAATAACCTCAGTCTTCCGGACTGTTGTGGTTGTGGTGGATATTTAGTAAGGATACTACAACTGTTGTGGAGAATCAAAGACACAGCTCCAGTCTGATACAGACCTTGTTCATAAAACCAAGACCTGATCGCATAAACCCCAGTGCAATCTGACAGTGATTTGTCTTTCACAGGTCTATTGGACACGACCTCTCACCTGACAAGTACATGGGATTCTTTCAGACTGAAACATCCCAGACAAGTGATAATTATGAAAATTCAGGATATGAATGCCTTTTCTTTGTAATTCCAACATTCATCCACTCTTAACCATAAGACCATGACATAGGAGCAGAATTAGGCCACTCGGCCCATCGAGTCTGCTCCGCCATTTAATCATGGCTGATATTTTTCTCATCCCCATTCTCCTGCCTTTTCCACATAACCCCTGATCCCCTTATTAATCAAGAACCTATCTATCTCTGTCTTGAAGACACTCAATGACCTGGCCTCAACAGCCTTCTGTGGCAAAGAGTTCCACAGATTCACCAATCTCTGGCTGAAGAAATTCCTCCTAATCTCTGTTTGAAAGGATCATCCCTTTAGCCTGAGGTTGTGTCCTCTTTAGCCTGAGGTTGTGCCCTGGAGTATTCTGGTTAACACACTGGAATACTCCCTTTGGCCCTTTAGGATAATGTCACTGCAGTATGACATAGGGCGGTACGGTGGCACAGTGGTTAGCACTGCTGCTTCACAGCTCCAGGGTCCCGGGTTCGATTCCCGGCTCGGGTCACTGTCTGTGTGGAGTTTGCACATTCTCCTCGTGTCTGCGTGGGTTTCCTCCGGGTGCTCCGGTTTCCTCCCACAATCCAAAGATGTGCGCGTTAGGCTGATTGGCCAGGTTAAAAATTGCCCCTTAGAGTCCTGAGATGCGTAGGTTTGAGGGATTAGCGGGTAAATATGTGGGGGTAGGGCCTGGGTGGGATTGTGGTCGGTGCAGACTTGATGGGCCGAATGGCCTCCTTCTGCACTGTAGGGTTTCTATGATTCTATAGTATATGAGATCTGCAGAAACATTCAACTAAATTCTACCAGGCACCTGATATGCTTAACTGTGGAAACCCTTTTCCATTAAGGTCTCAGATTACTACAACAGATATGCATTGTTCTGACTCGACCAGCTGGGCTGTGGAATTAATTGGATGGATCTTCCAGAGAGCCAGCAGAGACATAATGGGCCAAATGGTTTCTATTTATGCTGTATCATTCTCTAAAAGAGTGAATATTCAGTATCAGGGACAGAGAGAAGAACCAGTGACTGTGCGATTGAACCCAGCCAGGATCAGCACCATAAAGGGAGGAGTGAGAGGGAAACGGTATAAAAGCTTTGAAACTATTGCATGGTCTTGCAGCAGAACTTTGAGAAATGGAGCACAGCAGATCACCAATTCTCAATATTTCATTAACTTACCTCATGCTGACAATGTTATTTTGAACTAACTATATGAAGTTTCAATGGCGGTTATTACCCAGCATTCGCTGCGGGTGTGAAAGTGCCCTATTCACTCCACAGGAGCCCAGTACGCAGGCGCAGCGTTGTATCTGGGGCATGCGCAGTGTCACTTTGCTCGGAGCCCTGCGAGTGTGGAGATGCTTATTTCAAGGGGTGAGAGTCGGTGGGGCGGAGGGAGGAATGGAACCGGGAGTTGGGGTGGGGAGGGAGCAGAGGCTTCATAAACATCTGCTGTTGGCCGCAAGGCCTGAATAAGAGCCTTCCGGTCCCGGGTTTGCAGCTCTGGGGATTTTATCCGGGATCAAGACCAGTGCCGCGGCCGCCATCTTTGTTTAGCGGGGAGCAGAGCGCATGCGCGGCCACTGGGCGGAGCTTCAGGATTTGGGTGACCAGGAGAGACAATGTTTGAGTCATTGACTGACAGGCCGGGTTAATGGATGCTGCCTTTCACCTTCTCAATTTGCAGCGGCGGCTCGCCGTCTTTTATACACTTTAATCATACAGACATTAGCGGTTACTTCGTCGTTAGCTTTGGGTGGTTACCTGTGTTTAGCCAATTGGGCTCCCCGAGCAACAATTGACCTCCAATCACATTCCTTCAAAAACAACCATTAACAAAAACCCACAAGTTTGAGTTCCCCTTTATCTTAAGCTAAGCTGACCATCTGGACCTCGCGGTCTGGTTTTTTTTGTCTGTTCTGTATTTTTTATTCAATAACAGGATGTAGCTCAAAGGTTAGTTCGTTATTTAGTTAGCAACAGAATGATCTTTGTTAACCACAGGATACGTGCTGGGCGCAGCCGGTCCTGTAGTCACGTACGCATTAACTTTCAAAGGTCACAGTCTTAATTTCACTCCAACAATCACTTCTCATTTAGCTAAAATCCAATGAGCATAGATGCACCCTGCCTAACCTTTCCTCATAAAACAGACCCCTTCATGTCCGAAATCAGCTCGTGAACCTTGTCTGAATTGCTTCCACTGTAAGTATATTCCATCTTAAGTAATCTTATGCTAGAAAACAGGAGGAGAGAATGTTATGGATTTATATTCAGGACTGACAAATGACTGTTGGGGGTGACACAGTGGTTAGCACTTCTGTCTCAAAGCGCCAGAGACCCGGTTCAATTCCAGCCTCGGGTGATTGTATGGAGTTTGCACGTTCTCCCTCTGTCTGTGTGGGTTTCCTCTGCATGCTCTGGTTTCCTCCCACACTCCAAAGAGTGGGTTGATCGACCATGCTAAATTGTCCCTTTGTGTCTCAAGATGAGGGGGAAGGAAAGGATTAGTGATGTACGTACATCAGGTTACAGGGATAGGGCCTGAGTAAAGGTGCTCTGTTAGAAACCTGGTGCAGACTCAAAGGGCTAAAAGGCCTCCTTCTGCACTGCAGAGATTCTGTGATTTTGGAATCTCCTTTTACAGATGGTTAGAAAAAGAGGATTTTTACAGCAATCTCAAAGCCCCAAAAATGTGTATTTCTTAATTTCAAGCCACAATTGACACCTGACTCTTGTAATCTCCTTTTGCAGGAGTTAGAATATTTGCACTTGACGGTCCATGAGGAGGGCGTGGTCATTCACTTGCTGAACGTCTACGCCCCAACCGGCGGACCGCAGCAAATGACTTTCTATGAGAAAGTGTCCGCTCATCTCGACACCATCGCGGGGGGCGAATGCATTATCCTCGGGGGAGATTTCAACTGTACCCTCGAGGCACAGGACCGCACCGGCCTCTGGCTGCGCACCCCGGTGATGGTGAAGTTGCGGGACCTGCTCGGGTCTCACGACTTGGTGGACATTTGGAGACATCTCCATCCTGGCTCCAGAGCTTTCACTTATGTGAGGCCTGGAGTCGGAGCGTCCAGGCTCGACCGCCTTTACATTTCGAGGGCGAACGTGTCCGGCGTGTCTTCGGCTCCATGCGGCTGGTGTCGTGCACGGACCACAGCCTGATGTGGGCGGACTTTTTGCCGTCTCGCGTCCGGCGGGGGTCCGCGTACTGGCACTTTAACAACAAGCTGCTGGAGGACGAGCGCTTCCTGGACTCGTTCCGTCGATTCTGGGCCGGCTGGAGAAGGAAGCGGGGAGGCTTCCTCTCCTTGAGGCTCTGGTGGGATGTGGGCAAGACTCACGTCCGTACCTTCTGTCAGGAGTACGCAAGGGGGTCGACAAAGGGACGGAAATCCAGGCTCGAGGAGTTGGAGAAGGAGGCACGTCTCAGTCAGCCCGACGCGGACCCGGCCCTGCGTTCGGAGTGCAGGGAGAAGAAGGTGGTGAGGTCGCAGCTCCAGTTCCAGGTGGACCTGGACCGCGGCTCCCCCTTCTTCTACTCGCTGGAAAGAGGGCGGGCTAATCGTCAGCAGCTCCTTACGCTGCTGGCCGACGACGGTTCCCCCGTCTCGGATCCCGAGGGCATCCGGGCCATTGCCCGGGATGATTACACCTCCCTCTTCTCTCCGGATCCGTCCAGCGAGGATTCCCGCAGACCTCTGTGGGAGGACCTGCCGCAGGTCAGCCCGGAGGGCGTCGGCAGGCTTGAAGCCCCTACCACCATGGCCGAGCTGACCGGCGCCCTCAATGGCCTCAGTCGGGGCAAGGCCCCGGGGCTGGACGGGCTGACAGTAGAGTTCTTCAGGGCGTTCTGGGACGTCCTGGGGAGCGACTACGCGGGGGTCCTGGGGGAGAGTGTCGCTACCGGGGAGATGCCCCTTTTGTGGCGCAGGGCCGTCATTGCCCTGCTGCCCAACAAGATCTATGCCTCCTAAAAAACTGGCGCTCGGCCTCCTTCCTCAGCACGGATTATACAATCTTTGCCAGGGCTATTGCTTCATGCCTTGGATCCGTGCTGGACCACATGATCCATCCTGACCAGTCCAACACGGTCCCGGACCGTTGTATACACGATAACCTCCAACTGGTCCGGGACCTAATCGGGGACGTGCTCGATGGCGGAGGAGCGGGCTGGATGAGTCCCCGCGTGCTGGCTGAGCGTGTGGGGACGACCATCCAGCGCGCGGCCAAAGCCATCCTAGACCTTAGGACGGTCGTGCTCGGCCCCGAAAATATGAACTCGAGGCGGCGCAGGCGTGCGGTGGGATCCCGCCCGAGCGTTCCCCTGTTCGGGTGGAATTCCACATTGGCCCAAATCCTCAACCCCCCTCCCTGGGTGAGGTGCCCCACAGCCTGAGCCGCCTCGCGGAAATGCCCTCCGTGCCTTTTTCTACCGCGCGGAGGCGTTTCCTGTGCGGGCTGCTGCTGCACACCCTCCACTACTGCCTCCTCGCCTGTCGCCCGGATACACCTTGGCGGGCCTTGTTGCCGCCGGGCGGCGGAGGTCCCCGCTGGAGGTCCCTCTATGGAGGGATCTCCCCCAATTACGTCGGGGACCTGGGGTGGAGGGTGATGCATGCAGCAGTTCCGCACAACCGTAGGATTCACTGGTTCACGGGCTCCGAAGACTGCCCTTTCTGTGGCCTTGCAGAGTCCGTGGACCATGTCTATGTTGTGTGTCTTAGGCTGCACTCCCTTTTTGTTTCCCTAAAGAACCTTTTAATGATGTTTTGTTTGCACTTCAGTCCCACGCTCCTGATCTACAGACACCCGGTGCGGATATAACGCACCCCAACCCCTGGGCATTGCAGGGGTTGGGGTGTGTTATTGACCCTGATAATCACATTTTAATTTGATGTTTTAAGTTTCCTTTGTACTTTGATTTCTGTTCGGGCTGTTCCCCCTCCTTTTGGGGAGCTGCCCCTTTTACTTTGTCCTGACTTAATTTGTTTAATTGGTTTGACCTAAAAAGGGGTCCAACATCTGTGAGTAAAACACTTTCTTTTCAACCCCTTTTCCATTTCTTTTCTCATTCTGGGGGAAATTGGGGACTTGCAGCAACTGGAGGGAAAGGAAGTGAATCCAGGGAGGGTGCAGACTCTGGAAAGGTTGGTCCAGGTTTCTCTCTCTCTTAAACCAGAAAATGATCCATTTCTGCCCACTGTTTGCTGTTAGCCAATCTTCTATCCACGCCAATATGTTATCCCTGCAGCATGAATTTTTATTTGCTGCAATAACCTTTGATGTGGCACCTCATCAAATGTCTTCTGGAAATCTGAGTACAGCGCATGCACCAGTTTCCCTTTATCCAATTCCCGATGGGGAATTTTAGAAAATTGAACAACACATCAACTATCTCACTCTGTTAAGACCCGAGAATGAAGCCCAGCAGGACCCGAGGACTCATCAGCCCACAGCTCCAACAGTTTGCTGAGGACCACTTCCCTGGGAATTGTGCTTTTTCAGAGTTCATCCCACACTTCTGTTTTCTGATTTCCAGCTGTTTCTGAGTTTTAACTGTATCCTCTATTGTGAACACCGAGGCAAAATACTTGTTCAATTCATCTCCCAGCTCCTTATTTTTCATCATCAATTCCTGGACTCACTTTCTATTAGACAGTTAAGAAATGAGGTGGAGCAAGTGACTGAAGTGTCAGTCAGGGCGCACTATTGGGAGCACCAATAGTTTCAAAATAGTTCAGGAAAAAGATGGGACAGGTCCACAGGTCAAGGCCCTAAACTGGAGCAGGGCCACTTTTGTGGGCATTAGGCAGGATCTAGCAGATGTTGATGAGGTGAGTTTGTTTGAACGGAAAGGAATGACTGGCAAATGGGAGGTTTTAAAAGTGTGATATCAAGAGTCCAGGGGCAGTATATTCCTGTTAAGATGAAGGGAAAGAATGGTAAATTTAGGGTTCTCTGGCAGACAAGGGACATTGAGGCTCTGGTCAGGTAAAAGAAGGAAGCAGACATTGGGTTTAGGCAATCGGGGACAAGTGAATCACTCTGACTATAAAAAGTGTGAGAAAATACTGAAGAGGGAAATCAGGAGGACAAAAAGAGTGTCTGATATGGATCTGGCAGGTAAGATTAAAGAAAATTCCAAGAGGTTCTATAGCTATATTAAGAGTAAACGGGTGGCTCGAGAGGGAATAGATCCCCTTAAAAATCAGTATGGCCATCTGTGTGTGGAGCCACAGGAGATGGGTGAGATTTTTAATGAATACTTCTCCTCTGTGTTTACTGCGGAGAGCACCATGGGTGCTAAAGAAATAAGGGAAACAAGTGGTGATGTCTTGGGCGCACGCATGTTACTTGGGAGGAGGTATCTGCAGCCTTATAAAAGCAAATTACTGCGGATGCTGGAATCTGAAACCAAGAGAGAAAATGCTGGAAAATCTCAGCTGGTCTGGCAGCCTCTGTAAGGAGAGAAAAGAGCTGATGTTTCTTGTCTAGATGACCCTTTGTCAAAGCTCTGAAACATCAGTTCTTTTCTATACATACAGATGCTGCCAGACCTGCTGAGAATGGGGAGAGAGTGTGTGTGATGGAGATTTCCAGCTTTTGGGGAATGAGAGAGGCAAGAATGTTCCGTA
Organism: Mustelus asterias; assembly: GCF_964213995.1. Classification (NCBI taxonomy): domain Eukaryota; kingdom Metazoa; phylum Chordata; class Chondrichthyes; order Carcharhiniformes; family Triakidae; genus Mustelus; species Mustelus asterias. The sequence continues at coordinate 527,053 of NW_027590214.1, forward strand.
GAAATGGTCTGTTCTGAATTTCTATCCTGTACTGACACTGATGACTTTTGGAAACTCATTTTACAGGATATTGAAAGAGGAATCACAGGCCGAAATCTCAAACGTCCCGTCTCGATCTGACAGTCATATTCCTTGGGACCTGAATATCATCGGACTTTGAATCCAGAAGGAGAAATGATTGTCCAGTCTGTCGATTTGAAAAGATTTGAAATGTCAGTGTGAGTGAAAAAGCATCAACGCACTGCCACACTTGAGTGAGAGTGTTCCAATGCACTGACTAAAGAGCTTTAACCAGTTACACAGTCTGAGTAAATATCACACCATTCACAGCGGGTAGAGACTGTAATCTTGTTCTGTGTGTGGACGAAATTCAACTAATTGTCCACCCAAGACAGGGGTAAGGACACCTGCACCATGGAGAAACGATGGAAATGTGTGGACTGTGGGAAGGGATACAGAACCCCATCAGAGCTGGAAGCTCATCGGCGCAGTCACACTGGGGAGAGGCCGTTCATCTGCTCTCAATGTGAGAAGGGGTTTAATCAGTTATCCAGCTTACGGGCACACCAACGAGTTCACACTGGGGAGAGACCATTCACCTGCTCTCAGTGTGGGAAGGGATTCACTCAGTCATCCAACCTGCGGACACACGAACGGGTTCACACAGGGGAGAGGCCGTTCACTTGCTCTCAATGTGGGAAGGGATTCACTCGATTATCCGACCTGCAGATACACCAGCGAGTTCACACTGGGGAGAAACCATTCACCTGCTCTCAATGTGGGAAGGGATTCATTCAGTTATCAGACTTGCAGAGACACCAGCGAGTTCACACTGGGGAGAGGCCGTTCACCTGTTCTCAGTGTAGGAAGGGATTCGCTCGATTATCCGAACTGCGGACACACCAGCGAGTTCACACTGGGGAGAAACCATTCACGTGCTCTCAGTGTGGGAAGGGATTCACTGTGTCATCCGACCTGCAGAGACACCAGCGAGTTCACACAGGGGAGAAGCCGTTCATTTGCTCTCAGTGTGGGAAGGGATTCACTCAGTTATCCAACCTGCAGACACACCAGCGAGTTCACACTGGGGAGAAACCATTCACCTGCTCTCAGTGTGGGAAGGGATTCAGTCGGTCAACCCACCTGCGGACACACCAGCGAGTTCACACTGGGGAGAGGCCCTTCACCTGCTCTCAGTGTGGGAAGGGTTTCAGCGTTTCATCCCAGCTGCTGAGACACCAGCGAGCTCACACTGGGGAGAAACCATTCACCTGCTCTCAGTGTGGAAAAGGATTCACTCAGTTATCCAACCTGCGGACACACCAGAGAGTTCACACTGGGGAGAGGCCATTCACCTGCTCTCAGTGTGGGAAGGGATTCACTCGGTTAACCCATCTGCGGATACACCAGCAAGTTCACGAGCGATGACAGTGGTTGGATTCTGCTGTTATTGTTTCTGCTCTCAGTTGCATCCAGGATTGCATTTTGTTCATTCTCACAGTTGGTCAATGGGGCGGGTCAGAGGGTTTGTTTGTGCTGGACTGGCTGGTCTCAGCCTCCAGTGGGCTGATGCTCTTTGAGTCTTTTTGTGAATACCTGGTTTCAAATGTCACAAGGATCACAGAGTGACAGGGTGTTAGGAAGTTTAGAGATATTTAGTCAGAAGAAAAGAGGTTGGCAGTGCAAAGGTACATTTCTGAATGGAGGGCTGTGACAAGTGACATTCCTCAGCGATCAGTGCTGGGACTTTTGCTGTTTGTAATGGATATAAATGATTTGGAGGAAAATGTAACTGGTTTGATTGGTAAGTTTGTGGACGACACAAAGGTTGGTGGAATTGCGGATAGCGATGGGGACCGGCAGAGGATACAGCAGGATATAGATCAGTTGGAGACTTGGGCGGAGAGATGGCAGATGAAGTTTAATCCGGACAAATGTGAGGTAATGCATTTTGGAAGGTCTAATACAATGGGAAATATACAGTAAATGGCAGAACCCTTAAGAGTATTCATAGGCAGAGGGATCTGGGTGTACAGGTACACAGGTCATTGAAAGTGGCAATGCAGGTGGAGAAGATAATCAAGAAGGCATATGGCATGCTTGCCTTCATCGGCCGGGGCATTGAGTTTAAAAATTGGCAAGTCATGTTGCAGCTTTATTGAACCTTTGTTGGACCGCACTTGGAATCAATTCTGGTCACCACACTACCAGAAGAATGTGGAGGCTTTGGAGAGGGTACGGAAAATATTTATTAGGATGTTGCCTGGTGTGGAGGGCATTAGCTATGAGGAGAGGTTGGAGAAACTTGGTTTGTTCTCACTGGAACGACGGAGGTTGAGGGGAGCAACCTGATAGAAGTCTACAAGATTATGAGGGGCATGGACAGAGTGGATAATCTGAAGCTTTTTCCCAGGTTGGAAGAGTCAATTACTCGGGGCATGGGTTTAAGGTGCGAGGGGCAAGGTTTAAAGGAGATGTACGAGACAGGTTTTTTTACACAGAGGGTGGTGGGTGCCAGGAACCCGTTGCTGGGGAAGGTAGTGGAAGCAGATAAGATAGTGACTTTTCAGATGTGTCTTGACAAATATATGAATAGCATAGGAATAGAGGGATATGGTCCCCGGAAAGGTAGGGGTTTTAGTTCAGACATGGTTGCGACAGGCTTGGAGGGCCAAAGGGCTTGTTTCTGTGCTGTAATTTTCTTTGTTCTTCGTTCTGTTTGGAACATCCCAAATGCCCATCCAATTTCCTTTTTAATTGTTTATTGTCTCCACTTCCTCCTCCCTCGTAGGCAGCGAGTTCCAGGTCATTACCATTCGCTGCATCAGAATATTCTTCCTCACATCTCAACCCCCCACTGCCCCCCTTGCACCTCTGACCCAAAATAAGAAATCTGTGTCTCCCCTTGCCCTTGTCCCTTCAGCTAATGGGAACAGCTTTTCTTTGTCCACCTTATCTAAACCTGTCAGAATCTTGTCCACCTCTATCAAATCTCCCCTCAACCTCCTTTGCTCCAAGGGGAACAACCCCAGCCTGACATCGACAATAAAGAACAAACTAACAGAATATGTTACTGTCTGAAATCAAATGGGAATGTTTAATTTCTGTTTTAAAGATATTGTGAAGATATTGTCCTGGACAATAAAGGAATTGGAATAACTCACCTTGGGAGTGGTTGAATGGAATATATCAATCTGATATCCACCTACAGTCTCGTGAAAGTCTGGAATATGTAGCTGGAAGTCCCTTCCAAACAGCACTGTGGGTGGACGTATACCTCAGGCATTGCAGCAGTTCAAGAAGGGGTTGGGGTTGACCATGGCCAAGGCAGCTACATACAGTCACATATTCTGTTAAAATTGAAGGGGCGGCACGGTAGCACAGTGGTGGGGTGGCATGGTAGCTCAGTGGTTAGCACTGCTGCTTCACAGTTCCAGGGACCTGGGTTCGATTCCCGGCTTGGGTCACTGTCTGTGTGGAGTTTGCACATTTTCCTCGTGTCTCCTCGTGTCTGGGTGCTCCGGTTTCCTCCCACAGTCCAAAAATGTGTGGGTTAGGCTGATTGGCTATGCTAAAATTGCCCCTTAGTGTCCTGGGATGCATAGATTAGAGGGATTAGCAGGTAAAATATGTAGGGATATGGGGGTAGGGCCTGGGTGAGATGGTGGTCGGTGCAGACTCGATGGGCCAAATGGCCTCTTTCTATACTGTAGGGTTTCTATGACTGCAGATTGAATGTGAGGCATTGTGGGACTGGACTATCTTGACCATATTCCTGTGACTGCCCGGAAACTCATGTCTATTTTAGTTTATAATTGAGGTTTTCTGGGAATAAGTTAAATGTGGAAATATTAAGCATAGCCTGGAGGGATTTGGAATAACTGAGAATTTTATCCCCAGATAAAGAACAAAGATTTTGCTGGTGTTTGGGTGTAACGTGTTTGGGATTTTAAATCAACAAAGATGTTGCCTCTAAAATCAGTCCTTGTAAGTTGGCTTAAAAAAGGTTAAGTTATAATGAAGGATCTTGGATCTTATTTTAATCAAGGAGTTGTGAGTTTGTAGCGCTCTGTCGCTTTAAGAAGCTATCGCTGCGAGAGAGAATGCTGAGGATTCATTGCTTGAAATTGACGAGCTGTGAGAATCTGTGTGTTTTGTTTGTTTTATGTGGATGTTTGTAGATGTGTTTTATCATTGTTTTGGGCTACATTTGTTAAGGTTTATCTTTCTAGCGGATTAACCTTATCTTGAATCTTTAATTAAAGGCATTTTTGGAAGTTTAAAAACAGGATCACAAGAACGCTTAAGTAATTAATTTTGGTTATTGTTGTTGTAAAGCACATGCTAAGTTTCTCTGTTTGTGTGTGGATGATATTTGTGGGTTGAACGCTTCAAGCTTTGAGGTTTTCTGTCTGTGATTTAAATCAAACAGATTTTTAAAAAAGGAAGTGTGATTAATAAAACTTTTTTTGTTCAGAAGTTATGAACCTGGAGCCATATTTACTGGCCAGAGACAGGATTCCAGGATATTTTACGAAACATGTGGGAATTTTAATCCAGATACAATTCACCCATGTGAGAATGAGAGTTTTAATTTGTAATGGTTATTTAAAATTTGACACATGTGAAATGATTCTGACCAATCCTGTGTTGGATTGATCTTGGGTTAAACTTCCTGTCAGGTCCAAAGATTTATTCCTGACGCAAGTAACACAAAGAAAAGGAAAATTCTGGAATTGGATCCTGAAGAAAAGAGTTTAAAAAGAGAGAGTATTAAATAGAAATGTTCCCAGACCATGTGGTTAGCAGATTAAAACAAAGGAAGAGTGCTGACATCCATTTGAGAACTTTTAATCCACCCCATTTCTAACTAAGGGAGTCTATGTACAAAGAAAGCCCAAGAAAGACCCCCCCAAGGGGGGTCTGGAAAGCATCATGATGGGGGCACCTGTCCATGAGATGATCACAAAGCCCCATAATGCCCAGATACTAATTTTATTGAACCTATAATGTATGTAATCTATCACCATTCTGATTGGATTGTGTCCAGCCGGGATGGGCTGAGTAACTGGATAAGAATTGATGATATTCTTTGTTGGGTGGAGTTACACATGGTCAGCCCCTGTGGCTTCTCCCCGCTGGCGTAACTCAATAAACTGTTTGTCGATTGAATCAGGCACAACACACTGGGTACATTACCACTTCATCCTTGGGAGTGGCCTGATAGGCCGTGGTCCAGAATAAATGTGGCCTCTGGGGGGCCTTTCATGAATCACATGTGTTTGGTCGTTGTAAATGTGCATTCAAAATGGTTGGAAGCACAGATCATGAGTAATATTCCAGCTCCTGTGACCATAGAGAAGCTCTGTCAAATTTTCACAAGCCCTGGGTTACCAGATTGGCTTGTTTCAGATAACGACATTCTGTTTACAAGTGAGGTGTTTCAGGAATTCCTGTAAAGGAATGGTCTACGCCATGTGCGTACTGCATCGTTTCATCTGGCTACAAATGGTCTTCATGATGTGGAGATGCCGGCGTTGGGGTAAACACAGTAAGAAGTTTAACAACACCAGGTTAAAGTCCAACAGGTTTATTTGTTAGCAAATGCATTTGTTAGCTCGTGGCATTTGCTAACAAATAAACCTGCTGGACTTTAACCTGGTGTTGTTAAACTACTTACTGTACAAATGGTCTCACAGAAAGAGCTGTTCAAACTCTGAAGGAGGGATTGAAGAGAATGGCAGGCGATACTTTAAGAACAAGCTCTCAAGATTTTTGTTCCAGTTTCGCATCACACCACAATCCACAACTGGACTCTCTCCTGTGGAATTTGTAGGTAGAAGGTCGAAGTCTCATCTGGATCTGCTTCATCCAGATCTCAGAGCAAAAGTGAGCAGGAGACAAGAGAAGCAGAAGGAGGGACACGACTACCGTGCCAAAGAGAGGCAGTTCAAACCGGGTGATCAGGTTTACATCAGAAACTTTGGGAGTAACCAAAGGTGGTTACCGGGAATAATTTTAAACCAAAGTGGTCCAGTATCTTGGGTGGTGAGACTGTAAAACGGAAGAGTTGTTCGCAGACACCAAGACCATATTCGCTTGCGGTGTGACCCCGAGTCAGGAACAGTTTCAGATTCAGCAACCATTACTGAGAACATGGCAGAGGGTCATGCTGCTGTGGATGTTGACCAGGAAATGGTTCCAGCTTTGCCAGTTGATTCTGCTGTGGGAGTGGAAGAGGAATGTTCATGTACAGATTCTCAAACTACCTCTTCACCTCCCATTCCAGATCCACCATTACAAGATTTACCAGTGGTATTGTACAGGTCGCAATGCAACCACAAAGCTCCTGACAGACTTCCGTATTGTTAAAGACATTACTTTGTTGTATTTCTGTCCTGATGGGGGATTGAAATTTAGGGGGAGAAGTGTTACGGAGTGTTCTCCTCAGCCTCTCTCCCTTCTGAGCACGTGCGGGCTTTGGGCGTGGTTTCAGTCTGCAAGTCCAGGCTGGTTCCAATGCTCCTGTTTCCTTTTGTTTGCCAATGATTTTTAAACTTTGTTATTTATTTATATAAATAACATTCTGCTTTTAACAATGCATTCGACTACCTTATTTGTGGACTGAAGTTCCCAAATTGTAAAGCAGGAGATTAGTTAAATGGACAGCCTGAATTGAGAGACAATTAAAGAATAAATGATTCATTAATACAGATGTTAGAAAGGCGAGAATGTAAATTTGAACACAAAAGGGTGGCCCGGTGGCACACTGGTTAGCACTGCTGCCTCAGCGCCTGGGTTTGATTCCCGGCTTGGGAGACTCTGTGGACTTTGCATGTTGTTCCCGTGTCTGCCTGGTTTTCTTCCGGGTGCTCTGGTTTCCTCCCACAGTCCAAAAGATGTGCTGGTTAGGAGCATTGACCATGCTAAATTCTCCGTCAGTGTACCCGAACAGATGCCAGAGTGCGGTGACTAGGGGATTTTCCCAGGAACTTCATTTATTCGTGTCACAAGTCGGCTTACGTTAACATTGCAATGAAGTTACTGTGAAAATCCCCGAGTCGCCACACGAAGGTGCCTGTTCGGGTACACGGAGGGAGAATTTAGCATGGCCAATGCACCTAACCAGCATGTCTTTCGGGCTGTGGGAGGAAACCGGAGCACCCGGAGGGAACCCACGCAGACACGAGGAGAATGTGCATACTGTGATTCAAGTCGGGAGTCGAACCCAGGTCCCGGCGCTGTGAGGCAGCAGTGCAAACCACTGTGCCCTACAGAGAGGTGTTGGGAGCTGTTGATTTTACAAGCTATCCATGTTTTCGGAGCCATCACTTCATGTCCTGGTCTGAGAAGGATAGAGAGAAGTCTGTTCATAAGATATAGGAGCAGAATTAGGCCATTTGGCCCATCGAGTCTGCTCCGTCATTCGATCATGGCTGATATGCTCCTCATCCCCATGTTCTTGCCTTCTCCCCATAACCTTTCATAAGTTCAGATGTTCAATTGTTAAAGCTAAACTTTCTCCTTTTACTGTTAATCGATACTGTCCTTTTTTATCTTTGACTTGTTACATTTTTAATGGTTAATAAACTTACTGAATCACCGTTTAAAGTATTCTTTCGAGCCACATGGTTAAGTCACTGGAACCTGGTGTGATTGACAGTTATGGAGTTATTGTAAACAAGAGAACCCCATAAATCTTAGTTCAAATAAATCAAAGTTCTCACAAATGGAATGCTATCCTTTATTCTGAGAGAAATTGAACAGAGAAGTAGATATTATGCTTCAGTTATACAGGGCGTTGCTGAAACTGCATCTTGAACACTGGGTGCAGTTTTGTCTCCAATTAAACAAAGGATTGTAGGATCCCTACAGCACAGACAGAGGCCGTTCTGTCCACTGAGTCTGTACCAAACACCATCCCATCCAGGCCCTATTCCCATAACCCCACACATTTATTCTGCTAATCCCCCTCACACAAGGGTCAATTTAGCATAGCCAATCAACCTAACCCGCACATCTTTGGACTGTGGGAGGAAACTGGAGCACCCGCAGGAAACCCACGCAGACACGGGGAGAATGTCCAAACTCCACACAGACAGTGAATCGGACCAGGGACCCAGGAATTGAACTTGGGTCCCTGGCGCTGTGAGGCAGCAGTGCTAACCACTGTGCTGCCGTGCTGCCCCATTTTATAAATACTATGGAAGCAGTTCAGAGGAGGTTTACTAGATTGATTCCCATCCAGTAGTGTGAAATGTTAACTCTGTTTCTCTCTCCATAGATGCTGCCAGACCTTTTCTCAGTCCAGTCCTTTCTGTATTTATTTCAGATCTACCTGTTGTGGTAGGAAAAACACTATTTACTATCCAGGATAAAATACATGTCCTTCATCAGCTTTTGTGGATCATTTCAGAGGAAATGTGCTCTCCCAGGCTCAAAGAGCATCAGCCCACTGGAAGCAAAGTTGTGAGACCGGCCAGTCCAGCAGAAAGAAACCCTCCGACCCTCCCACTTCACCTACTGTCAGAATGAACATGGTTCAGTCCTGGATGTGATTAACAGCAGCAATACCAGCAGAATCCAACCTCTGTCATCACTTGTGAACTCGCTGGTGTCTCCGCAGGCTGGATGACTGAGTGAATCCCTTCCCACACACACAGCAGGTGAACGGTCTCTCCCCAGTGTGAACTCGCTGGTGTTCCTGCAGGTTGGATGACGTTCTAAATTTCTTTGTGCAGTGAGAGCAGCTGAACGGTCTCTCCTCAGTGTGAATGCGCTGGTGGATCATCAGATCCCCAGAACGTTTGAAACTACTTCCACAGGCAGAGCATTTAAAGGGTCTCTCCTGGGTGTGAGTGAGATTGTGACTCAGCAGGCTGGATGAATGAGTGAATCCCTTCCCACACACAGAGCAGGTGAACGGTCTCTCCCTGGTGTGAATTCGCTGGTGCTCCCGCAGGTGAGATAACGTTCTAAGTGTCTTTGTGCAGTGAGAGCAGCTGAACGGTCTCTCCCCAGTGTGAATCCGCTGGTGGATCATCAATTCCCGAGAGCTTTTGAAACCACTTCCACAGTCAGAGCATTTAAAGGGTTTCTCATTGCTGTGAGTGACTTTGTGTTTTGACAGGTTGGATAACTGCATAAATCCTTTCCCACACACCAAGCAGGTGAATGGTCTCTCTCCAGTGTGAACACGCTGGTGTCTCTGCAGCTCGGGTAAATGAGCGAATCCGTTCCCACACTCAAAGCAGATGAACGCTCTTTCTCCAGTGTGAACCAGTTGATGTCGCTGCAGATGATATAACCGAGTGAATCCCTTCCCACACACAGAACAGGTGTACGGCTTCTCTCCAGTGTGAATACGTCGATGGGTTTGCAGCTCAGAGGGGGTTTTGCAACCCTTCCCACAGTCCCCACATTTCCACGGTTTCTCCATGGTGCAGGTATCCTTGTGTTGCTCCAGGTTTGACCATCAGTTGAAGTCTCACACAGAACAAGATTATGGTGCCCTGCTGTGATGGTGCAATATTGTTTACGGCCGTGTAACTGGGAGGCTCTTTCCACAGTCAATGCACGGGAAAATCTCAGTTGATTGTGTGTGTGCGTGTGTGTGTGTGTGTGTGTGTGTGTGTGTCAGTCCTGTTCCAGTCACGCTGATGTTTAAAGACTGCTAAAGCAGGCAGAACAGAGAAACATTTCCCCTTCTGGGTTCAAAGGCCGATATCATTCAGGTCCCGATGAATTGAGTGAGTTTGTCAGATGTTGACGTGATGTTTGATTTGAGATTTCTGTCTGTGAAATCCTCACCTTCTGATATCCTGTAAAAGGAGTTAACAAAATTCATCATTTCAATACAGGATAGAAATTCAAAACAGACAATTCTAGTTTCTATGGAATATTCTTTCCTCTCTCATTCCCCAAAAGCTGTAAATCTCCATCCCACACACTCTCCCTCCATTCTCACTCTGCTGTATCTAATATTCACCCTCCCAATTCTCCTGAAGGTGCTGATTGAGGCTGATTGACAGATCCATGCTCACAGCTTCCTGTCCTGGAAACAGCTGAAAATCTTCAAGCTGACAGTCACATTAAAGTTTTACATTTGGACATAAAGCAGGCTGATGATGTGTGTAATACACTGTATTACCTGGATACAGATACATGAAGAATGTGAGGAAGATCTGCATTGCGGCAGCGAGTGGTGACCTGGAAGTTAAAAATTACTCCAGAATGAGAAGAGAAAAGAAAGTGTTTTACTCACAGATGTTGATGACTGGAGAAGTCTGAGTCTGTCTGAAGCTCAATCTTAATTCAGAGAGAAGCAGCAGCAGCTTTGCTGGGCAGGAACGAGCAGCTGAACAAGCTCATTGTCCACTTCCGCATTCAGACAAAGGGGGAGCTCTGATTGGCTGGAGGTCCAGAGTCCTTCAGGTCCTCCAACTCCCCCATTGGTCAACACCTCAGCAAACAGGTCAGGGGGTGGGCACTCCCCCGCACATGCGCAGCTTCCCCTCTCCCTTGGACATGCGCAGTCCCGGGGAAGGGGGAGATCACTGGTGGCCGGAGCCACCAGCCGGTTGCCTGGAAACCTTGGCTCGAGGGGGAGGGGAACAATGGGTGGGGGCGGGGCTCCCGGGTCCGCGCGGCGGAGATCCCACCCCCTGACCTTGGGGGAGTGGAAACTTCCTCCTGTCGCCAACCTCTGTGAGTAAAACACTTTCTTTTCTCCCCCTTTCCATTTCTTTTCTCATTCTGGGGGAAATTGGGGACTTGCAGCAACTGAAGGGAAAGGAAGTGAGTCCAGTCTGGACATTCCACACATTGTTAGTCCAGTCAGATAGACATATATCTGTCTGGCAGCCTGCATGGAGATTTTCAGCTCTCTGTGTCCAGGACAGGAAGCAGTGAGCATGGATCTGTCAATCAGCCTCAATCAGCACCTTCAGGAGAATTGGGAGGGTGAATATTAGATACAGCAGAGTGAGAATGGAGGGAGAGTGTGTGGGATGGAGATTTACAGCTTTTGGGGAATGAGAGAGGAAAGAATGTTCCATAGAAACTAGAATTGTCTGTTCTGAATTTCTATCCTGTGCTGACATTGATGAATTTTTCAAACTCGTTTACAGGATATGAGAAGGTGAGGATTAACAGACCAAAATCTTGAAACAAACATCACACCAGCATCTGACACCCTCACTCAATTCATCGGACCTGAATATTATCGGCCTTTGAATCTAGAAGGAGAAATGTTTCTCTGTTCTGTCTGCGAAAACAGGTCTTTAATATCAATGTGACTGGAAAAGCACCAAGGCACTGATACACCCGAGTGACAGTGTTCCAGTGCACTGAGTGTGGAAAGAGCTTTAACCAGTTACACAGCCTGAAAATACATCACAGCATTCACAGCGGGAGAGACTGTACCCGTGTTCTGTGTGAGATTTAACTGACTGTTTAACCTGGAGAGTCACAAGGACACCCGCACCATGGAGAAACGGTGGAAATGTGGGGACTGTGGGAAGAGATACAGAGCCCCCTGTGACCTGGAAATCCATCGACGCAGTCACACCGGGGAGAGGCCATTCACCTGCTCTGTGTGTGGGAAGGGATACATTCAGTTGTCCCACCTGCTCAGACACAAAGTCACTCACAGCAATGAGAGACCCTTTAAATGCTCTGACTGTGGAAGCGACTTCAAACGTGCTGCGGATCTGAGAGAGCACGAGCGCATTCACACTGAGGAGAGACCGTTCAGCTGCTCTCACTGCACAAAGACATTCAGAACATCATCCAACCTGCAGCAACACCAGCGAGTTCACACCGGGGAGAGACCGTTCACCTGCTCTGTGTGTGGGAAGGGATTCACTCAATTATCCAGCCTGCTGAAACACAAAGTCACCCACACCCAGGAGAGACCCTTTAAATGCTCTGACTGTGGGAGAGGCTTCAAAAGCTCTGGTGAACTGATGTCCCACAAACGCTTTCACACTGCAGAGGGACTGTTCACCTGCTCTGTGTGTGGGAAGGGATTCAATCGGTCATCCCACCTGCAGACACACCAGCGAGTTCATACTGGGGAGAGACCATTCACCTGCCGTGTGTGTGGGAAGGGATTCACTCAGTCATCCCACCTACAGAATCACAAAGTCACTCACAGCAATGAGAGACCCTTTAAATGCTCTGACTGTGGGAGTGGCTTCAAAAGTGCTGCGGATCTGAATATCCACCAGCGCATTCACACTGAGGAGAGACCGTTCAGCTGTTCTCACTGCACAAAGAGGTTCAAAACCTCATCCAATCTGCGGGTACACCAGCGAGTTCACACTGGGAAGAGGCCATTCACTTGCTCTGTGTGTGGGAAGGGATTCACTCAGTCATCTGGTCTGACAACACACAAAGTCACTCACAGCAATGAGAGACCTTTTAAATGCTCTGACTGTGGGCGTGGCTTCAAAAGTGCTGCAGATCTGATGATTCACCAGCGCATTCACACTGAGGAGAGACCCTTCAGCTGCTCTCACTGCACAAAGAGATTTAAAAGTTCATCCAATCTGCGGAAACACCAGCGAGTTCACACTGGGGAGAAACCATTCCCCTGCTGTGTGTGTGGGAAAGGATTCACTCAGTTGTCCAGCCTGCTGAAGCACAAAAGCACTCACACCCAGGAGAGACCCTTTCAATGCACTGACTGTGGGACTGGTTTTGAAAGCTCTCATGAACTGTTGATTCACCAGCGAGTTCACACTGAGGAGAGACCGTTCAGCTGCTCTCACTGCACAAAGAGATTTAAAAGGTCATCCACACTGCGGATACACCAGCGAGTTCACACTGGGGAGAAACCATTCCCCTGCTGTGTGTGTGGAAAGGGATTCACTCAGTCATCCAGCTTGCTGAGACACAATGTTACTCACACCAAGGAGAGACCCTTTAAATGCTCTGACTGAGAGGCCGGACTCAAAACCTCTCAGGAACTGATGATCAACCAGCGCATTTACACAGGGGAGAGACAGTTCAGCTGCTCTGTGTGTGGGCGTGGCTTCAAAAGCTCTGGCTAATTGGTGTCCCACCAGCGCACTCTCACTGCACAAAGAGATTTAAATGGTCATCCAACCTGCAGGAACACCAGTGAGTTCACACCGGGGAGAGACCATTTACCTGCTCAGTGAGTGTGAAAGGATTTACTCGGTTATCCAGACTGCACAGACAGAACATCACTCACACTCTGCAGAGATCCTTTAAATTCTCCGAATGTGGGTGCGGCTTCAAAAGCTCTTGGGAACTGATGAGACGGAGACAGGAATGAGATAGAGAATCTGGTGAACTGGTGCGGCGGCAATAATCTCTCCCTCAATACCAACAAAATGAAGGAGACTGACATTGGTTTCAGGAAGCGTAAAGGAGAACATGTCACTGTCTACTTCAATGGGGACGATACAGAAATGGTCGAGAGCTTCATGTTTTTAGGTGTCCCAATCACCAACAACCTGTCCTGGTCCCCCCCATGCCGACACTATAGTTAAGCCCACCAACGCCTCTACTTTCTCAGAAGACTAAGGAAATTTAGCACATCAGCTATGACTCTCACCAACTTCTACAGATTCACCAAAGAAAGCATTCTTTTTGGTTGTATCACAGCTTGGTATGGCTCCTGCTCTGTCCAAGACCGCAATAAACTACAAAGGTCGTGAACAAAACCCAGTCCATCACGCAAACCAGCCTCCCATCCATTGACTCTGTCTACACTTCCCGCTGCCTCCACAAAGCAGCCAGCATAATTAAGGACCCCACCCACCCCAGACATTCTCTCTTCCACCTTCTTCTGTCAGGAAAAAGACACAAAAATCAGGACATGTACCAACTGACTGAAGAGCAGCTTCCTCCCTGCTGCCATCAGACTTTTGAATGGACCTACCTCACATTCAGTTGATCTTTTTCTGCACCCTCGCTCTGACTGTAACACTACATTCTGCACCAGCTTCTTTCCATCTCGATGAATAGATTATCCATTTTACTTTAATTTTCCTCACTTTGTGAGCATGTGCAGTGTGTTTAATTGGATCCTGATTGTTTTGAACTCAGTTTCTCTCTGGAGTGTCAATGCCTTGATGATGTCACAATGATGTCTCAATCCCCTGGCCACATGAACCATTTCATCTCCTGCTGTGTCTCAAGTAGCTGTGTGTGTTTGGGACCCGCTCTTCACTCCATCTCACCATGAATTTAGGCTTGCTATTTTTCACATGGAACAAATCACATCTGTACACTCACTCCGGTATCCCAAAATCATGTCACACATTGTTAACTCTCAGATGCGCGGATGAAAAGATCAAAGTGAGTGTCTGTCTTTCTTATCTCCCCCTACTATTTCATGTAGTGGCCGGGCTTTCAAATGTGGATTTTTTAATGTGGACAAAGATGTAAATATCACCCAGAGAAAGTGATCAACTTATTCATCCCAGCTACACATTCCAGACTTGCACTTGGACTGTAGGTGGATACCAGATTGATATATTCCATTCAACCACATCCAAGGTGAATTATTCCAATTCCTTTATTGTCCAGGAAAGTATATTCACAATATCTTTAAAACAGAAATTAAACATTCCCATTTGATTTCAGGTATTAACATATTCTGTTAGTTTGTTCTTTATTGTCAATGTCAGGCTGGGGTTGTTCCCCTTGGAGCAAAGGAGGTTGAGGGGAGATTTGATAGAGGTGGACAAGATTCTGACAGGTTTAGATAAGGTGGACAAAGAAAAGCTGTTCCCATTAGCTGATGGGCCAAGGATGAGGGGTCAGAGATTTATGGTTTTGGGTCAGAGATGCAGGAGGGGATGGGAGGAAGAATATTTTGATGCTGTGAATGGTAATGACCTGGAACTCGCTGCCTACGAGGGTGGAGGAAGTGGAGACAATAAACAATTACAAAGGAAATTGGATGGGTATTTGAGGGGTTTTAGACAGAAATGCTGACTAAAGATCTCTTACCTTCCTCACTCCCTCTCACTCTGTGATCCTTGTGAAATCTGAAACCAGGTATTCACAACAAGTCTCAAAGAGCATCAGCCCACTGGAGGCAAACTTTGTGAGACCAGCCAGTCCAGCAGAAAGAAACCCTCCCCATTGACCAACTGTGAGAATGAACAAAATGCAATCCTGGATGTAACTGAGAGCAGGAACAATAACAGCAGAATCCAACCCGTGTGATCACACCGTGAGTTCACACCAGGGAGAGACCGTTCCCCTGCTCTGTGTGTGGGAAGGAATTCACTCATTCATCCAGCCTGCAGAACCACAATCTCACTCACATCAATGAGACACCCTTTAAATGCTCGGATTGTGAAAGTGGTTTCAAAAGTTCTCGGGATGTGATGATCCACCAGTGCATTCACACTGAGGAGAGACCGTTCAGCTGCTCTCACTGCACAAAGAGATTTAGAACGTCATCCCACCTACGGGAACACCAGGGAGTTCACACTGGGGAGAGACCGTTCACCTGCTGTGTGTGTGGGAAGGGATTCACTCAGTCATCCAGCCTGCGGGAACACCAGCGAGTTCACACTGGGGAGAGACCGTTCACCTGCTGTGTGTGTGGGAAAGGATTCACTCAGTCATCCAGCCTGCGGGAACACCAGCGAGTTCACAAATGATGACAGGGGTTGGATTCTGCTGTTCTTGCTGCTGTTAATCACATCCAGGACTGAACCATGTTCATTCTGACAGTTGGTGAAGTGGGAGGGTCGGAGGGTTTCTTTCTGTTGGACTGGCTGGACTCACGACTTTACTTCTAGTTCGCTGATGCTCTTTGAGCCTGGGAGAGCACATTTCCACTGAAAGGACATTTATTTTATCCTGGATAGTAAATAGTGTTTTTCCGACCACGACAGGTAGATCTAAAATAAATACAGAAAGAGCTGGAAAAACACAACACGTCTTGCAGCATCTGTGGAGAGAGAAACAGTGTTAATGTTTCACACTACTGGATTGGGAATCAATCTTGTGAACCTCCTCTGAACTGCTTCCAATGCATTTATATCCTTTGTTTAATAGGAGACAAAATTGTACCCTGTGTTCAAGGTGCAATCTCAGCAACGCCCTGCACAACTGAAGCAGAACATCTTTACTTCTATGTTCAATTTCTCTCAGAATAAAGGATAACATTCCATTTATAAGAACTTTGATTTATTTGAACTAAGATTTATGGGGGTTCTCTTGTTTACAATAACCTCACATGAGCAGCCTGGGAATGGAGGGATACAAATGATTGGTCTAGTTGGACCAAGGAGCGGCACAAGCTTGGAGGGCCGAAGGGCCTGTTTCCTGTGCTGTACTGTTCTTTGTTCTAATCATAAATCACACCAGGTTCCAGTGACTTAACCATATGGCAAGAAAGGATATTTTAAACGGTGAATTCAGAAAGTTTATGAACCATTAAAAATGTAACAAGTTAGAAAGATAAAAAAGCAAAGTATGGATCAACAGCAAAAGGAGGAAAGCTGAACTTTAACTTCTCCATCCTTCTCAAACCAGGACATGAAGTGATGGCTCTGAAAACGTGGATAACTTGAAAAACTAACAGCTCTCAACGTCTCTCTGTCGGGCACAGTGTGAGGCACTGCTGCCTCACAGCAGAGGGTTCGAGTCCTGGCTTGGGTCACTGGCTGTGCGGAGTTCGCCCATTCTCCCCGTGTCTGTGCAGGTTTCCTCCGGGTGCTCCAGTTTCCTCCCACAGTCCGAAAGACGTGCTGGTTGGGTACATTGGCCATGCTAAATTCTCCCTCAGTTTACCCGAACAGGCACCAGAGTGTGGCGACTGGGGGATTTTCAGAGTAACTTCATTGCAATGTTAATGTAAGTCTATGTGTGACATTAATAAACAAACGATAAAAAAAGTTAACTTTTAAACACTTTTACTGAATTGGTTTCTCGAATCCCTTTTTTATACTTTCAAAATGTAGAAAGCCCAGCTCAGCTAATTGTTAGGAATTAGTGAATTGGTCTATAACTTGTCAAGAATGCAATTGATTTGGTTTTTAGCTAATTGCACATATTGTCTTAATTTTAAGACATATCTTTCTCTCAGACGATATCTCTTAGCTTGGGGTAGCCTGATAATTGGGTCAACCGATAATTGGTTCACATCAGTCATTCAATGGTGAGACATCTTGAACAGGAGCCGATTCATTCCCTCCGGTCAAGGTTAACAAGTCCTTTCATCTTTCTTTATTCTGTCAGCATGGGAAGGGAACATCTGATAATTCCCACAGCATTTTAACCATTCTTAATGTGTTTATAATTCTAAGTTATAAACTTGTGTTCAAATTTACATTTCCAGCCTTTATAACATATGTATTAATGAATCATTTATTATTTAATTGTCTCACAATTAAGGCTGTCTATTTAACTAATCTGGCTGCTTTCCAATTGTGGGAACTTCAGGGCACAAAAAAGGTAGTTCGAGTCATAGAGGTTTACAGCATGGAAACAGGCCTTTCGGCCCAACTTGTCCATGCCGCCCAGTTTTTACCACTAAACTAGTCCTAATTGCCCTGTAATATTACTCATGATCTGTGCTTCCAAGCATTTTGAATGTGCATCTACAATAAGCAAACACATGTGATTCATGAAAGGCCCCCCAAGGGCCACATGTAGTCTGGACCACGGCCTATCAGGCCACTCCCATGGATGAAGTGGTAATGTACCCAGTGTGTTGGGGGGAATGAACTCAGAAGAATCATTCAACACTCAAACCTGATTCAATCGACAAACAGTTTATTGAGCTGGGCCAGCGGGGAGAAGCCACAGGGGCTGACCACGTGCAACTCCACCCAATAAAGAATATGATCAATTCTTATGCAGTTACTTAGTCCATCCCAGCTGGACACAATCCAATCAGAATGGTGATAGATTACATACATTACATAGAGGTGCAATTAAATTAGTATCTGGGCATCATGGGGCTTTGTCAGCATCTCGTGAACAGATAGGTGCCCCCATCATGATGTTTTCCAGACCCCCTTATCTACCATCCTTGGGGTTTTCTTTGTACATAGACTGAGTTTGAAAAGGGGTGGATTAAAAGTTCTCAAATGGATGTCAGCACCCTTCCTTTGTTTCAATCTAATGACCACACGGTCTGGGAATCATTTCTATTTAATAATCTCTCCTTTTAAACTCTGTTCTTCAGTATCCAATGCCAGAATTTTCCTTTTCATTGTGTTAATTGTGTCAGGAATAAATCTTTGGACCTGACAGGAAGTTTAACCCAAGATCAATCCAACACAGGACTGGTCAGAATCATTTCATATGTACCAAATTTTAAATAACCATTACAAATTAAAACTCTCATTCTCACATGTGAGTTTTATCCGGATTAAAATTCCTGCATGTTTAGTAAAATATCCTGGAAACATGTCTCTGTCCAGTAAATATGGCTCCAAGTTCATAACTTTTGAAAAAAAACATTTTATTAATTACACTTCCTTTTTTAAATGTTTGACTTAAATCACAGACAGAAAAACTCAAAGCCTGAAGCATTCAACCCACAAATATCATCCATACACAAACAGAGAAACTTAGCATGTGCTTTACAACAACAATAACCAAAATTAATTACTTAAGCGTTCTTGTGATTCTGTTTTTAAAACTTCCAAAAATGCCTTTAATCAAAGACTCAAGGTAAGGTTAATTCCCCAGAAAGATAAAACTTAACAAATGTAGCCCAAAACAATTATAAAACACATCTACAAACATCCACAGAAAACAAATGAAACACACAGATTCTCACAGCTCGTAAATTTCAGTCAATGAATCCTCAGCATTCTCTCTCGCAGTGATAGCTTCTTAAAGTGATAGAGCACTACAAGCTCACAACTCCTTGATTAAAATAAGATCCAAGATCCTTCATTATAACTTAACCCTTTTTAAGCCATTTTATCAGCAACATCTAATCTTTGTTAATTTAAAATCCCAAACACGTTACCACCTGCAATCTCTTTGTTCTTTACCTGGGGTTGAGGTGACAACAATATAAAATTCTCAGTTATTCCAAATTCCTCCAGGCTACACTTAAAATTTCCACATTTAACTGGCTCCAATAAATCCACAATTATAAACTAAAATAGACACGAGTTTCTGGGTGATTTAAAAACAAGTTAAAAACAAGATGCCATAGGAAAGATAGAACAGGAGAAAAGAAAGGAGGGGGAGTTGCACTTTTGATTCAGGAAAACATCACGGCAGTACTGAGAGGGGACATATCCGAGGGTTCGCCCACTGAGTCAAAAGGGGTGAACTGAGAAATAAGAAGGGGGAAATCACTTTGATAGGGTTGTACTATAGGCCCCCAAATAGTCGGTGGGAAATTGAGGAGCAAATATGTAAGGAGATTACAGATAGTTCCAAGAAAAATAGGGTGGTAATAGTCGGGGATTTTAACTTTCCCAACATTGACTGGGACAGACATAGTATTCGAGGCTTGGATGGGGAGAAATTTGTTGAGTGTATTCAGGAGGAATTTCTCATTCAGTATGTGGATGGCCCGACTAGAGAGGGGCAAAACTTCACCTCCTCTTGGGAAATAAGGAAGGGCAGGTGATAGAAGTGTGAGTGAGGGATCACTTTGGGACCAGTGACCATAATTCCATTAGTTTTAAGATACCTATGGAAAATGATTGGTCAGGTCCAAAAGTTAAAATTCTAAATTAGGGCAAGGCCAATGTTGATGGTATCAGGCAGGAACTTTCGACAGTTAACTGGGGGAGTCTGTGGGAAGGCAAAGGGACGTCTGGAAAGTGGGAGGCTTTCAAAAGTGTTTTAACCAGTGTTCAGGATAAGCACATTGCTCTTAGAGTGAAGGGCAAGGCTGGTAGAAGTCAGGAACCCTGGATGACTCGAGATATTGAGGCCCTCATCAAGAAGAAGGAGGCACATGACATGCATAGGCAGCTGGGATCCCTTGAAGAATATAGAGGGTGTAGGAGTAGAATTAAGAGAGAAATCAGGAGGGCAAAAAGGGGACACGAGATTGTTTTGGCAGATAAGGCAAAGGATAATCCAAAGAGGTTCTATAAATACATAAAGTGCCAAAGAGTAACTAGGTAGAGAGTAGGGCCTCTTAAGGATCAACAAGGTCATCTATGTGCGGATCCACAAGAGATGGGTGAGATCATAAATGAATATTTTTCATCATTATTTATTGCTGAGAAAAGCATGGATGTTAGGGAACTTGGGGAAATAAAGTGATGTCTTGAGAAGTGTACTTATAACAGAGAAGGAGATGCTGGAAGTCATAAAGCGCATCAAGGTAGATAAATCCCCGGGACCTGATGAAGTGTATCCCAGAACACTGTGGGAGGCGAGGGAGGAAATTGCGGGTCTCCTAGCAGAGATATTTGAATCATCGATAGTCACAGGTGAGGTGCCTAAAGATTGGAGGGTGGCAAATGTGGAGCCTTTGTTTAAAAAGGGCTGCAGGGAAAAGCCTGGGAACTAAAGGGCGGTGTGATTCACATCTGTAAGTTGTCAGAAGGTATTTGAGAGACAGGATCTACAAGCATTTGGAGACACAAGGACTGATTAGGGACGGTCAGCATGGCTTTGTGAGTGGCAAATCATGTCTCACAAATTTGATTGAGTTTTTTGAAGGGGTAACCAAGAAGGTAGATGAGGGCAGTACAGGTGATGCTGTCTACATGGACTTTAGAAAGGCCTTTGACAAGGTATCGCGTGGTAGATTGTTGCTTAAGGTTAAATCTAATGAAATCCAGGGTGAGTTAGCCAAATGGATACAAAACTGGCTTGATGACAGAAGACAGAGGGTGGTTGTAGAAGGATGTTTTTCAAACTGGAGCCTGTGACCAGCGGTGTGCCTCAAGGATCGGTGCTGGGTCCACTGTTATTTGTCATTTATATTAATGATTTGGATGAGAATGTAGGAGGCATGGTTAGTAAGTTTTCAGATGACACCAAAGTTGGTGGCATCGTGGACAGTGGAGAAGGCTATCTAGGATTGTAGCGCGATCTTGATCAATTGGACCAGTGGGCTGACGAATGGCAGATGGAGTTTAATTTAGATAAATGCGAGGTAATACATTTTGGGCGATCGAACCAGGACAGGACTTACTCCGTTAATGGTAGGGTGTTGGGGAGAGTTACAGAACAGAAATCTAGGGGTACAGGTACATAGCTCCTTGAAAATGGAGTTGCAGGTGGACAGAGTGGTGAAGAAGGCATTCTGCATGTTGGTCAGAACATTGAATACAGGAGTTGGAATGTCTTGTTGAAGTTTTACAAGACATTGGTAAGGCCACACTTGGAATACTGTGTACAGTTCTGGTCACCCTATGATAGAAAGGATATTATTAAACTAGAAAGAGTGCAGAAAAGATTTATTAGGATGCTACCGGGACTTGATGATTTGAGTTATAAAGAGAGGCTGGATAGACTGGGACTTTTTCCCTGGAATGTAGGAGGCTTAGGGGTGAACTTATAGAGGTCTATAAAATAATGAGGGGCATAGATCAGCTAGATAGTCAATATCTTTTCCCAAAGGTAGGGGAGTCTAAAACTAGAGGGCATAGGTTTAAGGTGAGAGGGGAGAGATACAGAAGGGTCCAGAGGGGCACTTGTTTCACACAGAGGGTGGTGAGTGTCTGGAAAAAGGTGCCAGAGGTAGTAGTAGAGGCAGGTACAATTTTGTCTTTTAAAAAGCGTTTAGACAGTTACATGGGTAAGATGGGTGTCGAGGGATATGGGCCAAACGTGGACAATTGGGATGAGCACAGGGGTTAAAAAAGGGGCGGCATGGACAAGTTGGGCTGAAGGGCCCGTTTCCAAGCTGGAAACCTCTATGACTCCATGACTAAATCAACTGTCTGCTGAAAGGGTTAACTTTTCTACAGAACCGAAAGGGGTGGGGAGTGAGAAGAAACTTGGCACACAGTTACATCACTTTACATAATTTTTAAAAACTTCTCTAACAACAAAACAAAGTTGATTTTAAACTTTATCTATGAATTCTTTTGTTCTCTTCCTCAACCTAATTATTTTAATTTGATCAGTTTTTGTTAGGGATGGGTAACTTCTGTTCTTTATAAACTGGTTCACTCATTTTGTTAATTCTACATGGGCTCGGAGAATCAGAACCCAGACTTTATCATCCTTATCATTTTTCTCCTTCTGCCACCACTCCCTCTGTTTTGAAGGAGGGTCATGGGGATTCCAATCAGAACTAATCATTTCATCAGAAGAGTAAAATACTGCAGATACTGGAATCTGAAACAAAAACACAAAATGCTGGAAAATCTCAGTAGGTCTGACAGCACCTGTGAAGAATGGAGCCAAAGTTTCAATCCTGGATGACCCTTCATAACAGCTCTCATGAAGCATCATCCAGACTCAAAACGTTGGCTCTGTTCTCTAATCATTTTATCGATACATTTCTTGTTCTTAGTTTGAGGTTTCAGGTGAGAGGAGAGAGATACAAAAGGGTCCAGAGGGGCAGTTTTTCACTCAGGTCGTGGTGAGTGTCTGGAACGAGTTGCCAGAGGCAGTGGTAGAGGTGGGTACAATACTGTCTTTTCAAAAGCATTTAGACAGTTACACGGGTAAGATGGGTATAGAGGGATATGGGCAAAATACGGGCAATTGGGACTAGCTTAGTGGTAAAAACTGAGCGGAATGGACAAGTTGGGCTGAAGGGCCTGTTTCCATGTTGTAAACCTCTATAACTTCCTAACACCCTGTCACTCTGTGATCCGTGTGAAATCTAAAAACCAGGTATTCGCAACAGGACTCAAAGAGCATCAGCCCACTGGAGGCAAAGTCATGAGACCGGCCAGTCCAGCAGAAAGAAACCCTCCGACCCTCCCCATTGACCACCTGTGAGAATGAACAAAATGCAGTCCTGGATGTAATTGAGAGCAGAAACAATAACAGCAGAATCCAACCTCTGGAATCACTCGTGAACTCGCTGGTGTCTCAGCAGGTGGGATGAAACTCTGAATCCCTTCCCACACTGAGAGCAGGTGAATGGCCTCTCCCCAGTGTGAACTTGCTGGTGTGTCTGCAAGTTGGATGACTGAGTGAATCCCTTCCCACACTGAGAACAGTTGAATGGTCTCTCCCCAGTGTGAACTCGCTGGTGTCTCTGCAGGTGGGATGACTGAGTGAATCCCTTCCCACACTGAGAGCAGGTGAACGGCCTCTCCCCTGTGTGAACTCGCTGGTGTGTCCGCAGATCAGATGAGTTAGTGAATCCCTTCCCACACTGAGAGCAGATGAATGGTTTCTCCCCAGTGTGAACTCGCTGGTGTATTCGCAGGCTGGATAACAGAATGAATCCCTTCCCACACTGAGAGCAGGTGAACGGCCTCTCCCTTGTGTGACGTAGCTGGTGTCTCTGCAGGTCGGCTGACTGAGTGAATCTCTTCCCACACTGAGAGCAGGTGAACGGTCTCTCCCCAGTGTGAACTCGTTCGTGTGTCCGCAGGATGGATGAGTTCGTGAATCCCTTCCCACACTGAGAACAGTTGAATGGCCTCTCCCCAGTGTGAACTCGTTGGTGTCTCTGCAGGAGGGATAACAGAATGAATCCCTTCCCACACTGAGAGCAGGTGAACGGCCTCTCTCCTGTGTGAACTTGCTGGTGTTTCTGCAAGCTGGATAACTGAATGAATCCCTTCCCACACTGAGAGCAGGTGAATGGTTTCTCCCCAGTGTGAACTCGCTGGTGTATCCGCAGGCTGGATAACAGAATGAATCCTTTCCCACACTGAGAGCAGGTGAATGGCCTCTCCCCAGTGTGAACTCGTTCATGTGTCCGCAGGGTGGATAATTGAGTGAATCCCTTCCCACACTGAGAGCAGGTGAACGGCCTCTCCCCAGTGTGAACTCGCTGGTGTCTCTGCAGGTCGGATAACTGACTGAATCCCTTCTCACATTGAGAGCAGGAAAATGGCCTCTCTCCAGTGTGAACTCGCTGGTGTCTCTGCAGGAGGGATAATCGAGTGAATCCCTTCCCACATTGAGAGCAGGTGAATGGTCTCTCCCCAGTGTGGCTGCGTCGATGAGCTTCCAGCTTAGATGGGGCTCTGTATCCCTTCCCACAGTCCCCACATTTCCATGGTTTCTCCATGGTGCAGGTGTCCTTACCTCTCTCTTGACTGGACAATTAGTTGAAACTTCGCCCACACTCAGAACAAGATTACAGTCTCTGCCCGCTGTGAATGGTGTGATATTTATTCAGACTGTGTAACTGGTTAAAGCTCTTTAGTCAGTGCATTGGAACACTCTCATTCAAGTGTGGCAGAGTGTTGATGCTTTTTCACTCACACTGACATTTCAAATCTTTTCAAATCGACAGACTGGACAATCATTTCTCCTTCTGGATTCAAAGTCCGATGATATTGAGGTCCCAAGGAATATGACTCTGTCACGTCTAGACATGACGTTCGAGATTTCGGCCTGTGATTCCTCTTTCAATATCCTGTAAAACGAGTTTACAAAAGTCATCAGTGTCAGTACAGCATAGAAATTCAGAACAGACAATTTCTATGGAACATTCTTTCCTCTCTCATTCCCCAAAAGCTGTAAATCTCCATCCCACACACTCTCTCCCCATTCTCAGCAGGTCTGGCAGCATCTGTATGGAGAGAAAAGAACTGATGTTTCAGAGCTTTGACAAAGGGTCATCTGGACAAGAAACATCAGCTCTTGATGTAGGAAGAGAGATTCCTATTCGCTGATTCAGGCAGGCTCCATTGTGACGTCACAATGCGGAAGTTGTCCAATGAGCTTCAGATTGAAACTTCCTCTTCTGGACAACATCTGGGAGGAAATCAATGTTTCCCCCTTTCCATTTCTTTTCTCATTCTGGGGAAATTGGGGACTTGCAGCAACTGAAGGGAATGAAGTGAATTCGGTCTGTATATTCCACACATTTTTACTCCAGTAATGTAGACATTTATTTGTCTGGCAGCCTGCATGGAAATTTTCAGCTCTCTGCATCCAGGGCAAGAAGCAGTGAGCACGGATCTGTCAATCACACATGAGGATGGCCTCAACCGGGATCTTGGGTTCATGTCACACTATCTGTAACTCACACTATCTGTAACCCCCACAAATTGCCTGGGCTTGCAAAATCTCACTAACTGTCCTGGCTGGAGACAATACACATCTCTTTAACCTGTGCTTCACCCTCTCTCCACTCACATTGTCTGTACCTTTAAGACTTGATTACCTGTAAAGACTCACATTCCAACCATTATTTTGTAAATTGAGTTTGTGTCTCTGTGCCCTGTTTGTGAATAGAACTCCCACTCACCTGATGAAGAGCAGCGCTCCAAAATCCTGTGGCTTATGCCAGCAAATTAACCTGTTGGATTTTAACCTGGTGTTGTGAGATTACTTACTGTCTGAGGCTGAACCAGGCTGTTCACAACCAGGGTGAAATAGTTCATCCCAATATGAGCTTCCAACCACGTCCACATCATCATCAAGACCACCTTCATTCAAAGTAATTAATTAATTAACAGTAATGAATCATAAAATACATTGTAGGAGGAGGCCATTCAGCCCATCGAGCCTGCACCGACAACAATCCCATCCAGGCCCTATCCACATATTTACCTGTTAATCCCCCTGATGCCAAGGGTTAATTTATCATGGCCAATCTGTCTAACCTGCACATCTTTAGACTGTGGAAGGAAACCGGAACACCCGGAGGAAACCCACACAGACACGGGGAGAATGTAGAAACTCTGCACAGACAGTGACCCGAGGCTGGAATTGAACCGGGGTCCCTGGCGCTGTTAGGCAGCTGCGCTAACCACTGCGCCACCAGGCCACATGTCAGTGCCATCGCCCGACTCCAGCCCAGTGTCAGCTCATCTGGAACCCTCACCCATTCCATTGTGACATCACACTCTCACCCATTCCATTGTGACGTCACACTCTCACCCATTCCATTGTGACATCACACTCTCACCCATTCCATTGTGACCTCACACTCCCACCCATTCCATTGTGACCTCACACTCTCACCCATTCCATTGTGACGTCAGGGCTTCACTCTCCGATCACAATCCCTGCCGGCCTCCCACATGCAGCCTCAATGGCGGCAGTCAGCCCGGGTCTAACACTACAAGCTGCCGCTCCATTTGGTACAAAGGGGGGGACCCGGAAGTTCATTTCCGGGGTTTGGGGTTGAACAACATGTTTACAAAGCCTCTCCACCCACCCGCCCCATTTATCATTCCCCGCACGCCGCCCTCTACCTGGTATTGATCTCGCTACCGAGTTAAAACCGTCCATCCGTCGCCATTACCCGCACTGCGCATGCTTCAGGCCCCGCCTCTCATTCACTCCGATTGGTTGGAGGACCAGCCGCTCCCCCTCGGTCCTCCAGTCCCGCCCCCTCTTCCTATTGGTCCGGAGCTGCCGTCAATCAGTCCCCGGGCATTGTGATGTGGAGCATGCGCAGTGTCATTGCTGTCCTTGGCGCTTGTTTGTCCCGGAGAAGCGGAGTCAGCGTTAGGCGGTGGCTGGGAGGATTTGGAAACACTTTGTGGATCCGCAAACCCTTCAGAATCATTGTCAGCTCCCTGGTTTGCAGCTGCGGGGCTTCTCCCTCCCTCCCTCCCGGGAACAGGCCCAGGTTAACGGCCCCATCCTGGCTCAGCCACTGGAGGATGGTTCACATCAGAGGATGGGGGAGGGGGACAATAAATAAGAGGTTACACTTTGGCCTCAAATCAATGAGGACTCTGATCTCTGGGAAGGAAGGAAACCCTGGGAGGTGGGCGGGGAGGATTCACAAACACCCGCTAGAGGCCCCAACACCCCCAATAAGACCCATTGATTTTATTGTCAGTCTGCAGACAGGAGCTGGAGAACTGAACCCAGACAGAGGAGAGGGAGGGAGAAAACTGGGAGTGGAGGAAAGAAATGGTGAGATGGGTTTGGATTTCAGCCCAGGGAGGAGGGAGAGTGTGTGGGACGGAGATTTACAGATTTGGGGGAACAAGAAAGGAAAAAATGTTCCAGAAAGACTAGAATTGTTCAGAGTTTCTATCCTGTTCTGACAGTGATGACTTTTCTAAACTGTTTTTACAGGATATTCAAAGTGAAGGAATGGCAGACAGAAAACTCAAACCGAACATCACATCTGACAAAGTCATTCAGTTCCTTCGGAGCTGAATATGATCGGTCTTTGAATATGGAAGGAGCAATATTTGTCTGTTCTGCCTGTGGGCAAAGAAATTCAACATCAGTGTGACCAGAAAAGCAGCAGGACAAACACACACCCGAGTGAGAGTGTTCCAGTGAACCGACTGTGGAAAGAGCTTTAACCAGTTACACAGCCTGAAAAAAAATCACAGTTCACAGCAGGGTGAAACTACGTGTATGTTGTGTGTGTGGATGAGGCTTGAACTGATCATCCAACCTGGAGAAACACAAGGGCACCAGCACCATGGAGAAACCGTGGAAATGTGTGGATTGTGGGAAGGGATTCAGTTTCCCATCACAACTGGAAGTTCATCGGCGCAGTCACACTGGGGAGAGACCGTTCACCTGCTCTGTTTGTGGGAAGGGATTCACCCATTCATACAACCTTCTGACTCACCAACGGGTTCACACTGGGGAGAGGCCGTTCACCTGCCCTGTGTGTGCGAAGGGATTCACTCGCTCATCCGACATTGTGACACACCAACTTGTTCACACTGATGAGAGACTGTCTCCATGTTCTGACTGTGGGAAGAGTTTTAAATGCAAAAAAGATCTGCTGACGCACCAACGTATTCACACTGGGGAGAGACCGTTCACCTGCTGTGTGTGTGGGAAAGGATTCATTCAGTCATCCCACTTGCAGACACATCAACTTGTTCACTCTGATAACAAACTTTTTAATTGTTCCCACTGTGAGAAGAGCTTTAAAAATAAAAAAGATCTGCTGACGCACCAATATACTCACACTGGGAAGAGGCCATTCACCTGCTGTGTGTGTGGGAAGGGATTCAGCCATCCATCTGCCCTATTGAACCACCAGAGAATTCACACTGGGGAGAGGCCCTTCACCTGCTCAGACTGTGGGAAGGGATTCATTAATTCATCCAACCTTCTGATACACCAGCAACTCCACACAGGGGATCGACCGTTCACCTGCTCTGAATGTGGGAAGGGATTCACCCGTTCATACAACCTTCTGACACAGCAGCAGGTTCACAGTGAGGAGAGGCCATTCACTTGCTCCGTATGTGGGAAGGGATTCACTCGTTCATCCAACCTATTGAATCACCAGCGAGTTCACACTGGGGAGAGGCCGTTCACCTGCTCCATGTGTGGGAAGGGATTCAGTCAGTCATCCAACCTGCTGACACATCAGAGAGTTCACAGTGGGGAGAGGCCATTTACCTGCTCTGTCTGTGGGAAGGGATTTTCTCATTTCTCTTATCTTCTGAATCACCAGCGAGTTCACACTGGGGAGAGGCCGTTCACCTGTAATGTCTGTGGAAAGGGATTTGTTCAGTCATCCCACCTGCTAACACACCAGCGAGTTCACAAACGACTGCAAGGTTTGGATTCTACACTTATCGATGCTGTTAATCATATCCAGGTCTGAATCATCTTCACTCTGACTTTTTTCTTCTGTTGAGGTTTGATATTCTGAATAAATGTGAAATAGACATTTGATTGAATCATTGTTGTAGATTTTTGTCTTTTCCATTTGAGTGTTTAACGTCACCAGGCTGGAGCTCAGAAAGGGCAATCTGAGGGAGGATCACACAGTAGGAACAGAACTTCATTCTTGACCCAGTCCTTCAGGGGCTCACTGAGAGGGACAAACAGCACTTTGGTCTTTTTCGTCACTTTTCACTGACAGCAAAGTCCCCGTGTGGGTGAATCCTGAGGTGTGTAAAAAAATGTGTCCCAGTCGTTCTTTTCCATGGTTCCGAGCTCCGAGACACGGAACAGAAGCTCTTTTACAACTATGTTTAGAGTTAGGAAGAACAATGGTGAATGCTGGAAACGTGCTGTCAAAGATTGGTGTAAAACTGGGATCTATTCCTGACTGAGAGTGAAACGGCAGGTTTAGGTTTCCAGACTAAAAATGCAAAAAAGTCTAAAACATTTTAATGTGTGTGTGTGTCAGTCCTGGTTTATTGAACAGAAACTGGCTTAAAATAAATTGGTTGAAGTCTGCATCAAAGTAGCAGCTGGAGACGTTCAAAGGAGCCTGTTAACTGCTGGGACAATTAGACAACAATTTGATTCCCAGATAGAGAAGGAGCTGCAGTGTGGATCCAAAAATTCTCAGTTTTGTTGTGTGCTTCCCATACACTATCCTTTTAAATAAACCTCACTCCTATCAGCCTTTAACCATTAGAAACAGAACAGAGAGAAGCTGAGCAGCAACAGAGCCCTGACTGACCATTTAAGAATGAGTGATGTGTTCAGCTGAAGTTTCCTGTTGGTAGTTTTTTGGGTGATCTTATTTTGATCATTCGCAGTGACCCCTGGGTGTGAACCTGCTCTCCTCTCTTTCAGACATTCACTCACTTAGCATCTCCTCTCCCTCAGAAACTCAATCACTTAACATCTCTCATCTCTCTCACACTCACTGAACATCTCTCTTTCTCTCCAGGCATTCACTCACACTTACCTTACCTTCCACCTCTCTTACACTCTAACCTCGCTCCTCTCTCACATTCACTTCACCTCTCTCCTCTCAGAAACTGTCTTCATCACTTAATGTCTCTCTATCTTTCTTTCAAACACTCACTCATTTAACCTTCCTATTTCAGATCTGCTTAAACTTATTCATTGTTTTCTCTCTCTCATTACCTCTCTCTCAAAAAGCACAAACACACTTCATCTCTTCGCTGTCTGAGAAAACATCTAATTGATGGAGATTCAATCCTCTCTGTTTCTCTCTCCCACTTCCTCTGACAGGCCCTGACTCACTTTAAATCTCCTCTTTTCTAATAACCCTCTTTGGGAAAACTCATTTGTTCTCTAATTCCTCCTCATTTCTCCCAGTGATGACCCTCAGTCCATCTCCCAATTCAGTGAATGTGTTAAAAGTCCAAATAACCTCCTTTATTGTTTAAAATGGGAATGGAGATGAATATAATGCTGAGACTGGCAGCAATCTGTGTGGTTGTTCTTGATGCTGTCAGGGTGAGTTCACCCTCACAGACAGGAAGACTGTTCATGGTGATAACATCAAACTGACGCCGGCTGTTTCATTCTCAGGCATCACAACTTCCTGTTTCTCTGCTGCCGGTTCCAAACCTCACATCTCACTTCTGAGCAGAAAATAAATCCAGGGACCACAATCTCGTGAGAACATCTGTCAATGTGACCTATATCTGTCCACAGAGTTAGGGCAGAGTCACACAGATCACATTGTGGTGACATTTACAAATGAGCCAGTTATTTCTGTTCAGAGTTTCCATTCGCAGATATAACCAGCTGTGTCTGTGGATCAGTTACTGAGTTCCCTCTGCTTCCCATAGCTGGGAACTGATAGCCTGCTCCCTTATATACAGAGCATTCTCTCTGTATTGCTTGTTTCCTCTGATTCTCAGCTTTTATCTTTGACCTTCCTCATCTTTCTGCTTTTTAAATCTTTCTCAATTTTTCTCTGTCTTTCTGTCTCTCCCTTCCTCTGTATCTCTCTCAGGCTTTGTGTGTTCCTATTTAATCGAGCTGTTCAAAATCATGAAGAGTTTCTGATTGATTTTCGAAGGAAAAACAGGGAGAGAAGCAGAAAAACCCAGCAGATCCGGCGGCATCTGTTCAGAGAGAAACAGTTAACATTTTGAGTCCATATAATTCTTCAGGGCAGGAAAAACATGGGTTATCCACCTTAGATCAGGGAATGTAATGGGGAGAGGTGTTTAAAATGACAAATGATTTATGATAGTGTCAATGGAGAGAAATTATCTCCCAGGAGCACGAGGGTTTGTCGATGGAGAGAATCTATTTCCCCGGTGCAGGAGGGTCTGTAAGCAGAGGACACAGAGATTTAACTTAATTGACAACAGAACTGGAGGGGGTGATAAGGAGAATGTTTTACACAATAACTTGATATGATCTGGAATGCACAAACTGACAGGTGCTCGAAGCAGGTTTAGTAGTAACTTTCAAAGGGAATTGGATAAATACTTGCAGAAGGTAAATTGGCAGAGTTATGGTGAATGGGATTAATTGGACAGTTCACTCATCTTTGTGACATTCTGAATGTTTCTCTCCGAAGGTTTTAATATTTGATCTTTTCGGTCATAATGTGTCTCAAACAGAAGATTTAAACATTGGGTTTGATGAGCTGTCAGATCTCTTTCCTGTGTGTCTCTGTAACTTGCGAACTGGAGATAACCATGAGAAGGAACTGATTATTTTCAGTTCCTCTAACAGATTCCCCTCAGATATCAGGAATCCCTGGAGTTCCCCATGTCCTCATTATTCTCGCCTCAAGTATAA
Source organism: Mustelus asterias (assembly GCF_964213995.1). Lineage (NCBI taxonomy): Eukaryota > Metazoa > Chordata > Chondrichthyes > Carcharhiniformes > Triakidae > Mustelus > Mustelus asterias. The sequence goes on from NW_027590214.1 coordinate 558,538, forward strand.
CAGCTCTCAGTCAGGCCGAGTCAGTCACATGTGTCTCTGTCATGATGTTTCCACTTGTATTTTATCACTCACCTCCCAGTGACACTCACCATAACACAGACACCCTAAAATATCATTGTTCCCTTACACTTTGTCCTCCTATTATAATCAAATGTTTGTTGGGCCTCTTGTCTCCCTTAATGTCAGATTATCTGCAGTTAAAATGACCTCAGAGACACTGAAACCGACCTTTGTGATTATTATACCAGACTCCAATCAGCCCCAGGAGCTGCAGTTGTAGAATACAGCAGAATTGGAATAACAGACAGGTTATTGTCTGATACTGACAGTGGCAGAGTAACACACACCGGAATCTAAACACATTATATCAATGGACCATGACTCACTCACACTATCAAATGAAACCTAAACTTTGGTTATGGTGCACGAGATACTGACTGTATTACCATTACATTGGATCCAATGCTGTGTTCACTAACATACTGCAACGTGACTCTTATTATTTGAACAAACATTGTATTTGTTACACTCAGAGTAAGTCAGTGTTTGCTGTGTTGTCTCTGTGCTCCATCCCCACTCTGATTGTATTGGAGCCTGTGTGTGTCATTGTTACACTCAGAGTAAGTCAGTGTTTGCTGTGTTGTCCCTGTGCTCCATCCCCACTCTGATTGTATTGGAGTCTGTGTGTGTCATTGTTACACTGAGAGTAAGTCAGTGCTTTGCTGTGTTGTCCCTGTGCTCCATCCCCACTCTGATTGTATTGGAGTCTGTGTGTGTCATTGTTACACTCAGAGTAAGTCAGTGTTTGCTGTGTTGTCTCTGTGCTCCATCCCCACTCTGATTGTATTGGAGCCTGTGTGTGTCATTGTTACACTGAGATTCTGTCACTGTGATTATTGGACAAGCAGCAAGTCACCGTCACAATGCCCGGCTGATTGACGGCAGCGTGGACCAATGGGAAGAGGGAGCAGTGCTGGAGGACCGACCTGGAGCGGTCGGTCATCGAACCAATAGGAGCGAATGAGGGGCGGGGCCAGCTTTGACTCGAGCATGTGCAGTGTGAGTAATGGCAATGGAAAGCGGCTTTTGTTTTGGGCTCGGAAATCTGTTAGAGGTGATTGGCGGTACGGAGAGAGCAATGGATCGTCCAGGTTGGTGGAAACGCTGCGTAAGCATGTTGTGTAAGCCGCAAACCGCGGAAGAGAGCTTCCCGGACCCAGTTTGTACCGAGCAGGGCTGCAGCTCCTCATGTTCGTCCCGGGTTAACGTTCGCCATCTTTATTGGGGGCAATATACAGCAGTGCGCATGTGCGGCCGCCATGTTTGTAGAGGGCAATATTGTCTATCATTGGGAGGAGCTTGTTCCCCATTGTTCAGAATGGAGACAACTTGTCCATCAAACTGCATCAACCCTCTGAGTCCCAATGTCTTATTGATGAGGCAGAGCGGTGACAGAGAAGGAGAAAAGAAAGGGAAATAAAAACAGTAAATGCTGGAAAATCTCAGCAGATCTAACAGCATCTGTGGAGAGAGAATAGAACCAATGTTTTGAGACTGGATGACCCATAGTCAGAGCTTGTACACGTGTAAACAGAGCATGTAAACTTTGACACCTCCATGTACCCTTGTACACCTCTATCAATCTACTTTGCTCCAAGGAGAACAACCCCAAGTTATCCAGCCTAACATTGTAACTATAATTCCTCATCCCTGGAACCATTTTGATAAATCTCCTCTGCACCCTGTCAAGGAGCCTCACATCCTCCATAATGTGTGGTGATCACTGGTTTGCACAGACCCAGGTATTCTGTGTTCCTGTCTGTGATCTCATCACATACTTACAATTGCACAGTGACATCACCCCCACTCCCCAGGGATTTCCTCAACTGGGAGATTTTTCTCTGATGCCAATGCTTCTGATATCTTTCCAGCTGCAGGCTCCAGCAGGAGATTTTAATATTAAAATCAGTTAAATTGTTTCAGAGGTGAGTGTTTGTGACCATTCACCCACAATTTAGAGTTTTAAATGATGTGCTCTGTTATCTGTGCTCTGGTTCCACATCTCTTGGGCTGGTCTGACTCCTTTACTGTGGATCTGAATCCATGTCCATTCATTGCTCTGCTTCACCTCTGCCCTCCCTGATCACCTCTCAGTCATTGTCTAACTTCCTCTGCCTCTAATAATGGCTGTATTTTAGTTATGCTGCTGGTTTAGCAGCTTTATCTTAGAATCATAGAATGCCGACAGTGCAGGAGGCCATTTGGACACGTTTCTGTGTGTGGACAAGGCTTCAGTCAATCATCTGGTCTGTCAATTAATGGGTCATTAATCTTTGCAGTTCTCTTCCCTCGAGAGCAATGGAGGTGCATCATTAAATATAGGGTCAAGGGTTATGGGTGACAGGAAGAAAATGAAGCCAAAATCACAATCAGATTAGCCAGGATCTTATGAAATTGAACAGCAGACTTGGTGGGCTGAATGTCCTACTCCTTCTCCTGTTTCATAGGATCTTGTTGCTTGGTCGAAAACAAGAAATGGTGAGTGTCAACATGGATTAGCACCTTGAGGAGAATTGGGAGGGTGAATATTAGATACAGCAGAGTGAGAATAGAGGGAGAGTGTGTGTTGCGGGGGAGGTGGGGGGAATGGAGCAAGGGGTAGTTACTTACAGGTTTTGGGGAATGAGAGAGGAAAGAATGTTTCACAGCAACTAGAATTGTCTGTTCTGAGTTTCTGAGCTGTACTGACTGTGATGACATTTGTAAACTCCTTTTACAGGATATTAAAAGGAGAGGATTTGCCACAAGAAATCTCAAACTAAACTTCACATCAAGATCTGACAGTGTCACTCAATTCATTTGGACGCAGGGAGCCATCGCCCAGTTACCATCAGTGTGACTACAAAAGCACCGAGACACAGACAGCCATACCATGGGGAAACCGTGGAAATGTGCAGATTGTGAGAAGAGATTCACTTCCCCATCTCATCTGGAAATTCACAGGCGCAGTCACACCAGGGAGAGACCGTTCACTTGCTTCCAGTGTGGGAAGGGATTTGCTAATTCATCAAACTTGCTGACACACCAGCGAGTTCATTCTGGGGAGAGTCCCTTCACCTGCTCCATGTGTGGGAAAGGATGCAGAAATTCATCCACCCTGCTGGCACACCAGCGAGTTCATAACGGGGAGAGTCCATTCAGCTGCTCCGACTGTGGGAAGGGATTCATTAATTCATCAAGCCTCCTGAGACACCGGCGAGTTCACACTGGGGAGAAACCCTTCATCTGCTCTGCATGTGGGAAGCGATTTAGTCAGTTATCCAGCCTTCTGACACACCAGCGAGTTCACACTGGGGAGAAGCCATTCACCTGTTCGACCTGTGGGCAGGGATTCGCTCGGTCATCCCATCTGTTGAGACACCGTCGAGTTCACACCGGAGAGAGGCCATTCACCTGTTCTGTGTGTGGGACAGGATTCACTCGATCATCCCACCTGCTGAAACACCAGCGAGTTCACACTGGGGAAAAGCCGTTCATCTGTTCTGACTGTGGGAAGGGATTCACCCAGTCAACCAGCCTGCTGAGACATCAGGGAGTTCACAAATGATTACAATGGTTGGATTTGCTGTTATTGCTGCTGTTAATCACATCCGGGACTGAACCATTTTTATTCTGACTGTTGGTGAAGTGGGAGGGTCAGAGGGTTTCTTGCTGCTGGACTGGCTGGTCTCTCAATTTTCATTCCAGTGGCTGATTCCCTTTGAGCGAGGGCACATTTCCACTGAAATGATCCACAAAAGCAGATGTAGTATATTAACTTTATACTGGATAGTAAATAGTCTTTTTCTTACCGCTACAGGTATCTTGTCTTTTACCCGTCCTCGTTCTCAGGGTTGGCCGCGCTCTGAACAATCTTTCTCCACTGATTTAGAACATAGAACATAGAACATTTCTCAGCTGCTCTCACTGCCTGTCCCATCGAGAGGCCGGTCCACATTCTGATATTATCCATCCATCTCGGGCCTTCCTTGTGCACATTTTCCAGGTGATTTGTCTCACGTTGCCTCTTTTTCCAAACACTCCCTCCCTATTCACAACACATGTCCAAAATAGGTGAGCTTCCTGGATGTGAGAGCCTCAGACAAGTTCCTGTGAACACCAGCTTTCTCCAGCACTCATTCATCCACTTTGCCGTTCGTGGCAATATCCGTCTGAGTCCTTTCATTTCAAACACTTTTAATGGCGGCTCATCACTCTTATTGACAGTCCAGCTTTCACAGACACACATTGTCACCGGCCACACAAGGACTTTCAGAAGATGAATGTTCATTGTAGCCGAGATGCTGTGGCTGCTCCATACCCTTTTAACTTAGATCACAACAACATTACCCTTAATTCTGAGCTGAATTTATTTGATAGATTCTGCATCTCCTACTGCTTGGAACTAAAGTAAATACATTTGTCTCTGTGCCATTGAGTACAGCACAGGGCCGGGCCAGTCGGCTCAATCAGTGTGTGTCAGTATTTATACTCCACGTGAGCCTCCACTTACCACTCTTCATGTCCCCCATCAGCATATCCTTCTATTCCTTTCTCCCTCATGTGTGTATTTATCTTACAAAAGGGACACAGAATTAAGATTTTGGGAAGAGACAGAAGGGGAAATGAAGTTTTTTTTATACAGTAAGTGTAATGAGCTGGAACTCAACACTTAAACTCAAAGGCTGATAATATTCAGGTCCTGATGAATGGGGTTTGTCCTGAATGTTGAAGCCTCCCCTGGGTGTGTGTATGTCACCTCCCCACCCCCACCGAACGCTGCCTCCGCTTATCCGCCTGAAGATGAGACAAACAAGCGTCTGTCCCTGGACATGAGCTGCACTGCGCATGCTCAATGTCACAATGCCCAGAGAATGATTGACGGAAGCTTCGGACCAATAGGAAGAGGGGGCGGGGCTGGAGGACCGAGCAGGAGCGGCTGGTCCTCCAACCAATCGGAGTGAATGAGGGGCGGGATTTTCAGCATGCGCAGTGCGGGTCATGGGGATGGGCGGATGGTTTTTACTCGGATCCGAGATCAATTGGAAGTAAAAGGCGGTGCGCAGAGAGCGGTGAATCTGGCAGGTGGGTGGAAAGGCTTCGTAAACATGTTATTCAAATCCAAACCTTGCAAAACAACGTCTCGGTCCCCCCGGTTTGTTCCAAATGGAGCCGTAACGTGAAGCGTTGGGAGTGAGCTGACTGCCGCCATTTTGTAGGTGGGAATGTTAATAACAAAGATCTGCGCATGTGCGTCTGACGCTGCCGCCATCTTTGTAGGGGGCAATGTTGTCAATGAGTGGGAGGAGTGTTCAGAATGAGACAACTTGTCCAAAAGAAAGCACAGGATTTTAGAAGGGAGGATTTGAAACCAAATATCACAGGAGAATATCATGGAGTCGGCCAATTTACTGTAGTCTGAATACCATTGTATTTTTAATATAGAAGGGAAGAACACCGTGTGTGGTTAAGATTTCAACCAATCATCTGGCCTTCCAGAACATAATTATCGTCCCAACAGGGAGATGGCATGGGAATGTGGGGACTGGGGGAAGGGACTCAAAGATTCATCCAAGTTGGAAACTCATCGATGCAGTCACACGGGGGAGAGGCGGTTCACCTGCTCCTATTGTGGGAAGGGATACATTACCTCATCCAGACTGTGAAAACACCAACAAATTCCAACTAACTGCAGTGATTGGATTTTGCTGTGATCATATTCAGACTGAACCATATTCATTTGGGTCTGTTTCTGCTGAATTGCAAAATAGCTCCATCTTTGTTGTAGGTGTTAATATATTAATCTTAGTGATATATAATCAGAGCCTCAGCTTGGGATAAAATTTGACAACCAGATTATGAACTGTCTGGTTCAGCCTCAAAGAGTTACAGCAGAGAGAGTAGGTGGGGAGTGGATTTTGTTGCAAGCACTGAAGACAGTGGCTTTCCTCTTCCCAGTATTGAATTGGAGGACATTTCTGCTCAACGAGCACTGGATGTCATACATGAGAGGATGGTGTGTTACTTGGAGGGGAATTGGAGGTGTTCATGTTCACACACACACGCTGCTCTGGACCTTTTAGGTGGCTGAACTAAAGGTTTGGATGTTCCATCAAAGCTCGGGTCGGGTTGGAGATATATAAAATCCTCTCCTTCAATACTTCCCATTCCCACCTCACTATCTTTCTCTTCCTTGCTCCCCTCATTGATCCCAGAGTCTTGTGTTGGTTCAGACCTGGTGTAGACCCAGACTGTATGGGCAGGTTTCCTCGCCTGAAGAACACTAGTTGGGTTTTCATGACAATCCAGCACTTTTCATGGTCATCCTTTCCTAGTGCCAGCTCCACAAATTACCTGATTCATTCAGCTCAATTTCACACTTTGCCTTTGTATTTAGTGGGTTCTCTCTCACTCCCTTTTTTTCTGTTTTAAATCAATTTCACAGGGTATTGGAAGTGGAGGATTTGCAGTTGGGAAATTTGAACATCACATCAGGATCTGAGAGTCACCCAATTCATCAGAACTTCAGTATCATCAAAATTTGAACATGGAAGGTAAAAGCACTGTTAAGAGTGGGGAGAAACCGTACACGTGCTCTGAGTGTGGACAAGGCTACAGCCGATCATCTGGCCTGTTGAAACACAAGCACGTTCACTCTGGAGAAAGACCCTATAAGTGTGGGGACTGTGGGAAGGGATTCAGTTACTCATTTGAACTGAAAGCTCATGGGCGAAATCACACTGGGGAGCGATAGTTCACCTGTCCCGTGTGTGGGAAGGGATTCACTCAGTTATCCAGTCTGGTGACTCATCAGCAAATTCACACCGGGGAGAGGCCATTCATTTGCTCTGACTGTGGAAAGCGATTCACTCATTCATACAACCTGCTGAACCACCGGAGAGTTCATACCGGAGAGAGGCCGTTCCTCTGCTCTGACTGCGGGATGGGATTCACTCACTCATCGAACCTGCTGGCACATGAGCGAGTTCACACTGGGGAGAAGCCATTCACCTGCCCAGAGTGTGAGAAAGGATTCACTCGGTTAGCCAACCTGCGGAAACACCAGCGCAGTCACACTGATGAGAAACCTGTTTTGTTTTAGTATTGCAAATGTTTATTAACTGTTGTAGGCAACTGAATGTGTATTTTATCAACTTTATCTGTCAGCAGCTATGAAGATGCAAACATTGTTCATTAGGATAATTGAAAGGCAGAACCAAACCTTTTTGGAATGCTCTCGATGGATGGTGTTTGAGCTAACAGCTTGCGCTTTTCCTGGCCGGTTGAAACTCTGGTGGTGGGTGGTGCATCAGGTGGAGGATTTCCAGAAACAGGCATCCCCATTTCATGTGTACTTTGGATTGGAACTTCTTGATGAGGTGTTGGAGCAACTGCCTTATCCTCAGATTGGTCATCACCACCACTGGTCTTCTGCATGTAGTATAGGATTTCATCGTTTCCTGCCTCCCAAGCTGAGAAGTGACCAGCACTCATCCGATGTTGTACGGGAGTCTTTGTTATTCTGTACTTGCAACCTGTCCTGGGAGTGAGTGATGGCAATATTTTTGGAGATAAACTCATTTTTCTTTTCGGAATGCTCTCGATGGATGGTGTTTCATCCAAACGCTTGCGCTTTCCCTGGCCGGTTGAAACTGTGGTGGTGGATGGTGCATGAGGTGGAGGATTTCGAGAAATAGACAGCCAGGTTTCATGCATCTTATGTCTGCTAATTTGGATTGGATCTTCTTGATGAGGTGTTGGAGCAACTGCCTTATCCTTAGATATCACCACCACTGGTCTTCTGCATGTAGTATAGGATTTCATCGTTTCCTGCCTCCCAAGCTGAGAAGTGTCCAGCACTCATCCGATGTTGTACGGGAGTCATTATTATTCTGTACTTGCAACCTGTCCTGGGAGTGAGTGCAGGCAATACTTCTGGAGATAAACTCCTTTTTCTTTCGGCATGCTCTCGATGGATGATGTTTGAGCCAACAGCTTGTACTTTTCCTGGCCGGTTGAAACTCTGGTGGTGGGTGATGCATCTGATAGAGTTATTGGTGATGTCCTTTCTAAGTATGAATATGCGCTTTGCTGAAGCGCTTGCACAGATGGCAAACTTTGAAGACCTCTTTGGGGGTTGCTTTACTGGATATCTGATACTCGTAATTTGTGGTGTGGACTTTTTGAAATCGTTGGCCAGGGTTCATTATTGCACTCATGTACGAATCACACCGAGGAAGTATGTTTTCCAAATGACTGGCATCCATTTTGTCTCCTTTGAATTTACAATCAGATTACATACGTGTCTTGAAACAACATTGTATACACTGGGCTTTGCAGGGTTGTCGATGTATGTTCTCCCCCTATTAACTATAATAGGTGGAGGATTTTGAGAAACAGGCATCCCCATTTCATGCGTACTTTGGATTGGATCATTGATCGTGCCCAGCAATGCATTGCGATCAGAAGAAAAATCCCCACGAATTCCAAATGAAAATATAGATCGAACCTCCTTTCTGCGAACATAGACAGGCTTTTGGTAGTAATCAAATGGAACAGGCTGTTGTTTAATTGAACAACTAAAACGTCTTATTTTTGTTTCAACTGAGTCTGAAATAAAGCTGGAACCGATCACTTGTCTGAAACCTGTTTGAATGCTCAACTCCAGGAAGTGCTGTAGACAATTGGAGGAACTAACATCCCATCAACGTGTTCACACTGACAAGAGACTTTGGGACTGGGTTCAGCTCAACTCTGGGTTCAGCTCAACTCACTGTAAACCAGCACACTGATGCTGGGGAGAGGCTGTTCACCTGCTCAGCGTGTAGGAAGGGATTTATCTGTTTGCCCAACCTGTTGACATACCTGAGAGTTCACATGTAATTACTGTGATTATATTCTTCTGTTAATAACATCCAGGATTGAACTATGTTCTTGGGTCTGTTTCTGATCATAATGAATTCCACTTCAGGTGGAGGTTAATATTCTGGATAAAGGATAAATAAATCAGCTTTGTGTTAAACTCAGTGTGACAAGTCCTTTTACTGTCACCAACATAAGTTAGTTCCTTTTGAAATTCTCTCCCTCCCCCCTGTCTCCTCCAACAAGTGTGAGGAGCTCATGGAGCTTCTTTGTCACTAAGATTGAGACAATCTGATCAGCTGCCTCTGCTGATTCACTCCCTTCCACTGGCCCATGGAGCCAGACTGTCTCTAAAAGCTCCTCCTTCCTTGAACCTTAAACTTGCCTCTTTCTTTAGTTTTTCTCCTATCTCCTCTCATCCCCTCCAGAGCTCACCTCCGTGAGACTCACCCTCTGCTCCCTTCACTCTATTCTCACTAAGTTGCTGACCATCACCTTCCCGGTGTCAGCTGATTGTTTTAATTGTTCCCTTGCCTCGGGTCCTGTCACTCTGCAAAACTGCCAACATCAGCCTCCTCCTCAATGAACCAACTCTTGATCCCACCGTTTGTGCAAACTAGCGCCCCATCTCCAACTTCCCTACCTCTCTAAGATCATTGAATGTCTTGGAAAATGGAGTTTGAGGGGAAAGTCACAAGAAAAATCTCACAATAAAATTTCTCCAAGTTTGTGAAATAGGAAAGGGCAGCTGAAGTGAGGATTGGTCCCTCAGCAGGTAAGACTGAACAATCATGGGAATGAAGGAAATGGCCCAGACTCTGAACAAAATATTTGTCCTGTTTTCAGTGAAAGATGCAAAATACAATTGTGTTGGAAGCAGTTCAGAGAAGATTCACTGGGCTGATTCCTGGGATGAAGGGGTTACTTTATGAGGAAAGGTTGGGTCCGCACACAGAGTTTAGAAGATTGAGAGATGATCTTATTGAAACCTAAAATTCATGGGGGGGCTCGACAGGTTGGATGCTGAGAGGATGTTTCCCCTCATGGAAATCTCAAACTGGAGGCTGGATTTAATAATAAGGGAGGTGAGGAGGAATTTCTTCTCATTCACTTTGGAATTCTCTCTCCTTGGAGAGCACTGGAGCTGGATCATTGAATACATTCAAGGCTGAGTTACACAGAGCTCTGATCAAAAGGGAGTCGAGGGATCGGGAGTGAGGCAGGAATGTGGACTTCAGGCTGCAATCAGCCATAATCTGATCAGCCACAATCTGATTGAATGGCAGAGCAATCCCGGTGGGTGAAATGTCGACTCCTGCTCCTGTTCCTTATAAACTTCTGAAAAGGAAGGAGCTGCAGCAAGCAGCATAATTAAGGACCCCACACATCCTGGACATTCTCTGTTCCACTGTCTTCCGTTGGAAAAAAGATACAAAAATCTGAGGTCATGTACCAACTGACACAAGAATAGCATTTTCCCTGCTGCCATCAGACTTTTGAATGGACCTATCTCACACTAAGTTGATTTTTCTCTACACCCTAGCTATGACTGTAACACTACATTCTGCAATCTCTCATTTCCTTCTCTATGAACGGTATGCTTTGTAAAGCGCGCAAGAAACAATACTTTTCACTGTATACTAATACATGTGACAATAATAAATCAAATCAAAATGCCACCATAAATAAAGTACATGATCTGGAATATCCATGAGAATGCAATCCTGAAATTACAAACAGGATTGATTCAGGCATCTCACCTTCCTGAGACACCAGTGAGCTCACATTACAGTGAAGTCAATTCTGCAGTGATCACTTGTGATACTACTGTGCATTTAAGGAAGGTATTTTAATCCTGATTCTCTGGGGGTTTTTTTGTATTGTTGCCGTGATGTCTGATGAAAGCACAATGGGCCTTTTTGTTTATCTGTAATTTGGGCCCAATGGAATGTCCTGGAGTTTTACGAGTTTTTGTCCCTTTTGAATTGTTGTGGGAAGATTGATTGACAGGTCAAGGTCAGGTGGTTCCTTCACAGAGGAATCCAAGGATTCACTTTCAGTTTTCGGTAGAAGCTGTTAGATCCCAGACTGAAAAGCAGTATTTCTGTGTCTCTCCCTGGTATTAGAAATTCTGCTGGCTCGATGGAAGCAGTCTTTCTTGCCTTTCTGGAGTGAAAATTTTGCTGTGAGTGGTTTGCTAGCTCGAGGCAAGCAGTGGCTCTATCTCTACCTCGACGGTGCTGGGAGCTACAGGACGGGGAAGTCAGCATTTCAATTCTCCACCCAAAGGACTAATTCACAGCAGGTGTTGCAGAGCTGCAAAATCGCGTGAGCATTCGTATGTTCTGTGCTCAACCAAAACCATGTGTGTATGTTGATAAGAATGTTGTGTTGGAACAGTACATTGAGCTGTTAATGTTTACACAATATCATGTTTTTTTTTTCTTGTTTGTAATTGGTAAAAGCTCTTGCTAAGTTTCTTTCCATGTGTTAATTGTATTTTTAAATAAACTTTGTTTGATAAAAGCTCCCCAGTGGCTCACTTGAATCATACCTGGAGTGAAACCTATCATGCTTACCCGTGCCAAATTCAAAATGCAAAGCTTATGATCTGGGATGACTTCATAAAACACCTTGGAGTTTCTGACCTGGATTATAACACACTGCTATGTGGACACTCTCCTTCTTCACTAATTCCCATCTCCTACTGTCTGGCAGATTGGAGAGGGACTGTAAACTTGGGTTTCTGTATTTAGTTCCTAATTTTATTGATTGTCACTCTAACCCCAGTCTCTGTGTCGTCACACCAAATAAACAATTAAAACTAATTGGGACTTAAATGGTGGTGAGTATACCCAGCATTCTCTGTGATGGGGAAAGTCCCCTCTCTACATCATGGGAGACGAATGCACAATAACAGCGTTGGATTGTTTGGAGCATGCCCAAGGCGAGTGATGGTGAAGAAGAGATTTTTCTCCCATTTGCTGCCGGTAAGTGGTGGCAGAGGCAGCGAGATATGAGGGAGTGGTGGAGCTGGTAGGTGGATGGAGGGGGTCATTAACACCCAGGGTTGGTAGCAAATCTGGAATAAAACCCTGCAGGTCCTGCATTTGCAGCTCCAGGAATTCTGCTCCAGACCAGGGTCAGATTAATGGCTGCCATTTTGTTTCAACAGGGAGCAGAACACACGTGTGGTCACCTTGACACAACAGCGAGGGGGCGGGGCTTCAGAGTCCCAGTGACCAGGAGAGATAATCATTGATTTTACTGTTAGGCTGCAGGCAGGAGCTGGAGATCTGAACACAGAGGAGAGGGAGGGAGAAAACTGGGAGTGGAGGAAAGAAATGGTGGAGATGGTGAAATAAAAACAGAAAACGCTGGAAAAGCTCTCGGTCTGGCAGCATCTGTTGAGAGAGAAACAGAGCTAATGTTTCATGTCCAACGTGACTCTTCTGAAGAAGAATGAGAAAGGACGGCTGGTCCTCCAACCAGAGAGAGAGTGTCAGAGGCGGCTCTGAGCAAGAGCTCCCTCATTGGCTGTGCCGGGTCTGTCACCGGAAACAGCCGAGAAGCTGTCGCCAGTTTATACCCGGGACCAGAAGCTGCTTATTCTCAATTATGATGTGGAGATGCCAGCGTTGGACCGGGGTAAGCACAGTAAGAAGTCTCACAACATCAGTTTAAAGTCCAACAGGTTTATTTGGTAGCAAATACCATAAGAACATAAGAAATAGGAGCAGGAGTAGGCCATCTAGCCCCTCGAGCGTGCCCCGCCATTCAATAAGATCATGGCTGATCTGACGTGGATCAGTACCACTTACCTGCCTGATCCCCATAACCCTTAATTCCCTTACCGACCAGGAATCCATCCATCCGCGCTTTAAACATATTCAGCGAGGTAGCCTCCACCACCTCAGTGGGCAGAGAATTCCAGAGATTCACCACCCTCTGGGAGAAGAAGTTCCTCCTCAACTCTGTCTTAAACCGACCCCCCTTTATTTTGAGGCTGTGTCCTCTAGTATTAACTTCCTTACTAAGTGGAAAGAATCTCTCCGCCTCCACCCTATCCAGCCCCCGCATTATCTTATAAGTCTCCATAAGATCCCCCCTCATCCTTCTAAACTCCAACGAGTACAAACCCAATCTCCTCAGCCTCTCCTCATAATCCAAACCCCTCATCTCCGGTATCAACCTGGTGAACCTTCTCTGCACTCCCTCCAATGCCAATATATCCTTCCTCATATAAGGGGACCAATACTGCACACAGTATTCCAGCTGCGGCCTCACCAATGCCCTGTACAGGTGCATCAAGACATCCCTGCTTTTATATTCTATCCCCTTCGCAATATAGGCCAACATCCCATTTGCCTTCTTGATCACCTGTTGTACCTGCAGACTGGGCTTTTGCGTCTCATGCACAAGGACCCCCAGGTCCCTTTGCACGGTAGCATGTTTTAATTTGTTTCCACTGAGATAATAATCCCATTTGTTATTATTTCCTCCAAAGTGTATAACGTCGCATTTCTCAACGTTATACTCCATTTGCCATATCCTCGCCCACTCACTCAGCCTGTCCAAATCTCTCTGCAGATCTTCTCCGTCCTCCACACGATTCACTTTTCCACTTATCTTTGTGTCGTCTGCAAACTTCGTTACCCTACACTCCGTCCCCTCCTCCAGATCATCTATATAAATGGTAAACAGTTGCGGCCCGAGTACCGATCCCTGCGGCACGCCACTAGTTACCTTCCTCCAACCGGAAAAACACCCATTTATTCCGACTCTTTGCTTCCTGTCGGATAGCCAGTCCCCAATCCACTTTAACACACTACCCCCAACTCCGTGTGCCCTAATCTTCAGCAGCAGCCTTTTATGGGGCACCTTATCAAACGCCTTTTGGAAATCCAAAAACACCGCATCCACCGGTTCTCCTCCATCAACCGCCCTAGTCACATCTTCATAAAAATCCAACATGTTCGTCAAGCACGACTTTCCCCTCATGAATCCATGCTGCGTCTGATTGATCGAACCATTTCTATCCAGATGCCCTGCTATCTCCTCTTTAATAATGGATTCCAGCATTTTCCCTACTACAGACGTTAAGCTGACCGGCCTATAGTTACCCGCCTTTTGTCTCTCATCTGACCACTCCATCTGACGAAGGAGCAGCAAGTTCCGAAAGCTTATGGTATTTGCTACCAAATAAACCTGTTGGATTTTAACCTGGTGTTGTGAGACTTCTTACTATTCTCAATTAAACAGGGAATTCCTGGAAACACACTGCAGCTCCTTCTCTATCTGAAGATCCAATGTCTGTTGTATAATTGTCCCAGGGTTACCAGGCTCCTCTTAACTCCTCCAACTGATTTTTCACAGATTTATTTTAAATGGCTTTATTCTAAATTAGTAACACCAGCTTTAAAGTCACTGATTCAAGACTATCACAAACACATTAAATCATCACACAATAAATACCAGTCATTTTTCGGACTGGAATTTTAAACCCACTGTTTCGCTCTCACTCAGGAACAGATCCCAGTTTTACACCAATCTCTGATTTGACAGCTCGTTTCCAGCATTCACCGCTGTTCTTCCTGACTCTGAACACAGTTGTAAAGGAGCTTCTGTTCCCTGTTTAGGAGCTCAGAGCCATGTGTGAATTCACTGGGTGCTGAAGGGTCAGTATTTCCGATATTCACTCCTCCAGTTTCCAGGTTGCGTCTGTCCCTCACTCAATGCCTGTTGTATTGTTGTCCCAGCGGTTAACAGGCTCCTGTGAACTCCTCATCTGATACTTTAATGCAGACTTTTATAAATTATTTTGAATGAGTTTATTTTAAAATAGTAACACCAGCATTAAAGTCACTGATTCAAGACAGTCACTAAAACATGTTAAATCATCAGTGGCTACTGAGTACAACCAGGCCTCAGACAAGAGTTTCTGAGTCGATTCTGTGCAATGGAATGTCTTATCAGTGTTGCCATGGTGAGCTGTCTGCAGTAAAGAGCCTGTTTGAGTCTCTAACTCAGACTAAACTCTCTCCCAAACACAAAAAAATATTAGACCCCGTACCTCATTGAATTGTCATAAGTTATAAAGGGTTTAGATACAGAAATCATTCAAGCTGGAGTGTGTGTTTGAAAATATTATCCTACATTTTATAAAATAAACTTCTCAACAATTGGTTCAGCTGCTGTTTGAGAATTGAGTCAGGTTTTGGGAATCTGACACCAGGAAGGCCATGGAACACGGTGCAGAACAGATTCACTACAGCTCAGAAAGAAGCCACTCTGCCATTGGTGTCATTGCCAGCTCTTTGGAAGAGCTATCCCATTAATCCTACTCGTCTGCTGTTTCCCCACAGCTCCAGAAATAATTTCCCTTCAAACATTTCTCCAATTCTCTTTTGAAAGTTATTGTTGAACCTGCTCCCAGAAGCTTTCAGGCAGCACACTCCATCACTATGGAATGAAATGTTTTCTCAGGGTGACCCATCTTCGAACTTAGTCCCAATTTCATTTTCCCATGAGGAGAAACTGGGAATCTTTTCATTCGAACAAAGCAGGATGAGAGGAAATGTGAACAACTTGTTCAAAACTGGATCAAGACCATCATCCAAGATACTACAGATACTCTTTCTCTTTCAAGATGAGTCTGATGTCCATCATTGGGAAATGCTGGAATCCATTAATAAGGAGATGCCCTACCTTAACCTCCTTCATCACAGATTCGAGAATTTTTCCAATGACCGATGTTAACCTAATTGGCCTGCAGTTTCCTGCTTTCTGTCTCCCTCCTTTCTTGAATAGAGGAGTCACATTCTCTATTTTCCAATCTGATTGGATCTTTCCAGAATCCAGAGTATTTTGGAAAATTAAACCCATTGCAACTACTATTTCAGCAGCCACTTCTGTAAGACCCTGGAACATTGTGCATCAAGACAAGGGAATTGTCAGCTTTGAGATACAATAATTCTCTCAGTTCCTCGTCTCTGGAGCATGTTATAAGTTCCCTGTAATTGTGTCAAGTTCCTCTCTCCCTTTCACTCCCTTATTCACAGTTATTTCTGAGGATGTCATTTGTTTCCTCCACAGTGGAGACTTGTAGAAACTCTTACTGTCTGTTTCTATATTTCTCGCTAACCTTCTCTCAGACTCTAATTTCCCTCTCCTTACTGATCTTTTTGTCATTCTTTGCCATTCTTTATATTCTGTATCTGAGATTATAAAAACCTCAGCTTTTCAATAGTTGTTGGTGGCTCCGGTGGGTTCAGTTCTCAGCTGTGGGCAGCATCAGGTTCAGCTTCACCCAGCACATCTAGATCTGCAATGTCACCTTGATCTCACATTTATAAAACTCCTTACAGACAATGAGAAACATCCCAAAGGGTTTTACAGGAGCAGTGACTCTGAGCCACATCAGGAGATATGAGGATGTTAAACTGAAGACCCCCCCATCTGCTCTCTAAGATCCTATAGTGACTATTTTGAACAAGAGCAGGGAGTTCACCCCTGTGAGAGCAATATTACCCCTCACCCAATCTCCCTAAAAACAGATCATCACTGCTCATTATCATGTTGCTCTTTGTGGAGGCTGATTACGCACGGAGATGATCTGAGGTTGTGAAGAGTGTGATATCAATGCAAATTCTGTCAAAGCCCAGTTCCTGTACTTAGCAGCAGCATCATCAACACTTCCCCAGTGTCATAATGAGCAAAGTTCAGTCCTGAATCTGATGAGCAGAGCAGTGCAGTCATTTATGAACTCGCTGGTGCACCAGCAGGTTGTATGATCGATTAAAACACTTTCCACATGTGGAGCATGTGAAGGGCTTCTCCCCGGTGTGAATTCGCTGGTGTGCCTGCAGGGTAGACGAATTAATAAATCCCTTCCCACACTCAGAGCAGGAGAAGGGTCTCTCATTGGTGTGAACTCGCTGGTGTATCAGCAGATTGGATGATCGAATAAATCCCTTCCCACACTCGGAGCAGGTGAATGGTCTCTCCCCAGTGTGAACTCGCTGGTGTGTCAGCAGATTGGATGGTCGCGCAAATCCCTTTCCACATTCAGAGCAGATGAATGGTCTCTTCTCAGTGTGAATCTGCTGGTGTGTCAGCAGGTTGGAGGACTGAGTGAATCCCTTCCCACACTGGGGGCAGATGAACGGCCTCTCCCCAGTGTGAGTGCGCTGATGTACAGTGAGTTCAAATAATCGTCTGAACCCAGTTCCACAGTGAGAGCATCTGAACGATCTCTCATCAGTGTGAACACGTTGATGGTATTGAAGATCTCCAGAACCTTTGAAGCACTTCCCACACTCTGGACATTTAAAAGGTCTCTCACCAGTATGAACTCGTTGGTGTATCTGAAGGTGGGGTGATGTCCTGAACCTCTTCCCACACAGTGAGCAGTTGAACGGTGTGTCCCCGGTGTGAATGCGCTGGTGCTCCCTCAGTCCATGTGGGTTTTTAAAGCTCTTCTCACAGTCGGAGCATTTAAACTTTCTCTTGTCAGTGTGAACTTGCTGATGTTTCAGCAGGTGGGATGAGAGAGTGAATCCTTTCCCACACATGGGGCAGATGAATGGCCTCTCCTCAGTGTGGAGTCTCTGGTGTCTCTGAAGGCAAATTAACTGAGTGAATCCCTTCCCACACATAGAGCAAGTAAACGGCCTCTCCCCGGTGTGTCTGCGTCGATGGATTTCCAGCTCGCACGGGCGTCTGAATCCCTTCCCACAGTCCCTACATTTCCATGGTTTCTCCCTGGTGTGAATGGTGCTTTTTCCTTCCATGCTCAGGTCCTGATGAATCGAATGAACCTGGATGCTGGAATTTGAAACAGAAACAGAAAATCTCAGCAAGTCTGACAGCATCTGTGGAGAGAGAATAGAGTCAACGTTTTGAGTCTAGATTACCCTCCGTCAGAGAGGAAAGAGACCATACTTTTAGTCAGACAAATAAATGTGTCACAAAAACAAAAAATGCTGAAAAATCTCAGCAGGTCTGACAGCATCTGAGGAGGCACGGTGGCACAGTGGTTAGCACTGCTGCCTCACAGCGCCAGGGACCCAGGTTCAATTCCCGACTTGGGTCGCTGTCTGTGTGGAGTTTGCACATTCTCCCCGTGTCTGCATAGGTTTCCCTGGGTGCTCCGGTTTCCTCCCACAGTCCAAAGATGTGCAAGTTAGGTGCATCGGCTTTGCTAAATTCTCCCTCAGTGTATCGAACAGGCGCCAGAGTGTGGCAACTGGAGAATTTTCACAGTAACTTCATTACAGTGTGAATGTAAGCCTACTTGTGACTAACAAATAAATGTTTTTTACTTTTAGCATCTGTGGGGAGAGAAATGGCACCGTGGTGAAGCGGTCTAAGGCACTGGATTAAGGCTGCAGTCTCAGCAGGGGCCTGAGTTCGAATCCCACCGCTGCCAGAATTGATTTGAGTTTTGGGGCGGCACAGTGGTTAGCACTGCTGCCTCACAGCTCCAGGTCCCGGGTTCAATTCCAGCCTTGGGTCACTGTCTGTGTGGGTTTCCTCCGGGTGCTCCGGTTTCCTCCCACAGTCCAAAGATGTGCGGGTTAGGTTGATTGGCTCTGCTAAATTGACTAGTGTGGGGTTACGGGAATAAGGCTTGAGTCGGATTGTGGTCAATACAGACTTGATGGGCTGAAGGGCCTCCTTCTGGACTGTAGGGATTCTATGAATAGAGCCAATATTTCCAGTCAGGATGACCATAGATTTTGATTTGATTTATTCCTGTCACGTGTATTGGGACACAGTGAAAAGTATTGTTTCGTGTGCTGTAGAAAGAAAACATACCATTCACAGAATATAAGAAAAGAGAGGGTGCAGAATGTAGTGTTATAATCATAGTTAGGGTGTAGAGAAAGATCAACTTAATGCGCTGTAGGTCTATTCAAAAGTCTGACAGCAGCAGGGAAGAAGCTGTTCTTGAGTCAGTTGGTATGTGTCCTCAGACTTTTGTATCTTTTTCTCGATGGAAGAAGGTGGGAGAGAGAATGTCCAGGGTGCGGGGGATGCTTGATTATGC
Source organism: Mustelus asterias (assembly GCF_964213995.1). Classification (NCBI taxonomy): domain Eukaryota; kingdom Metazoa; phylum Chordata; class Chondrichthyes; order Carcharhiniformes; family Triakidae; genus Mustelus; species Mustelus asterias. The sequence goes on from NW_027590214.1 coordinate 577,490, forward strand.
TGGCTGCTTTCCCGAGGCAGCAGGAAGTGTCGACAGAGTCAATGGATGGGAGGCTGCTTTGCGTGATGGACTGCACTATGTCAAATCTGCTGAGATTTTCCAGCATCTTCTGTTTTTGTTTCAGATTCCAGCATCTGCAGTAGTTCACTTTTAAATAAATGTCAAGCTGAGGGAGCAAAGGATGTTCTTAACAGAGAGAGATCTGGGTGGCCTCCCTGGATTCACTTCCTTTCCCTTCAGTTGCTGCAAGTCCCCAATTTCCCCCAGAATGAGAAAAGAAATGGAAAGGGGGGAAAGGAAAGTGTTTTACTCACAGATGTTGGCCTCTTTTAAGGACTGTTTAACTGTGTCCAGGATGCAGATGCAGGAGACAAGTGGAAATCTGAGTCTGTCCTCTTTTTAGGTCAAACCAAACCAAGTAAACAAACTCAGATTAAATCAGGACAAAGTAAAAGGGGCAGCTCCCCAAAAAGGAGGGGGAACAGCCCGAACAGAAGTCAAAGTACAAAGGAAACTTAAAAACATCAAATTAAAATGTGATTATTAGGGTCGATAATGCACCCCAACCCCTGCGGTGCCCAGCGGGCGCGGAAAGCGTCAACCTCGCCTGTGGACACCGCATGCTCCCTCTCCAGGGACACCTGGCCGCGAACGTAGCCGCGGTAGAGGGGCAGACAGTCAGGATGGACGGCCCCCTCGATCGCCCGCAGCCTGGACCGGTAAATGGGAAATCTGAGTCTGTGTGCAGCTCAATCTCCATTCAGAGAGAGCAGCAGCCGCTTGGCTGGGCCGGAATGAGCAGCTTGACGAGCTCCGCATTCAGACAATGGGGAAAGCTGAGTGCGGCCATGAGCACAAACACTGCGCTGTGATTGGTTGCAGGATAATTCCCATTTCCGGTACGCCATCTCTTTCCATTGGTCAACCCGGGCCCAATCACAACAAGGGGCCGAAATGACGCCACGTGGGGGCCGGGGGCAGTTTGACCTCTGGAGGTTCGGAGCTGTTGTCCAATCCGCAGTGCTTTTGCTGCCGATGGGACGCTGAGTGCTGGGAACGCCCCTCTGAGTCATTGTGACGTCCACAATGGGTGTTAGTCTGATTCAGCCAATTAGAATCACTCTCCTCTGCAGTGACATAATTGGGATTGTTTCCCGCCCCCTGCACTTCCTCGAGCCGAAGTTTGATGGCTCTGGCCAATCGGCAGCGCTGGAAGACCGGAAGCCGTCGAGACCTCCAGCCAATCAGAGCCCGGGCTTGGTGACAATGCCAATCAAGCTTCAGTAAGAAGTTTAACAACACCAGGTTAAAGTCCAACAGGTTTATTAATAAACCTGTTGGACTTTAACCTGGTGTTGTTAAACATCTTACTGTGTTTACCCCAGTCCAACGCCGGCATCTCCACATCAATCAAGCTTCAGACAGACTGAAATGTCCTCATTTCGCCAACAACTGAGTAAAACACTTTCTTTTCTCCCCCTTTCCATTTCTTTTCTCATTCTGGGGGAAATTGGGGACTTGCAGCAACTGAAGGGTAAGGTCGCGAATCCAGTCTGTACATTCCACACATTTTTAGTCCAGTCATAAGGGCATAGATCTGTCTGGCCGCCTGCATGGAGATTTTCAGCCCTCTGTGTCCAGGACAGGATAATGGCTGCTCCCTCGATGGAGTCTTCGAGGGAGCAGCGCTCCGAAAGCTAGTGGCGTTTGCTACCAAATAAACCTGTTGGACTCTAACCTGGTGTTGTTAGACTCCTTACTGTGTTTACCCCAGTCCAACGCCGGCATCTCCACTCCAGGACAGGAAGCAGTGAGCATGGATCTGTCAATCAGCCTCAATCAGCACCTTCAGGAGAATTGGGAGGGTGAATATTAGGTACAGCAGAGTGAGAATGGAGGGAGAGTGTGTGGGATGGAGATTTAGAGCTTTTGGGGAATGAGAGAGAATGTTCCATAGAAACTGGAATTGTCTGTTCTGAGTTTCGACCCTGTACTGACACTGATGACTTGTGTCAATTTGTTTTACAGGATATTGAAAGAGGAATCACAGGCTAAAATCTCAAATGTCACGTCGAGATCTGGCAGAGTCATATTCCTTGGGACCTAAATATCATCGGCCATTGAATCTGGAAGGAGATTTGAAAAGATTTCAAACATCAGTGTGACTGGAAAAGCACCAGCACACTTCCACATTCAAGTGAGAGTGTTCCAGTGCACTGACTGAAGAGCTTTAACCAGTTACACAGTCTGAATAAATATCACACCATTCACAGCGGGGAGAGACTGTACCCGTGTTCTGTGTGTGGAGAGAGACTGTACCGGTATTGTGTGTGTGGACGAGGCTTCAACTGATTGTCCACCCAAGGCAGGGGCAAGGACACCTGCACCATGGAGAAACCATGGAAATGTGCAGACTGTGGAAAGAGATACAGATACCCCTCTCTGCTGGATGCTCATCGGCGCAACCACACTGGGGAGAGGCTATTCATCTGCTCCCAGTGTGGGGAGGGATTCATTCGGTTCCCCCACCTGCAGTCACACAAGCGAGTTCACACTGGAGAGAGACCGTTCACCTGCTCTCAGTGTGGAAAGGGATTCACTGTGTTATCCACTTTGCAGAGACACCAGCGAATTCACACTGGGGAGAGGCCGTTCATCTGCCCTCAGTGTGGGAAGGGATTCAACCAGTTATCCAATCTATGGACACACCAGCGAATTCACACTGGGGAGAGGCCGTTCACCTGCTCTCAGTGTGGGAAGAGATTCACTCGGTCATCCGACCTGCGGACACACCAGCGAGTTCACACTGGGGAGAGACCGTTCACCTGCTCTCAGTGTGGGAAGGGATTCACTCGGTCATCCGACCTGCGGACACACCAGCGAGTTCACAGCGGGGAGAGGCCGTTTACCTGCTCTCAGTGTGGGAAGGAATTCACTCAGTTATCCCACCTGTTGAGACATCAGTGAAGTTACACTGGGGAGAAACTGTCCACCTGCTCAGTGTATAAAAAGGGTTCAGAATTTCATCACAGCTGCTGAGGCACCAACAAGTTCACAGGGGTTGGATTCTGCTGTTATTATTTCTGCTCTCAATTACATCCAGGACTGCATTTTGTTCATTCTCACAGTTAGTCAATGCGGAGGGTCAGAGGGTTTCTTTCTGCTGGACTGACCAGTCTCACAACTTGGCCTCCAATGGGCTAATGCTCTTTGAGTCTTGTTGCGAATACCTGGTTTCAAATTTCTCTAGGATCACAGAGTGACAGGGTGTTGGGAAGTTCAGAGATATTTAGTCAGCATTTCTGTTTGAAACCACCCCCCAAACGCCCATCCAATTTCCTTTGTAATTGTTTATTGTCTCCACTTCCTCCACCCCCGTAGGCAGCAAGTTCCAGGTCATTACCACTCACTGCATCAAAATATTCTTCCTCACATCCCCCCCTACATCTCTGACCCAAAACATTAAATCTGTGACCCCCTCGTCCTTGTCCAATCAGCTAATGGGAACAGCTTTTCTTTGTCCACCTTATTTAAACCTGTCAGAATCTTGTCCACCTCTATCAAATCTCCCCTCAACCTCCTTTGCTCCAAGGGGAACAACCCCAGCCTGACCTCGACAATAAAGAACAAACTAACAGAATATGTTAGTACCTGAAATCAAATGGGAATATTTAATTTCTGTTTTAAAGATATTGTGAATATATTGTCCTGGACAATAAAGGAATTGGAATAACTCACCTTGGGTGTGGTTGAATGGAATATATCAATCTGATATCCACCTACAGTCCAGTGAAAGTCTGGAATGTGTTGCTGGAAATCTCTCCCCAATATCACTGTGGATGTACTTACACGATGTGGAGATGCCGGCGATGGACTGGGGTAAACACAGTAAGAAGTCTCACAACACCAAGTTAAAGTCCAACAGGTTTATTTGGTAGCAAACGCCACTAGCTTTCGGAGCACTGCTCCTTCGTCAGGTGAATGGGAGTTCTGTTCACAAAACAGGATTTTGTATGATCAGAACTCCCACTCACCTGACGAAGGAGCAGCGCTCCGAAAGCTAGTGGTGTTTGCTACTAAATAAACCTGTTGGACTTTAACTTGGTGTTGTGAGACTTCTTACTGTGTACTTACACCTCAGGCATTGTAGCAGTTGAAGAAGGCAGTGTTGGGGTTGACCATGTCCGAGGCAGCTACAAACAGCCACATATTCTGTTATAATTGAAGGACTGCAGATTGAATGTGAGGCATTGTGGGACTGGACTATCTTGACCACATTCCTGTGACTGCTCAGTTTCTGCAATCATGAACCATTAAAGCTGCTTAGCAGGGTCCTGACAGAGGACCTGGTGAGAATATTTACTCAGAATGAGTTAGAATTAAACTTATTCCAGGACCGGCTGATGTTCAGCGGCTGAGATACCCGAATCTGTGAACGGGAGGTCTGACCAATCAACAAACAGTGGCAGATAGTTAGTTAAGAAGTTAAAAAGCATTCTCGGGCATTGTTTAAATGATTTTATCCCAAATTTGTGATAAGAACTGTGAGGGACATGTGACCCATTTGTCAGTGAAGTGACGGTATACTCCAAATAGCACTGGACTGAAAAGCAGATCTCTGAGAGTAGATTCTAATGGCTATAATCCGACCCAAGCATGGCCAGTGAAAAATCAGAGCTCGAGTGGGTACTGGACAGGTCTCTTACCTGCTATTTGGAAACTAAGAGCAAGAAACTTATTGATAAAATTATTAGAGAATACAGCCAACGTTTCGAGACTGGAAGACATTTCATAACAGCTCTTATGAAGGGTCATCCAGACTTGAAACATTGGCTCTATTCTCTCTCCACAGATGCTGTCAGACCTGCTGAGCTTTTCCAGCATTTTCTGTTGTTGTTTCAGATTCCAGCATCCGCAGTATTTTACTTTTATGATAAAATGATTCGGTCTGATTGGAATCCCCACGACCCTCCCGCAAAACAGAGGGAGTGGTGGCAAAGGGAGAAAAAGGATAAGGATGATAAAGTCTGGGTTCTGATTCTCCGAGCCCATGTAGAATAAACAAAATGAGTGAAGCAGTTTATAAAGAACAGAAGTTATCCATCCCGAACAAAAACGGTCAAATTAAAATTATTCGGTTATGGAATATAACTAAACAATTAAGAGCTGAAGTTTACAATCTAGTTTGTTTTGATTTTTATACTTGTGTAAAGTGGTATTATTGTGGGCCAATTTTTTTCTGGTCACTCCCCATCCCTTTAGGTTCTGTAGAAAAGTTAACCCTTTCAGCAGACAGTTCATTTCTTTTCAAATCATCTGAAAACTCATGTCTATTTTAGTTTATAATTGAAGATTTATGGGAATTGGCTAAGATGGGCTTTCGACATTTTTAAAGTATAAAGAAGTGGTCTTGAGAAGCCAATTTGGTAGAGAGAGGTGGAGGGAGATATGTTTACAGAGAGGTGTTGAGAGGTGTTGAGTGCTGTTGGTTTTACAAGTTATCCATGTTTTTGGAGCGGTCACTTCATGTCCTGGTCTGAGAGGGATGGAGAGAAGTCTGTTCAATTGTTAATGTTAAGCTTTCTCTATTAACTGTTAATCGACACTCTGTTTTTTATCTTTCTGACTTGTTACATTTTTAATGGTTAATTAACTTTCTGAATTCACCATTTAAAGTGTTCTTTCTTGCCACATGGTTAAGACACTGGAACCTGGTGTGATTTATGATTAGGGAGGTTATTGTAAACAAGAGAACTCCATAAATCTCAATACAAATAGATTAAACTTCTTACAAATGGAATGCAATCCTTTATTATGAGAGAAATTGAACAAAGAAGTAAAGATGTTGTACTTCAGTTATACAGGGCGTTGCTGAGACTGCATCTTGAACACTGGGTGCAGCTTTGTCTCCTATTTAAGAAATGATACAAACGCATTGAAAGTGGTTCAGAGGAGGTTTAATAATTGCTTCCCAATTCTTGACCCTCACAGGATAAATTTTGTCCGATTTTCCTTGTATTCACCTCTGACAAAGAATCATCCTGACTCAAAATGTTGTCTCTATTCTCTCTCTGCAGATGCTGTCAGACTTGCTGAGATTGTCCAGCATTTTCTGTTTATGTTTCAGATTCCAGCAGCAGCAGAATTTTGCCTTTATACCAATTCTTGTTGGATAAGGGAATCTAAAGTATCGGCTGTAGAATGACAGTGTGGAATGCAACACAAACAGATCAGCCATGATCTCAATCAATGGTGGAGCAAACTCAAAGGGCCAAATGGCCGACTTCTGCTCTGATGTCGAATGGTGGTCGCAATTTCCTGAGAATTGTGAAGCAAGGCTGGAAGATTCACCTTGCTTGTGTTAAAACCATCACTGTGAAATTCAGTTCTGGGATTAAAGGTTGCCAGACTGGAAAAGGAAAACAATGGAAATACACTCTTGGGGAGTGAAAAGTCACCTTGCCGGACACATTCTTGGAGAATTGAGTGTCAACATTCCAAGGCAGAGTAAAACATAAGCATTGAGTGGGATATTTGAGTGTGTTGAGAGGAAAAGGGCAAAGTTCAACTTTACAGCTTAAGAGCTATGTTTCTACAAAAAGTGTTTACTCATTGTTGCTTCCAGTTTGTCGGAGTAAAAGTCATAAAACTTGAAGTTTTGTCTTGTGATTCTTTCATTTACTCAATGGGTTTAAATTCATTTCTTTAAATTATTGATCATTACAGAGATCTTAATAATTCATTTAAAGCCCCAAGTTTCGACTTCCCATTTGAGCCTGGGGCACCTTTCTGTCTCTCTATTGCTCGTGTCAATGAGAGCCAGGCGACGGAGCTGAGGGCTGAATTTAGCTGAGAATAACGAGGCCTGCGCCCCAGTTGGGAAACTGCCATGGGGATCGCACTAATAGAGAGACAGGGAGGACTGAGTGGGAAATGGGCCTCCAACCAATTGTTATATCTGTCTCTCAGAGCGAAAGAGAAACCTGTCTCTTTAAATACAGATACAGGGAAAAGGCTGCACTGAAATCTGTCCCTTTTAACCTGCACAGAAGCAGGAGGCTGAGAATGACAGGCTGCAGGAGGAGTCCATTCAGCCCATCGTGCCCCTGCTATCTCTTTGAAAGGACTCTCTGATTCATCCACCTGCTCTGTTCTTTCCCCACAGCCCTGCAAATTCTTCCCATTCAAGTCTTTACCCGTTGGAAAGATTCTATTGAATCTGCTTTCAGGCAGATCAGAACAACTCGCTGTGTCAAACAATAAAATAAAATCTCATCTCCCCCTCTGGCTCCTTTGCCAATTACCTTAGAGGGAGTCACTTTCTGTTAAAGAGCCTGCCAACCCCTCTCACCTGCTTTCCCGAAAGTGCATCAATATAGTCAGAAAAAGTCCAGCAAAATCAAATTTTTACTGATAAAAGTTTATTAATGAAACAGAACATGGTTAAAACAAACAGAAAATGACTTGAGGATCAAAGACAACCAGAGTAAAAGGATGTTCACAATGTTCTGGACACAAATGGTTTCTCTTTAATTCATCTGTAGCCTGTTCCCTGTCCTCTTTGTGGAACACCTCCGCTCAGTCCACAAGCATGACCCTGACCTTCCGCTTGCTTGCCATTAGAATTCACCACCTTGCTCTCACGCTCACATTTCTGTCCTCGGCCTGCTGCAATGTTCCGGAGAAGCCCAACACAAGCTGGACAAACAGCCCCTCATCTTCCGATGAGGCACTTTACAGCCTTCTGGACTCAACATTGAGTTCAACAACTTCACACCCTGAACTCTCTCCTACATTTTGATTTGTTTTTTATTTGCTGAGTGCCAGTCTGCATCTTGTTTTCATGTTTTTTTGCTTCCAGACAGAGCTGTCCTTTATTCTACCATTAACACTTACTCTGGGCCAATGCTTTGTTTCTTTACGATGTGGAGATGCCGGCGTTGGACTGGGGTAAACACATGAAGAGTTTTAACAACACCAGGTTCCTGTTGGACTTTAACCTGCTGTTGTTAAAACTTCTTATTGTTTCTTTCCAACAACCATTACCTCTCCCTTTGCCTTTTGTTCCGGGACATTTTTGTCATTTAATCTCACCCGCCCTCTAACCAATCCCTGACTTTCCCTTTTGTTCTCCCTGCCCCTCCCCCCTTTCTCAGCAGCATCAAACCCATTACATTTCTCCCTCTCTTTAGTTCTGAAGTAGAGTTACATTGGACGTGAAACATTAACTCTGTTTCTCTCTCCACAGATGCTGCCAGACCTGCTGCGTTTTTTCAGTTCTTTCTGTATTTATTTTAAATCTACCTTAGTCGTAGGAAAAGCACTCTTTACTATCCAGGATAAAAAAATGTTCTTCATCAGTTTTTGTGGATCATTTCAGTGGAAATGTGCTCTCCCAGGCTCAAAGAGCATCAGCCCATTGGAAGCAAAGTTGGGAGACTGGCCAGTCCAGCAGAAAGAAACCCTCCGACCCTCCCACTTCACCAACTGTCAGAATGAACACTGTTCAGTCCTGGATGTGATTAACAGCAGCAATAACAGCAGAATCCAACACCAGTAATCACTTGTGAATTCGCTGGTGTCTCAGCAGGAGGGATGAATCACTAAATCCTTTCCCACACTGAGAGCGGGTGAATGGCCTCTCCCCGGTGTGAACTCGCTGGTGTTCTCGCAGGTTGCATGAATCACTGAATCCCTTCCCACACAGAGAGCATGTGAACGGTTTCGCTCCGGTGTGAACTCGCTCATGTTTCCGCAGGTTGGATGAAGTTCTGAAGCTCTTTGGGCAGTGAGAGCAGGTGAACAGTCGCTCCTCAGTGTGAATGCGCTGGTGGGACACCAGATCCTGAGACCTTTTGAAGCCACTCCCACAGTCAGAGCATTTAAAGGGTCGCTCATTGGTGTGAACTCGCTGGTGTTCCCACAGGTAGGATGATGTTGTAAACCTCTTTGTGCAGTGAGAGCAGCTGAATGGTCTCTCCTCAGTGTGAATGCGCTGGTGGACCAACAGTTGGTGAGACCTTTTGAAATCTTTCCCGCAGTCAGAGCATTTAAAGGGTCGCTCATTGCTGTGAGTGACTTTGTGTCTCTGCAGGCTGGATGACTGAGTGAATCCCCTCCCACACACTGAGCAGGTGAATGGCCGCTCCCTCGTGTGAACTCGTTGGTGATTCCGCAGGTGGGATGATCTTCTAAATGTCTTTGAGCAGTGAGAGCAGCTGAATGGTCTCTCCACAGTGTGAGTGCGCTGGTGATCCATCAGATCCTGAGACCTTTTGAATCCGCTCCCACAGTCAGAGCATTTAAAGGGTCTCTCGCTGTTGTGAATGACATTGTGTCTCTGCAGGCTGGATAACCGGGTGAATCTGTTCCCACACTCGGAGCAGGTGAACGGCCTCTCCCCAGTGTGAACTTGCTGGTGTCTCAGCAGATTGGATGACAGAGTGAATCTCTTCCCACACACAGAGCAGGTGAACGGCCACTCCTCGGTGTGAACTTGCTGGTGTTTCCGCAGGTTGGATGATGTTCGAAACTGCTTTGTGCAGTGAGAGCAGCTAAACAGTCCCCCCTCAGTGTGAATGCGCTGGTGTGACAGCAGGTGGGATGACCTTCTAAACCTCTTTGGGCAGTGAGAGCAGCTGAACGGTCTCTCCCCGGTGTGAATGCGCTGGTGGGACACCAGATCCTGAGACCTTTTGAAACCAGTCCCACAGTCAGAGCATTTAAAGGGTCTCTCATTGGTATGAGTGAGATTGTGACTCAGCAGATTGGATGACCGAGTGAATCCCTTCCCACACACAGGGCAGGTGAATGGCCGCTCCCCAGTGTGATTGTGTCGATGTGTTTCCAGCTGAGATGGGAAACTGAATCCCTTCCCACAGTCTCCACATTTCCACAGTTTCTTCCTGGTGCGGGTGTCCTTGCGACTCTCCAGGTTAAACAATCAATTAAATCTCACACAGAACACGGGTACAGTCTCTCCCCGCTGTGAATGCTGCGATGTATTTTCAGGCTGTGTAACTGGTTAAAGCTCTTTCCACACTCAGTGCACTGGAACACTCTCACTCTGGTGTGTGTGTGTCTTGGTGCTTTCCAGTCACACTGATGTTTAAACCTTCTGAAGCAGAAAAAACAGAAATATTTCTCCTTCTAGATTCAAAGGTCGATGATGTTGAGGTCCAGATGAATTGAGCGACTGTCAGATCTTGATGTGATGTTTGGTTTGGGATTTCCGTCTATGGATCTTAACCTTCTGATATCCTGTAAAGGAGTTGCAGCAGAAATCACCGTCAATACAGAATCAAAATTCAGAAGTAAAATTCTAGTTTCTAAGGAACATTCTTTCCCCACTCATTCCACTAAATCTGTAAATTGGTTAAGATACAGGGGGTTGTGATTGGTCATGTTCTTGACCTTGCTGCCTATGAGGGGAGTCAAGCAGAGATGGTCAGTAATTTTGAATGTGATTGGATGGGTGCTGCAGGGTTACAGAATGGGACCCACTCCAGACTGACAGAATTGCTCAGCAGGGACTGGAGTTGTCCAATGAACTCCTCCTGTGCTGTAATGACTCTGACTGGAAATATATGACGTAGCTACAGTACTATATTACAAGACTAGAAATAATAATAAATGTACTTTATTGCAGAACCATCCGATATTTATCACATAACAACACGGGTCATATTTCTGTCCTCAGAGTTTTAAAGCACAGCAAGAGGCCCTTTGGCCCATCGAATTTGTGCCAGCTCTCAAGCATCGATCTGTTCTAATCCCACCTTCCACCATTTGGTCAGTAGTAGCCATGTAAGCGATGGCATTTCAAGTGCTCATCTAAATGCTTCTTAATGTTGAGCGTTCCCACCTCTACCACCCTTTCAGGCAGTAAGTTTCCGATTCCACAACCCTCTGGGTGAAAATCTTTTCCCTCAAATCCCCTCTAAATCTCCTGCCCCTCACCTTAAATCTGGATGTTGACCCAGCTACTAAAGTTACTTGAACTAAGGGTTCATATTTTTGTACATCCCAATCAGGGCCCCCTCAGCCTTCTCTGAATTAGGGAGAACAATTCCAGCCTCACCAGCCTCTCTTCATGGCTGAAACTTTCCAGCCCAGGCAGCATCCTGGTGAATCTGCTCTGCACCTTCTCTAGCGCAATCACATCCTTGGTAAAATGTGGCAACCCGAATTGCAGACAGTACTCTAGTTTTTAATACAGCTCAATCATAACTTGTTTGCTCTAATATTCTATGCCTCGGTTAAAAAAGGCAAGAATCCCATATCCTTCTTAACCACTTTATCAATTTGTCCTGCTGTCTTCAGGCTCTGATGGACATGCACCCCAAGGTCCCTCTGGTCTTCTGCACTTCCTGGCGTCCTATTGTTCATTGTCTATTCCCTTGCCTTGTTAGTCCTCCCAAAATGCCTCACCACGGACTTTAGGGGGTTAAATTACATTTGCCACTGTTCTGTCCATCTAACCAGCTCGTCCACATCATCCTGTAATCTAAGGTTTTCCTCCTCGCTATTTACCACATCACCAATTTTTGGACCATCAGCAAACTTACTGATCGAACCCCCACATTCAGGTCCACAGGGAGCTCCACGCGGTCATTGATACAAAGCCCGGACTCTGATTGGCTGGAGGACCAGCGCCCATCCGGTCCTCCACGCGTTGCCATTGGTCAATCTGCTGCATGGAGACAATGAGGGGGCGGAACCCGAGCACACGTGCGGGTGGGCGGGGCTTTGACCGCCAGCCGCGCTGAGCTGGTGTCCAATCCGCAGTGTTTTGCTTCTGTAACCAGTGATATTGCTGCCAATGGGACACTGTGTGCTGGGAACGCCCCTCGAGTCATTGTGACGGCACAATGGAGCCCTGCCTGAATCGGCCAATAGCAATCACTCTGGGTTCAGGCGCGCGGACCCGGGAGCCCCGCCCCCTCCCACTGTTCCCCCTTGCCCTACACACAAGATAATTTGTGTGTCTGCTTCCTTGTAATAAAAGGACGTGTGGTGTCACTTCCTGATGATTGATGTTCCTCAGGCTCATCGACCTCACTGCTACATCTGAGGTGTGATGTTTCATTTCTCAGTGACTGCTGACGCCTGAAGCAAGTTACTGAAAGACAAATAACTAAAAGTACAAGAGCTACACAAACTTAAACTAATACAATTATTACAGAACATAGAAAATCTACGCAGAAAGGTGACAGGTGTGCTAAAGCTCAGGAAGCAACATACACATTACAAAATACCATTTTTATTTTATTTTCATAAGAAATAAAAGTAACAGAAAATACATCACAACAACACCATGACAGAAACTGATAATCAAACCCACACTAATCTGTGTGTGTCGAAGGAAAGTGACTATTTCTCTTTAAGTTAAAAAGGGAATACAATTTAAGACATAGCATTTCTCCAGCACTGACATTCACAATTAAACTACAAGAAGCTTCATGGGGTGGCACGGTAGCACAGTGGTTAGCACTGTTGCTTCACAGCTCCAGGGACCTAGGTTCGATTCCCGGCTTGGGTCACTGTCTGTGTGGAGTTTGCACATTCTCCTCGTGTCTGCGTGGGTTTCCTCCGGCTGCTCCGGTTTCCTCCCATAGTCCAAAGATGTGCAGGTTAGGTTGATTGGCCATGCTAAAATTGCCCTTAGTGTCCTGGGATGCGTAGGTTAGAGGGATTAGCAGGGGAATGGTTTCTCCTCAGTGTGAACTCGCTGGTGTTTCCGCAGATTGGATAAACTTTTAAATCTCTTTGTGCAGTGAGAGCAGCTGAACGGTCTCTCCTCACTGTGAATGCGCTGGTGAATCATCAGATCCGCAGCACTTTTGAAGCCACGCCCACAGTCAGAGCATTTAAAAGGTCTCTCATTGCTGTGAGTGACTTTGTGTGTTGTCAGACCAGATGACTGAGTGAATCCCTTCCCACACACAGAGCAAGTGAATGGCCTCTTCCCAGTGTGAACTCGCTGGTGTACCCGCAGATTGGATGAGGTTTTGAACCTCTTTGTGCAGTGAGAGCAGCTGAACGGTCTCTCCTCAGTGTGAATGCGCTGGTGGATATTCAGATCCGCAGCACTTTTGAAGCTGCTCCCACAGTCAGAGCATTTAAAGGGTCTCTCATTGCTGTGAGTGACTTTGTGATTCTGTAGGTGGGATGACTGAGTGAATCCCTTTCCACACACACAGCAGGTGAATGGTCTCTCCCCAGTATGAACTCTCTGGTGTGTCTGCAGGTGGGATGACCGATTGAATCCCTTCCCACACACAGAGCAGGTGAACAGTCCCTCTGCAGTGTGAAAGCGTTTGTGGGACATCAGTTCACCTGAGCTTTTGAAGCCTCTCCCACAGTCAGAGCATTTAAAGGGTCTCTCCTGGGTGTGAGTGACTTTGTGTTTCAGCAGGCTGGATGACTGAGTGAATCCCTTCCCACACACAGAGCAGGTGAACGGTCTCTCCCCGGTGTGAACTCGCTGGTGTTGCCGCAGGTTGGATGATGTTCTGAATGTCTTTGTGCAGTGAGAGCAGCTGAACGGTCTCTCCTCAGTGTGAATGCGCTCGTGCTCTCTCAGATCCGCAGCATGTTTGAAGCCGCTTCCACAGTCAGAACATTTAAAGGGTCTCTCATTGCTGTGAGTGACTTTGTGTCTGAGCAGGTGGGATAACTGAATGTATCACTTCTCACACTCAGAGCAGGTAAATGGCCTCTCCCCGGTGTGACTGCGTCGATGGATTTCCAGGTCACAGGGGGGTCTGTATCTCTTCCCACAGTCCCCACATTTCCACGGTTTCTCCATGGTGCGGGTGTCCTTGTCACTCTCCAGGTTAAACAATCAGTTAAATCTCACACAGAACACGGGTACAGTCTCTCCCCGCTGTGAATGCTGTGATGTATTTTCAGGCTGTGTAACTGGTTAAAGCTCTTTCCACACTCAGTGCACTGGAACACTCTCACTCGGGTGTATCTGTGCCTTGGTGCTTTTCCAGTCACATTGATATTAAAGACCTGTTTTCGCAGACAGAAGGGAGAAACATTTCTCCTTCTAGATTCAAAGGCTGATAATATTCAGGTTTGATGAATTGAGTGAGGGTGTCAGATGCTGGTGTGATGTTTGTTTCAAGATTTTGGTCTGTTAATCCTCACCTTCTCATATCCTGTATACGAGTTTGAAAAATTCAACAATGTCAGCACAGGATAGAAATTCAGAACAGACAATTCTAGTTTCTATGGAACATTCTTTCCTCTCTCATTCCCCAAAAGCTGTAAATCTCCATCCCACACACTCTCCCTCCATTCTCACTCTGCTGTATCTAATATTCACCCTCCCAATTCTCCTGAAGGTGCTGATTGAGGCTGATTGACAGATCCATGCTCACTGCTTCCTGTCCTGGGTAGTTTAACAACACCAGGTTAAAGTCCAACAGGTTTATTTGGTAGCAAAGCCACAAGCTTTCGGAGCCATAAGCTCCTTCTTCAGGTGAGTGGGAATTCCTCACCTGAAAGGGGGAGAAAAGAAAGTGTTTTACTCACAGATGCTGGCCTCTTTTAAGGACTGTTTAACTGTGTCGATTGCACTACTGAACCCTTTAAAATCACAGAACGAGTTTAACAAAAGCAGTCCAACAGTTACTATCCCACAGGAGGAATGCTGAGGACAGGAGGTAGATTGAATCTGTCCACTCCCCCAAGGCCTGGGGCTGCGCATGTCCAAGGGAGAGGGGAAGCTGCGCATGTGCAGTGCGGAGCTCTCCCCCCCCCCCCCCCCCCCCCCCCCGACAGAAGCCACAGCGATCAGTTTGGTGGGTTTTGGAAATTGGAAGTGCCACATGACCAGCTTGCGGGACTATTTCACCTCACGGTCGATTTCATGTTGCATCTAACAGGATTCGTTGTTTTCATTGGCTAAACAGTACCTTGGGTTCGATCTAAACATGACAATTTAAAGGAGAAACTTGTTTTTGGTGAATAAAAAGTCTGAAATAAAAATAAAAGGCAACAGGCTCATGGATAAATCAATCTTTTAAAGAGCTTGGGCCAGCTTCCCTGGTGGTCTAGTGGTTAGGATTCGGTGCTCTCACCGCCGCGGCCCGGGTTCGATTCCCGGTCAGGGAAAGTAGGTTGACTGTTGCGTAAAAATCCTGCGTTCCTTCCAGGTTTGTACCAGTTCTGTGGGAATCAGTGGTAGGTAGATTTCCTCTTTTGTGTCTGAATTGGAAATGTCACATGCCAAGAACAAAAAAAGAGAGAGAAATAGGATACAAAGCGCTGACGATATAGATGGTGATGTGGGCTAAGATCTGGCTGTTGATGGAGTAGGTTTTGTTGTTTCCACTGACACAAATACCTCGCAGGTCTGGGTCCAAATCTCGGACTCAGTGACAAGAAGACCTCTAATTGTAACTCTCCGACCTCCAGTGAAGTGGAGGCAGTTTTCACTCAGAAGGCAGGAGCTTTGAGATTAACAGCGTGGGATGGGGAAAGACTCAGTTTGAACGGTGACGCTGCCGGAGGAATGGAGAGCTGGAGTTCACCCAGAAAAGCAGCAAAGTTGCTTCTTCTGTACAAACCTCCTTCTATACAAACAGTGGCCCCCAACCTGGGGCTGGAAACCACCGTCCATTAACGCTGATAAGTTAATGTTGATCAGCAGAATTACCACAAAATGGTTTATCACAGGTTGGTACTAACACTGCAGTAAAATTAAATGCAGTAGAATAGGACGGCATGGTTTCACAGTGGTTAGCAATGATGCCTCACAGCGCCAGTGGCTCAGGTTAAATTTCTCGGGTCACTCTGTGCGGAGTATGCACGTTCTCCCCGTGTCTGCGTGGGTTTCCTCCGTGTGCTCCGGTTTCCTTTCCAAACATGTGTGAGTTCGGTTGCTTGGCCATGCTAAATTGACCCGCCTGTCAGCGGGACTATCAGGGTAAACATGTGGGTTTCCGGGAATAGGGCGTGGATGGGATTGTTGTCGGTGCGCACTCGATGGGCCGACCGACCTCCTTCTGTACAATAGGGATTCTACGAGAATATCTCATTATTCATTTTGACTGGAGGAACCAAAAGAGGCAATGCGAATTCAAATTGTTGTGGGTAATTGACGGGTTTGTGGAATGGGACGTATTTTTCTCTGTACTGTTGAAACTGGCACCAATATCACTCCTGTTTTCGATCAGGAAGTAATTCCAACTCCACTTAAATCATGTGCTGCAAGAAAACAATAAAGCTTGATTCCCTGACCAGGAATCGAACCGCTGCGGTGAAAGCGCCAAATCCTCACCACGAGATCACCAAGAAAACTGTCTGCAAGTGTTTTAATCTAACCTATCCATGCTAACTTGGCGCTTTGTTTCCATTTTAGCATTTTTTTGTATACCAGGGACAAGTCTGTCTGACAAGTGTCTATTGAATAAATACATTTACTGTGGATGCTGGAATCTAAAACAAGAACAGAAAACGCTGGAAAATCTCAACAGGTCTGAAAGCACCTGTGAAGGGAGAATAGAGCTAACGTTCAAAATCTGGATGACCCATCGTCAGAGCTGAAGACAAAGAAATTTGGACGAGATTTATACTGTAATGGTGAGGGATATGGGTGTGGGGTGGGTGACAAAGGTGCTGCATATAAATTAAGAAAAAGAGAATTTTAATGGTGGTGATCATGGCTGAGAAGGGTGCTGCTGGCCGCCCATTAAGAGACCAGAATGTGTAAACGGCAGAACAAAGGAAATGTAAGAGACGGCCCGAGTGGGGTGGAGGGAGAGGGAGCAACAAAATGGAAAGTGAGATTTTAAATAAACAATGCAATACATGGAAATTAAAAAAATAAATATATATATAAAAGAAGATATAAAACAATAAAAATAAATAAATAAGATCAAACGAAATAAAACAAAATAAATGGAAATTGGGTGAGGATGGAGGAAAGGAGATGCTCTGAAGTTGTTGAATTCAGTGTTAAGTCTGGAACGCAGTCAGTGCCGAATCGGGAGATCGGGCGATGTTCCTCCAGTTTGAATTGGAGTTCCTCCTGATATCATTGTTTATTGCCCCTTCCGTCACGTTACAGATGATCAGGAGTAGACTGATGGTAATTTGCGGCGTTGGATTTGACCTGATATTTGTAAACCGGGCAATCTTGGGCAAATTGTAGCATTGGCGGTTAGATGGCAGTGTTGTACCGTAGGAACAGCTTAGCTCGGATTGCGGTAAGATCTGAATCTGAATTCTTCAGCACCATTGCCAGAATATATTTTTATGACCATAGCATTTGCTGTTTTCAATGCTTTCAACTTTCTTTTTCTTTAATTCAAATCAAATGGAATTGGCATTTTTTCCGTTCAGTGTCTTCCCGACTCTGTCTCTTTCTTTCTCTTTGTAGATCTGCGTCGGTTGTTCCCTCGCTCAGTCTCTCTATCCTATTCCCCTCTTTTGTTCTTTTTTATTCATTATATTCTCTCCATGTCTGGGTGGAACCAAGCTTCATTGAATTGATTCCTGAGATGAGGTGGTTGTTGAGCTGGGCACACGTCTTGATCTTCAGTGGCGGAGGAGACTCAACGGGACATGTGATCCAATCCCACCTCATTGGTTCTGTTCACTGCCAATACCAGCTCTGGTAGCAATCACTTCTGATGGTGTCACTGATGAGAATTCGAGGACACTAAATTGAGGATAGCGCTATTTGTGGAGGACTGGGTTCAAATTCCCCCACCGTCAGATACTCACTTAATTTGCTTGAAACGTTAAGAATAAAGTTGGTCAAACACGTGATCGCCAAAATGTTTCGCAGTGGAATGTATTATCATTCATTTTGATGAGAGGAACCAGAAGAGGCAATGTAAAATGAGAAACTAACGGGATTGTGGAAGCAGTTTTGTTGCTTCTCCAGTAAACCTGCTTCAGCTGCAAGGACTGCTGTGTCTCTGCAGTGTAGTGGTTATCACGTTCATTTCACACGCGAAACGTTCCTGGTTCAAGACCGCGTAGAAACATTTCCAAATGCTTGTTATTGCTCACTGATTCATATTTCAGAATTATTCTCGTTTCTCACGAAACTTTAATTGAACTGTTGAGTTATTGCAGCATTTAAGTCGGGAATTGCTCTGTATGGGAACAAAACGGAAGCTATGTGTTAGAGAGCAAGAGAGGATGGACTCACTGACACAAGGAATGATGGACAAGTGCAACATTGAGCTGGTGATGGTGGAGTCCGGGTGATCTATTGGTGCCGAATCAGTGTTTTCACCGCATTGGGCCCGGGGTTTATAACAGTCGATAACTAAGTAGAACATTTTGAATTTGCTCCGTTTATGGGGATAATTGGATCTGAACACAAGGAAAGAGGTGCGTTTTACCGGAATCATAAATTGATATCATGATTGAGTGCATGTGTCTCAGGCGAAAGTGGCCTGAAATGAAGCAATGACTAAAGCGATGATGATCAACTAATTGCAAATCTCTTAAATCAGCTTCACTGGAAGTTTCGTGGTCAGGATTCAGTACGGTGGTTCGGGATTGATTTCCAGCCATGGAGTGAATAACTTTCTATAATTCTTCATTGATTGCAAACACACCTCACAGCATCTGTGAAGGGCGAAGCAAGATTAATCTTCCAGCTGGATGAACTTGCACTAGAGTTGGAAAAGTCAGAGATGTAACATCAGCAATAAGCTCTGACGAAGAATCACACGGCAAACTCACGGCAGACAGTGATCACTGAAAGTAACTGACACATTTCAAATTCTGCCCCTTTCCATTAACATTTTTGAACTTCGTATTCTCCATCTCAGACATTTTCTATGAATCAAATATTACCCACAAAATCTTCGCTCTGATGCTCGTTCCACTGATTACAGTAGAGTAACTGTTAAAATGGACATGCGGTTGGCTTCATAGCTCAGAGCGCCAGTCATCGTGGCCGGTTGGTTAACGTGATGGAGTTTAAATCCATTGGGATTTCCCGCTTCTGATTATTCCTGGTTTTAACTCTGTGTCCACACAGCGAATTGAATCAAATCCACCCAAACACTCGGGCGGTTGCACATTTCCGTTCATTCACAAAAGCATCACGGAACCTGCAGTCAGAAATGGAAGAGAGAAGGAGCCAGGTTTTGTTTTCAGTGTGTTGTCTCTCCTTCGGCCTCTGTCACGCTGGGTGCGTGTATGTGTCTGGGTTTCTCTGTGTGCGTCAATGTGCTTTAGCTCCCCCTTGGAAATGAACAGCTTTTTAGCGTCACAAAATTATCCACAATAGTTCAAAAGTTTAATCATGAAATGTTTCAGAGAAAAGATCAGAGTGAAAGATGTAAGAGGAGTTTGTAATGTTTGGAAGGAGGTGCAGCAAATAAATAGAAGATGGGAATGATGTTACTGCTGACTGAGAGGAATGCAATGTAACGGTGGGGATTTTATTGATCGGTTAACTGTAAACTTTGAATTCAGAACAAGCTGAGGCACCAGATGGAAACAGCGTTTGGCTTCACGTATGTTAAGAAAGGGTGCAAGCATCGCTACAGCAGGAGGACGGTTAGCTTAGTCGTAGCATATCAGATGTAATTTCAGAATCGTTGGTTGCAGCCCCACGTTAGGCTCCATCGTGTTTAAACTTTGCTGCTTTCCTGGGTGAACTCCAGCTCTCCATCCCTCCGGCAGCGTCACCAATCAAACTGAATCTTTTTCCATCCCGCTTTGTTGACCTCAGTGTCTGAATGAAAACTGCAATCAATAAAGGTGAAAGAGTTTAATGTTCATTCGGTGAGAAGTTTTCTTCTTAGCCTGGGACTTTTTATCCAGAAATGCGTGATATTTTTGTCAGTGTAAACGGTTAAATCTGGCCCATTAACACCCTGACGTTACCTTGCATCACGATCTCTATCGGCAGAACCTTACAACCTATCACTGTCCTTCACTCTCTGTGTTTGTCCTTGACCTGTTGCACATGTGACATTTCCAGTTCGCAAGCAAAACTACAAATTTCACTCCACTGATTCTGACAGAGCTGCTATCGATCAGGAAGTACTTCAAGTTTTTTTTTCATTGCAAAAAAATCTTAGTCCATCGAAGCCAGTCTGCGACCCTGAAAACGCCGACCCCTCACCACGAGTTGACCAGGATCCCACCTGCCCGATTCCCCCAGATACTGATTACAGCAATGTGCACAGTGCCAATTATCCACAGTCACACTCTCCTTCCTGTCTGTTAAGGTTAGAAATTGTTCACATTTTCACACTGGCTTCCAATGTGACGAAAACAGAAGGTGAACAGCTAACGCTGTTCACTGGATTTACTACAATAAAGTTTATAACAGGTCGATGCTCACATTGCCCTTTGAATGTGGTGAGCTGCAGTGAAATTCAATGCAGTTGAAGGTAGAGTACTCATTATTTTAGGAGGAAACAGCAAGGGCAATGTAAATATGAATTGCTGTGGGTAATTGACGGAATTGGGGAATGGGAATGGTTTTTCTCACTGCTGTTCAAACTGGCACAGGTATTGCATGATTATTTGCGGGCTGTTATTGCGTGTTGGGTTCCGTGGTGTAATGGTGAGCACTCTGGGCTCTGAATCCAGCGATCCGAGTTCAAATCTCGGCGGAACCTTGCTTTAATTAGTCAATGCTGATGGTTGATTTGCCGGAGGGCGTTTCGTTCAATTTTTTCACAAAGTACGAATCGAGAGGGCAATTTGTCAGCCAGTTCAACTGCTATTACAATGCGCATTGCTGAGCCTCTGGCGCCAGATGCCTGCCGCGTCAATGTCTTTTCATATTTTATCTTCTCTTTAACTCCTCTGTCGAAAGAAAGGAGCAGCTGGTGCCAAACAGCAACAGCCATTCGAATGGAGTCCAGCAATTATTGTGCAAGTGTGTGTGTGTGTGTGTGTGAGAGAGAGAGAGCGAGTGTAGGTACGTGTGTGTGTTTTGGGAGAAAAGTCTTGTGTCTTCGGTCACAGTGCTGTCGATTCCATGGTGTAACGGATCGCACTCTGGCCTCTCGCTTCCGAACTCTTTAAATTGGGACAGATGAGTGAGTGAATGACACGACACATGAAGATGGACCCCCCTGTCTACAGTGGCTTCCCTGCCTCTCAGCGCATTGTATTCCTGAGCTATCATCCTCTGGGGCTGATGCAATGACACCAGGAGAGGCATCCGCTGCAGCGTCTGCAATTTGATTGCCGTGGAATTTGCTGAGATTTCGTCAATGTTTAGATTTCCACTTTCTGACTATTTAAAATAAAATGCCCTCCTGCAAACCCATCATAGGCTTTAGCAAAAAAAAGCAAGGCTCCGCCACGATGCAAACTCGGGCTGTTGGATTCAGATTCCAGAGCGCTCTCTGGTACACCACATATCCCAGAACGCGCCCACCGCTGGCAAATGGTCACTCGAAGAATTTGATCTCTTTCATTCGGTGTGACAGCAACAGCAAGTGTGACAACAACGTATCGTTATGCGCCACCGTTGAAAGCAGAAACGCTCAGAAGACAGAGTGCCCCAAATCTACAGCAAATCATTTCACCGCAAGAGCTTTCGGGAGATATCTCCAGAAATAGTCAGGTTTCGCAGGTCATTTGCAGTTCCTTGACGTGTTCTGTGTTCCGCGGTGTAATGGTGAGCTCTCTGTCCTTTGAATCCAGCGATCTGAGTGCAAATCTCGGCGGAACCTTCCTTTCCTTCGCCAATGCTGATAATTGATTTTCTCAAGAACATTTCGTTTACATTTTTCACCAAGTGCGAATCGAGAGGACAATTTGTCAATGCACTTTGCTGAGACTCTGGCGCCCGATGCTTGCAGCATCAGTGTTTTTCTTTTTTCATCTTTCGCCACTCTTTGACGCTCTGTCGAATCAAAGGAGCAGTTGGTGTCAAACAACATCAACCCTTCGACTGGAGCCTGGCAATAATTGAGCAAGAGTGTGTATGTGTGAGATCGGGGTGAAAGACCTCCTGCTTTCAGCTGGCGCCCTGTTGGTTCCATGGTGTAACGGTGAGCATTCTGGACTTTGAATCCAACAATCCGAGTTCTAATCTCAGTGGAACCACTATTCTCAACACCCAACTCTTGCTTAACTGCGGACAGGTGACTCAGTGAATGATATCGGTAGGACAACTGTGCCTTTTGTGGTTAGCACTGCTGCCTCGCAGTACCAGGGCCCGAGGTTCAGTTCTGGCTTCGGGTGACTGTGTGCAGTTTGCACATTCTCCCTCTGTCTGCGTGTGTGGAAGAAAACCGAGCACCCGGCGCACAATCCAAAGATGTGCGTGTTAGATTGATTGGTCATGTTACGTTGCCCTTAGAATCAGGGGACTAACAGGGTAAATATATGGGATTACAGGGATCGAGCCTGGGTGGAAATACTGCTGGTGCAGGCTAGATGGGCCGAATGGCTTCCTTCTGCACTATAAAGGTTCTGTGAATCACCCTCCGAGCTCTTTATATTCTTGAGCAATCGTCCTCTGGGGCTGAAGCCGTTTCGCGAGGACAGTGGCTCCCAAACGTTTTTCACTGGGCCGCACTTTCGGAATAAAAATCTGCTCGCGCCACACCAAAATTTTTATTGATAAGAAATGCATTCAAAAACAAAAAAAAAAGGCCTTTCCCCCCAGCAGTGCTTGATTCATAACATAGAACACAACTACTTTCTAATATGATCAAGCAACATCCAGAAAGTATAAAACAATGCAGCGACATAAAAACATGATTCATTCCCAAAATATACTTATAGACGAGCCTCTTACATATGGAACCTTAAGTAAGTATACAAACTCAATGAGAGCTGTGAGCATGTTTTTGTCGGCTAATCTCATTTATATTAGATGTAATTTGAGACAAACAAACTCTCATCTCCTCATCAACACAAAGAAGCCTTTCTCTTTTCTGGTCTTTGATATTTGTCAGAACTAAAAATCCCTGTTCACAACAATATGTCGTTGAGAACTGTAGAAGAATCGCTAATATTCTTGAAGAGATGTGTGGATACTGTTTCTGGTTGTATATCCAAAAAGAGTCCAGTGGCATACTCCCGTGTTTCATTTTCAAGGTGCTATCACTCGAAATGCAGGCCATTTCCTCCTCCTCATCCAATGTCAGACCTGAACAGCTGGAATTCGCAAAGTGGTCTCTAACACAGTCGATTTTTTCTGTCGACAACGATGGGAAGTAATGATCAATCTTTTCTACCAGTGTTACAAGATGTTCCTGTTTGAGGCCGTACGATTCATTGCTCGTTTTAAAACTTTTTACCAGTGGGAAAATTTCGAGGTTATGTCACATTGATCTTCTGAGCCAGAGCTGAAGCTTTTTTTTGAATGCAGTTAGTTTGTCTCTAGTTGTGAGGATATTGTCATCGCGGCCTTGCATACTGGCATTGAGCACATTCAACCGGGAAAAGATATTGGCCAAATATGCCAGCTTTGCACACCAGTCATTGTCATCCAGTTGGTGGTACAATGGGGTCCCTTCTTGTTCCAAAAATTCTCTTAATTTGTTCTTCAGCTCCAACACCCGATTTAAAACTTTTCCGCGGGACAGCCAGCAAACCTCTGAGTGCAGAATTAGGCATTGATGTTTTGATTCTATGTTAAGAAAGGGAATAGAAATGACCCTGGTAATTATTGCCCGGTTAGTCTTACTTCGGTGGTTGGTAAGTTGATGGAAAAGGTCCTTCGGGATGGGATTTACGACCATTTAGAAAGATGCGGATTAATCCGAGATAGTCAGCACGGATTTGTGAAGGGCAAGTCGTGCCTCACAAATTTGATTGAATTTTTTGAGGAGGTAACGAAGTGTGTTGATGAAGGTCGGGCAGTTGATGTCATATACATGGATTTTAGTAAGGCGTTTGATAAGGTCCCCCATGGTCGGCTTATGATGAAAGTAAGGAGGTGTGGGATAGAGGGAAAGTTGGTCGATTGGATAGGTAATTGGCTATCTGAGCGAAGACAGAGGGTGGTGGTGGATGGGAAATTTTCGGACTGGAGGCAGGTTGCTAGTGGAGTGCCACAGGGATCAGTGCTTGGTCCTCTGCTCTTTGTGATTTTTATTAATGACTTGGAGGAGGGGGCTGAAGGGTGGATCAGTAAATTTGCGGATGACACCAAGATTGGTGGAGGAGTGGATGAGGTGGAGGGCTGTTGTAGACTGCAAAGAGGCATAGATAGGATGCAAAGCTGGGCTGAAAAATGGCAGATGGAGTTTAACCCTGAAATATGTGAGGTGATTCATTTTGGTAGGACAAATTTAAATGTGGATTACAGGGTCAAAAGTAGGGTTCTGAAGACTGGAGGAACATAGAGATCTTGGGGTCCATATCCACAGATCTCTGAAGGTTGCCACTCAAGTGGAGAGAGCTGTGAAGAAGGCCTATAGTGTGTTAGCTTTTATGAACAGGGGGTTGGAGTTTAAGAGCCGTGGGTTATGTTGCAACTGTACAGGACCTTGGTGAGACCACATTTGGAATATTGTGTGCAGTTCTGGTCAACTCACTATAAGAAGGATATGGAAGCGCTGGAAAGAGTGCGAAGGAGATTTACCAGGATGCTGCCTGGTTTGGAGGGTAGGTCTGATGAGGAAAGGTTGAGGGAGCCAGGGCTGTTCTCTCTGGAGCGGAGGAGGTTGAGGGGAGACTTAATAGAGGTTTATAAAATGATGAAGGGGATAGATAGAGTGAACGTTCAAAGACTATTTCCTCGGGTGGATGGAGCTATTACAAGTGGGCATACCTATAGGGATCATGGTGGGAGATGTCGGAAGGATGTCCGAGGTAAGTTCTTTACGCAGAGAGTGGTTGGGGTGTGGAATGGACTGCCTGCAGTGATAGTGGAGTCAGACACTTTAGGAACATTTAAGCGGTTATTGGATAGGCACATGGAGCACACCAGGATGATCGGGAGTGGGATAGCTTGATCTTGGTTTCAGATAAAGATCGGCACAACATCATGGGCCGAAGGGCCTGTTCTGTGCTGAACTGTTCTATGGGCGGCACGGTAGCACAGTGGTTAGCACTGCTGCTTCACAGCTCCAGGGTCCCGGGTTCGATTCCCAGCTCGGGTCACTGTCTGTGTGGAGTTTGCACATTCTCCTCGCGTCTGCATGGGTTTCCTCCCACAGTCCAAAGATGGTTAGGTTGATTGGCCAGGTTAAAAAAAAAAGAAGAAATTGCCCCTTAGAATCCTGAGATGCATAGGTGAGAGGGGTTAGCGGGTAAATATGTGGGGGTTGGGCCTGGGTGGGATTGTGGTCGGTGCAGACTCGATGGGCCGAATGGCCTCCTTCTGCACTGTAGGGATTCTATGTTCTATGTCTTTACAGAGTTGAGCAAATAACTGCACCTTTAGTTGTTTTGCTTTGATGAAGTTCACACTGCGCACAGTCCGATCTAGAACCAACTTCAAATCAGTTACAAGGGTCTTGGTGATTAATGCCTCTCTGTTTAAAAAACAGTGAGTTGATATTACATCTGGATTTTTCTGCTTGATGAGTGCCGCCAAGCCTCTCACATTCCCTATCACACATGGCGCTCCATCCGTACCAATTCCAACACAAGAATCCCATGAACTCTCAACTTTTTCCAAATACTCAGACAAGGTTTGGAAAATATCTTGTCCTCTGGTATGTTTTTCAAGTTCCTTGCAAAATAGAAACTGTGTGATTATTTCGTCATTGTGAATGAATCTGATATAGGCAAGCAACTGTGCTTTTCCACTAATGTCGGTCGATTCATCAACTTGAATGGCAAATTTAGAATTCTTCATACTTTCGGATACACGCTTCTCATTATTAGCTGACATATCAACTATTCTTGTGTGAATTGTATTATCAGACGAAGGAATTTCCATAACTTCTCGCTCAGCATCATCACCAAACAAAGTTTTCACAATCAAGCTGCAGGCAGGCTGAATCAATTTTTCAGCTATTTTATGTGGTTTTGTCTGTTGAGCAATCAATTCAGTCACTTGGTAAGATACAATCTGCATCTTATCTGAGACTGCCATTCGTTTTTTGAAATATGATGGTTGGCATTTCTGCTGTTCCAAAAGCCTTTCAAAATATTGAACATCCTTGTTTGCCAGATTTCCATGTTTTGACAACAGATGTCTTTTCATCGTGCTTGGGACCATATTGGAATTGGAAATCTTCTCACCACCGATCAAACACATAGGCCGAGGTATGTTTTAATCTCCAGTCCATTTGAAACCGAGACTCAGATAGCTATCCATATATTGTCGACAAACTTTCTTTTTTGGAGGTTTGCTTGGGCCTGCTACTGGTGTAGAATTAAACGACTCTTCTTCAGCACTCTGTTCGAACGGCGATTCTGGATCACAACGTGTACTCGGATCGTACTCAGCATCACTTGGTGCTCTTGCTCTCACTTTGGACAAATATCTATCCATGTTTAAAAGTTTCTTTGATTGTCCAGCAGGCCTCAAGGCCGGATCAGATCCTATGGGTCCCGAGTTTGCAGCTGCGGGGATTTTATCTGAGTTCTGGCCCAGTGCCGTGGCCGCCATGTGTAGGTTAGGAGATTAGAGGGGTCAGTAATTCAGGGTGTGGGGATAGGGCCTGGTGCAAGCTGCTCTGTTGATTAGTGGGGGAAGTATGTCAGGGAACAGGGATAGGGCCTGGGTACAGGTGCTCTGTTGACTAGTGGGGTCAGTACGTCAGGGGACAGGGATAGTGCCTGGGGAAAGGTGCTCTGATTAGTGGGGTCAGTATGTCAGGGTACAGGGCAAGGGCCTGGGAAAAGGTGCTCTGTTGATTAGAGGGGTCAGGGTGCAGGGATAGGGCCTGGGTAAAGCTGTTCTGTTGATTAGTGGGGTCAGTATGTCAGGGCACACGTATAGGGCCTGGGGAAAGGTGCTCAGTTGATTAGTGGGGTCAGTATGTCAGGGGACTGGGATAGTGTCTGGGTAGATGTCCTCTGTTGATTTTTGGGGTCAGTATGTCAGGGCACAGGGACAGGGCCTGGAGAAAGGTGCTCTGTTGATCAGTGGGGTCAGTGTGTCATGGATAGGTCGTGGAAAAAGGTGCTCTGTTGATTAGTGGGATCAGTATGTCAGGGTCCAGGGCTCAGGCATGGGAAAAGGTGCTCTGTTGATAATGGGGCCAATATGTCAGGGGGCAGTGATCGGGCCTGGGTAAAGGTGCTCTGTTGATTAGTGGGGTTCATTTGTTAGGGTACAGGGAGAGGGCCTGGCTAAAGGTGCTCTGATAATTAGTGGGGTCAGTATGTCTTGGTCACCGGGATAGGGCCTGCGTAAAGATGCTCTGTTGATTAGCAGGGTCAGTATGTTAGGGGACAGGGATAGGGCCTGGGTAAAGGTGCTCTGTTGATTCTTGGGGTCAGTATGTCGGGGTACAGGAATAGGGCCTAGGTAAATGTGCTCAGCTGATTAGTGGGGTCAGGGTGCAGGGATAGGGCCTGGGTAAAGGTGCTCGGTCCATTCGCAGGGTCAGTATGTCACGGCACAGGGATATGGCTGGGGAAAGGTGCTCTGTTGATTTTTGGGGTCAGTATATCAGGGTACAGGTATAGGGCCTGGGTAAAGGTGCTCTGTTGTTAGTGGGGTCAGTATGTCAGGACACAGGCATTGGGTCTGGGTAAAGATGCTCTGTTGATTAGCAGGGTCAGTATGTCAGGGGACAGGGATAGGACCTGGGTAAAGGTGATCTGTTGATTAGTGTAGTCAGTATGTCAGGGTACAGGAATTGGGCCTGGGTAAACGAGATCTGCTGATTTGTGTGGTCAGTATGTCGGGGTACAGGAATAGGGCCTAGGTAAACATGCTCTGCTGATTAGTGGGGTCAGGGCACAGGGATAGGGCCTGGGTCAAGGTGCTGTGTTGATCAGTGGGGTCAGTATGTCAGGGGGTAGGAATAGGGCCTGGGTAAAGGTCCTCTGTTGTCAGTGGGGTCAGTGTGTCAGGGTACAGGGATAGGGTCTGGTAAAGGAGCTCTGTTGATTAGTGTGGTCAGTATGGCAGGGATAGGGCCTGGGGAATGGTGCTCTGTTGATTAGCAGGGTCAGTATGTCAGGGTGCAGGGATAGGGCCTGGGTATTTGTGCTCCGTTGATTAGTGGGATCAGCATGTTAGGGTACAGGGATACGGCGTGGGTGAAGGTGCTCTGTTGATTTGTGGTGTCAGTTTGTCAGGGTACTGGGATAGGTCCTGGGGAAAGGTGCTCTGTTGAATACTGTGTTTAGTATGTCAGGGTTCAGGGATAGGACCTGGGGAAAGGTGCTCCGTTTGTTACTGGGATCAGTATGTCAGGGTACAGGGATAGGGCCTCAGTAAAAGTGCTCTTTTGATTAGTTGGGTCAGTATGTCAGGGTACTGGAGTAGTGCCTGGGAAAAGATGCTCTGATTAGTGGGGTCAGTATGCCAGGGTACAAGAATAGGGCCTGGTTAAAGGTGCTCTGTTGATTAGTGGGGTGAGTATGTCAGGGTACAGGGATCGGGCCTGGGGAATGTTGCTCTGATTAGTGGGGTCAGTGTGTCAGGGTACAGGGATAGGGCCTGGGCAAAGGTGCTCTGTTGATTTGTGGGTTCAGTATGTCACGGTACAGGGATCGGGCCCGAGTAAAGGAGCTCTGATTTGTGGGGTCAGTATATCAGGGTATAGGGATTAGGTGTGGGTAAAGGTGCTCTGTTTATTAGTGGGGTCAGTCTGTCAGGGTAGAGGGAAAAGGCCTGGATAAAGGTGCTCTGTTGATTAATGGGGTCAGCATGTCAGGGCACAGGGATAGGGCCTGGGGAAAGGTCCACAGTTTATTAGTGGGATCAGTATGTTAGGGGAGAGGGGTAGAGCCTGAGGAAATGTGCTCTGTTGAATACTGTGTTTAGTATGTCAGGGTTCAGGGATAGGGCCTGGGGAAAGGTGCTCTTGTTGGTCAGTGGGGTCAGTATGTCAGGGTACAGGACTAGGGCCTGGGAAAAGATGCTCTGATTAGTGGGGTTAGTATGTCAGGGTGCAGGGATAGGGCCTGGGTAAAGGGGCTTTGTTGATCAGTGGGGTCAGTATGTCAGGGCACATGGATAGGGCATGGGTAAAAGTGGTCTTTTGAATCGTTGGGTCAGTATGTCAGAGTACAGGACAAGTGCCTGGGAAAAGATGCTCTGATTAATGGTGTCAGTATGTCAGGGTACAGTGATAGGGCCTGGGGAATGTTGCTCTGATTTGTGGGGTCAGTATGTCAGTGTACAGGGATAGGGCCTGTGTAAAGGTGCTGTGTTGATTAGTGCGGTAAGTATGTCAGGGTACAGGGATCGGGCCCGGTTATAGGTGCTCTGTTGATTAATGGGGTCAGTATGTCAGGGCACAGCGATAGGGCCTGGGGAAAGTTGCTCAGTTTATTTGTGCGGTCAGTATGTCAGGGGAGAAGGGTAGGTCCTGAGGAAATGTGCTCTGTTGAATACTGTGTTTAGTATGTCAGGTTTCAGGGATAGGGCCTGGGGGAAGGTGCTCCATTTATTACTGGGGTCAGTGTTTCAGGGTACAGGGATAGGGCCTGGGTAAAGGTGCTCTGCTGGTCAGTGGGGTCAGTATGTCAGGGTACAGGTCTAAGGCCTGGGAAAATATGCTCTGATTAGTGGGGCCAGTATGTCAGGGTGCAGGGATAGGGCATGGGTAAAAGTGCTCTGTTGATTAGTGGGGTCAGCATGTCAGGGTACAGGGATAGTGCGTGGTGAAGGTGTTCTGTTGATTAATGGGGTCAGTGTGTCAGGGCACAGGGATAGGGCATGGGTAAAAGTGCTCTTTTGATTAGTTGGGTCAGTATGTCAGGGTACAGGAATAGTGCCTGGGAAAAGATGCTGTGATTAGTGGGGTCAGTATGCCAGGGTACAGGGATAGGCCCCGGGTAAAGGTGCTCTGTTGATTAGTTGGGTCAGTATGCCAGGGTACAGGGATAGGCCCTGGGTAAAGGTGCTCTGTTGATTAGTTGGGTCAGTACGTCAGGATACAAGGATCGGGCCTGGGGAATGTTGCTCTGATTAGTGGGGTCTGTATCTCAGGGCACAGCGATAGGGCCTGGGCAAAGGTGCTCTGTTGATTAGTGTGGTCAGTACATCAGGGTACAGTGATAGGGCCTGGGGAATGTTGCTCTGATTAGTGGGTTCGGTATGTCAGGGTACAGGGATAGGACCTGAGTAAAGGTGCTCTGATTTGTGGGGTCAGTGTGTCAGGTTCTAGGGATAGGGCGTTTGTAAAGGTGCTCTGTTGAATAGTGGGGTCAGTATGTCAGGGTACTTGTATCGGGCCTGTGAAAAGGTGCTCTGTTGATGAAAGGAGTCAGTATATCAGAGTACAGGGACAGGACCTGGGGAAAGGTGCTCAGTTTGTCAGTGGTGTCAGTTTGTCAGGGGAGAAGGATAGGGCCTGAGTAAAGGTGCTCTGTTGAATACTGTGTTTAGTGTGTCAGGGTTCAGGGATAGGGCCTGGGGAAAGGTGCTCCGTTTATTACTGGGATCAGTGTATCAGGGTACAGGGATCGGGCCTGGGTAAATGTGCTCTTTTGATTAGTTGCGTCAGTATGTCAGGGTACTGGAGTAGTGCCTGGGAAAAGATGCTGTGATTAGTGGGGTCAGTATGCCAGGGTACAGGGATAGGGCCTGGTTAAAGTTGCTCTGTTAATTAGTGGGGTGAGTAAGTCAGGGTACAGGGATAGCGACTGGGGAATTTTGCTCTGATTAGTGGGGTTCGGTACGTCAGGGTACAGGGATAGGACCTGGATAAAGGTGCTCTCTTGATTTTTGGGGCCAGTATATCAGGGTACAGGGATCGGGCCTGAGTAAAGGTGCTCTGATTTGTGGGGTCAGTATGTCAGGATCTAGGGTTAGGGTGTTGGTAAAGGTGCTCTGTGATTAGTGGGGTCAGGATGTCACGGTAGAGGGATAGTGCCTGGGGAAAGGTGCTCTGTTGATTAGTGGGGGCAGTATGCCAGAGTGCAGTGATAGGGCCTGGGGAAAGGTGGTCTGTTTGTTTGTGTGGTCAATATATCAGCGTATAGAGATTGGGTGTGGGTAAAGGTGCTCTGTTTATTCGTGGAGTGAGTCTGTCAGGGTACAGGGATAGGGCCTGGGGAAAGGTGCTGTGTTGATTAATGCGGTCAGTATGTCAGGGGACAGGGAAAGGGCCTGGGGAATGGTGCTCTTGTTGGTCAGTGGGGTCAGTATGTCAGGGTACAGGACTCGGGCCTGGGAAAAGATGCTCTGATTAGTGGGGTCAGTATGTCAGGGTGCAGGGATAGGGTCTGGGTAAAGGGGCTCTGTTGATCAGTGGGGTCAGTCTGTCAGGGTACAGGGATAGTGCGTGGGTGAAGGTGTTCTGTTGATTAATGGGGTCAGTATGTCAGGGCACATGGATAGGGCATGGGTAAAAGTTCTCTTCTGATTCGTTGGGTCAGTATGTCAGGGTACAGGACTCGGGCCTGGGAAAAGATGCTCTGATTAGTCGTGTCGTATATCAGGGTAAAGTGATAGGGCCTGGGGAATGTTGCGCTGATTTGTGGGGTCAGTATGTCAGGGTACAGGGATAGGGCCTGCAGAATGGTGCTCAGTTTATTTGTGGGGTCAGTATGTCAGGGGAAAGGGATCAGGCCTGAGGAAATGTGCTCTGTTGAATACTGTGTTTAGTATGTCAGTGTTCAGGGATAGGGCCTGGGGAAAGGTGCTCCATTTATTACAGGGGTCAGTGTTTCAGGGTACAGGGATAGGGCCTGGGGAAAGGTGCTCTGCTGGTCAGTGGGGTCAGTATGTCAGGGTACAGGACTAAGGCCTGGGAAAAGATGCTCTGATTAGTGGGGTCAGTATGTCAGGGTGCAGAGATAGGGCGTGAGTAAAAGTGCTCTGTTGATTAGTGGGGTCAGCATGTCAGGGCACATGGATAGGGCGTGGGTAAAAGTGCTCTTTTGATTAGTTGGGTCAGTATGTCAGGGTACAGGAATAGTGCCTGGGAAAAGATGCGGTGATTAGTGGGGTCACTATGTCAGGGTACAGGGATAGTGCATTGGCAAAGGTGCTCTGATTAGTGGGGTCAGTATGTCAGGGTACAGGGATTGGGCCTGGGTAAAGGTGCTCTGTTGATTAGTGGGGTCAGTATGTCAGGGTACAGGGATAGGGCCTGGGGAAAGGTGCTCTGTTGATTAGTGGGGTCTGTATCTCAGGATACAGGGATAGGGCCTGGGTAAAGGTGCTCTGATTAGTGCTGTCAGTATGTCAGTGTACAGGGATGGGGCCTGGGTAAAAGTGCTCTCTTGATCAATGGGGTCAGTACATCAGGGTACAGGGATAGGGCCTGGGGAATGTTGCTCTGATTAGTGGGTTCGGTATGTCAGGGTACAGGGATAGGACCTGGGTAAAGGTGCTCTTTTGATTTGTGGGGTCAGTATGTCAGGGTACAGGGATCGGTCCTGAGTAAAGGTGCTCTGGTTTGTGGGGTGAGTATGTCAGGGTACAGGGATAGGACCTGGGTAAAGGTGCTCTGGTTTGTGGGGTGAGTATGTCAGGGTACAGGGATAGGGTCTGGGTAAAGGTTCTCTGTTGATTAGTGGGGTCACCATGTCAGGGTACAGGGATAGGGCCTGGGTAAAGGTTCTCTGTTGATTCGTGGGGTCACCATGTCAGGGTACATAGTATATAAGGTATTGAGAGGCATAGATCGGGTGGAATCTCAGAGGCTTTTTCCCAGG
This sequence comes from Mustelus asterias, assembly GCF_964213995.1. NCBI lineage: Eukaryota > Metazoa > Chordata > Chondrichthyes > Carcharhiniformes > Triakidae > Mustelus > Mustelus asterias. Next base: position 610,199 of record NW_027590214.1, read on the forward strand.
GTGGAAATGACTGCTACGAGAGGACACAGGTTTAAGGTGCTGGGGGGTAGGTAGAGGGGAAATGTTGGGGGGACGATTTTCACACAGAGGGTGGTGGGCGAGTGGAATCGGCTGCCGTCAGTGGTGGTGGAGGCAAACTCAATAGGGACTTTTAAGAGACTCGTGGATGAGTACATGGGACTTAATACGATGGAGGGTTATAGGTAGGCCTAAAAGGTAGGGATATGTTCGGCACAACTTGTGGGGCTGAAGGGCCTGTTTTGTGTGGTAGTTTTCTATCTTTCTATGTTTCTATGTAAAGGTGATCTATTGATTTTTGGGATCAGTATGTCAGGGTGTTGGGATAGGGCCTGGGTAAAGATGCTCTGTTTATTAGTGGGGTCAGTATGTCAGGGTACAGGGATAGGGCATGGGCAAAGGTGCTCTCATTCGTGGGGCCAGTATGTCAGGGTGTTGGGATAGGGCCTGGGTAAAGGTGCTCTGTTGATTAGTGGGGTCAGTATGTCAGGATACAAGGATCGGACCTGGGGAATCTTGCTCTGATGTGGAGGCTGTATCTCAGGGTACAGGGATAGGGCCTGGGCAAATGTGCTCTGTTGATTTGTGGGTTCAGTACGTCACGGTACAGGGATGGGGCCTGGGTAAAGGTGCTCTGATTAGTGGTGTCAGTACGTCAGTGTACAGGGATGGGGCCTGGGTAAAGGTGCTCTGTTGATTAGTGGGTTCAGTATGTCAGGGACAGGGATAGGGCCTATGTAAAGGTGCTCTCTTGATTCGTGGGGTCAGTACATCAGGGTACAGCGATAGGGCATGGGGAATGTTGCTCTGATTAGTGGGTTCGGTATGTCAGGGAACAGGGATAGGACCTGGATAAAGGTTCTCTGTTGATTAGTGGGGTCAGCATGTCAGGGTAGAGGAATAGTGCGTGGGTAAAGGTGCTCTGTTGATTTGTGGGGTCAGTATGTCAGGGTACAGGGATTGTGCCTTGGTAAAGATGCTCTGTTGATTAGTGGGGTCAGTATGTCAGGGCACAGGGATAGGGCCTGCGTAAAGATACTCTGCTGATCGGCTGTGTCAGTATGTCAGGGTACAGGGATAGGACCTGGGAAAAGGTGCTCTGTTGATCCGTGAGGTCAGTATGTCAGGGTACAGGCATCGGGCCTGGGTAAAGTTGCTCTTTTGATTAGTGGGGTCAGTCTGTCAGGGTCCAGGGATCGGGCCTGGGGAATGTTGCTCTGATTAGTGGGGTTAGTCTGTCAGGGTCCAGGGATAGGGCATGGGTAAAGGTGCTCTGTTAATTTGTGGGGTCAGTATATCAGGGTACAGGGATCGGGCCTGGGGAATGTTGCTCTGATTAGTGGGGTCAGTATATCAGGGTACAGGGATAGGGCCTGGGGAAAGGTGCTCTGTTGATTAGTGGTGTCAGTACGTTAGGGGATAGGGATAGGGCCTGGGTAAAGGGCCTCTGTTGATTAGTGGGGTCAGTATGCCAGGGTACAGTGATAAGGACTGGGGAAAGGTGTGGTCAGTATGTCAGGATATAGGGATTGGGTCTGGATAAAGTTGCTCTGTTTATGAGTGGGGTCAGTCTGTCAGGGTAGAGGGATAGGACCTATATAAAGGTACTCTGTTGATGGGTGGTGTCAGTATGTTAGGGTACAGGGATAGGACCTGGGAAAAGTTGCTCTGTTGATTAGTGAGGTCAGGAGGTTAGGGCATAGGGATAGGGCCTGGGGAATGTTGCTCTGATTAGTGGGGTCGGTATGTCAGGCCTGGTAAAGGTGCTGTGTTGATTAATGCGGTCAGTATGTCAGGGTACTGGGATCGGGCCTGGGTAAAGGTGCTCAGTTTATTAGTGGGGTCAGTATGTCAGGGGAGAGGGGTAGGGCCTGAGGAAAGGTGCTCTGTTGAATACTGTGTTTAGCAGGTCAGTGTTCAGGGATAGGGCCTGGGGAAAGGTGCTTCTTTTGTTACTGGGGTCAGTGTATCAGGGTACAGGGATAGGGCCTGGGGAAAGGTGGTCTGTTGGTTAGTGGGGTCAGTATGTCTGGGTACAGGACTAGGGCCTGGGAAAAGATACACTGATTAGTGGGGTCAGTGTGTTAGGGTGCAGGGATAGGGCCTGGGTAAAGGTGCTCTGTTGATTAGTGGGGTCAGCATTTCAGGGGACAGGGATCCGGCTTGGCTAAAAGGATGAGATGTGAAGGAATAGGTCCTATTAAAGTTGAAGACGGGAGAGTCAGTACGGAACGAATAGAAATGGAAGAGAGGCTTAATGAGTATTTTGCCTCGGTTTTCACAGAGGAAAAGGACCTGGGTGGATGTAGTGCTGGCTTGCGGTGAACTGAAAAGATTGACTGTGTGGACTTTAAGAAAGAGGTTGTGTTGGAATATTTGAATGGCATCAAGATAGATAAGTCGCCGGGTCCTGGTGGGATGTACCCCAGGTTACTGTGGGAGGCGAGGGAAGAGATTGCAGAGCCTCTGGCGATGATCTTTGCGTCGTCGATGGAGACGGGAGAGGTGCCGGAGGATTGGAGAATTGCGGATGTGGTTCCTATTTTCAAGAAGGGGAATAGGGATAGCCCAGGAAATTACCAACTGGTGAGTCGAACCTCAGTGGTTGGTAAGCTGATTGGGAAGATCCTGAGGGACAGGATTTATGAGCATTTAGAGAGGTTTGGTCTGCTCAAGAATACTCAGCACAGCTTTGTCAAAGGCAGATCGTGCCTTTAGAGTCTGGTGGAGTTCCTCGAAAATGTGACTAAACACATTGATGAGGGGAAAGCGGTAGATGTGGTTTATATAGATTTTAGCAAGGCGTTTGAGAAGGTCCCCCATGCAAGGCTTCTAGAAAAAGTGAGAGGGCATGGGATCCAAGGTGCTGCTGCCCTGTGGATCCAGAACTAGCTTGCCCAAAGGAGGCAGAGAGTGTGTATAGATGGGTCTTTTTCTAAATGGAGGTCGGTCACCAGTGGTATGCCCCAGGGATCTGTTCTGGGACCCTTGCTGTTTGTCATTTTCATAAATGACCTGGATGAAGAAGTGGAGGGATGGGTTGGTAAGTTTGCTGACAACCCGATGGTTGGTGGGGTTGTGGATAGTCTGGAGGGATGTCAGAAGTTACAGAGGGACATAGATAGGATGCAAGACTGGGCGGAGAAGTGGCAGATGGACTTCAACCCAGATAAATGCGTAGTGGTCCATTTTAGCAGGTCAAATGGGATGAAGGAGTACAATATTAAGGGAAAGACTCTTAGTACTATAGAGGATCAGAAGGACCTTGGGGTCCGGGCCCATAGGACTCTGAAATCGGCCCTGCAGGTGGAGGAGGTGGTTCAGAAGGCGTATGGTGTGCTGGCCTTGATCAAGCGAGGGATTGAATTTAGGAGTCCTGGGATAATGATGCAGCTATATAAGACTCTCGTCAGACCCCACTTGGAGTACTGTGCTCAGTTCTGGTCGCCTCATTACAGGAAGGATGTGGAAATGATTGAAAGGGTGCAGAGGAGATTTTCAAGGATGTTGCCTGGATTGAGTGGCATGCCTTATGAGGATAGGCTGAGGGAGCTCGGTCTTTTCTCCTTGGAGAGACGTAGGATGAGAGGAGACCTAGTAGAGGTATAAAAGATGTTGAGAGGCATAGAACGGGTGGACTCTCAGAGGCTTTTTCCCAGGGTGGAAATGGCTGCGACAAGAGGACACAGGTTTAAGGTGCTGGGGGATAGGTAGAGGGGAAATGTTCGGGGGCCGTTTTTCACACAGAGGGTGGTGGGTGAGTGGAATCGGCTGCTGTCAGTGGTGGTGGAGGCAACTCAATAGGGACTTTTAAGAGACTCCCGGATGAGTAGATGGGACTTAATAGGATGGAGGGTTATAGGTAGGCCTGGAAGGTAGGGATATGTTTGGCACAACTTGTGTGGCCGAAGGGCCTGTTTGTGCTGTAGTTTTTCTATGTTTCTAAATGTGCTGATTTGATTAGTAGGGTCAGTATGTCAGGGTACAGGGATTTGGCCTGGGTAAAGGTGCTCTGTTGATTAATGGGGTCAATAAGTCAGGGCACAGCGATCAGGCCTGGGGAAAGGTGCTCAGTTTATTCATGGGATCAGTATGTCAGGGGAGAGGGGTAGGGCCTGAGGAAATGTGCTCTGTTGAATACTGTGTTTTGTATGTCAGGGTTCAGGGATAGGGCCTGGGGAAAGGTGCTCCGTTTGTTACTGGGGTCAGTGTATAGGGTATAGGGATAGGGCCTGGGGAAAGGTGCTCTGTTGATTCGTGGGGTCAGTATGTCAGGGTACAGGGATAGGGCGTGGGTAAAGGCACTCTGTTGATTCATGGTGTCAGTATGTCAGGGGCAGTGATAAGGCCTGCGGAAAGGTGCTCTTTGGATTTGTGGTGTCAGTATGTCACGTACAGGGAAAGGACCAGGGTAAAGGTGCTCTGTTGATTAAAGGGGTCAGTATGTCAGGGCACAGCGATAGGGCCTGGGGAAATTTGCTCTGTTGATTAGTGGGGTCAGCATGTCAGGGAACAGGGAGAGGGCATGGGTAAAGGTGCTCTTTTGATTAGTGGGGTCAGTATGTCAGGGGACAAGGATAGGGCCTGGGTAAAGGTGCTGTGTTGTTTAGTGCAGTCAGTATGTCAGGGTACAGGGGTCGAGCCTGGGTAAAGGAGCTCTGTTGATTAATGGGGTCAGTATGTCAGGGCACAGCGATAGGGCCTGAGGAAAGGTGCTCAGTTCATTAGTGGGGTTAGGATGTCAGGGGAGAGGGGTAGGGCCTGAGGAAATGTGCTCTGTTGAATACTGTATTGAGTATGTCAGGGTTCAGGGCTAGGGCCTGGGGAAAGGTGCTCCGCTTATTAATGGGGTCAATGTATCACGGTACAGGGATAGGGCCTGGGGAAAGGTGCTCTGTTTATTAGTGGGGTCAGTATGTCAGGGTACAGGGATAGGGCCAGGGTCAAGGTGCTCTGTTGAATTGTGAGGTCAGTATGTCAGGGGACAGGACTATGGCCTGGGAAAAGATGCTCTGTTTAATGGGGTCAGTATGTTAGGGTGCAGGGAAAGGGCCTGGGTAAAGGTGCTCTGTTGATTAGTGGGGTCAGCATGTCAAGGTAAAGGGATAGTGCGTGGGTAAAGGTTCTCTGTTGACTAGTGGTTTTCAGCATGTCAGGGTACAGGGATAGGGCCTGGGGAAAGGTGTTCTGTTGATTACTGGGTCAGTATGTCAGGGTACAGTGATCGGGCCTGGGGAAAATTGGTCTGTTCATTTGTATGGTCAGTGTGTCAGGGTATAGGAATTGGGTCTGGGTAAAGGTGCTCTGTTGATTAGTGGGGTCAGTCTGTCAGGATAGAAAGATAAGGCCTGAGGAAAGGTACTCTGCTGATGGGTGGTGTCAGTATGTCAGGGTACTTGTATCGGGCCTGGGGAAAGGTGCTCTGTTGATTAAAGGAGTCAGTATATCAGGGTACAGGGATAGGACCTGGGTCAAGGTGCTCTTTTGATTAGTGAGGTCAGTATGTCAGGGGACAAGGATAGGGCCTGGGGAATGTTGCTCTGTTGATTACTGTGGTTAGTATGTCAGGGGAGAGGGGTAGGTCCTGAGGAAAGGTGCTCTGTTGAATACTGTGTTTAGTATGTCAGGGTTCAGGGATAGGGCCTGGGGAAAGGTGCTCCGTTTATTACTGGGACCAGTGTATCAGGGTACAGGGATAGGGCCTGGGGAAAGGTGCTCCGTTTATTACTGGGACCAGTGTATCAGGGTTCAGGGATAGGGCCTGGGGAAAGCTGCTCCGTTTATTAGTGGGGTCAGTATGTCAGGGGACAATGATAAGGCCTGGGGAAAGGTGCTCTGTGTCCAGGGATCGGGCCTGGGGAATGTTGCTCCGATTCGTGGGGTCAGTATGTCAGGGTACAGGGATAGGGACTGGGTAAATGTGCTCTGATTACTGGGGTCAATATGTCAGGGTCTAGGGATAGGGCATGGGTAAACGTGCTCTGTTGATGAGTGGGGTCAGTACGTGAGGGGACAGGGATAGGGCCTGGGTAAAGGTAGTCTGTTCATTTGCGTGGTCAGTATGTCAGGGTATAGGGATGCGGTCTGGGTAAAGGTGCTCTGTTTATTCGTGGGGTCAGTCTGTCAGGGTAGAAGGATAGGGCCTATGTAAAGGTACTCTGCTGATGGGTGGTGTCAGTATGTCAGGGGACAGGGATAGGGCCTGGGGAAAGGTGCTCAGTTTATGAGTGGAAACAGTATGTCAGGGGAGAGGGATAGGGTCTGAGGAAAGATGCTCTGTTGAATACTGTGTTTAGTATGTCAGGGTTCAGGGATTGGGCATGGGTAATGGTTCTCTGTTGATTAGTGGGATCAGTATATCATGGGACAAGGATAAGGCCTGGGGAAAGTTGCTTTGTTGATTTGTGGGGTCAGTATGTCAGGGTACAGGGATAGGGCCTGGGTAAAGGTGCTCTGGTTATTAGTGGGGTCAGTACGTCAGGGTACAGGGATAGGACCTGGGAAAAAGGTGCTCGGTTGATTTGGGGGGTCAGTATGTCAGGGTACAGGGATTGGGCGTGGGTAAAGATGCTCTGACTTTGGGGTCAGTTTGTCAGGATCTAGGGACAGGGCGTTGGTAAAGGTGTTCTGTTGATTAGTGGGGTCAGTATGTCAGGCTAAAGGGATAGGGCCTGGGGAAAGGTGCTCAGTTGATTCGTGGGGTCAGTATGCCAGCATACAGTGATAGGGCCTGGGTAAAGGTGCTCTGTTTATTAGTGGGGTCAGTCTGTCAGGGTGGAGGGATAGGACCTCGGAAAAGGTGCTCTGTTCATTAGTGAGGTCAGTATGTCAGGGGACAGGGATCGGGCCTGGGGAAAGGTACTCTGTTGGCCAGTGGGGTCATTATGTCAGGGTACAGGAATAGGGCTGGGAAAAGATGCTCTGATTAGTGGGGTCAGTATGTCAGGGTACAGGGATGGGGCCTGGGTTAATGTGCTCTGTTGATGAGTGGGTTCTGGAGTCAGTATGTCAGGGATTAGTGGGATCTGGAGCGAAAGTGATCTGAAATGATGCAACAGAAACAGAGAGGGTGACCAGCGAAATAAAAATCCCTGATATTATCTATTGTGGAAGTCACATTTTCGGGATTCGACGCCACGGAGTGAATAACTTCTTATCTAATTCTTCATTAAATCAAAATACGCCTCACAGTGTCTGTTCAGGGAGAAACAACGTTGATCTTTCAGCTGGTTGAACTTGTATCAGACTGGAAAAGTCAGAGATGAAACATCAGCAATGAACTCTGAAGAAGAATCACATGGCAGACACACGGCAGACATTTATCACAAAAGGAGCTGACACATGTCTAATTCTGCCTCTTTCTAGTCCTTCTCCATTCAGACATTTCCACATCCGTCAGATGCGACTCACCTGAAAATGTAGCCTGTTCCTCGTTCCGCTGATGATGATACAGTAACTCCCTGCTGAACCCAGCAATTGGCTCCATAGCTCAGTGGGTAGAGGAGATTGGGTGTAATGTTGAAAAGTGACAAGATGTTCTCTTGTTCGTAAACGAGGGAAGAGCAAAGCATGTTTGAAAATGTGAGCTGATTTATCAGTGATGATGTTCAAAATGACTTGGGTGCTTTTATAAAAGGAACGCGGGACATGAGCGCGCAGGTGCAGCCGATAATTAGAAAGGGAAATGGAAGTTTGGTCTTTCATGCAAACAGATTGGAATACAGGAATAAGAAAAAAACTTGCTACAGTTTTATGGGGTTTCACTGGAACCACATGTGGCACAGTGTGTGCAATGTTGATATCCACATTTAAAAAAGAATATCATTGCACTGGAACCGGTGCACTAAAGGTTCACCAGGTTCGTCTCTGGGATGAGAGAGTTCTCCTGGCTTGAAAGAGTTCTCCTGGGATGAGAGGCTGTGTAAATTGCGCTGAAATTCCCTGAAGCTAAAAAAAAGTGAGAGGATATCTCATTGAATCCTGCTGAATACGGAGACATTGTTTGCACTGGTCGGGAAATCTAAAACACGGGGCCCAGTCTCAAGATGAGCACCCCGCAGAGAACTGACACAAAAGCACTTACAGACATGACTCTTATTAGATTCTAATTCTTAACTTTCATAACATATTTGAAATAAATATATTGATGCATGCATTATGTATGGAATTAATATGTATTACAGAAATAATGTTGGTGACACCGGTTAACAGTAGAGACCACAACACTTGAGAAATATTTTTCGTTTTGCCCAAGGTCCCAGGCACTCTGTGACAATGAGTGCTGATGGGGAAAAAATAGAAAACTCTGTCAGGGGATTGGTGTGGAACCACCGACCTATCTGTTAATAGTCGAATGCGCTGACCAATTGCGCTTAACAGACTGACATAAACTGAGCCGACACTATATTAGAGTGTCAGCGAGTGCTGGATATAATCTAAAGTAATTTTATTTTGTATAAAACCAAATCCAGAACTTTAGCATTACCACACCATTTACAATTCTATTCAGTCAATTTGACTATTTCATCCACACAGTGTTGCTGTGAGTTAGTGGTTTCCCCGTTCTCCTAACATGGGAAAGGACCGTTTGAAATGGCAGACAGGGAGAAACTGTTTCCACTGAATGGGATCAGTAGCCAGAGGACTGGCACTGAAGATTCTCAAAGGCAGACTTGCATTTATATAGCACCATTCCCGATTATTGGACGCCAAACGCGCTCATCAGCCAATGATAGGCAGTTATAATTGAAAATGAAAACTTGCCAACCAAACATTGAAGATGGCACTGATTTATCTGCAGTCAAATGCTCAACCACTGAGTTGTACCCCTCAGTTATCAGTTAAGGCTCCGGGTCCAGCATGATACTGTTTTCTGAGTGAAGTGCAAGAGTTTAGTGTTTAATTCAGCGAGACATTTTCTTTTAATTTGACCAAAATTTGGATCCAGATCTTGGAGATATCTGTGTCAGTGGAAATAATAAAATCTACCCTATTGCCACCCAGATTTCATCTTGTGTCATAATCTTTACCATCAGCTCTTTGCAGCCTATTGCTCAACTTCACTATCTGTGTTTGTTCTTGGCCTGTTGTTCATGCGACATTTCCAATACGGACACAAATCTAGAAAACTCATTCCACTGATTGTGACAGAGCTGTTTTCGATCAGGTTTGTTAAACGGATTCTCAAAAAGATTAAATCTTAGTATATCGAAGCCGTGACTCTGAGAAGTCAGAATTCTAACCACTTGACCATCATAGAACATAGAACATAGAACATTACAGCGCAGAACAGGCCCTTCGGCCCACGATGTTGCACCGACCAGTTAAAAAAAAAACTGTGACCCTCCAACCTAAACCAATTTCTTTTCGTCCATGAACCTATCTACGGATCTCTTAAACGCCCCCAAACTAGGCGCATTTACTACTGATGCTGGCAGGGCATTCCAATCCCTCACCACCCTCTGGGTAAAGAACCTACCCCTGACATCGGTTCTATAACTACCCCCCCTCAATTTAAAGCCATGCCCCCTCGTGCTGGATTTCTCCATCAGAGGAAAAAGGCTATCACTATCCACCCTATCTAAACCTCTAATCATCTTATATGTTTCAATAAGATCCCCTCTTAGCCGCCGCCTTTCCAGCGAAAACAATCCCAAATCCCTCAGCCTCTCCTCATAGGATCTCCCCTCCATACCAGGCAACATCCTGGTAAACCTCCTCTGCACCCTCTCCAAAGCCTCCACATCCTTCCTGTAATGTGGGGACCAGAACTGCACACAGTACTCCAAGTGCGGCCGCACCAGAGTTGTGTACAGTTGCAACATAACGCTACGACTCCTAAATTCAATCCCCCTACCAATAAACGCCAAGACACCATATGCCTTCTTAACAACCTTATCTACTTGATTCCCAACTTTCAGGGATCTATGCACACATACACCTAGATCCCTCTGCTCCTCCACACTATTCAAAGTCCTCCCGTTAGCCCTATACTCAACACATCTGTTATTCCTACCAAAGTGAATTACCTCACACTTCTCCGCATTAAACTCCATCCGCCACCTCTCGGCCCAACTTTGCAACCTGTCTAAGTCTTCCTGCAAACTACGACACCCTTCCTCACTGTCTACCACACCACCGACTTTGGTGTCATCAGCAAATTTGCTAATCCACCCAACTATACCCTCATCCAGATCATTAATAAATATTACAAACAGCAGTGGCCCCAAAACAGATCCCTGAGGTACACCACTTGTAACCGCACTCCATGATGAATATTTACTATCAACCACCACCCTCTGTTTCCTATCCGCTAGCCAATTCCTGATCCAATTTCCTAGATCACCCCCAATCCCATACATCTGCATTTTCTGCAGAAGCCTACCATGGTGAACCTTATCAAACGCCTTACTAAAATCCATATATACCACGTCCACTGCCTTGCCCCCATCCACCTCCTTGGTCACTTTCTCAAAAAACTCAATAAGGTTAGTAAGGCACGACCTACCTGCCACAAAACCATGCTGACTATCACCTATCAATTCATTACTCTCCAAATAACTATAAATCCTATCCCTTATAATTTTTTCCAACATCTTGCCGACAACAGAAGTGAGACTCACCGGTCTATAATTCCCGGGGAAGTCTCTGTTCCCTTTCTTAAACAATGGGACAACATTCGCTAACCTCCAATCTTCTGGTACTATACCAGAGGCCAACGACGACCTGAAGATCAGAGCCAGAGGCTCTGCAATCACTTCTCTTGCCTCCCAGAGAATCCTTGGATAAATCCCATCCGGACCAGGGGATTTATCTATTTTCAGACCCTCCAGAATATCCTGCACATCCTCCTTATCAACTGTAATACTGTCTATTCTACTCCCTTGCAACCCAGTGTCCTCCTCAGTAAATCAGGATCTCATCTTCCTTATTCTTCCAGATATTCATTACAGGAATGTGCACAGTGTCAATTACACACAGTGACAATCTCATTTCAGTCCTATGCACGCTATTAAGCTTTAAAATTATTTATATTTCCACATGAGCTTCCAGCGTGACGAACGCAGAGCTGTGATCAGCTGATGTTGTTCAACAAATTTACAGCATTAAGGTTTATAACAGGTCGATGCTAACACTGTTCTTTGAATGTAGTGAGTTATAGTGAAATTTAATGCAGGAGAAGGTAGCTTACTAATTTTGACAGGAGAAACCAGCCGGGCAATGCAAATGTGAATTGCTGTGGGCAATGGAGGGGATTGTAGAATGGGTCTGGTTATTCTCCCTGCTGTTTAAATTGGCACAAGTACCAGTAATTTGAGCTTCTCTTAATTCCAGCGCTGCACGAGAGCAAAAAACGATCATTCCCTGACAGGGAATCGATTCCTCGTCAACCTGCGATAAATATTTCACCTCACTGTCGATTTCATGCTGCAGCTGAGACCAATCAGTGCTCTCCTTAGCTGAAGGAGGGTTGGTGTTCCAGCTCAACATGGCATTTTGTCCGACAAACATGTCTTAGGTACTTTAAACATGTTGACGTTGATATATGAGGTTGGAATCCTTGCAACTATCTTCCTTGGTAGTCTCGTGGTTCGGTTTCAGCGCTTTTACCGCCGCAGCCCGGGTTCTTTTCCAATCAGCGAATAAAAATGCATTTCTCCGGCACGGGGTATGAATTAAGAGGAGGTGAAATAACTTCCTGATAGGACACGAGAGTTTTTCAAAAACACGGAGAAAATATCCGTCCCTGAGCACAACCAGGTCAATTTCCCGCATCAATTTATATTTACATTGCCTCTGATGGTCCCTCCTGTCAAATTGGACAACCATACATTCTATTGCATTAAGTCTGAACCCCAAAAAAGTGTTCGATCGAAAGTATTTCATGAAGTTTAAAATAAATCAAAGGTTTTAACAAACGAACCCACGTCCTCCAAAAAGCTGCCAGCTTGCATGCAGAGCCTTAGGCCAGTGATCAACCTTACTGACATAAACATTTGTTGACAGATCTGGATTGCCATTCAACAGAATCAATGGAGTAGGATTGCATCACATGCCCCATTGAGCCTCCTCTACCACTGAATAAGTTCAAGGTGGGTCCATAGAATAAGTACCGATTTCCAACCCGACCCAATAGCCCTTCATTCTCTCAGAGTCTCGAGATCTCTCCATCTCATCCGTCAAATATCTCCATCGACTGAGAATCCATAGACATCTGGTTTATGGAGTTATATGGATTCACAAGCTTTTGAGTGAAGAAATGTCCTCTCACCTCAGTCCTAAATGGCTGACATTATCCGGAGAATGCGAACCGAGTTCCAGGCGCTTCAGCCAGGAAACAAACAGCCTCCAGTATGTAGATAAAAACACATTACTCTGAGTGCTGAAATCTGAACCAAAAAAGGAAACTGCTGGATAAAGGCTGCAGGTCTGACAGCAGCGGTGGAGCGAGAAGGGAACTACCGTTTCGCGTCTGGATGTATCTAACAATGAAACTTATCATAACATACTGGTCTATTGTAATTGTGAGCTGAAGTGAGGCAGTGTGTAAACTCATGATAGTCAGCTCATTGCAGCAGCTAATGTCAGCTACCTTGGCGGTCTAGTGGTTATGATTAAGTGTTTTCGCCGTTGCGGCCCGGAATTGATTTTCGGCCAGTTTTATCATAGTGGTTTGTATACTATCACAGTGAGTTTGTCAGCGTCTGTGACGTGAGAGACAAAGTTAATCTTCCAACAAAATGAGCTCGAAAATCGGAGATAAAACAGGTGGAAAACAAACCCTTGGCTATGATCGCGAGTGATTCCAGAATAAATGTGTTTTTTGTCATGTTCTAACTCGGTTTTGGTAAAACTCAGGGAAATAGTTACCGCACGTTTTTAAGAGGAAGAGTGGCCGATCGCTTATCTCGCCCATGCCAATGATTCCTGCTGTTACTGAATACTCCCAGGTTACGGCGACCTCTCCAAATAACAAGACTGTGTTCAAGCCGTAAACCATGTCCCCTCCCCATGTTAACTTTTATCTTTTAGTTCTCCGAACAGCTTCACATTGGTTTACAATCTGTGAGGATTGACATCTATGATGTTTCTGCCTGAGAACGTGCACAGTAAGAGTTTTAATAACACCAGGTTAAAGTCCAACAGGTTTATTTGGTAGCAAATGCCATTAGCTTTCGGAGAGCTGCTCCTTCGTCAAATGAAGTGGAAATCTGCTCTCAAACAGGGCACAGAGACACAAAATCAAGTTACAACTTTTGTAACCAAACACAACTTTTGTAACCAAACCAAATAAACCTGTTGGATTTTAACCTGGTGTTGTTAAAACTCTTACTGTGTTTACCCCAGTCCAACGCCGGAATCTCCACATCATGAGAACTAGCAGCCAGCTGTGTGCCCTTGAGTACTGTCCCGCAGCTAGCAGTGTACAGGACTTTTTTGCTGAACTACGTCTTTTAACACTTTTACTGTAGATTGTTATTAGTGTGGCTACTTACCCCCTTTACGCTGTATCACTGTAACCTTTTCTCTTCTTTTCTCGTCAAGCACGGACACAATGTGTATAAAGACGGCAAAGATTTATTAAGAAAAAATAAACGCTATGCCATAATAGGTTTGTGTTTTCAATATTCATAGAATCAGAGTGAAATTTGGTCAATTGTTTTGGACAACTTAAAAAAAAATCTTTAGCATGTTCCAGTATGTAAGATTAATGTCTGGCAGAGGAATTACGGAGTGCAATAAAAGTTTACGCACTCCCATTCTAAATGGGGTTAGTGTCTGATAACTGCACCAGATGTACAAATTACAGTTTGATATAACCCCAATTTCAATCTCCATGTTGCACCCCGCGTGCTGAATGAGGAACAAAGTTCCCGTAAAGTATTTGCTAATAAAACGGGCGAATGCACCAGCTGAACTCCTGTTGCAAACTTAAAATGCTGGTAATTTTGTTCAGTCGTCACACTTCAGCAACCGGTTCCCAAGCGCAGGCATTGAGTTACTGAGACTCACGACGTCAAACGCATGCAGTAGCTGTGGGTCGCCAGCATATGGGGATATTGTATCACTTCAACAGTACGACAGTGAAACAGATCATAGAAATCATGGAAACCCTACAGTGCAGAAGGAGGCCATTTGGCCCATCGAGTCTGCACCGACCACAATCCCACCCAGGCCCTACCCCCACATATTTACCTGCTAATCCCTCTAACCTACGCATTTTAGGACTCTAAGGGGCAATTTTTAACCTGGCCAATCAACCTAACCCGCACATCTTTGGACTGTGGGAGGAAACCGGAGCACCCGGAGGAAACCCACGCAGACACGAGGAGAATGTGCAAACTTCACACAGACAGTGACCCAAGCCGGGAATCGAACCCAGGCACCTGGAGCTGTGAAGCAGCAGTGCTAACCACTGTGCTACCGTGCCGCCCTGAGGAGATCTGAGGAGATTTTTTTTAGGGGAAATGAAAGCACTAACATCCATATCTATGGAAGTGGAAATCAAAGGGAAATATTGCCAGAGGGTTGTGAATTCATCACTTTCATTGATAGTTGCATTCCTACTGATGGAATTGAATGTTTGCAAGTAATGATTTCATTACATTCCATTCTCGTTGCTTTTATGAATTCACTGTTTTTATCACCAAGACTTTGGTAAATATTATTAATCATAGTTGTACAGATATGAAACTGTCCCTCAGATTTCCACAATTCAGCCATTTTTGTTCGAGGTCCCATCTCAAATCCAGTCCAGTTCTGCCTCGATTCTGGTCGACGTATATTACAAATGTGTTTGCGTATTTGAAATGTCCACCCTCGGACATTTAGTGCCCGAACTCATTCTGACACATAGAACAAAGAAAAGAACAAAGAAAATTACAGCACTGGAACAGGCCCTCCAAGCCTGCACCGACCATGCTGCCTAACTTAACTAAAGCCCCTCACCCTTCCGGGGACCATATCCCTCTCTTCCCATTCTCTTCATGTATTTGTCAAGACGCCCCTTAAAAGCAACTACCGTATCCACTTCCACTACCTCCCCGGCAGCGAGTTCCTGGCACCTACCACCCTCTGTGTGAAAAAATCTGCCTCGTACATCTCCTTTAAACCCTGCCCCTCCCACCTTAAACCTGTGCCCCCTAGTAATTGACTCTCCCACCCGGGGAAAAAGCTTCTGACTATCCATTCTCTCCATGCCTCTCATAACCTTATAGACTTCTAACAGGTCGCCCCGCAACCTCTGTCGCTCCAGTGAGAACAAACCAAGTTTCTCCCACCTCTCTTCATAGCTAATGCCCTCCATACCAGGTAAATATTTTCTGTACTCTCTCCAAAGTATCCACATTCTTCTGGTAGTGTGGCGACCAGAATTGAACACAATATTCCAAGCGTGGCCTAATTAAAGTTATATAAAGCTGCAACATGACTTGCCAATTTTTAAACTCAATGCCCGGGCCGATGAAGGCAAGCATGCCATATGCCTTCTCGACTAGCTTCTCCACCTGCGTTGCCACATTCAGTGACCTGAGCGCTTGTACACCCAGATCCGTTTGCCTGTCAATATTCTTAAGGGTTCTGCAATTTACTGTATAATGTTGGAAATTCCATGGGAGTTTTCGAATGATTTACTGGCCACGTCTTTGCATTGTCACCAAATTGTACCAAAAGCATTGCCGAATGCTCGAATTGTCGAAAGGAATAGAACAATAGAAAACTCTACCTTCAAATCGTATTTGCTGAATTATAATCGGACATAAACGTTCCATTGGAAAACCTTATCGGTATAATATTAGAGGCAGAAATATTCAACTTAAAATTTCCAAGTGTAAAGTCATCAGGAGTGTGTATTGGGATGGGGCGGTGGTGGACGGTTTGGATTGGGTGGATGGTAAAGAGTGGGATGTTGGAGTGGATGGTGGGAGGTTTGTTGTTGAATAGAATGGTGGGAGTTTGGGGAAGGAGTTGTCTGAATGGTGGGGAGATGGAGTGGATGGTGGGAGGGGCGGTGTTGAGTGGGATGGTGGGGGTTTGTGGGAGGAGTTGGAGAGGATGGTGAATGTTGGGGAGTTGGAGCGGATGGCGGAGGTGTGATTTGGGTTGAATGGTGGGTGATTCCGGGAGGTGTTAAGGTGGATAGTGAAGGGTGGGGAGATGGAATGCATGGTGGGACTTGCGGGGTTGTCGTGGATGGTGGGAGTTTCGTGGAGGAGTTGGAGTGGATCGTGATGGATGCGTTGTTCGAGTGAATGATGGGACTTGTGGGGTTGGGTTGGATGGTGGGGGTTTGCGGGAGCAGTTGGGATGGATGGTGAAGTGTGGGGATGTGGAGTGGATGTTGGCAGGTGTGGGGTCCGGTTGGATGTTGGGAGTTTTGGGGATGAGTTGGGGTGGATGGTGAATTGTGGGGAATTGGAGTGGATGGTGTGTGGTTGGGTTGGATGGTACTAGTTTGGTGACGGGTTCGGGTAGATGGTGAAGGATGTGGAGCTGGAGGGGATGGTTGAAGGTGTGGGGTTAGGTTGGATGATGGGGGTGTGGTGGAGGAGTTGGGGGGGATGCTGAATTGTGAGGATTTGGAGTGGATGGTGGAAGGAGTGGGGTTGTCTTTGATGGTGGGAGTTTGGTGTAAGCGTTGGTGTGGATGGTGAAGAGTGTGGGGTTGGAGTGGATGGCGTGAGGTGTGAGTTGTGTTGGATTGTGGCTTTTGAGTGGAGAAGGTGAGGTGGATGGTGAAGGGTGGGGAGATGGACTCGGTAGTGTGGAGGGTGTGGAGTTGGAGTGCATGGTTGGATTTGTGCAATTGGGTTGGATGATGGCTGTTGAGTGGAGGAGTTGGGGTGGATAGAGAAGGGTGGGGAGTTGGAGTGAATGGCGGGAGGCCGTGGGGTTGCATTGGATGGTGGGTGTTTGGGGATGAGTTGGGGTGGGTGATGAAGGGTGGGGAGTTGGGGTCGATGGTGGAGGGCGTGGATTTGGCATGAATGGTGGATGGTGTCTGGATGGGTTGGCTGGTAGGAGATTTTGGCAGGTGTTGGGGTGGATGGTGAAGGGTGGGGAGTTCGAGTGGATGGTAGGAGGTGTGAGGTTGGGTTGGATGGCAGGAGTTTGGGGGATGAGTTGGGGTGCATGGCGACCAGCGAGGATTTATGTGGAGTTTGGGGGGTGTGTTAGTGTTTGGATGGCAATTGTTTGGGGGAGGAGCTGGGCTGGATGATGAAGCGTTGATGGGACTGAGGCCAAAACAGAGTTCTCTTTCTTTTGGAGCATGGAGGTAGGGTGGAGCTGGAGTAAAGTGCTGCATCCAGTGTCCCCCTCCCAAACGAAGATGAGAATCGATTCTAGAAATCAATGTGTCCAGTCCGTGCTGAATGCGAGGATTTACCTGACTGAAATCTAGATTAAAATGTTTGGACATTCTTTTTCAAATTTTAAATCCGTCTCCATTGCTTAATCTGCTTGATGAACGGAAAAGTGACCTCACTGCGAGATGGTTTTGTTCAGGTAAGCGAGCTATAATGAATGACTATCAGATCACTGTTTTAATGAACTGCACAATTCCAGTAAATGGAAGTTTCACTACATTCTTCAGATCCTCTCTGAATTGTGCCTGGGTCACGGCATAAATGCATGTGTTGGTGCAGCAACTCAGGAGTTGCAGCATAAATCCCAGTTCCTGCACAAATCCGGGCAAAAATGGACTAATTAATTTGATACGCTCCAATCGGCTACAAAAAGAATATATGAGGAACACTGACCATAACAAGATAAAATTTCCCGATATTGCAAACAGTATGATCATGGATTTCCTTCTCTTTTCTATCTCTGGGTCACTTTGACTTCCCCCACTCTTGTGGCTCTGAAGTCTCCTGCGGACTTTGCTCGACACTAAAATGTGTTTAACGGTTATAACATTGAGCAGCAGAATCAACAAGAAAGGAACAAATGGAGTTAAAATATAGTGTACAGTTTCTACTGCTGCCCACACTCCTGATTCTGTAACAGCAAAATGCACATAACAAAACCAAGGATTATTTGCGAAATAATATTTATCCCCACACATGAAGTACCAGAAAGTGTTCTTTACACTTAACACCACACTCACTGTTCCGAGAACCACAGCTGCCGTTTTCTCGGTGCAGTGTTTTATTTTCAGTTTCTGACAAGTAATGGCCACGAAACGATCAAAGGTGAAAGCGACAGTGAACCAGACAGAACAATCAGTGACTGCGTAAAGCAGGACAGCATGGATATTACACACTCTAATGTGAGCCATGAACAGAAATTGACGAGGAAATCGGATAGGAATTTGTCTCAATATGAGATCCATTTTAACGACCAGTAGATCTGCCGCTGACATGGAAATTAGGTAACGTGTGACACATTTGGAAAGCCCACACCTTCCTCGTGATAGGATAAGAATCGTCAGTAAGTTCACTGTAAGGAAGAGAGGCACAATTAATTCATATTCCAGACTGAGAACAGGGGCAGCGATCTATTAGGGTTCTGTGGAACATTTGCAGCTTTTTCTTAGAGTCCAACCTCAGAATAGAATGACTTCACCTGTAACCTCTCTTTCAGCTGGAGACAGAGGTTAAAGGAGTAAAACACCGCATTAATGTAGCAAGAAATACAATTAACCAACAGATGTAATCTATTTGCTGCCTTGTGCAGAATTTCCATTTGGGAGACATAATAGTTTTGGCTGAAATGCAACACAAACATGTTTCTGGTGCTAGATACTGCTGTGTCTGTGCTAAAAACTGTCCATTTGTACATCTTGGATAAGTTGCTTTGGACTTGCTTGTGAATCGCGAAGCTGGGCTTTTTTTAGCTGATGTTAAACTATTTTGTCACTTCTACGGGAAGTGTCAAAGTGACAGTCGGGGATGGGGGGTGGGGGGTGGGGGAGTAACTGGCTGCTTGGTGTCTGGAGAAGGGCGGGGGGGTTTTCGGGGCAGGTGCGGAGGGCGGGGGTCGGAGCTTACTGGAGCAGCTAACAGTGCTTTCATAGTGGGCGGATTAAGTGACGGAGCTGCAAAAGAGCCTGACCATTCTTGCGAGTTTGTCCATCTGTGTGTGTGTGTGTGTGTGTGTGTGTGTGTGCGAGCGCGCGTGCGTCCGTGTGTGCCTGTGTGTATGTCATAGAGTAAGAGAGTCAAAGTCTTTTGCAGCACGGCCATTTGGCCGAATTTGTCCACGCTGCTCTGTTTTTACCATTAACCTGGTGCCAACTATCCCTCGACACCACTCTGACCCATGTAACTTTCTAAATGGTTTTTCACAGACAAAATTGTACCCGCCTCTACAACTACCTCTGGCAGTTTGTTCCAGACACTCACCGTCCTCTCTGAGAAAAACCGACCCTCTGGACCCTTTTGTATCCCTCCCCTCTCATCTTAATCTTATGCCCTCTCCTTTCAGACTCCCCTACATTTGGGAAAAGATGTCCACCATCGACACCATATATGCCCCTCATTATTTTAGAGACTTCTGTTAGATCACCCCTGGGCGGGACAGTGGCACAGTGGTTGGCATTGCTGCCTCATAGCGCCATGGACCTGGGTTCGATTCCCCGCTTGTGTCATTGTCTGTGTGGAGTTTGCACCTTCTCCCCGTGCCTGCGTGTTTCCTCTGGGCGCTCAGGTTTCCTCACAGAGTTCAAAGATATGCAGGTTAAGTTGATTGGACATAGTAAATTGCCACTTAGCGTCAGGGGGACTAGCATGGTAAATGCTTGGGGTCACGGGGATAGGGGCTGGGTAAGATTGTGTTCGGTACGGACTCGATGGGCAAAATGGCCTCCTCCTGCACTGCAGCGATACTATAATATAAGACTCCTCTGCTCCAGGGAATGAAAGTCGCAGTCTACCCACCCTCTGTTAATAACACAAATCATCATGTCCCGGTAGCAACAGCCTATATCTTCTTCGCATTCTTTCCAACTTACTAATATGTTTTGTATAATAGAGTGACTATAATTGGACATCATATTACATGTCCGGCGTTACCAATGTTTCGTGCAACGTCAATGAGACGTCCCAACTTCTGCATTCAATTTTCTGACCAAGGAAACCAAGCATGCCGAATGCCTTCTTCATCACTCTGTCCACCTGTGATTCCACTTTCAAGGAGATATATAGCATGAGATATATTTGTTCTATAACTCTCTCAACGCCATACAATTTACTGGGTACATGCTGCACAGGTTCGATCTACGAAAATGCATCACCTCACATTTATCTAAATTAAACTCAATCTGCCATTCATCATCCCATTGGCCCAACTGTCAGTTCAAGAGCACGTGGCAATCCCAAATAATCTTCTACATTGTACTACCAATTTTGCTGTCTTCTGCAAACGTACTAACGTGGCCTTCTAAATTCTCATCCAAATCATTAATATAAATGACATCTGCCAGTGGACCCAGCATAGATCCATGTGGCACAGCGCTGGTCACAGCCGTCCAGTTTGAAAAACAATCTTGTACAATCACCCTCTGCCTTCTGTCTCCAAGTTAGTTTTGTATCCAATTGGCTACCTCACCCTGCATCCATTGAGATTAAACTTGATGCAACAACCTACCATGTGGTACCCTGCCAATTGCCTTGTTAAAATCCATAGAGACATCATCGACTGCACTGCCCTCTTTCTCTATAATATGTGCACTCCTCAAGACATCACTATTTATTTGCCCAAGTTTACTGACATCCATGCCTTTCTCAGCAGCAAATACTGATGAGAAATATTCATTTAGGATCTCACCCATCTCTTGTGGATCCGCACATAGATGACCTTGTTGATCCGTAAGAGGCCCTATTATATACCCAGTCACTCTTTTGCACCTTGTGTGTTTGTAGAAGCTCTATGGATTCCCCTTGACGTTATCTGCCAAAGCAATCTCATGTCCCTTTTTTGCCCTCCTGATTTCTCTCTTAACTTTACCCAAACACCCTCTATACAATTCAAGGGATCCAGTTGATCCCAGCTGCCTATGCCTTCTGCTTCCTGACCCGGGCTTCAATATCCCGAGTCATCCAGGGTTCCCTATTTCGACCAGCCTTGCTCTTCAACCTAAAAGGGATGTGCTTACCCTGAACATTTGTTAACACACCGTTTAAAGACTTCCACTTACCAGACGTCAATTTGCCTGCCAATAGACTCCCCCAATCTAGAGACTGATTGTGCATGTGTGGGAGACGTTGTGTGTGAATGCGAGAGTGTGTGCCAGATTTTTTTTAAAATTGTACGTGTGCGAGAGATTGTTTGTGAGAGAGAGTGATTGCATGGGAGTATATACGTATAATGTTAGAGAAATAGAGAGGGATTGTGTGTGACAGAGAGTTGTCGTGTGTGTTTTAGTGGTGGGAAGTTCGTTCACTTCCAGCATCAGATTTCATATAGCCTCACTGCCACGCACCAATACGCTCACACTTCAGTGTTTCCTCCCACAATCCGAAAGACGTGTTGGTTAGGTGTATTGGCCATGCTAAATTCTCCCTCAGTATACACAAACAGGCACCGAGTGTGGTGACTTGGGGACTTTCACAGTAACTTCATTGAAGTGTTAATGTAAGCCTACTTGTGACACGAATAAGTAAACTGAAAACTTAAATAAACTATCCCTCCTGAGATCTCAGACATCATAGCGAACATTGTACAGCTAACCCATTTCCCTTCGCATGATGCTTAGACGAATTTGAACGAATAGGGAACCGGGAAAGTTGTTGACCCTGACAATTGGCCAGTTTGAGATCTGGCGACCTGCACAGCAGATCAAGTCGCTCCTTCAGGCTATCTGTTAAGTTGCTGTGAAATAAAAGTGATGAAAGCTCATACATAAAGTCAACCATAAACATGTAGTAAGGATAAATGGAAAATGGTATCCGTGGGACATTGAGAGAAGCCAACATTACATCTCAAATAGTAGACAGCCGTTAGAAGGTAATGCAAAAATAGAACTTTTGCATTAAAGAGCGACACTGAAATTGCGTTACCAACGATCATTAAATAAAACAGTATAAGATTTCACAGACTTATAATACCGTTTCAAAACTGTCTCCATTGAAACAGCGCTCGCAGAAATTTCCATAATAAATTCACCCTGAGAGGACATGGCGGAAATGATATTTTGTTTCATTGTTTAGCACTGGGATGGTGCATTTGATAAGAACATTACTTTGACTCTCAGAGTTTACAGACATCACGTGTTGGAACATCATAATCATAAGGGGACATCTAAATGCGCTATTCAATCAGCAGTCGGATATCTATTGAACCCCTGATGCCCTGTGAACTCACGGGTACATCAGACCGATTATCTCGTATGAACACAATGGATTGTTTACAGGCCTAGTAACAGTTCAAATTTGATCACTACTTTTAATCCACAACTAAAGTGGAATCACAATACATCTCAACAACCATAAATGCGAGATCAGAATAATACAATCATCACATCTCCATATTCGCGTTTCATTGTCCTGACATGTTACATTGTTCACTTAAGCTCTTCCAGTCCCTTTATTGCTCAACAGACGGTGGACAATACAAGCCGAAACCAACGCCTGGTGAGTTGCTGCACTGACACAACCCTCCCATTACTCACTTATGCCCTCGACCTGAGTAATCACATTCCTCTCTGCTCCCAAATAAGTGTGGAATTAACAGATAGTCTAACCATATATTGTTAAAAATATATTTCTGAGCTAATTAAAGTATTGCTGGCATGGCAGAGGGACAACAGATAATTAGAAACATAAATTCAATTCGTTCTTTCTCAACTGGACATTTAAAATAATACGAATCGGGTAATCAAGGTGAGTCAGAAAATTGCCAGGCGATTTTGACATGCAGTGCGAATGGTGAGAAGCGAATTGGCCTGAAGCTTGACCCAGACTTCAATAATTCACAAAGCAAATTATGAATTTAGCAACTCGTTTTTGAGAGGTAGCAACACCATGAAGGCCCACATTGATTATGTTGTCATGGGATCAGCCGAGAAGAACGATAACCCAGACTCAAACCGTTTCCTCTATTCTTTCTCAACAGATGCTCGCAGATCAGACCAGTTGAATTGGTCCATCGTTTCTTGCTTTCTTCCAGACTTTCATATCTTTATTCCCGGCAAAGCAACTGAAATAATCATCCCGAACAATGGTGATGATATCAAGAAAACTGACTGCATGCATTAAGATGGATCCAAGTATCCATTCGACCTGCCACTTTGCATGAACGGATAATCCTGCTCGAAATCAAGTTATAAAAGGAACAAGGAACAAAATGCTTATTCGTTTGTAGGATATGATTTGTCCTCACCTCATTGAGTCTTTGGATGTATGGACTGCTCAACACTCGTAGAAGTAGTGTGCTGTTCCAGACCATCTTTACTATGACTGATTGTGCACAACACGAATTGGCCAAATGGTTCTGCGAGGAGCTACAAACAGATCTGAGCAAGTTTCCCACTAACACACTGAAGGATCCATCAACATTTCCAACACCACATAGCACCTACATATCGATAGCAATTCTGTGTTCATGCATCGATCAATACTGTCAGCTTGTTCACAAATGTACCACTCAAGGGAGTCAAAAACATTTGCTGGAATGGTGGTCTAATGATTAACTGAATCTTCATTAATTGAAATTAAGAATGTAGCAACTTGTTTGTGTGAGGTAGGGACACAATTGAGGCTCGAATAGATGGTGTTGCCAGAGGATCATTCCAGGCTCAGCTCCTGCAAAACAACTTTGTGGTTTAAACCTCCACCCATCAGAGCCTACTTGCCAACCAATCAACTCTATCTTCTCAAATAACCTAAAATGTTGTTCTCGTGTTAGAGTTGGTCATTTCTTTAAAGGTCTCTTGCAATGAGTAAGTCTAAAAAAAATGTATATCGTCTCTTTTTCAGCAGTAATCTGGAAATGAAATAATCATTTCTCTGGAACAGTGTTGTAGTTCCAGTTCTATCTTGCTATATAGATTTCGTAATGAGGAAGCAGAGCAGGAAAATGTGAAGTGCATTGGACATTGCTGCATATATCTGAGTTTATTGACGGTCTATCTGTCAGCGCTAGTTTTCACAGATCAGCAACATTAACAACATACAGCAAGGTTCAAAAGCTTCTTAACATACATTTTCCTGGTTCCTACTGTGATTCAGTCTGGAAAGCAATCTGCGTCTTCCCATGAAAGGGAACTGAAGGTTGAATATATTTTCTGTGATTATCTTCACATTTATTCAGATCTAAATCAAAATAACTGTAGCCATTCAGGCTGGCTGCTTCAAACTATTTGTGGAGCTGCGACCATTGCGCCTGCTCGAGATCAAATATTATATACATGTTCCGAGTGCATTAGCAGATACAGGCTATTAAGGTTAAACGGAATGCTGTCCATAACTGCATCTCATGGACCGGGTGATAAATGCAGTGAAATATAACTCACCAGTGACACCAACTGCAGCGAGGAGCGGATAGTAAATTTTTTGGATATCGTAAAGTACCCAAAGAATACGAAGATCGAGTGGAATAATCCATAACATGGTGAGAGTGCCTTTGAAATTCAATGATCTCTCTTTCTATTGATAACTGCGCTCACTGAAATATTATGACACACAATGAAATCATTCCCTATTTATAGAGCGAGGAATGTCCCCAGCGAAACAATTAAAATATGTGTTGACTGACATTAATCACAATCGCTGAATACACGAGATAATTCAGCATTTCTTGCGAAATACATGTTTATTGAAAATGCTTTGCACTCATGCTGGACGATTGCCCCAATGCCACATGAATCCAAACAATTTTTGAAATGAAGAATAATGAATCGCACAGTTAATGATCTGAAGTGAAATAAAATCATAACTAATATCCCTGTTGATAAATGTCAGTCTACAATTTCAAAATTTCAATCCGTATATAAGTGTGACTTTACTGGAGATTTTGGGAATAATGTTGATCCATCAGTTGATACATGAGACATGCCAGAAGCAGGATGGTTGCAAATATTACACTGCTGATATTCAGAAAAATCGAGACATAAACTCTCTAAAACAAGGCACTGAACCTCGCATTCATCATTGTTTTCAGGAGACTTCTTCGAAAGTAAACTAAGTCACCTCTCCAACCTGCTTTGCAAACACATCTCAATATTCTTTGTATCATTGGTAATCAGTGGGGAAGTGCCATTTATACCATACTCAGCATCAAATTTTCTAAACCATACACTTCTCCTTTCAGAGTGTGTGGAAGCAATTATATCGATCCAGAGATATTTTAAATGGTTATCATTTGACTCTCCACTGTCGACACGTTTATTATTTAATGTTTATTGATCAGTCACAAGCCTGCTTACTTTAACACTGCAACGAAGTTACTGTGAATATCCCGGAGTTGCCACATTGTGACGCCTGTTCGGGAACAGTGTGGGAGAGTTTAGCATGGTCAATGCACCGAACCAGTACGTCTTTCGGACTGTGGGAGGAAACCAGAGAACCCAGACGAAAACATACTGGCATGGACAGAACATGCAGACTCCGCACAGACAGTGACCCAAGCCGGGAATTGACAACGGGTCCCTGGCTCAATAAGTCATCATTGCTAAATATCAGTCAAGCCTGCTTGTCTCCTGAGTAAACAAACGTTAGCAGCTTGTTTAACCGTTATCGCAATCCGAATACGTTCTTTATGCTACTTCAGTTTTGCTGGACAGTGATGAAACCTGGGCGAATGCCAGGAATGGATGAATTGTGTCACAACAAAATATTGCACACTTTCGGCTTGCATCCACCGGAGTTTAAAAGTGAAAAGGGCAACTTGATTGAAACTTTTAAGATTCTGAGAGTTCTTAATAGTGATGTGCAGCCAATGTTTCCGTTTGTAGGTGCATGTAGAACTAAAGATTACAGTTACATAATGAGGACTCGTTCATGTAAGAGAGAAATGGGAAATTATTATTTCTCTCAGAAATTCTTGTGTCTTTGGAACTCTTCCTCAGAAGCCGTTGGAAGCAGAGTCTTTGTTTTTTTTTAAATGCTGAGCTCCATAGTTAAGTGATTAAAAAGTCGTGAAAGGTTATGTAAAGTAAGGAGGGATGTGGCGTCGAAGATATTATCAAATCAGCTGTGGCCTTATTGAATGGTGGAGCAGGCTCGAGGGGTCGAGTAGCCTTTCATTTCTCCTAATACGCTATGTTCCTATGTTCAAAATTCCACAATAACATAATGTCATTTTATCAATTCAATCAATCTGTCCTGTATAAATAAAAACAAATCAATGCTTACAAGTGACACCAGTCAAGGAAGCATTGTAAAATGTGAGGAGAACCAACACAGAGCTTCAGAACTGCAAAGACTAGTGGCCGGAATGGGCGGATAGTTGGAACAATGACTGAATAATTATTTTGTTCAGTGACAGTTCTGCAGATCCCTGTGATCCACAGTGGGGACAATCGCAGGCTAAAGGGACGATCCTTTAAAACAGAGATGAGGAGGAATTTCTGCAACCAGAAAGTGGTGAATCTGTGGAACTGTTTGCCGCAGAAGGCTGTAGAGGCCAGGGCACTGAGTATCTTTAAGACAGATAAAGGTTCTTGATTAATAAGGGGAAAAGGCAGGAGAATAGGGATGAGTAAACAAAATCTGCCGTGATTGAATGGCGGAGCGGAAGATGGGCCGAGTGGCCTAATTCTGCTCCTATATCTTATGGTCTTATGGTCGCATGGACTATCCAACTCCCCCTCTTTCTGGAAGTAATTCCAGCTGGGTGGAAATGGAGCATTGTGAATATTGAATTCTTTAGGTCATTCCTGTCATATAATCCCTCTATAAGTTGTTGATCTGTTCAATTCTCACAAGCAGGGCGAAGATTGAAGAGTAACAGTGCTCCATAAATGTTCACACAGGTATTCAAAATTCCCTGCGCTATCTGAGATTTATTGATCACATGATCACTCCGTTTGAAGTCTGAGTCAATTTGTTAAGAAAATATTTATATTGCACTTTCAATATTCTCATCCAAACATTATATCTACAGTATGCAGTGCGTTTGTTGTGAAGGTTCTGCTGTCAAACAATAATCCAAATTGTGGATAATATTCTTTGGGGACGGACATTACGACATTGACCAACACGTCCACATCTTCATCACAGCCTCTCTCTCCCTTTCTGGCCTCTTATTCTGTTCTATCCCTGCAGTGATCAATTCTCTGTCCCAATCTCCAGGCACATTCTCCACCTCATGCATGTACTTCATTCATCCTTCTGTCCGCAAACGCCATTTCACTCATTCTGCCTTCACAGCTTCATCCCACGCTTAACTGTGGATGAGCCAGAAGTGCCGTCTTCAGAAAGCATGGGTCAATTCGGCAGCGTTTGTAATATTTTGATTCGGCCGCAACCACTCTCTGAGTAAAGATCCTACCTCGGACATCCTTCCTATATCTCCCACCATGAACCCTATAGTTATGCCCCCTTGTAATAGCTCCTTCCACCCGAGGAAATAGTATTTGAACGTTCACTCTATCTATCCCCTTCATCATTTTATAAACCTCTATTAAGTCTCCCCTCAACCTCCTCCGCACCAGAGAGAACAGCCCTAGCTCCCTCAACCTTTCCTCATAAGACCTACCCTCCAAACCAGGCAGCATCCTGGTAAATCTCCTCTGCACTCTTTCCAGCGCTTCCACATCTTTCTCATAGTGAGGTGACCAGAACTGCACACAATATTCCAAATGTGGTCTCACCAAGGTCCTGTACAATTGCAGCATAACCCCACGGCTCTTAAACTCCAACCCCCTGTTAATAACAGCTAATACACGATAGGCCTTCTTCACAGCTCTATCCACTTGAGTGGCAACCTTCAGAGATCTGTGGATATGGACCCCAAGATCTCTCAGTTCCTCCACAGTCTTCGGAACCCTACCTTTGACCCTGTAATTTAAATTAGTCCTATCAAAATGAGTGACCTAACATTTGTTAGGGTCAAACTCCATCTGTCATTATTCAGCCCAGCTTTGCATCCTATCTATGTCTCTTTGCAGCCGACAACAGCCCTCCACCTCATCCACAGCTCCACCAATCTTGGTGTTATTAGAAAATTTACTGATCCACCCTTCAGCCCCCTCCTCTCGGTCATTGATAAAAATCACAAATCACAAAAGAAGGGGAATAGGTATAGCCCAGGTAATTACCGACCGGTGAGTCTAACCTCAGTGGTTGGTAAACTGATGGAGAAGATCCTGAGGGACAGGATATATGAACATTTAGAGAGGTTTAGTATGTTCAAGAATACTCAGCATGGCTTTGTCAAGGGCAGATCGTGCCTTACGAGCCTGGTGGAGTTCTTCGGAAATGTGACTAAACACGTTGACGAAGGCAAGGCGGTAGAGGAGGAGGTTCATATGGATGTTAGCAAGGCGTTCGATAAGGTCCCCCATGCAAGGCTGCTAGAAAAAATGAGAGGGCATGTCCAAGGTGCTGCTGCCCTGTGGATCCAGAACTGGCTTGCCCAAATGAGGCAGAGAGTGGGTATAGATGGGTCTTTTTCTAAATGGAGGTCGGTCACCAGTGGTGTGCCCCAGGGATCTGTTCTGGGACCCTTGCTGTTTGTCATTTTCATAAATGACCTGGATGAGGAAGCGGAGGGATGGGTTGGTAATTTTCCCGACGACACGAAGGTTGGTGGGGTTGTGAATAGTCTGGAGGGATGTCAGAAGTTACAAAGGGACATAGATAGGATGCAAGACTGGGCGGAGAAGTGGCAGATGGACTTTAACCCAGATAAATGCGTTGTGGTCCATTTTGGTAGGTCAAATGGGATGAAGGAGTACAATATAAAGGGAAAGACTCTTAGTACAGTAGAGGATCAGAAGGACCTTGGGGTCCGGGTCCATAGGACTCTAAGATCGGCCCCGCAGGTGGAGGAGGTGGTTCAGAAGGCGTATGGTGTGCTGGCCTTTGTCAATGGAGGGATTGAGTTTAGGAGTCCGGGGATAATGATGCAGCTATATAAGACCTTCGTCAGGCCCCACTTGGAGTACTGTGCTCAGTTCTGGTCGCCTCGCTATAGGAAGGATGTGGAAAAGATTGAAAGGGTGCAGAGGAGATTTACAAGGATGTTGCCTGGATTGAGTGCAATGCCTTATGGGGATAGGCTGAGGGAGTTTGGTCTTTTCTCCTTAGAGAGACGAAGGATGAGAGGAGACCTAACAAAGGTGTGTAAGATGTTGAGAGGCATAGATCGGGTGGACCCTCAGAGGCTTTTTCCCCGGGTGGAAATGTCTGCTACGAGAGGACACAGTTTTAAGGTGCTGGGGGATAGGTACAGGGGAGATGTTAGAAAATCATAGAAATCATAGAAACCCCACAGTGCAGAAACAGGCCATTCGGCCCATCACATCTGCACCGACCACAATCCCACCCAGGCCCTACTCCCTTGTCCCCACACATATTACCCGCTAATCCCTCTAACCTATGCATCTCAGGACACTAAGGGGCAATTTTCGAGCATGGCCAATCAACCTAACCCGCACATCTTTGGACTGTGGAGGAAACCGGAGCACCCAGAGGAAACCCACGCAGACACGAGGAGAATGTGCAAACTCCACACAGACAGTGAGCCAAGCCAGGAATCGAACCCAGGCCCCTGGAGCTGCGAAGCAGCAGTGCTAACCGCTGTGCTACCGTGCCGCCCAAGGGATAGGTTTTTCACACAGAGGGTGGTGGGCGAATGGAATCGGCTGCCGTCAGTGGTGGTGGAGGCGAACTTAATAGGGTCTTTTAAGAGACTCCTGGAAGTGTACATGGAGCTTAATAGGATGGAGGGTTGTAGGTAGTTCGAGAAGGTAGGGATGTTTTCGGCACAACTTGTGGACCGGAAGACCTGTTTGTGCTGTAGTTTTTCCATGTTTCTATGTTTCTAGTGCCAAGCACTGATCCCTGTGGCACTCCGCTGGCAACCTGCCTCCAGTCCGAAGATTTTCCATCCACCACCACCCTCTGTCTTCGATCAGATAGCCAGTTATCTATCCAATCGGCCAACTTTCCCTTCATCCCACACCTCCTTACTTTCATCATAAGCCGACCATGGGGGACCTTATCAAACGCCTTACTAAAATCCATGTATATGACATCAACTGCCCGACCTTCATCAACACATTTAGCTACCTCCTCAAAAAATTCAATCAAATTTGTGAGGCACGACTTGCCCTTCACGAATCCGTGCTGACTATCCCGGATTAATCTGCATCTTTCTAAATGGTCGTAAATCCCATCCCTAAGGACATTTTCCATCAACTTACCATCCACCGAAGTAAGACTAACCGGCCTATAATTACCATGGTCATTTCTGTTCCCTTTCATAAACAGAGGAACAACATTCGCTACTCTCCAGTCCTCTGGCACCATCCCCGTGGACAGTGAGGACCCAAAGATCGATGCCATAGGCTCTGCAATCTCATCCCTTGCCCCCCAAAGAATCCTAGGATCTATTTCATCAGGCCCAGGGGACTTATAGACCTTCAGTTTATCCAAAACTGCTAGTACATCCTCCCTCCGAACATCTACTTCCTCCAACCTTCTCTTCCTCAAAACCTTGGCTCCTCTCCTTGGTGAACACTGAAGTAAAGCATTCACTCATCACCTCTCCTATCTCTACTGACTCCGTACACAAGTTCCCACTACTGTCCTTGACCGGCCCTAACCTCACCCGGGTCATTCTGTTATTCCTCACATAAGAGTAAAAAGCCTGGGTGTTTTCCTTGATCCGACCCGCCAAGGACTTCTCATGCCCCCTCCTAGCTCTGCTAAGCCCTATTTTCAGCTCATTCCTTGCTAACTTTAAACCTCAATCGAGCCATCTGAACCTTGTTTCCTCATCCCTACATAAGCTTCCCTCTTCCTTTTTGCAAGACATTCCACCTCTTTTGTGAACCATGGTTCCCGCACTCGGCCATTTCCTCCCTGCCTGACAGGGACATACCTATCAAGGACACACAGTATTTGTTCCTTGAAAAAGTTCCACTTTTCATTTGTGCCTTTCCCTGACAGTTTCTGTTCCCATCTTATGCCCCCTAATTCTTGCCTAATCGCAACATAATTACCTCTCCCCCAATTATAAACCTTGCCCTGCCGTTCATCCTGAGGAAGGAAATGCTGAGTTGTGGCAGTGCTGTTCAGATTGGACCGGACATCATTGAGATGCCACAGCATTTTTCATTCAGGGACACCCGCTGGTGATCTGTAGAAGTAGTTTTCAGTCAAGAACTGAAAAACTACGGGAGGAATTGTGGCTCAAGCTGCTAAATGCAACTTTGGGCATTGATGGATTAGGCAGAGTGAAGTCTGACAGTTAGTTACTCTCGGAGGAAAGGTCTAATTAGGGGGCATTGTGGGTTAGTCCTGTATAGAGGGTGGTTAGATGGGTTACTGCAACTAGGATTCGGACAGAGAGCTATGGAATGGAGCCCTGTGGTTAACCATGGGACAGAGAAGTGTTAGATGCGGTATTGCAATTTTGCCTGGGGAAGGGACATTTGGTTTGTGTCAGTATTTATTGGCCTGGGGCAGAACTGTTGAAATTGGAGTGCTTACTTTATCTCGGAACAGGGTCTCCTAAGTTGATTCAGTGTCGTGCATTCAGGGCGAGGGACTGATGATGTGAGCAAGTCTAATTGAGTCAAGGGCCGAGGCAATTCAAGGGGCTGTGTGTTATCATCTCGTATGGGGAGCGACGAGGTGGCAAAGTGTGGGTCTATATTTGACAGAAATATGTGAGACTGCATAGTAGATTTCGGTGTCAGGATGGGATTGGCGAGATGAGACAGTGTGGTCCTGTCTAGAAAAATGTATCGTATTGTGAGACAGGCTGGTTAAATCGGGGACAGCGACATATCAGGCGAAACATTATGGATCAGATTGGGAAAGGGACTGATGAGACAGGAGAATGTTTATAAAACCAGGCCAGCTTCCCATGGGGTATTTCACATTGTGAAATGAAACAGACAGGTGGAGTAATGTGATTGATTCGAGAGCATTGACTAATGAATTGGGACAGTTTGGCTTTGACCGGTGAAGTTTGACAGTGTGGTGTGTTTTGGGGCAGGGTAAGTGAAGTTCTGCTGGTGAAACTTGGACTGGGGCAAGGCCTGGTGAGGAGTTACCGTGTGATTCAGTATGAGACAGGGAAAGACACCGTCAATGAATATCACCGTGTAATCTGCGAATTGTGATGTTATTGTTCAGTCCAGGATAAGGGCTGATAAGTTGGGGCAGTGACATTCAATCTGAGGAGTAGGAGAGGTTTGCAGTGGGGGGATATTTGCAGGAGGGTAGAGCTTGACAGGGAAGAGGTTGCAGTCGGTTAGTTTTCATGCACAAGTGATTATGTTTTCTCCTGAGACGGTATATTGAAACCTTGTTTTGACAATAAGAATGTATGCACTGTAAATCATGTCATCTGAATTTTCAAAACAGGAGTGTTAACAGGTGGGGCAACTACATGAATCCTGTTGCACTGGGGAGGTGTCGAAATGTTCTCTCTCTCTCTCTCTCTAGTGTAACTGCGCTGTTGTGTATGTAAACAGGATGACTGAGTGAAGCAGTTTCCACTTTCAGCTGGTGAGCATTATTTTCACAGAGTTTTGTTTTTGTCGCTGGATTTCCTGTTTATTCTCAATCACTGTCATGCTGGGTTCCATATTCACAACATTCTCCAGATAAATAAATGAAATACTGCAGATATTGAACATCTGAATTAACAACAGAAAACACTGCAAATGCTCAGCAGATCTGGTAATGCCTGTGGAGGTAGAGAAAAAAAACAATTTCTGATGTTGATCCTCCTCCAATAAGAAGTGAAAATATTTTTTTCTTGTTTATCCTGTCACCCATCTGACAGGCCACAATCAGATCATGTCAGCACTCATTCCCCAGAGAAAACATGTTCAGCCTGTTCAATCGCTTCTTGATTACATAGCCTGCCACACTATCGTGGACGAGTTTTGATAATGTTTCTGCTAAGCTTTGAACCCTCTGTATGTGAAATGACCTTGGTGCCCATGACGCTACAGATATCCTGCGATGCAAAGAGACCAATTCATTTTAAAGAACGAAAGGGGAAGGTCTGTGATTGAGACCAAGGCATGATTAGCTCCCACGAGGAATTATGAAGAAATCAACTTTGAGCTGGCGATGGCAGTTCCCGGATGGTTTAGTATTTCAGAGTCAATGTTTTCACGACCATGGTATGGGCTTGATGATAGGTCACGAATAGGGAACTAAACATAACATTTTTAATGGGAAATCTGTCTGTGAGTGACGGACCAGAAGAAAGGCAATAGCTAAAGTAATGATGGTAAGTTGATTGGCGAAGACGTTGTCAGCTTCCCTGTTGATCCATTGGTTAGAATTCGGAACTTTCATCACTGTGGCTTGGGTTCAATCCATGGCCAGAGAGCAACTATTTTGTGTTGCTGTGTGAACTGACAAATTTAAAGTGAATTCCTCATTCAGTTAAACTCGATCTGGCAGCATCCATGGAGTGGGAAACAGAGTGAATCTTCCAGCTGGATGATGCTTCATCAGAGCTGGAAAAGTCAGAGATAAAACAGATGGGAAATAAGTCCTTGTCTGCGTTTCAAAGATATTATGAGAGGGTCGATGGGCTAGAAGTTCTATTCCTAACCCGTTGCGTGTCGTAGCCGTAGCGTGGCTGAGAAGTCAGATTTAGGCTGTAGTTTCTAAAGCAAGCGTGTGTTCAAATCCCACTACTGTCCCAAGTTTCTGCTCCTTTGGCTGTTCAGCGATTGGCATTGTGGTAAGAACAAAAACCGATGGTGCGTGCTGATTTCCGGGTGAACTCGTCAGGCCGAATGTTCCTCTTTGTTGCTGTAACTGTTCTATGATTTCGTTTGAGTGACACTCACTCATTAACTCGTTGACGTGCTGGCCAAGTGGTTTTGGTAATGGATCTGATATCCATTGTTCTTTTCACATGAAGATTTAAACATCGCCCACTGGGCTGCTCAACTTCCATTCTCTTCGGTGGGTCCAGAATTCGTTCAATAAAATCAAAACCTTCCAAACATTCAGGTCCATTTTTCCTGCTTCTCTCCCGCACTCCTTCATTTCCGTTCTTCACAGAGAATTTACCAAAACTCCAGCCGGAAATGTAAGTAAACTGAACCCAATTTGGTGACATTCTTGATTTATGGGTGTTTGCATTTCCTCAGGCCTCTGTCACTTTCGGTGTCAGCGTGTGTCCCTCTGTGTCCATCAATATGATTCAGTTCCCCGAGAGGGTAAACACGTTTTTATCATCTGCATTCACTTGTTTGATGACTCTTCATAGTAAATGGTGCAGAAAATAAAAGATGTTTGAAAGTTGGGAGACAGATTGACACGTTCTGTTTTACTTTCGAGTGGCTGTTGCTTATTGACTCAGTGTCCACATGTTACACAGTGGAGGATTGTTGAAACTTTCACTGAGCAACATTTAAGCATACAGCGGATCCACTCGGTGTGATGGTGTGTTCCAGTTCTACATATGCAATCATACATTCAATTTATGTCAGTTAATGTTAACCCAATATTTCTAATAGTTTGGACTTATTCACGTTTTTGATCCCAGGGATCGATCTAGTGAATTTTCTCTGTACGATTTTCAATGACAGGATATCCTTTAAGTGTGGATATCAAAACTGCACAGAATATTCCACACGTGGTCCCAGTAAAACCCTATATAGCTGCAGCAACACTTCGCTATTCTTGTACTCCAGTCTGCCAGCAATCAAAGCAAAAATATAATTCCCCTTCCTAAATGTTTGCTGCACCTCAATTCTAGCTTTATGCATTCCATCTACAAATACACCTAAGATTCTTTGAATATTAACACCAACGTTCCCACATTTTCAAAAATGTTCTGCTCTTTCTATTTTTACAAAAACGTGAATTTTCCAAAATTGAACCCGCTCTGAACTACGCAATAAAACTGTATGTACGGTTTTCCAGTCTCGGTGCCTTGTCCTGTAGATCAGATGTTTTTTTCAGCCTGAGGCTCCAGGGAGAACTCGCGAGCCCAGGCTTACAAAACCAACCATCTAATCACTGAGCTATGGAACCAATTGCCACTAAGAGCGGAGAGTGAGTGCATCATTATTAGTGAAGCGAAGAACAGGCTGGATTTTCAGGTGGGTGAAGTTTGATAGATGTGGAAATGTGAGATGGGGAGCAGAGTTAAAAGATGTAACTTGATAGTGGCAGAGCTTTTCATGTGTGTCCGTTACTTTTACTGAAGAATGATTGCCATGTTATCCTTCTTCAGAGCACAACTCTGAAATTTCCAGCCCTGGTACAAGTTCATCCAGCTAGAAGATTGACCTTGTTACACCCTTCACAGACACTGTGAGACCTGTTTTCATTTAACGAGGAAATAAACAAAAAGTTATTCACTCCATGGCTGAGAATCAAACCTGCTACACGTCACTGAAGCCATACCACTCGACCCCAAGAAAGCTGATGTGAGACATTGGAAATTAGATGATCATCACCACTGTACCTAATACTTCATTTCAAATAACATTCATGAAAATATTGTTACACTGACATTTTATCATCTTATAAACAATTGCATCAAAATGCGTTATCTCCGTTTGTGTTCGCATTATTTCACTTCCTGGGACTGAGCAATTTCGATCTTCGAAATGCGCTGTTCAGTTAACCGTTTGTCATCAGTCCCGGGCCCTGGCGTTGAAACAATTGACTCTCAAACACTGAACCACCCGGGCTCCACTATCACCTGCTCAATGTTGCCTTGTCTATCATTCCTTGTGTCAGTTAATCCATCCTGTCTTGCTCTTTATCCGAGACACCCTTTGTGTTTTTTTTTTACCGCGTGGTTCCTGACATTATAATCATAAAATGCTGGAAATACTCAGCAGATCAGTTTTTTTGTGTGAAAAACGAGAATAATTCTGACATTAAAAGCATTCTGAAAAGTCCCTGCCCCGTTTCGACGCTGAAACCTTTCGCGTGTGAGGAGAATGTGATAACCACCATCCCACAGAAAAATGACGATGTGCGAAATGGAAGCAGATCTGGCTTTCCGGAGGAGCAACTAAACTGCTTCTGCCAGCCCTTGAACTCCTCACATCAATTTACATTTGCATTGCTTCTGCTGGTTCCTTCTGTCACAATGAATAATTATGCATTCCTGTTTAAAGTCAGCAGGATAACTGACAGAGGTGGGATTCGATCCCATTCCTCCACAGATATCGTTTCCCTAAATTCAATAGTTTCAATTCCTCATGATCGCTAACAGTGCAAAAGGTGGTTGTCATTTCTGGCATTGCAGTGAACAGAATAAATGGAGCAGCGTTTAGTCAAATGTCCAACTGAGCATCCTCCACCACTTAGTAAAATGTTGGCAGATCCCCAGACTAAACATAAATTACCCACCCTATCTCGAAAGCCCTTAATTCCCTTAGATTCCAAAATACACTCTATCTCAGACTTCAATATCCTAATCATTGAGGATTCAAGATCGCTGGGCTAAGATTTTCAAGGATTCACACACGCCTTTGATCGAATAAGTATCTCATTGCCTCTATCCTAAATGGCTGACACATGAGCAGGCATTTTGTAAAGTCTCATTCAAAATTTGGAGAAGTGCAAATATCACATGGCTGTGAGATAATGTAGTCCCTCAATATTTAATAACAAACGGGAATGAGACAACTTTTCCTCACACTGAGAGTTGACTGATTTTTAATAATAATAATGTCTTGCAGTTTTCGAAAGGTGAATGCAATAACCGCCACACTTCAGAAACAAATTACAAATGAAAGCGGCAGAAATTGACGTGTGCCAGTTACTTTCAGCGATGGATATCTGTTGCGTCTTTCCTTGTAAATTTCACAGAATCAGCAGAGGTGAGAGTGGTGGCTCCTGAAAATTGGAAGTTACAGATGAACAGCTTGTGGGGCTATTTCACCTCACTATCGATTTCATGTTACAGATA
Organism: Mustelus asterias; assembly: GCF_964213995.1. Lineage (NCBI taxonomy): Eukaryota > Metazoa > Chordata > Chondrichthyes > Carcharhiniformes > Triakidae > Mustelus > Mustelus asterias. Next base: position 647,240 of record NW_027590214.1, read on the forward strand.
ACAGCAATAGCTATTTTCATTGTCTGGAAAATCATTTGTGTTCTAATTAAATGTGTCAAGTCACCTCTGATGAGAACATAAGTAAATGAAATTAAAAAGGAATGTTTTCACGGTTCCGACATAATAATTATGTACCTATCTGGTGAGATTGAGGATTGATGGGAAGCGGACAGGAAAGGATTTGAACTTCAGTTGGAAAATCCCAAATCATCAGTGGGCCGGTTTTCAATCTTTTCTTTATCCTGGCAGACAGTCATTCAGCCTATGTTTCTTTGTGTGCTCTTTAAAGGAAAAATCCATTCCTCCCGCACACGTTCCTTTCCCCTAACGGCTGGGACTGTCTCGCCTCGTTCTTCCTGCCAGAAACGACACCGCTCACACTCTTTCATTCAAGATGAGCTATCAGACTTTAGATGGAAGGACCAAAACCCAAGTTAATTCTGGCAGCGGTGGGATTTAAGCCCATGTCTCCGCTGAGATTGGAGCCTTAGACCGCTCGGCCTCGCGTACAGACGTTGTAATCATGTAATTTACTGATATAGTTAGTGAAATAATTTAGAAGGAATGGAGATGGGAACGGCCAGCAGAAATCTCCAACCTAATTTTTCATTGAATCTGGTCATCCTGAAATGTGTAATAAACAGAAATCATCTCCAGTCAGAAAAACAATGAGCTGCAAAGGGTCGGCACCATTTAAACTGTCCTCAAACTCGCCTGGTTCCCAATCTCCTGCCAGAAATTACAACAAAACTTTCTGCTGAATTTGCTCAGGGTCTTTACTTCAGAAAGGACAGGGCACAAGGCGAGACTGAGATTGCTATGCATTTCCAGGAAATAACTTATTTGGTTTCACAGTTTGGACGAGAGTAGCAAATCTTCATTTTCTGATCTGCAATCAAAAGAGCAGTATCCAACTCGAACCACCAAGTTACAGCGTGTTTTACAATTTGGTTCATCCACGCTCCTTTTGGTATTGTTATTTTCACTCCAGACCACTTTCACCACAAACAAGATTCTCCTGCAAACTGGCACTTTCTGATTCACTACCAATGATGTGTCCAGCCAATGACAACATGCCGCAAATACTCCTCGACTGTTATCACTTTCGCTTCCGACGGTTCAAACCGCAATGAAATATTTCGAAATGTTTTTCTTTGAAGAGTGAGGGATAAGTTTCATAATTCAGTGCCAGTGTACTTGGCAAAATCTGACCCATTGCCATCCAGATTTTACCTTATATCACCAGCTCTATTGGCGGCGTTTTGCAGCCCATTACTGTCCTTCTCTTTCAGTGTTTTTCCATGAACATTTGCACTTCTGATATTTCCAATGAAGTAAACTTGAAAATATCACTCGACTGAATATAATAGATCCGCTTCCGATCAGAGAGTAAATCGGATTATTTCTAACAGTTTTGCCAGAGCAGTAATTATTTTCCTGAGAGAGAATTGAACCCAAACCTCACTAGCAGAGTGCGGAACACAAACCAGTGGACCCCAGGGCAACTAGTGAACTTAGTTTCTCAAACCGATTGACCTCATATTCCTTTGCTCATTATTTTCATCTCAGATTGGTTTTACCATCGACAAGTTGCTCCTTCAAAATCTCCTGTTTGGATGGTACATAAGTGCCTCCTTCAGCCAATGACAACACGGATTGTGTTCGCTGCATCATGAAATTGACAGTGAGGTGAAATAGTCCCACAAGATGCTGAAGTTTAAAAGGATGAGAGGAGATCTGACCGAGGCAATAAAATTCTAAAAGGGATTGATCGATTAAACGTAAACCATCCCGAACAAGAGGTCACAGGTATAGATTGAGAGGCAGTGGATTTAAAAGTGAGATGAGAAGGAAGTACTTCTCGCAGAGTGTGGTGAATTGGTGGAACTCGCTGCCTCATAGCACGGTGCAGTCTGAATCGCTGGATGATTTGAATAAGGAGATAGATATATTTACAACTTAAAAAACTAATTAAAGGGATATGGAAAACAAGCGGGGGAGGTGGATTTCGGACAACAGAGAGTCAACCATGACCTGATTGGATGGTGGAGCAGGATTGAAAGGGTGATTTTGCCTATACCGCTCCCAATTCCTATGTTCCTATGATCCTAACTAGAACATTCAATTTTCAACACCCACCAACCTCATCACTGTTGTTCCATTGCAATCTATGCACATTCATCGGTTCCCTTTTATCCAGAACACATGTGAGTACTATGAAGATCTTCTAAAAGCCTCATTCTGTCGTGTGACAATCTGTGATTTTCTGTTTCCCTCATTTATTCTCTCCTGACTTCAACCCCACTAGATGTTACAGGTTTCCTCTCTGCTGGATTTCACTTGTTTTAAACTTTCTAACCTTCCCCAGTGTATTGAAAGGTCATGGAGGTGAAATATGAGCTTTGTTACCCTGTGCAGACACGCTGTCTGACTTCCTGCGTTTTTACAGCATTATCATTTTTCAGTGTAGATATCTGATCTGCTTTGGATGGTAGTGAAAAAATGTTTATTTGCCATGCTTCCTTAACGATGGCTTGTTGATCTACGGGCATGGTTCTCGCGTTGGATGTTATAAATCCCGGTTCAAAACCCGGGCATATCCTTGATTTGCAATGGGAGTTAGTGGCTTTCGTTAGTTTATTTCCCGTGACATGGCGGAATTGGTTTACATGGGGCATGGTTTGAGAAACTGAGCACACATTGCAAGGCTTCTGTGAGCACAACACACTCACAGAGGATCCAGACATTTTCAAAAGGTGACAATGCTACCAGACATTCATTTAATCATTATTCACCCATTCAGAGGACCCCATGCTTGTGGGTTCAGACAGCCGTTGTGTGTATATTGCGTTGTGGGTGTCTGCCCAACTCTGTGTCCCTCTCTGTCTCTTTTTGTCGCTGTATACATGTCTCAGACTCTTTAACGCTCTGCCTCTCTGTCTGTGCATCGATCACTCTTCCCTCCTTTTCTCTTGGCTCCCTCTACTTTCTCGCTCTCTGTGTTTAAGCAAGATTCACTGGATTTAATCCTGTGATGAGGCGGTTGGCCTGGGAGCAGAGATTCAGTGTCATGAGTCTGTTTTCTCTGTAGATTAGAATAATGAGAGGAGATTAGATTCAAATGTCTGAAAATAAGAACATAAGAACTAGGAGCAGAAGTAGGCCATCTAGCCCCTCAAGCCTACTCCGCCATTCAATAAGATCATGGCTGCTCTTTTTGTGGACTCAGCTCCACTTACCCGTCCGCTCACCATAACCCTTAATTCCTTTACTGTTTAATGGGGAGACACTTTGGCTTCGAACATACTGAGCCGCTGTTTCCCCACCTTGTTTGACTATTTATATCAAAACTATTGAGGTGAAAGATGCAAGAGGAGTTGCAATGCTTGGAAGGAGGTGCAGTTAAGAAGTGGAAGTTGTAAATGAGGCTATTGATGATTGAGAGGAACGCATTCTAACCTAAGAGATTCTGTTGGTTTATCAGTTCTGAACATGGTAATCAGAACAAGCTGAGACACCAAATGGAGAAGCCATATTTGGCTCCATGCATTTTAGGATATGGACTGCCAGTTCCCATATCTGCTCGTCTGGCTCAGTTGGTAGAGCATGCGACTCCTAATTGCAGCGTCTTGGGTTTGAACCCCACGTTGGGCGCTGTTGTTTTTGCTCCTTTCCTGGGTGAAGTCCAGCTCTTCATTCCACCGGCAGTGTCCCCGCTCAAACTGAATCTTTCCACATCCCACTTTGTTTTAAAATTTATTTGTTCGTCATAAGTAGGGTTTGCATTAGCACTACAATGAAATTACTGTGAAATTCGCCAAGTTGCCACACTCCAGCGCCTGTTCGGGTCAATGCACCAAACCAGTGCATCTTTCAAACTGTGGGACGAAGCCCACTCAGGCACGGGGAGACGTGCAAACTCCACACAGACAGTGACCCAAGCCGGGAATCGAGCCTGGGCCCCTGCCGGGCGAGACAGCAATGTTAACCACTGTGCTATCGTGCCGCCCTATTAATCTCATGGTTACTGCTTTCTGAGTAAAAGCTATCTCTGCTTCCCTGGCAGTCAAAGAGTTTAGTGCTTAATTCAGTGAGAAGTTATCTTCTCATTTTGTGTGAGATTTGAACCAAGATCTGGGAGATTGTGTCAGTGGAAAGAAGAATCATCCCCATTGTCATTCAATCACTCCAGTTTTGCATCCTATCACAAGGACATAAATAGAGATCTCGCCCACATATTTTCCAGCACTCTGTATTTGTTCGTAAACCATTAAATATGTAACTTCTTCCAGTTTGGATAAAACGTCGGTGACCCGAAACATTCACTTTGTTTCCTTTTCCATAGGCGCTGGTTGATCTACTGGGTGTTTCCAAAGATTTCGGTTTTGAGGTGGGATTTGTAGTAACTTCAGTGTTTTTTTTTCTAGTTCAATTTGGATTGGTTTCCTTTGACTGAAGATTACCTGTTTACATAGTTAAAGGGCTGAGGTTTCAAATAGTAAGATACAAGGATGTGCCACAATATTTGACATGAAATGAAACAAACTGAGGATCAATCATTTAAAAAGTGTTACTAATTCAGTATATATTTTTCAGGGGGTTCACCTACGGGTGCCATTCACTCACTCATGTGTCCCAATTTAAAGAAGAGTGGGACGGCTTGAGTCCAAATTGTGAAGCGTTACGCCATGGAAATGAAAGCACTCTGACCTATGACACTAGGCCTTTCTCCCAAAACACACACACACACAAACACTTGCTCAATAATTGTCAATCTCCAGTAGAATGGTTGTTGTTGTATGACACCAACTGCTCCTTTCTTTCAACGGATGATTTAAAGAGCAGCGAAAGATGAAATAAAAACAAAACATTGCTGATGCAGGCATCTCTCGCCAGAGACACAGAAAAGTGCAATGTAATAGAAGTTGAACTGGCTGACAAATTCCACACCACCCCCCCCCCCCACCGCCCCCCACCGCCATTACTGCTTTGTAATGAATTTAAACAAACGTTCCTTCGACAAATCAATCCTCAACAATGGCAAATAAGAGCAAGGATCCACCTGAATTTAGACGCGGTTTGCTGGGTTCAGAGTGAGAGAACCTACAACATAGCAGCCGGCTGCAAATGGTCACTCAAACCATTTGACCCACTTGCTGTTGCTGCCACATTGAATGAAAAAGGTCACATGCTTTGAGTGACCATTTGCATCAGGCGGCTCTGTTCCTGCTTTTGTGCTATGATGGTGAGCACCCTGGACTTCGAATGCAGTAATCGGAGTTCAGAACTTGGTAAAAGATTGTTTTTTTTTGCTAAAGCAGGTAATGGGTTTGCTGAAGGGAATTTAATTTTTAATTCTCAGAAAGTGGAAATCTCAACACTGGGGAAATTTCAGCAAATTACACACGCACAGGCACACAGACACACAATAATTGCCAGGCTCCAGTCGAATTGTTATTGTGTGATACCAACCGCTTCTTACTTTCAACAGAGGAGTGATAGAGCAGCGGAAAGATGAGAACCACTGACGTTGCAGGCATCTGTCGCCAGAGGCTCAGCAATGTGCATTGTAATAGCAGTTGAACTGGCTGACAAATTGTCCGGTCGATTAGTGCTTTGTGATAAAGTTAAAGGAAACGCCCTTCAGCAAATCAATCATCTGCAAATTAAAGCAAAGTTCCGCCGTGATTTGAACTCGGATCGCTGGATTCAAAGTCCAGAGTGCTCACCATTACACCACGGAACCCAACACACAGCAGCAGCTTGAAAATTGTCGCTCAATTCTTGTGCCAACTTGAACAGCAGGGAGAAATGTCAGTCCCATTGCACAATCCTGTCAATTACCCACACCAATCCATATTTACTTTGCCCTTGCTGGTTTCTCCTGTAAAAATGAGTAATTTACCTTCAACTGAATTACATTTCATTGTAGCTGACCACATTCAAAGAGCAATGTTAGTATCGAACTGATATAAACCTTACTGCGGTAAATCCACTGAACAACATCAGCTTATCACAGCTCTGCTTTCATCACACTGGAAGCCAATGTGAAAATATAAACAGTTTCAAATCTTAACAGACAGGAAGGAGTGTGTGACTGTGGACAATTGGCGCTGTGCACATTCCTGTAATCAGTCTCTGGGAGAATCAGGCAGATGGGATCTTGGTGGTCTTGTGGTTCGGATTCGGCGCTTTCAGAGTCGCAGGCTGCCTTCGAGAAATTAAGATTTAATGATTTTTCTAAACAAACCAGCAATACTTCCTGGTCCAAAGCAGCTCTGCCAGAATTGGTGGAGCGAGATTTGCACTTTTGCTTCCGAGTTGGAAATGTCACATGTGCAACAGCTCAAGAACAAACCTAGATAGTGAACGACAGTGATATGATGCAAAACGCTGCCGATCGAGATGGAGATGCAAGATGAAATCTGGGTGGTAATGGGTCAGATTTAACCGTTTGCTTTGACAGAAATATCACTCATTTCTGGATAAGATTCTCGGGCTAAATGATAAGAAAACTTCTCCACGAATGCAACACTAAGCTATTTGACTTCGACTGATTGCAAGCAGTTTTCATTCGAAAGCAGTAACTGTGAGATTAACAAAGCATAATGGCGAATGTCTCAGTTTGAGAGGTGAAATGGAAGAATGGAGAGCTGGAGTTCACCCAGAAAAGCAGCAAAGTTTAAAAATAACGGGAACCAACCAATGTTGCCCTTGACCGTATTCCTTGTGTCAGTTAATCCATCCTGTCTTCCTCACTATCACAGACATTCCCATTTATATTATTTACTGAGTTATTCCTCCTTAAATGCTGCAAAAACTCAGTAGCTCAATTAATGTTTCGTGGTAAACGAGAATAATTCTGAAATCTAAATCATTTTGAAATAAAACCATTTGGAAATATTTCTGTCTAGTTCCGAACCGCGTATTTCGCGCGTGTAAGGTCAGCGTGATAACCACCACACTACAGAAACATACCGCTGTGCCACTTTGATGCAGTTCCGATTTACTGGTAGAGCAACTAAACTAGTCCAACAAGCCCGTCAGTTGCCCACTTTAAACAAAGGAGAAAATGCTGGAAAATCACATTGGGTCTGACAGCTTCTGTATGAGAGAAAAAGCTGACGTTTCGGGTCCAGATGACCCTTGGCCAAAGTTTTGTGTGACACGTCTGGTTTCAGATTCCAGCATCCGCAGTTGGACTAGTTTAGTTGCTCTGCCAGGAAATCGGAACTGCATCAAAGAGGCACAGCGGTATGTTTCTGTAGTGTAGTGGTTATCACGCTGACCTTACACGCGCGAAATACGCGGTTCGAAACTCGACAGAAATATTTCCAGCATCCGCAGTAATTTGCTTTTATCCAGTTGCTCACTTTACATTCTCTCTGCTCGTTCCTCGAATCAAAATGAATGATGATACATTCTACTGCATTCAATTTTAGTAATCACATGTTTGACCAAAACTGTTCATAACGTTTATAGCAATTTAAGTGAAAATCGGACAGTGGAAGAATTTGATCCCTCTCCTTCATAAATATCGTTATCCTAAATTTAGTGTCTTCGACTTCCCATCAACGACACCAGCAGCAGTCATTGCTGTCAGAGCTGGTATTAGCACTGAACCCAAATCAATGTAATTGGATTAGATCACATGTCCCGTTGAGTCTCGTCCCCCACTTTAATCAAACCCCAGCTCAAAAACTGCCTCATTTCTGGAATCAATTCAATTAAATTTCCACACAGACAGGGTGAGAATAGAAGAAACAATAACAAAAGTGGGGAATGGATAGTCAGACTGAGAGAGGGAAGGACTGAGACAGGTCTGCAGAGAGAAAAAAGAAAGAGCCAGAGTGGGGTAGACACTGAACAGAACAGATCCATTTCACTGTTCCATATGATTTCAAGAAACAAAATCTTGAAGGCATTGGAAAGAGCAAATACTACGGCCTTGAAAAATACTCTGGCAATGGTGCTAAAGAATTGCACTTCAGAATTTGCTGCAGCTTTAGCTAAGCTGCTCCTCCACTACAACACTGGCATCACCCACCAATGCTACAACTTGCCCAAGATTGCCCGATTTACAAAAATCAGGTCAGATCCAACGCCCCCAATTACCACCAGTCTACTCTCGATCATCAGTAATGTGACGGAAAGAGCAATGAACAATGGTATCAGGAGGCATTTAAATGCAAACTGGAGGAACATCGCCCGATCTCCCTATTCGGCACTTATTGCGTTCTCATTGAGTTCAACAACTTCAGAGCATCTCCTCTCCTCCACCTTCACCCCATTTCAATTTATTTTGTTTTATTGCATTTTATCTTATTTATTTATTTTTATTATTTTATATCTTCTTTTATATATATTTTTTCCTTTTAATTTCCATGTTTTGCATTGTTTATTTAAAATCTCACTTTCCATTTTGTTGCTCCCTCTCCCTCCACCCCACTCGAACCGTCTCTTACATTTCCTTTGTTCTGCCATTTACACATTCTGGTCTCTTAATGGGCAGCCAGCAGCACCCTTCTCAGCCATGATTAATGCCATTAAAATTCCCTTTTTCTTAATTTATATGTGACACCTTTGTCTTATATCCCTCACCATTACAGTGTAAAGCTCGTCCAAATTTCTTTTTCTTCAGCTCTGACGAAGGGTCATCCAGACTTTGAACCTGGGCTCTATTCTCCCTTCACAGGTGATTTCAGACCTGCTGAGATTTTCCAGCATTTTCTGCTCTTGTTTTAGATTCCAGCATCCGCAGTAAATTTGTTTTTATCAAGAGGCACTTGTCAGACAGACTTGTCCCTGGTATACAAAAAAAAATGCTGAAATCGAAACAAAGCGGCAAGTCAGCATGGATAGGGTAGATTAAAATACTTGTAAGCTGTTTCCTTGGTGCTCGAGTGGTGAGGATTTGGCGCTTTCACCGCAGCGGTTCGATTTCTGGTCAGGGAATTAAGATTTATTGTTTTCTTGCAGCACATGATTTAAGTGGAGTTGGAATTACTTCCTGACCGAAAACAGGAGTGATATTGGTGCCAGTTTCAACAGCACAGAGAAAAATCCGTCCCATTCCACAAGCCCGTCAATTACACACAGCAATTTGTATTTGCATTGCCTCTTTTGGTTCCTCCAGTCAAAATGGATAATGGTATATTCTGTAGAATTCCTATTGGACAGAAGGAGGCCGGTCAGCCCATCGAGTCCGCACCGACAGCAATACCCCAACCCCTATTCCCGGAAACACACATATTTAGCCTGATAATCCCGCTGACAGGCGGGTCAATTTAGCATGGCCAAGCAACCTAACTCACACATCTTTGGAAAGGAAACAGGAGCACACGGAGGAAACCCACGCAGACGCGGGGAGAACGTGCAAACTCCGCACAGACAGTGACCCGAGAAATTTAACCCGAGTCACTGGAACTGTGAGGCATCATTGCTCACCACTGTGTCACCGACTGCATTTAATTTTACTGCAGTGTAATTATCAACCTGTGATAAACCATCTTGTGGTAATTCTGCTGAACAACATTAACTTATCACCGATAATGGACCGTGGGTTCCAGCCCCAAGTTGGGCGCCATCGGTTTTAAACTTTGCTGCTTTTCTGGGTGAACTCCAGCTCTCCATTCCTCCGGCAGCGTCACCGCTCAAACTGAGTCCTTCTCCATCCCGCTTTATTAATCTCACAGTTACTGTTTTCTCAGTGAAAGCTGCCTCCATTTCACTGGAGGTCGGAGAGTTTACTGTTTAATTCAATTAAACGTTTTCTTGTCAATGAACTCGAGATTTGGATACAGTGGAAACAATAAAATCTACTCCATCAACAGCCAGATTTTACCCCGCGTCACCATCTATATCTTCAGCACTTTGTAACCTATTGCTCTCTTCTTTTTTGTTCTTGACATGTGACATTTCCAACTCAGACACAAAAGAGGAAATCTACCTTGTACTGATTCCGACAGAACTGGTGCAGACCTGGAAGTAACGCAGGATTTTTCTGTAGCAAGAAATCGACATTCCCTGACCGAGGGCAAAATCTCAGGATGAGGCGCTGATGACTCAGGACTGAGATGGGAAACATTTCTTCACTCAAAGGGTAGTGAATTTTCGGAATTGTCTACGCACGAGTATTGTCGATGCTCCGTCATTGAATACATTTCAGTCTGGGTTAAAGAGATTTAAGATCTTTCCAGGAATGAATGGAAGCAGGGATATGGAATTGGAACAAATGCTCAGCCACAAATTCATTTTTCGATTGTAATTGTTAAGTTTAATGGTATAATTGAAGCCTGTATATAATGTAACATGTAATATGTTTGAAATCAATAGTCAGTAAATAACACAACATAACAGTGCAGCCGGAAACACTTGAGAGCTATTTTTTATTGACGCCCACAGGCCCATTGCCAACCGGCAGCTGTTTGCAAATGAATGCTGATGGTGAGAAAACAGTAAAAGCTCTGTTTCTGGGTGGTGGTGGTCTTGAACCACCAGCCTTTCGGTTAATAGCCGAACGCGCTGACCAATTGCGTTAGAGAGACTGAAAGATATTCTAAGATAGGGTTTCAATGACCACAATTGTTGTTCTTCAAAACCTGATTCAGAACTGCAGCATGACCGCACAGTTTTCAATTCTATGCAAGTCTCTTTGGTTACGTTGATCCTGCAGCGTTGCTGTGGTGTCTTTGTTATTCGCTTTCTCCGATGGAAGTGCAGGTTAAATGAATCCATATCTCTTATCACAAAAACAGTAACTGGTGTGTCCAGTTGCACAGTTACATTAATTGATGCACGTAACTTATGGTTGTAGAATCATAGAATTCCTACAGTGCAGACGGAGACCATTCGACCCATCGAGTCTGCGCCGACCACAATCCAAACCAGGCCCTGTTCCCGTAACCCCACAAGTTTACCTTGATAATCCCCCTTACACTCGGGTTAATTCAGCATGGCCAATCAACCTAATTGATATAAGATTGATCAATCGATCTGAGATACATTAAGTGGTTTTCCACGCCTTTCTCTGCCTCTGTGTTCCTGACTGATTCTTTACTGATTTATGACAACCATTTCCTAGTCTTTAACGTAAACATTTAATGCTTCTTCTGTTACATTGTAGATTCATTCAAACCTCTCCAATCTGGCTGCTCGGCGGTCCAGCTTTCCATCCATATCGCTGATGAAGATTTCGCTTTGTATTGAATCATTTACTAATCCTGACACTCCTGGTGCGAATCCGCTGGTCCGCAGTATGGAATGAACATTCGACTGCCGCTCTTAAAGAGAGGCAAAGTTATAGAATTACCCAAGTGACATTGTTATTGAGCTCAGCTCTTTGCAGATAAATCCTACCTATGACCACATTGCCTATGTTAGCTCCCGCCCACAGCTTTCCTGTGCCGTTCTAACTCTGATCAGTCTCACCTGTGCTGTTTTGTTAGAGATTTTATTGTCGATGTTGATCTTTGCTGCTTTTTCCTTTTTGGCATCGTTTGGATCAGCAGTACAATGGGGTGGCAAGCTATACTTCCACTCCGAAAAAAGGATTTCACATACTGCAAAGTTACAAATTGAGGGAACATCATTTGGAAATATCTCAGACCCAGCGGCGGATTAACTACCACCCGGAACCGTAGGCTGAGCTTTAGTAAAGCCCCCTGACCTTGCCCCCTGTCCCCTACCCCAGCCTTCGTTGAATAGAATAAAGTGACGTTAAGTGACGTTAGATAACTTACATCGTTGTACTATGTATAATGTATTACATACATAATATCATAATGTTATATGAATCAATTACAGCCCTTTTATTCATTTATTTTTCGTTTTCTTTACATTTGTACTTTAAAAAAACTTCCGTGTTTTTTGGTTTACGAAAGTGTCGATAACAGCATGTAAATCAACAGATCGAAGCATGTCTGATTCAATGTGCATGTGTGCCAGATGACTAAGTTTCTCTTCCCTCATTGTTGAGCGCAAATAGATTTTGATCCTCTTCAGTGCCGAAAAATGAACGCTCACCTGAACAGTTAGTGATTTTTTTTGCTCTCGAGCCCCCCTCCCTTCCGGGCCCCTAGGCTTAAGCCAACTCAGCCTAATGGTTAATCCGCCACTGCTCAGACCATTCATTACTCGATCACTTCTGGTGAAGTAGATGTTTGAACTAAAAACAATCATCCTCCCCCGCACCATAGCTGCTATCCCAAACATGATTAATAACTAACTGCTTGCCATGTTGCTGTAAGGGTGGATATTGTCATTCTCCATGTCAGAACAGAGCCATCAAGACACAGGGGATCAGTCGGTTGCTGAAGTGACAGCTGAAGAGGAAAGCAATCCTCTGTCGTTGGATGACCAAATTCACTTTGTTTCTTTCATCTCTCCGCCAATAGGATGAATTGCAGATAAAGGAGCTGTGAGATCATTGCATTGAAGAACAAAGGAACTAGAAGCCGATTGAATGTCATCTGATGACGGTCAACATGGGCCTGGATGTGAGTCATCTTGCCAAGTCTTGACTAAAACAACTTCAGCTTCAATCAGCTCTGGTCAAATCCGCCGCGAGCTCTGTGCAAACATATCTCCTGTTACTCTGTATTTACTCCTCACAGCAGCAGCAGCTCTTTTAACCGATAAATGCGCAAGTTGCTCAACTCTGTGTTACACATCGTAACCACTCACTATATTCTGTCAGCAGTTCGCTCAATGCAAGGGGGAGGGGTGGGTGATCAGGGAATGGATTGGTCCCAACATCGAAATGTTGCCTGGGTCTCGCTGGACTCAACGCTGCACAGTTGGGATTCGGCTCATTTCTCCCTGGGAATGAGAGAGAATGAGTTGGGCTGAGATTCAAGCTCCTCTGATACCAGTGAATGACTTTGGCAAACATCAAACACACAGACCGTGAGCAGTTTCCAGTTATAGGGACTGAATCATAGAATCATAGAATCCTTACAGTGCAGAAGGAGGCCATTTGGCCCATCAAATCTGCACTGACCACAATCCCACCCAAGCCCTATTCCAGTAACCTCACATATTTACCCGGCTAATGCCCCTGACAATAATGAGCAAATTAGCACAGCCAATCAAGCTAACCAGCACGTCTTTTGGACTGTGGGAGGAAACCGGAGCACACGGAGGAAAGCCACGCAGACACGGGAAGAACGTGCAGATTCCACACAGATAGCGACCCAAACCGGGAATCGAACCCGGGACCCTGGCGCTGTGAGGCAGCAGTGCTGACCACTGTGCCGCCGTGCTGCCCATGACTGAAGGTGAGGACCTGATCTCGTTAGAAAAAATAGAATGTTTATGATGGAAGTTTTATTTAATCACCGCAAGCACCTCCCGCTCCAGCCGCTGAACTGCGTTATTTATCTCTGCGATTGTTGTTCAAGCTGACGGCTAATTCAGGGGTGGGGGGGGGGGGGGGGGGGGGGGGGCGGGGTTGGTGATGGCATGGGGACAGAATGAAGTCTCTTTATGTAGTTTAATATTTCTTTGAGTTCATACAGAATATTGTGGAGAAGATTCTGTTTCACAGGCACCGGCTGCAGTTACAGTCACTGAAGGAGATGATGTTCAGTTGTTCGCTAATTATTCAACTTCAAGCAACACTCCTTACTTATTCTGGACCGTCAGTAATCTAGCGGCTCCATGGAATATCTACTGTTGAGATATCGATTCAGCGAGGACAGACAGAGATCCCCAGGGGACCGTTTTTCACTGGAGCTCAATGATACAACACGCACTGGCCCGCTGAACGTGCCTAAAACGGAGCTGGCAGACTCCGGGGTGTATTACTGTGCACTGCGTCCCAGAGAGACACAGAGCAGGGCTGAACCTGTACGAAGACTCTCAGAGCCTCACTCAAAATAGCGGAGCGTTCGGCAAATATTGTGATCAGAGTGAGCCTGAAATGGAAACTGAAATCGTGGTGATTTCTCAAACTTTTAATTCGAGAATATGCTTTCATTAATAATAAATATGTGACAAGAATAACGAAATGGCGACAGTTTAAAGAATTTACGTTAGAATACATATAGAGTTTGATGTCCCAAAGTGTTTCCCCGTCACGGTGGAAAAGACAGCAGACAATTAGGACTCAGCATATCATTTCATCCAGTAATACCGCAGTGTTCTGTCTGTTTCAGTGATTGTGATTGATGAACAGATATCAAACAGGACATTTCTCCTGCTCTTCTTGGAAACAATGGCCATGCGATGCAACACGTCCACCTGAGAAGGAAGACGGTGTCCTCGATTCAACAGGTCACCGAGAGGCTGGCAGCTCTGACGGTGCAGCATTTCCTGAGCACTGCACTGTCTCCTCGGTAAGATTCCGGAGTGTTGTTCCTGACGGACTTCCTGTGTCCTGTGGAACGGAAAGAATTTCTGAACCGGCTGGAGACGGAATCCTGAAAATTCCAGGAGGTGGTGACCACTCATTAACCCAATCCTAGAAAAAATAGTAAAATAAACACAATAAAATTAAAAATAAACTCTACTGGGCTGCGTAGAAACAGGAGGACAACGAATTTAGGTTCGAGAATCAAATTTCACTCGAAAAGAGGAAGTATTTTATTTTTATTGTGGCTTTTACAGATTCCATATTTCCCAAACTGCTTTCTAACTGATGGAAGCCCATTCCCAGTGCAGTCGCTGTTTTTTTGTTAGAAACTTCATTAACGCAGAGGGCAGTGGGAATGTTTAATTATCTGTCAGAAAGTAATGTCACTCTGACCCTGGAGTAAAGGAATTGGGGAGTCCAGGAATTTCCGGATTACTTCGATCTTGTCACAAACAGTAACCAAATGGACACCGCTTTCTCTTTCTCTCTCTCTGTTTCTCTCGCTCTCTTTATGCTACATTGGGGAACCACGTTGATTAGTAGCACTGTCCTGAACGTCTTATTCATACGACCTAGTAACATTGGAGTACATTGATTAATAGAATTTCAATGTGAAAGCCTGCTGTCCACATCTCCCAGAGTTTTCCATTGGTCAATGATTTTGCCTGACAAAGTACCGCAACAGGTTGCATTACCACCTGTAGTATTACCAATCAGGAAATTCACGAGCTCTTACTACTTGTCAGTAGGCAGATTGAAAGAGTTAACAAGCTGATCATCAACATGTGCAATCGGAAAAGGATTCCACCTTCTGTGGCTATAAGATTCTGAAGTGGGATTGGAACCCCAAGCTTCTGGTCCAGAAGACATCGTTCTGTGTCGGTGCTTCCATTATCACATAGAGCCTCTTGTCCTAAATAAAATGTGGGTTTTGGTGGTGTCGCGATGCAGAGATATTTCCTGTAACTCCAGCCGTCACCTGTAACAGCGTGAACTGATGGATCTGCAAGATTTGTCACAGATGCCATGGAGCGCCATCGAGTGGGATCTTGTCTGTGAAGCAGCAATTATCAATATGTTCCCCAATATTGCTGCATGATATTGCTGTATTATTATTAAAGCAGATCATTTTAGGTTTTATTACTTTGATATTATTTCTGCATATGATGTGTTTTTCACAAAATTTGCTGTTTATGATTGATCTGAGAACATTTATCACAGTTTCTGAGGCGCCGACTTGGATCGCACAGTACGTGTTCATTTGGATAAATAGATGAACTGAACAAGGTCACAACTCCACATGTGGCAATTTTGTACTGTTCATTTCGGAAGAATGGAAGTTTCGAAAGTTCCTTAACCATCAAAGAAGAATGCCGACCAAATATCAAAATGCCAATTTACCAAAGAGCGATCATTTTTTCCACAGTGGTTTACATTCTTAGAAATAACAGCGACCAGACGGACTAACCGGGTTTCTATTCAACCATTTCCAAACTTCCTTGATTGGGAACAATTCTGTCAGACCATTTCTGGACACTTCCTCCCCTGGTGCAAAGGACTCAATTGCTGAAGTGTTTACTCAGGATTATCACCTCTCCACTCTGCCTCATCTCGCTCGGTCTCTCCTGTCTTTGATCTTAATCAGAAACGGAAGAAGATTCAGGAAACCGAACCAAGTGCTTGAACTGTGGTCTCAGCAATGGTGTCTGCAGGCTTATTCATATAGAACAGGAGAGCACAGAACAGGCCCTTCGGCCCACGATGTTGTGCCGAGCTTTATCTGAAACCAAGATCAAGCTATCCCACTCCCTATCATCCTGGTGTGCTCCATGTGCCTATCCAATAACGGCTCAAATGTTCCTAAAGTGTCTGACTCCACTATCACTGCAGGCAGTCCATTCCACACCCCAACCACTCTCTGCATAAAGAACCTACCTCTGATATCCTTCCTGTATCTCCCACCACGAATCCTATAGTTATGCCCCCTTGTAATACCTCCATCCACCCGAGGAAATAGTCTTTGAACGTTCACTCTATCTATCCCCTTCATCACTTTATAAACCTCTATTAAGTCTCCCCTCAGCCTCCTCCGCTCCAGAGAGAACAGCCGTGGCTCCCTCAACCTTTCCTCATAAGACCTACCCTCCAAACCAGGCAGCATCCTGGTAAATCTCCTCTGCACTCTTTCCAGCGCTTCCACATCCTTCTTATAGTGAGGTGACCAGACTGCACACAATGTTCCAAATGTGGTCTCACCAAGGTCCTGTACAATTGCAGCATAACCCCACAGCTCTTAAACTCCAACCCCCTGTTAATAAAAGCTAACACACTATAGGCCTTCTTCACAACTCTATCCACTTGAGTGGCAACCTTTAGAGATCTGTGGATATGGACCCCAAGATCTCTCTGTTCCTCCACAGTCTTCAGAACCCTACCTTTGACCCTGTAATCCACATTTAAATTAGTCCTACCAAAATGAATCACCTCACCTTTATCAGGGTTAAACTCCATTTGCCATTTTTCCGCCCAGCTTTGCATCCTATCTATGTCCGTTTGCAGCCTACAACAGTCCTCCACCTCATCCACTACTCCACCAATCTTGGTGTCATCAGCAAATTGACTGATCCACCCTTCAGCCCCCTCCTCTACGTCATTAATAAAAATCACAAAGAGCAGAGGACCAAGCACTGATCCCTGCGGCACTCCGCTAGCAACCTGCCTCCAATCCGAAAATTTTCCATTCACCACCACCCTCTGTCTTCGATCAGACAGCCAGTTACCTATCCAATCGTCCAACTTTCCCTCTATCCCACACCTCCTCACTTTCATCATAAGCCGACCATGGGGGACCTTATCAAACGCCTTACTAAAATCCATGTATATGACATCAACTGCCCTACCTTCATCAACACACTGAGTTACCTCCTCAAAAAATTCAATCAAATTTGTGAGGCACGACTTGCCCTTCACGAATCCGTGCTGACTATCCCGGATTAATCCGCATCTTTCTAAATGGTCGTAAATCCCATCCCTAAATACCTTTTCCATCAATTTACCAACCACCGAAGTAAGACTAACCGGTCTATAATTACCGGGGTCATTTCTATTCCCTTTCTTAAACAGAGGAACAACATTCGCCATTTTCCAGTCCTCTGGCACCATCCCCGTGGACAGCGAGGCCCCAAAGATCAAAGCCAAAGCCTCTGCAATCTCATCCCTTGCCTCCCAAAGGATCCTAGGATACTTTTGATCAGGCCCAGGGGACTTATCGACCTTCAGTTTATTCAAAACTGCCAGGACATTCTCCCTCCGAACATCTATTTCCTCCAGCCTATTAGCCTGTAACACCTTCTCATCCTCAAAAGCATGGCCCCTCTCCTTGGTGAACACTGAAGGAAGGTATTCATTCATCACCTCGCCTATCTCCACTGACTCCATACACAAGTTCCCACTATTGTCCTTGACCGGCCCTAACCTCACCCTGGTCATTCTTTTATTCCTCACATAAGAGTAAAAAGCCTTGGGTTTTTCCTTGATCTGAACCGCCAAGGACTTCTCGTGTCCCCTCCTAGCTCTCCTAAGCCCCTTTTTCAGCTCATTCCTTGCTAACTTGTAACCCTCAATCGAGCCATCTGAACCTTGTTTCCTCATCCCTACATAAACTTCCCTCTTCCTTTTCACAAGACATTCCACCTCTTTCGTGAACCATGGTTCCCTCACTCGGCCATTTCCTCCCTGCCTGACAGGGAGATACCTATCAAGGACATCCAGTATTTGTTCCTTGAAAAAGTTCCACTTTTCATTTGTTCCTTTCCCTGACAGTTTCTGTTCCCAGCTTATGCCCCCTAATTCTTGCCTAATCGCATCATAATTACCTCTCCCCCAATTGTAAACCTTGCCCTGCCGTATGGCCCTATCCCTCTCCATTGCAATAACAAAAGACACCGAATTGTGGTCACTATCTCCAAAGTGCTCTCCCACAACCAAATCTAACACTTGGCCCGGTTCATTTCCCAGTACCAAATCCAATGTGGCCTCACCTCTTGTCGGCCTATCCACATATTGTGTCAGGAAACGCTCCTGCACACACTGCACAAAAACTGCCCCATCCGAACTATTTGACCGACAAAGGATCCGATCAATATTTGGAAAGTTAAAGTCCCCCATGACAACTACCCTGTGACCCCCACACATATCCATAATCTGCTTAGCAATTTCTTCCTCCACATCTCTATTACTATTTGGGGGCCTATAGTAAACTCCTAACAACGAGACCGCTCCTTTCCTATTTCTAACCTGAGCCCATATTACCTCAGTGTGCAAATCCTCCTCGAAGTGCCTTTCCGCAGCCGTTAAACTATATGTTCTATAATCCATGTGACTGATGATAAACATTGGATTCTTAAACTGTTTTACAAGAACAATAAATAGACCCTCATTTTCTGCAACTAAGCCCTGGATTATTTTTCCTTCTTGTCTCCTCTAAATTAACATTTCGTTCTCAATTTATTTCGCTTCTCCACTATACAGTTTGCATATTTCTTTTTCTCGGAAACAAAAAGATACGACGGTATTTGGTTGTACTTCAGACAAAGCAGAATATTATGGGTGTCCTCCACCAGTGGTAGCATCAGAGGAAAATACACTGACAAGACACGTTGTGAATTTGCACTATTTTATGGTTTTTTTCAGGCCAACCATTAGTTCAACGAAGATAAACGCAAAATACTGCGGATGCTGGAATGTGAAACACAAACAGAAAATGCTGGAAAATCTCGGCAGGTCCGACAGCATCTGTGGAAAGAGAATAGAACCAATGTTTCGAGTCTGGGAGACCTTTCGTCAGAGCTTAGCTCAGACTTGAAACGTTGGTTCGATTAATTCAACGAAGTTGCCCAGTCCATTATGACAGTAATTGTGTTGAGCTGGACTTTCCTCCAGTGAAAATAAAAATAGCTTTCAAATAGACGTCGCCAACTGAAAATATAGGTGTGTTTGCCAGAATTAAGTGATTTATGATGTCAAGAGTGAATATAACCATACTGAATTGGACCTGGCAACACTCAGTTGAGCCTTGTGAAGTCGATTTCTCGGGCACCTGGGAGTTTGCTGGGATGGATCTGGTCAACATTGAACATACACAAGCCAGTTTTGGCATTTACACGCCGAGAGTAACCAAGCTGAACTGGAACCGTTTAGACTACATTACAGGTATTGAGCAGGGTATGCCAACATCCAGTGTACCAGTGAAAGCCGGGGAGTTTCTGCCTGAAAGTAACTAGGATGGACTGAAACTGAAACCTGGCTGAATTGATATAATTGAAATAGCCTGGCAATAATTAACATAATTGTGAAGAAGGGAGACTGTGCACTCCGAACGTAACCATAGTTAAGTGCCTTTCCCTTTGTCACTAATAGATGGGTGGAAGTGGGTTGACTCAATGAGATATCTTTAGAGCCAAATTGCATCCTGTCATTTGATCGGGATTTTGAAAATTTCTGCTGTGTTTTCCACGGACTATTTGCATTTCTGAATGCAGTCAGAAGTGAAAAGCTATGTTTTGTACTGACACGTATATCCAGGAAAATTATTGTTGATGACTCAGATTATGCTGTAGTCTCTGGGTATTTCGCTCCAGGAGGTTTGAGAATTCATTGAAAAAAAAACTCATTGTACTCGATCAAAATATAAAAGGCAGCTGGGTAGCACCTGCACTCACTTGTTTCTCACAATAAATGTGAATAATGCAAAAGAAAAAAAATCTAATCATTTCCCTGGAGCCTCACATTATGTATAAATGTTACAACATTTACTGTCATACCGTACATGCTCAGACCCTCCGATAGAAATGCATGTACCTCCAAAAGGGCTGGTGTTTGCCATTTACTATTCAGTCATTGCAACTATCGGGGTTCCAGGTACAGTATGGCAGTTAGTTATGAACATGTAACGTCCTTGTTCAGCTGCAACCTTTTTCAATTTTATTAGTAGCGCATCGCCACGACACAGAATTCATATCTATCATTTAAAGTGATGGATTTTCTCCCGGTTAACTGATCCCGGTTAACTGATACATTTTGTCTTCTTTTACAGGATCACTTTATTAATTTTAACAGCTTTATTCTTCATTTTAATGATATAATATCCTGAATCTGTTACCACAATTTATCTGAATGACTGGTGAATATTGCCGTTTGAAGCAGTGTCATTTCACTCAAATAACAGAAAAAGGTATTCAAGTTATAATGCCTCCCGTTCAACTGTGTTCTGCCTGCCTCTGACCTGTGCCACACTTTTGTCCCCGTCTCACCTTGCTATTTACCACTGCAATATCAATTTAGAAATGTAGTTATAGTTTTCTTAGCAATGCTATTGTGGATGGATTACTTAAAATGTATTCTGTTGTACATGTAGTGCGATTACGAAATTGACACACTAACTATTACGAATTTTCATTTGGATACCGCAGCATAAATCAATTTCTGCAGTATTATTGTTGCTGCTATTGGAAGTTATATTTATTGCCGTGCAAACGTGTAACTTTTGTATTATCAGTATCATTGCTGTGCATGAATTATCACATTGTCACCTCTCTGTACACGTAAATATGTTATCGTCTTCTCCCTGTTCCAGTGGGCGAATTACCACAATGTTATCACGGTATAATTCTCGATATTTTTCGTGTTGTGGATATTGAGAGCAATGGATTGAGTCGTACAAATAATTGCTATCTGAATATAATGAAAGATTTTATTGACAGACCTTGGGTGTCAACGGGTTTTTGACAGTATAGGAGGATTGCAATAGCGGCTCTTTGGTGAGTAACTGGTACACGCCCATAAAATACAAAGCATACTGTTTTTGTCTCCAGTCTCGACCCTCGACTCATTACACAAGTCACCATTTCTCTCTATTCTTTTCTGATTATTTTGACTACGTCGACCGAGGCACGGTAACTGGCGGCACATTTTGCATGGAATATAAGTGATTTTAGAAACGCCTGCGGTTATTTGTACACCTCTCTGAAATTTCAGAAGGCATATTGAAAGGACTCAGTACTGCTTGCGAGCTCTAAATCTGATATACAGCTTCAGATATCGACTTCTGGTCAGATTCGTTCATTAACACCTGCAATGAGAGTAAGACTCTCTCCAATTGCGTCTTTTACATTTGTTAGTTCCCGTGTTTCATTATACAGCAGCAATTGCAGCTAATTTTCAGGTTAGGAGCTCCTTTCAATATTTCCTCTTTAAATTCCGAGAAACGCCAATTGGTTACTGCTTTTTTGATTGAAGATTTATTTTTTGTTTTAATGCAGGAATTTCCAACAGTGAATTGTTTAAGAATAATTCGCCAGATAGGCCAACTTTTGAAATTGAGCGAGATGGAAACTTTCCAGTTGAATATGGCAATTCATACTTTTTATAATTTCATATCCAACGTGTCCTGTAATAAGTTGCTGTCCATTCCTGAAGTTGAATTTATGGTTTTTCAATATTTTCTTATCTTTCATTATTATGCAATTCCATGTCACTGACCCAGCTTATTTATAATTCTTGTGAGTATGTGCATGGAAACCCGAACAAGGGACAGTTTGCAAAGCAGAATTAAATGGCAAAGTTTCAATTTCTTACATAATCTAGTGTCACTTCGATGGGAGTTGAGAAAGTAACATCTTGTATCTCGTGCTGTCACCCACATGTTCTCTTTCCTTCTCTATTTTACAGCTAACTTGGCAGTCATTTTAATCCTATACCGAAGAAGCTGTGGTCTCTCAAGATGTATAATTTACTATGTGGTGTCCATGGCGGTGACGGATCTCATTGTGACCAGCGTGATATTAAGCCGGATTGTTGGGATTTATTTCCCCGGCAGTTTCCTGTCAATCACACCAATATGCAGTCTGCATGTTGTGATAATCTACGCAACCATTGACAGTTCTGCCTGGTTAACCGTTGCTTTCACCTTTGATCGATTTGTGGCCATTTGCTGCCAGAAGTTGAAGATCAAATACTGCACGGAGAAGACAGCGGCGTGGGTAATAGGGACCGTCTGCGCATTGAGCTCTCTAAAAACATCCTTCCTGTATTTTATCTTTGAACCGTTGCATATAATTAACAACATACCTTGGTTCTGTGTTATAAAACAATTATTTTATACATCCCCCGCATGGGACGCCTATGATTTGTTTCGAACAATTTCAATGCCCTGTATCCCATTTATTCTGATTTTATTGTTCAATGCTCTGACCGTGAGACACATTCTCGTGGCTAATCGGGCCCGCAGGAGACTCCGGTCACAGAGTAATGGAAAAAAAGAGAGTGATCCAGAGATGGAGAAGCGGAGAA